>NC_091710.1:46200621-46825621 GCF_041296265.1 Equus caballus
TCTGTAAGTTAAAAAAAAAAAAAGGAAATCTGAAATGTGGCAATAAATTATGCAATGCATCATAAATTTTGAATTGCCCATTGTAATTGTAGCACAATGTTTCAGAACAATGTCATAGACAAAGAAACATCAAATAGCACTTCTTCCTGTGTCTGCAATATAGTTTCTTTATATTTAAAGAAAAAGGACACCACAAATTTAGATTAAAGCAATCTATCAATATTTTAGAAGTGAGATAATTCCTAAGATGTTCAGATAAGTACATTTACTTCTGATTTCATAAAGTTTGAAGGTCAAAAAATTAATTTTAACAGCCGAGTTTATATCTAGTTCTGATCTGTAACAGAAATAGTACAATGTTATGTTATTTTTAATTACTATAAAACATTGATGATGTTTTGGGCATAAATGTTACCTATGAGCTATTTTAAATTTAATGTTCAATTTTGTCTATATAAAATGGTTTTTCCTTAAGATTTTTTTTTTTTGTCTTAAAAATGTAGATGGTTAAAAAAAATAGCACCAACTCAATAGCTGGTGATAATACACATTTATTTGTAAGATTACTTCTTGTCAATGTGCGTAGCTTCTCGTACTCATCTTCATTACCTTTTAGATGAATTGCTAGAGGAGATCTCCATTTCTATTCTCTTTTTTCCCTGCTGGGGGCAATGTCCCTCCATTACTATTTAGGAAACAACTAGAAACTACTCATACAGAAACAGAATGTTCTACTCATACAGAAACAGAATATTCTTTAAAGCAGCAATCTCAGTCACTAAAGTAAAATGGGGGCAGCATGCCAAATATATGTCCTAATAAAACATTTTAACAATTGCAAACGTGTAAAGTTTTATAGCTTATTTCTACAACCTGCATAGTAAATTTTTAAAAAATGATGCAATAATGAATAGAAATGAATTCTTTTTTCCCACCAGCACAATAATTTTCTATAGAAAGTGTTTATTACTAAAATCTTTAGAGTCCCCCAAAACTAGCTATACATTTTCGTCTTGATATTTCTTGTATAAATACTTATAAGTTGAAAGGCTCAAAGACAAGACATAAATAACAGATTAGAAAGAATACTTTTACTTAGCTACAAAGACAATTATGAGAATTTATGTAGTCGCTTCTTATTTCACACATTGAAATTAGTGTATTTACGTTTAAATTAGTATTTTATGTTTAAATTCAATTATATTCCTTTAAAATTCATTTTGCAATTCTTATAATTATTCAAGAACAATGTACAGTGATAAAAGTGCAATTTATTTTTAAAAAAAAACCTATACTGAGAAAATTATGAAACATCATCATGAAATGCATTTTCATTCGATATACGTAAACTATTTTAACAATGTTTGTATTTAATTTTGTAGAAAGAAGTGGCCACGAAGCTTTTATTATAAAATCATTAAACACACACACAATTAAACAGAGACAAGTGGGATAACCCTAGGCCTCACAATTTTCAAAACCTCAGTTAACCAGAATCCAAACAGCAAGAATAAGATTATTTTCCCTTTATCCATTTCATCTTCCCTGACAATTTTGGCTTGGAGTGTTCTCTCTCCTTTTCTGATTCACTAAACTACCTCCTTCTGGAATTATTTGTATATGCAATTGCAGTCCACATTGTATTTCCTTTCATTCTGTCCACATCTGTCATTGGCACACAGGGACTCCTTAAACACCATTGTGATACATTTATTTATCTTTTTTTATCCCAGGTGTTTCTCCAGTGCTTGTAGATATGATAGTAGATGTATAATACATTTTAAAATATTTTTCTACAAATAAGATATGAAACAAAGTAAGAACAAATCTGCTCATTTTCTCATTAAATTTTAGGTCAGCGTGCATTTCATTTAACACTCCAAAAGATCAGTAATTTCTTTCACATGCGTTCAAGATTTGACGTCACCACTTAGATTTTCTTAGTACTCGGCCAGTCTCTGGTTAGAAGGAAGTGACTACCAGACAGTTCTCTTCCAGACATGAAAATAAGGCAAATTAAGTCATCTTCTTAGAATCAAGGGACACACATACACACACACACAAACACACATGGGCTAGATTGTAAATTGGCAAAATATAGTTAAAGACAGAATGAATAACAGGAAAGAATAAGAACTGAGAATAAGAAAATCGTCATTACTACTAATAATGAGAATAATAACTATCAGGAATTGGTTAGGCACATTTGTCCACGTGACATGGAAAAAAAGCCAGAATCAAAGTGGACGATGGCAAAATTCTCTGGCTACACCCACTTTATGATGGAGATGACAGCTGCCTAATATGGCTAGTCTAGATGGTTCCCCCAAGAAATTAGACTGTTGGTTAAAAGGAGGGATTTCTCAATCAAAGCGGAGCTATTCAGTTAATGAAATACGAGGAAACACAGCCCTACATCTGGAACCTCCAAACAAACATTTAAGATCTGAATGCAGGCATGTATGAGAAGCTCTGTTGCGATGTCCATCCAAGAACCATCCAGGGAAATGTCTATCTAGCAAATGAACCTGAGTACTTACAACACTGTGACAGGTACGGTGCATGTGGAAATGAAAATAGAGTTATTAAATATTTGGATCATCCAATGAACTCTCCTTGCTTCAATACCATGCTGAATAAGCAACTATAGGATTGGAAAAAAAAAAAGTTTTTCCATGTCGGTTGGCCAACAGGGAGAATATGTAGTTTTTCTGATAGATAAGAACATTCTAGTATGTATGACGGTGGTCAATTAAATCAATAATTTATTATGCCAGTTTATATATATCAATCTCTTATAAGCTTTAAAGAGTAACAGGCTACCTGTGAGCAAAGGGGCCTATCTCAGTGTAAAGACATAATCAAGATTTTCAGCCTCTAAAACTGAGGAATAGACCCCTTAGCAAAATAAATTTTTATTCATTTTGGCAACCAATCAACAGGCATTTACCAAGAATGAAAGCTGTAATGCAATGCTTTTGATTTTATGTATGTGTGTCTTATATGTATGTATGTATATGCATGTAAATAGTCATTAATAAAATCTACCAATCGTATCTAGGTTGATTTAATCCTGGAGATAAGGATGGACTATATCTATAACTGATTGCTTCTCTAATTCTAATCTAATTCTTTATTTCCAGTTTACTATGAGTTCTTGAACATTCTACCAGCAGCCCTATTTTAACATATTTAACAAAAACCAAAACGTTCCATTTGAAACCTAGCACTCCCTATAACTTTTAATTTCATGATCATCTTTCTAATTCCTCAGACTTGAAATCAGAGTCATTTCTAGCCCTTTCATCAAAAGATCACGAGCTTTGGGAGACAGACAGAACTAGGTTCTGTGACTAGAGGCAATTTATCTCACATCTCTCAGCCTCCATTTCTTGTATATAAAATAGGGATAATGATTTAGTATTTAAAGTATGGCTGTAAGGGAAAAAACGTAATGATGCCTGCACAAAGCTGAGCACAGTTCTGGCTCAAAAGGAAAGCTCAATAGATGCTTGGTTGAAGAAACCGGGGGTGCATTATAACACTGATGTAACTAGAAAGCAATGTGCACCATAGTTATGCCAGAAAGATAGCTGGCTTTTTTCTTTCGCAAAACACAAAATTGAGAAGCTTTTGTGGAATGGTGCCTTGTGAGCATCAGGCAAGAGGATTCCCAGAGTAAGAGTGGTATTAAGTTAGGCATCAGTCTTTGCAGACACTGCAAACACTGGCTGGCTATTTATCTCTATGTACAATAGAACAAGATTCAAACTGTCACCATTTTTAAAGAAGTTTCCACATATAAAACACATTTGGAACTTGGCATATGGTACATAGATCCCAAGCTGGTAGACCCAAAGCTGTTTTAGACATATCGAAACAGTCTCATAACATGTTCAAGCTGAATGGAATCTTAGATGTCATCCAAATTTCTTCTTTCACAGTTGAAGCTAATGAGAATTAGAGTAGCTAGGCTCAGTTTGCAAGGTCACCCTGTTGGTTAATGACAATGCAAAAGCTGGAACTCACTCTCTTCCCTCTGAAGTCGATGTTTTTTCCCTTCACTGCACCACTCCATCTTCTAAACTTGATTTGGAGGTCAATGACCATGTTTCTGACATCCCCCCCTTCTAAATTTCACTCTAGGGTCCACTGGCATTTTCCTCACTCTAAGTGCAATGTAATAATATTATATTTCTTTAAAGTACAAAATATCAAACATGGAACTCTTGTAAGAAACATGTTCAAGTGATAACTTTCATATCCTCATGGTCTGTTTTCTTCATCTGTAACAAAATATAATTCTTTTTTTTAAACTCAGGCCTACTTAGTAAAGTGTTGATTATATATTTTTAATATTGATTTGATGGGTATGAAACATATATCATAGAACTCTGTATATAATATTTTTTAAGGATTAGTTATTTAGAGAATAGTATTTGAATGGGTAGTCATTTGATAATACAGCAAATATTTCTCTTCATATTATCTTTCTTATACTGGTACTAAAATTATAATGACAACATTAGAAATTTTGTATTTGTACGAGGACTTCTCTCTTCCACACAGAAAACAGCAGTGTTGAACTGAATATAAAATTAAAGAAAGTGATTTTTAGTAGGAAAAGAATGGCATCTGAACCAGAAAATGTAGATTAATATAAATATCATTCACAATTCCTTCCAGGTCTTGCATATTTATTGCTTATTTACTTAAACACGTTAATGCCTTTCTATCTTCTGTATTGAGGCAATTTTGTATTCCTAAGTTCTTGTCATTAAGACAAATATTTTGATCAACCATTTTGATTTGTGGTAAATAGAAACACCTCCATATTTTTTCTTTATACACACTGCAATATCATCTAATCTATCAGAGATTTTGAGATTAAATAAGCTTTCATGACATACAGCCAGACACATTAATTTTCCACACGAGGAAGCTGAGACCCAGAGGGTTAAGTTAATTAGTGGCAGAGTTAAGACTAGAATTTAGGTCTACTGACAAGGTGGCATTCTTTGAGTTACGACACAATAACTGTCTGTGTAGTTTCAATTTCTATGTTTATTGCTGGAGAGGTTTTATTCATTATTTGATTTCCTTACTTCTTTCTGTTCAACCTAAATCACTTTCATAAGAAAACTCTCAGTAAGGAAAAGAAAAACTCTTAAAACAAACAAACAAAACGAAATCTAACAATAGCAACCACAACAAAACTCGATTGTGACAAATTTGAAAGGAAGAATCAAAATAATGTTAGTCCATCAAGTTTAACTGTTAACAGCTCCTTGAGTACCTCTCCATGATTTTGATTATTCTATCTTCTTCGCTTACAAAGCCTTCTCTCCATTACATATTTCGTTTCTACCTATTCTTTGAGACTAAGATCAAATATTACCTTCTCAATTCAGCTGACCTTGATTCTACAGTAAGAAATTATTGCTTCTAAAGTTTCACAACACATTTTCCGTACCTTATGTGCCTATCACACACTATATGGCATTTTAGTTGAATAAATATGACTTTCCCCCCCTTCAACTGAATTTTAAACTTACTGAGAGCAGGAATTAAGCCATCCAACACTCAGTGAAACATTTCCTGAATGAAAGAGGCAGCTCTCATGTTTTAAGGGGAAAAAATCCAATCTGATAAATTTAAGTATAACAGATTTGTTTCAGCTAACTTATATAAAATAATTACGATAAATTGGTACATCCTTCGAAGGTTTCAAAGTAAGATAAGTAATCTAAATCACTGCTTCAAAAATTACAAAGGTTTTAAATTCCATCCCCAAACATACTTTAATTGAACCTGCTAAAAGATAAAATGTATGCCAAAAAAGGCTGAAAGGACCAGCAAGAGACATGATATAGAACTAGCTCAAATGAGAAAGACAGTGATAACATTTTTTTCTAGACTTTGTGTTTGAGGCAGGAGGAAAAATACTGTTAGACTGGCAGATCGATCAGTCAGAGGTTTTAAAGATATGTGTAGCTAGGACTGCCCCTGCCCTGCCTACACCCCTTAAGCAAATCACCCTTACTCGGTGACAACAGGTGTTGTGAACACCTGTAATGCTGCCCCAAGTCAGATTTTTTTTCTGGCTACTGATGCAGAGGCAGCCCTGCCAGAACGTAAATACCACCGGATGCAGCCCTCAACCCATGACAGATGTGGACTTGATGGACATATATTCCAGTGGTTTTGGCTTGCTTAGGATAAACCTCTGAGGTGTGTCCTACCTCCCAGAATTCCCTGTCCAGTCAGACTCCAGTTGCCCACAATGACAACTTGCTTGATAACATGCCCTCTGCCACCTTCTCTTCCCTGTCTTACTTCCTCACTCCTATACTGTTGATTCCTGGGGTGACAGAGCACCCCCAAATAAACTACTTCCAATCAAATTCTCATTTCAGGGTCTTTTTCTGAGGAAAAAATAAAAGATAAACAGAGACAGTATCTTTTGCTTATGATATATTTCAGATAAAAATTTTCTGGTTCTTTCTTTTTTTTTTTTTTTTTAACTGTACTTCCTTCCTGATTTTCTTTTTCTTTTTTTTTAAAGATTGGCACCTGGGCTAACAACTGTTGCCAATCTTTTTTTTTTTTTCTACTTTATTTCCCAAACCCCCCCGGTACATAGTTGTATATCTTAGTTGCAGGTCCTTCTAGTTGTGGGATGTGGGACGCCGCCTCAATGTGGCCTGACGAGCAGTGCCATGTCCGCGCCCAGGATCCGAACCCTGGGCCGCCGTAGCGGAGCCCGCGAACTTAACCGCTCGGCCATGGAGCCGGCCCCTGGTTATTTCTAATTAGCATGTTGACACAGGACCCGCCCGGTGGCACAGCAGTTACGTGTGCACGTTCGGCTTCTTGGCGGCCCGGGGTTCCCCGGTTCGGATCCCGGGTGCAGACATGGCACTGCTTGGCAAAAGCCATGCTGTGGTAGGCATCCCACATATGAAACAGAGGAAGATGGGGAAGCATGTTAGCTCAAGGCCAGTCTTCCTCAGCAAAAAGAGGAGGATTGGCAGTAGTTAGCTCAAGGCTAATCTTCCTCAAAAAGAAG
The DNA here is from genome assembly GCF_041296265.1 of Equus caballus. Lineage (NCBI taxonomy): Eukaryota > Metazoa > Chordata > Mammalia > Perissodactyla > Equidae > Equus > Equus caballus. The sequence continues at coordinate 46,207,691 of NC_091710.1, forward strand.
AAAGAAAAATAAAATGTTGACACAGAAAATTTCTTTTTAGTCTTAGGAGTCTTGTTTATATTTGCAGTCCATAAAATCTCTCACGGCCTAACATGTTTCAAATCCAAGCTAGAGCCCAAAGTCAGCTCTTACCATACTTATAGATGACCCCATAGAATGTTTTTCTCACAGAGCCTTCCGATTACAGTCATTGGGAACTCAAAAACCTGGCACTGTTACGGTTCAAATCAGAAATTTGACAAGATGAAATATGCTGGATAAAATATACTAATACTGCAAAATGCGACTCATGAAGAGAAAGTTATTGACCTTGCTGATCTAGATATTGAAATTACTTTTTATGGATATCAAAAACCTGAGTTGGAAAAACTTGTAAAAATGGTATAATGCTACATTTTAGGTGAGGTTTTTCTGCTGATTCCAGGAAAAGTTTATCATACAGCTGCAAATTGCAGTTAGCTTATCAGACAAGTATAAATAATGTGTTGGTGTATAATTTTTTAAATTTTATAAATACACTATTTAAAGATGGGTGGTTTTTAATTGAACTTCTTATAACCCTTAATGCTAAGTAAATGCAAATGTCAAATTTTGCTTTCGTTATCTAAGAGATTTTACGAGGAAAAATTGTATGAAACAAATAAATATTGCTTTTAGGTAAAAATCTGAAATGTTATTGAGAGAGTTTTTCATAAATTTATAAAAGATCTTGCCATTAGGAACAGAGTTAGAAGTATTTTATACTTCGAGTATTTATGAAGAGAATAACAGATCTTTATTTTTATTTTGTCCTGAAAGATTATTTGCAACAGATTTATGAATGACCTAATTCTGCATTGTTTTAGCAATAAAAACTTTATTACAACACTTGTTATGAGAAATGTGACATAAAATTTTAAAAAGCAATTCTCAAATATTGTGTTTATTGTCTCAGACTTGAAAGGTATTTTTTTTCATGATTAGCATGCCTATGTAATTTTAAGTACTTCTCCGCTTTATGTTAAATTGTATGTTTAATAATTTAGGTAACACGAAAGCCAAGAAAAGAATTCAGATAAAATATCTATTCCCTTTACTCCCCCAAAAGATCCATGAATCTATTAAAATAAATGTTTATACTCTTCACCATGCTTGGTTCATTTACAGAATGTTAAATCACTAAATTTATAATGTATAGGGTTCCAGGATTTCAGAAATGGAAGTTGCTTTCTTAATTTAAACTCACTAAAGACAGAAAATAATGTCTTTTGCTTTCATATACGTAATTCTTAACCTTAACAAAATCTAATGTGGAATAAGTTAGGAAATACTAAAATCCCACCTGCCAGGACACTATCTCAGGAAAAAAAATAGGATGAAATAAAATGCCTGAACTTTAAATAATTCAATAAACTTATCTGATCAATTTTATTGGGAAAAATTGAAACATGGTTTAATGAAAATGTTGATTGTTTAAATTCTGAAGTATTTGAATGTTTATATTAGTATACAAAGTTTATTAAGTATAACAAAAGTCTAAGTTCTAAATATATACAAATAATACCAATATGTAAATGAAGTAAGCTAACAAAATACAATTTCTCTAAGGGCAGAAATCTTGTTTATTCTCTTTGTTTTTCCAGAGTATTCCAGGAGTTGGCCATTGTAGATGTCACTCAATCAGTGTTAGTTAAGAGAACTTCTATGTAAGAGCAAGTAGCTAATGGAAAGAGAATAAACTCATAATGGGAAGTAGTATGTAAAATGCTCCATAAATATTTCATCAATTTGAAGCCTTGTCCAATAAGAGGCATACATGTCACTCTTGACATGACAGAGTCATAAAATAAATGTGGTTTTACTGTATCTACTCATAAAAGACTGTAGGTAGCATTTATAATCATTTTTTCATAAACCTAATATATCGTATGCATTTACCCGTTTAGAGGAGGGCTGGGTTTCTGATGTGTATACCTAGATGTCTTCTGTTTATGTTCTGAGATCTTTGCCCTGTGTTGACTTGGAAGAACAAAAGACAAAGGAACTGCAGAAAAAAGATTGAAGTCAACTACTTTTCTTTGTACAGGAGAGATGAGGCAAAGGAACCCCAGAAGTGAAAAATGGATTGATTGATGTCTGCTGTTACTCTATGCGACTCTTTACAACCATCTTACATTTATACCTTTACAGCGGGCAAAACGCTTTCTATAAACCGTTTCAGCTTCCTCACTACTGGGTGTGATAGATATAGATGTTTTTCCAGACACGAAAATGGACACGGAGAGAATTAGAGTCTTGCTGACTTTCATAAAGCCAGCAAGTGGAGGAGACAAGACTGAATTCACTTTTCCCCACTGAATAGCACATGCAGCTTCTCAATAAAGCTGCATATATTTAGAAATACCCATTTGTGTGTGAGCATATGTGTGTGTGAGTGTGTGCACATGCATGTGTGTAAATCAATTATTTTATTATTGGACAAGGCTGGTATATCTAAGCCCCACAGGGGTGCAGGGTACCACGAGTTAGGGCAGGAGGATGAGATGAAAACATCCTGACCGCTGAAGAAGAGCTAAGCAGAAAGAACAATCCTTCTCTATGTTCTTTTTGTAAACTAATCTCATTTCTGAGCTTCAAATTATAGGAAGACTGATGAATTTCAAATCTGTACCAATAGATCCGATGCACTCTTCAGGTCTCTATTTGCAAGTGTTTACAAGAAATTTCCATAACGATGCTTTCTGCTATGATTTCACAACATTTTTGAAATATCGCCCACCTGTTTTCTTCTCTGTCCCCAAACGGACTTTACTCCCACTTATCTATTTCCTCTGATGACTTCATTTTGTAATCATCTAAGTTTGATATGTAAGCTATCAAATATTCCTTTGAAACTCTGACAAATTCATCCTTTTGTCTCCATTTTCTCTTCTACTGCTTAGATTTGCTCTGAGTAATGCAAATTTCTAGTCTCCTCTCTTCCCTTCTTCATCTAACAAATTTTAAAGGGCATAAAGATTTTATGAAAATGACAATTTTCATTTTCTTCTTCCTCTCTTTTCTCCTCCAGCTAATCCTCCTTTTTCATCTTCTGCTGCTTCTTCTCTGTCTTCTTCTTCTCTAAAATCATCATTATCATCATTTTGATTTTCATCACCCTCATCAATATTCATTGATCTTATAATGTATGCTGAATTCTTGACTAAAAATTTTGCATGCAAAATCTCATTTAAATCTCACAACTCTTATGTAGGTCAAAACCAATATCACCATCATACAAAAAGAGCCCAGATACTGAGATTAATAATGTACTCATTTTTACATAGACAAATACAATTCTGGATATATTTAATCTTTTTTAATAATATATTTTGTATTGTTCTAGGATTGTTTCACATGTGTAAAAGACAGTACACCAGTATTTGCCAATAATTTCTCTTATGTGCTGATTAAAAATTCTCCCCTCAAGGAAGCTTTTCCTTGATAAACTTACTTTATATTAACATATTCTTTGTTCTGTGGTCAAAATTATAATACACATTTCATATTTTTTCCCTTTAATATCTATTCCTTATCAACAATACTGAAAAATTTTCAAGACAGGGGACATGCTTAATTTCTCTTGAAAAATACCAATTTTTATGTACTCTACATGCTTTCTAAATTCTTTACGAAAAATAAATTATATCTCTATGTCTCTTTTTAGCTTTAGCAGAAGAATGAATAATACAGAGCCCTGAAAAGTATAAATGTTAGGGTCATGAGAAATTTGAATCTCTTCACAAAGAATGTGCAATATCGTATGTTCTTCTTTCCTATAATATGCTTAGATTTATTTGTTGGATTTTTTTCTCTTTACTATTAAAAACTTCAGTGGAGAATCTACTACATAATCCTCCCTTAGCCGTAGTTTTATTTTCTGTGGCTTCAGTTACCTGTGGTCAACTGCAGTCCAAAAATATTAAATGGAAAATTCCAGAAATAAACAATTCATACGTTTTAAGTTGCACACGGTTCTGAGTAGCACAATGAAATCTCTCGCCATCCCACTCCCCCCACCCGGGATATGAATCATCTCTGTGTCCAGAGCATCTATGCAGCATCAGCTACCCGCCCATCAGTCAGTAGTGATCTTGGTTATCAGATTGACTGCTGTGGTATCACAGTGTTTGTGTTCCGGTAACCCTCATTTTCCTTAATACTGTCCCCAAAGCACAAGAGTAGTGATGCTGGCAATTCAGATACGCCAAAGAGAAGCCAAAAGTGCCTCCTTCAAGTGAAAAGAGGAAAGTTCTTGACTTAATAAGGCAAGAAAAAAAATCGTAGCTGAGGTTGCTAAGATCTAGGCTAACTTATTATAGTACATTATTCTAAATGTTCCATTTTATTATTAGCTATTGTTGTTCATCTCTTATTAAGCCTAGTGCATAAGTTAAAGTTTATCATATGTATGTATATATAGAAAAACACATGGTATACATGGAGTTTGATACTATCTGCAGTTTCAGGCATCCACTGGGAGTCTTGGAACATTTCCCCGTGGATAAGGGGGATGACAGCATATAGAAAGAGCAGCGTTTTTCTGTGGAATAAAAAAATTTAAAAAAAAAAGATAAATAAAGCAAGGCACAGAACTTGTCCTGAAGGAGTGCTCTCTTGTGGAACACAAAACCATTACATGGACTGGTAGAAGCACAGTAGAAAAACCATGAGTGGCAAATTTGATGTTAGGATACTTTGCGTGTTGTATGTGTTGGGGGAGTAGAAAAGCATACCAAGACGGCTTCATGGAGCAGGTACCATTTTGTGGGGCCTACAGAGATTTCTGAAGTCATATCAATTCTGATAATGCATTTTAAAACAGATGTAAAAAGTCAAACATTGAATAATTTTTTCTATCTGAATTTGGATTTTGAAAGCCATACAGCTTTTATCTAGGGTTTTTAACAATTCTGGATATATTTAATCTTTTTTAATAATATATTTTGTATTGTTCTAGGATTGTTTCACATGTGTAACAGACATATGATAAATAAGTTTGTAAGTATGCAAAGGGCAGGAACCACATCATACACATTTTACACATACATGTCATACACACACTTTTATGTCCCTCATAATACCAGGTAGAACAATGAGCACATAAGCGTTTTTTCTCAAAAGTGTGATTCACGAACCACCTGCATCAGAACAGTCTAACGTACTGTTCAACATTTGGTTACTAAGTCTCATTCTAGAGCACTTGAAGCAGAAGGAATCAGAATTCCTAATAAGAACCCCAAGTGATTCCCAGAGAACATTAAGGCTTAACGGCCACGAATACAAAGGATGCTAAGTACACACTTAATTGATTGATGCAACACAATGCTATTGCTTGAACTTCCAAAGCCACTGTCTTGACAATCCAATTGGCATCAGTTTCAAACTGAGCATTTGCAAGAGCATTTCTATTCTGAAGGGTTTGCAGAATTATGCTGGAAAGCCTGCCTCAAAATATAAACCAAATACTTCAGGCAAAGATGCTGAAGTGAAGAGGACAAAGGGGAGGCTAGTGAATGAACAAAAGCTTCTGATTCCTTGTGCTATGCTGTAACTCCCAATTCATTCCCTCAACCCTGCCCCACTCCTCCCCAGAGCACAGTATGTAGGAAGACAGATGAATTCATAAAATCCTGACAATTTCCATTAAAACTCTTCTCTCCTATGTGGACTGAGGGATAAGCACGCAGCCTTGGGAAAGCCAAGGAAAAATTTTTGAGAGAGGAAATCATTAGGCACCTTCCTAGGACCTCAGCACAGATGGAAAAAACTGCCAAAGTTTCCCAAGACATTATGTTACATTAGGCTGTGTTTGTGGAGGGGAAGAGTGACAAGCCAAAACTAACCACAGAGGGACACACTTCTGAGTGAGAGGAGCTGACTGCATGAGGTCATTGGTCCCATCTAGAAGACAGAGCAGCATCCAAATCTCCACCAACATTCTTCACCAAATTTACATGCCCACAGGTCAGAAAAATGGAAAGAAAACAATCCCCAGACCTCAAAGAGGAACTAGAGTTAGGAAACAAATCATTTTTCAAAAATACGTCTCAGTGGAAACTACACTTACTATATAGTATCTCAAATGGAAGGTCTGGATCAAGTCGTGCTTCTTCAGCATAACCAAGAAGTGGCGTGACAGATATAGCACAATATAGTACAAACAACAGAGGAAGTGGTCAAGTTGGAAGAAATGAAGGGAGGAAGAAGAGACAAGAGGGAAGGAGAACAGAAGAGACCAATAAAACAGGCAAAGGAATGACCTACACTGGAATTAAAAGTGATCCAAAGAGCAGAAATAAATTATCCAGGTGAGCTTCAAGCTCTGGGAGAGTTTAATAGGAATACAAATTTAATGGACGGTGTTAAAGGATAAGAAGACAAAGAACAGAAGATGAAAAGGGAGACTACAGGGGCTGGCCCAGTGGCATAGCTCAGGGCCAATCTTCCTCACAAAAAGAATAAAATAAAATAAAGAAGGAAAAGAAAAGGAAGACTTTAAAGCCCATGTAAAAATCAAACCAAAATCTTTATGTATCTTAATCAATTAAAATGGTGGATCTCACTGAAACTACCTCAGAAGCTTTAAAAGTATCATTGTCTTGGTTAACTCAGTATTTATTGATTTAATAATTCTGGGATGCAGCATGGGCCTTGAGATTTGGAAAATCTTCACAGGTGATTCTATTGTGCAGCCAGGTTTGAAAATCATTGAATTAGAAACACCAAAAATATGATAGACATGTATGAAAGCTCAAATAATGGAAAGAAGAGCTTAACATTCAAGTAAACGAAGAAGACACCCAAAGAATTAGAAAACCAGAAAGTATATAACAGAAACAGAGGACAAAGAGGCTCTAACATAAGGATAATTGGTGTTCCTGAAGTAGAGACACTAAAAGACGGAAGAAAATGGTAATCAAAGTATAATATGAACCTATTCATGAAACCAAGAAGAAAGTGAATCGGAAGATCAAAATTACTCATTACACCAAGAAAATTTTATATGGAATAATTGGCATTAAAAAAATCTAGGAAGTAAATGATTCAACTTTAAGGCTTGATAAATACATGAATTTTAGGCATTCCTGCGGAGAAAACAAGTCACTCACAAAGGGTGATGTGAGAGGTGGGGGAGAAGAATCAGGCTAATATCAGAGTTCCACACAGCATTTCAGTTGGAAAGTGTGATGCAAAAATATTATTGCCAACTGAAATTAGCAGGAACAGCAATTAGATTTTCTCAAACATAAAAAAAAAAAAAACCAAGAAAACATGATACCAAAAAACCATGCTTGACAAACCAGGTCGTTCATAAAATCAAGACCTCACCACCTCAAGAATGGTTGTATTAGCAACTTCATTTGTAAAGAAAGCTAGGACTAAAGAACCAAAGAGAGTATGGATGTAAAAAAAGTTTCATTTTTATTTTATCAATAAAAATTATGACATAGTAAAAGCAATATAACATTTCACTATTTCATAGTTTCCAGACCTCTAAATATTCTGGTCACTTTACTACAAATATAACTTTTGTTTTTTTTGCACCTTCTAGAAGAGAGGTAGACAAACTTACTCTGTAAGGAGCCAGATAGTAAATATTTTAGGCTTTGTGGGCCACAAAATTCCTGTCTAAAGTTCTCAACTCAGCTGATGTAGCAAAAAATAGATACAGACAATCTGCGGCTACGTTAAAATACAACTTTGTTTATAGACATGGAAATTTATATACTTTCCATGTTTCATAAATAGTATTAATTTTTTTCAAATCATTTATCACTTAAAAATGATGAAAACCATTGTTAGTTCATGGGTCTTACCAACACGAGAGGTGGGCCAGATTTGACATGGGAGCTATAGTTTGCCAGATTCTGTTTTAGACCTATAGTTCTCATTTTCAGCACAAATTAATATTTTGGGTTGGAAAATTCTTTGTTGTGGAAAACCATCCTATGCACTGCAGGATGTTTAGCAGCCTAGAGCCCCCATGAGCCATTGCCAATGTCCTCTGGTTGAGAACCACTGTTCCAGAACATTAACCCTGTATGCCTTGAGCATAGATAATTCCAGGTGTAAACTTTACTAACAGAGAATTCAGAAGGACTTTTCCCTCTGTCTGAACACTAACTTCATTAGGGCATATTATAATTACTTTAGCTGTCTTTCTAAAATTCAGATAAATTTAAGATAATTAAATCCTCTCTCTCCTTTTTTCCTTCACTTGAATCAGTGTCAAGTCAATCCTCCAATTTATGCTGTTTATTATGAGATTCCATTCACAGGGCCATTTTAGGCACACTGACATAAATTAAAAGTGAAAAGTAGCACCATTTAAAATATGAAAGCAAAGGGCATAGATGCCTTTTTAGCAAAACCATGCATAATATCTCCATTGTGAATAAGGCAATTGCTATCAATATTAGTTTAAGGGGCAAAACTATGAAGAACAAAACACTGTGGGCATTATCAGGGCTAAGCGTTAGTGGTTTTATGATCTAGTCGACGAATATGATTTTGAACAGGACTTCACCTGTTTAGGGCAATCAAGAACCATAAACACATGAAGAGCACTCTGTTCCTCAGTGAGATAATTTAAATAAAAATACTTGGTGAAATATAAAGCTACAAAAGCAAAAGCTCTGTGTCATTTATATGTGCCCATGTGTATTTGCAGGTGTGAATTTCGGTGTGTTCCTCATAGTTTCAACTGACTTCTGGGCCAAAAAATCAGCAGGAAATAAATGCTTATTGATTGACATTATACTTTCCCTTCTTTGTTGTTTTTATTATTAACCACAAATAACCTTTTAAATGAGCTTTATATTTCAAATTTGACTCTAGTCCAATCATACATGCGTACATTAATGATTGGATTCATGTATTCAGTTAGTATTAATTGAGAAGTAACTATGTTCTGAACATTGTTTGGTACTGGTGACAAAAAGAATAGAACAGAATGTAGAAAAGAATATAGAAGAGCCACTATCCTATAGGACTTATAGTCTAGCAGTCGAGTCATTATGACGTCGCCATAAGAGACTTCCAATTTAAGATCAGTAGTCATGTTTACTTAAAGATGGCAGCCAGTTTCTCTTCTGTCTCTTGTCCTTTACTATCCCTTTCCAATTTCATTCCATGTACCAAAATGAAGTGTTCCAATTTTTCCTTTTCTTTCTTCCCTAGCTACTGGAGATGCATTAGCTCTTATAGTTGGTGGTCAAGGGATTAGCAGTGTTTAGAGCTACTTATTGGTGAGACTTATTGATGAGAATAGTGACATGAACACAGTAAAATCCATGAGAAAAAAATCTAGTATTACGTGATGCTACAATATTCCAACCTCAGAACAGAGAGTATATTTCCTTTTTTTTTTTTTTTGAGGAGGAGGATTAGCACTGAGCTAACTACTGCCAATCCTCCTCTTTTTGCTGAGGAAGCCTGGCCCTGAGCTAACATTCATGCCCATCTTCCTCTACTTTATACGTGGGACGCCTACCACAGCATGGCTTTTGCCAAGCGGTGCCATGTCCGCACCCAGGATCTGAACTGGCAAACCCTGGGCTGGTGAGAGGCGGAACCTGCGAACTTAACCGCTGCACCACCAGGCCAGCCCCTATTTCCTTTATAAATAGTCCTCATGATGTCAGTATGACGTCTAAGATCTGTTCCAAAGAGACTTCTACCCCTAAGGTTAGCTAAAGCCCGTGGGTAGATTTTATATATAATTTACAGAATTCAAGAGTATCCCTCAGTAGTTCTCCAGAATTCTAGAGTACTTGAGGCAAACATGGAAGCCGTTGGATGAGGCTACATGCCCACAACCAGGAAAATGCAGCAGAAAGTAAGTTTTAAAACATGGTTCAATGAACGGTGAAAATCAATGAGGGGGAAATGAAGCAATTTTGCCTCAGAGATTTTTCACTGCTCGTTGAGTCAAGTTCACGTGCTAATGTTTGTTAACCTGGCAGTTTTCCACACTGGTAAGTCTTTCAGTGTTAATTATGATCACCTGCTATCAACTACCCACGAAGCAACTCCATTCCCATTGCCTTGGTGGGTAAGAGACACCAGTTTTCAAACTGATATTGGATTTCAGTGTTTTTATTTTTGTAGAAATATTGCTACAAAGTCATCACATTTAGCTAGGAGAAAAAAAATTTACAAAATAAATTTTCAAATATCTATTTTGATAATGCACCAAATTCCCTTAGTAATTGGCTGTTTTCAGGATATTTTCACACATCGTTCGTCTGTTTTGTCAATATTTAAAGACAATATCTCTTTTAATCTTCATTTTCTGGAATGACTTTTGCCACATTTCCCCTTCAAAAGGCACATGATGCAGGCTGAAATGTTTATTTCAGCTTATGACACTTATTATAACATTAATTTTTTTAAGAAGAGATGGTCCAGCTATAGTATTTTATCTGGGTAAGTTCTGTAAAGATTCTTTATAGTAGGAGCAGTAAATTTGATTTATTTATTGTGAACAGTTCTGAATCCCTCTCTATTTCTGCATATCAACCCTTAAGAATATATATTGTGTAGAAATGAATGGAGAAAAGGGTTGCTAAGATGTTTAATGAATTTAAGAAAATTTTGCTTGAAACCCTTGAAGACTCTCAGTTTGAAACTTCTTACTGGTCCAGATTTCCCCCCAATCTTGGACTCTGAAACTGTGATGCAGTAGGGGCAGGAGTAGACGATGTCATCTGTTTCTCATACCATAATATACCCCTTATGAGGAAGGCCTAGGGTTATATTTATCTTCCAGTGAGCAATATGGATGAGAGCTTTCCAGCTCTTGGTTTTAGACATTAAGATGCTATTATTGCAACAGAGCCAAAGCGCAGCCTCAGGGAAGTAGCTTGGGGCCAAGTTTCATGGTCTACTTTTTAAGCTGATAAAACTGCAGCTTCATGGAGCTTCCTCCAAGATGTCTCCAGAGTCTTTACTGCACCAGGATCTCAGCATTAGTCTTGTATGCAGCCTTTCATCGATAGCAAACCTGAGAGTACAACTGAGTTCAGAATCAAGATATTTTTCTCTCATATTTTACCAAATGGAGACATTTATTGTGATTCTCACTTGTGATGAGTCAGCATTCAATGGCAATTAAATCAAGGAACAGAATATGTTGTTTTCACTTTTTCTACATTCATATTTTTATAGAATGCTTGTGGAATTACAATCTTAAAAAAACAAAAACCAAGATTTTTTATTTTGTCCAATCCTCCAAAATTTTAGGTTGATTTTAAAGAGGAAGGATATAACCATAGATAATTTTATAGCATTTTGAATGAATATTTTCATAATATTCATCAAATATTTATTGATTGTCTGGAATGTGTTGGCATCATAGATACAATTTATATTTCTTTAAACAATGTTCCTTGTTCTATGAGCTATCTAAGAAAAGATAAAGAGAATATGTAGGACCGTAAGCAAGCTCTTAATGAGTGACTCAGATGCTTAGACAGAATGTCAGAGAATGGTGTGCTCACCATGCATCTGGATCAGTTTACCTCAGAGCTGGGGCTGAAGAGCAGCATTTAGACCAATAGATCATCTGAAGAACATTCCACATGGTAGAAACATTTATTAAGATATTTGTGATAATACTTAAAATTTATAATAGAAATAAAAATTTAAAATAGATAAATCAGCTTCCAAACATTTCCTCATTTAATCAAGAGCCAATAATTTGATTACGAGAGTAAGGCTGTGAAAGCTTTGGCTGATCCCGGGTCTCTGCTATTAAATTTGATCATCTGAAAACTCAAATCAGTGACCACTTTACTGGGAAAAATATTCACTCGAATGTAGGGAAAAAACTCGCTACAATGAACAGAGTATAAGAGTTAACATTATAAAGATAAACAGAATTCAGACATCAAGAAGTGGGAAGGGCCTGAGACTTGACCACAGCGACAAGCTAAGAAGTTAGTGTGCTGCAGTCCAATGGAGCTGTCAGAAGACAGGAGACCTGTAGGTCAGAAACAAAGGAGAGTTTATCGCTCACATGAATAGCAGTAGCCAGTGTAGCAGCATTTGGAAGTGATTTCCTGAACCCCAATTGCCACAGGGTGATACACAGAGGGCCAGGTGACACCTGCTCATGCAGTGGGCTATGTTACTGCAGAGGAACGCTAAGCTTAGGGAACCTGAATCTTTTATAAGGGAAAGTAAGCAAACCCGCCCTCTCCTCCAGATGGAAACATTATCCCTGTTTTCCAAAGCCACTCACTATACAAACACCCTTATAAAGACAAAATCCAGAACAAAGGCAGTTGATGTCTCTGCTCATAAAACAGGCAGAGACACGATAAATCCATAAAGAACTATCTCTCAAAATCAGATTAATAGCGAATATTTATAACTACAGTCTCCTTACAAGTATTTCGCACGCATTCTCAGAACATGAACAACAAGCTTGTGAGGTCAGGACTTTTCAGGTGGAAAAATGAAGCAAAGAGAAATGGGCAACTATCCCAAGGTCAAACAACTTTTCATTGGTGAAACTAAACCCAGAGCCTGTCTTAACCACTATGAAATCCATCTAATGAACTGTATATTGTTCTCTCTACTACAGATACTAGTTACATTGTCATTAGTGACTCATATACCATACACATTAAGCTAGAAGATGGAGCAATTAGGTTTCTGCTTAAGTAAGGAAGAACATCTAATGTTTTCACATTCAGATGTATCTGTGTGGTTTTTCAGACCTGAGAATATGATGCACGTTCGAGGTTTCAGGGATTCCAGTATAATATTCTCTTTAGTTCTTTTCTTAATAGGCAATTGTAGCATAATATTGAATTGGACACTGGGAAACCTGGGTTCTAGACTAACTACATCATCATAGGGAAACTATTTTCTCCACGTTGGATCTGCGATTCCTTGTATGTAAAACAGAGTGGTGATCTCTAAAGCAATTCTCGCTCTACATTCAAGACAATTATGTACCTTCCTGATTCCAATCTTTAATATAATTTTGTATCTCTGACAATGTTAAATACTTGGCAGGCTGTAAAAATTATTAACTATGCTTGAGGAGTAAAACCTTTAGAACAAAAAAAAAAAGAGAGTTCCCAGGCTTATGCTAAATGACCATAATGCTCTCCAGCTGAACGTGGGTGTAGTTTCAGAATCCTTCTCGACAATTCCAGGCAGCTATTGTGTATATTGATTAGAATCAGTCTGTGAGATAAAAGTACTTTCTCTCCCCTTTGGAAGATATTGTATAATAACAGCACTTTAGAATTACTGAGCTTAATAGAATGGCTGTGAAAAAGCTGAACCCTTTTACCGTTTACTTATTTTAAAAAATTGGAAGATTCAGCGATGAATAAGATTGCAGGTCTCCCAAAGGAACTTAAAGTCAAGTACGGAAGAAGACATGTTGTAAATGATTACATGTGATAAAGTGTGTTAAATGCTGTACCATGGGTATTTATAATTAACAGAGATGATCAAAGAAGGGAGAGGTCAAACATACTTAGAAGGAGACTTCACAGAAGTAAAATCAGATACGAGAATGAGTTTATTAACTGGACTAAAGGTAGACAGTATTGCAAGCATAGAAAATATGAGTCAAGCATCAAGGTGGTTAGTTTGCTGTGGCTAGTATGGAGGTGACAAGTACCTGAGGGACAGAAATGAACCCTAGTCAAAAGTAAAGGCAAGACTTGTGTGCCATCAGGGGAGTATTTACTCTATGTCATAGGAAATGGCATGTAAATGGACATTTTTAGAGGCAAAGGGGCTAATATCACATTTTAATTTATAAAATTTATTCTGCTGGGAACATGATGAAGGATAGTTTTAAGGGGCATAAGAAGAGAGGCTGGGAGCTAGATGGAAGTTACCGTAACAGTCTAGGAAGAGACAGTCAGAGTTTGATCTTGGACAGAAATAGTAGGGATGAAGAGGAATGGACTGGTTTGAGAAACATTAATTAACCCAGGTACCTAGTGGACACTGGGAATGGGAAGGAGAGAGGAATCCAGGATGATAAGTTTCTGTCATGAGTAACTGAGTGGTCAGTAAAATAATTAACCAAGAGAGAATAGAGCAGAAGGATAAAATCTGAGCTACAAGGTAAGGAGGAGAAACATGACAAACTCAATTTTGGACATGACAACTTTCAGCTATTGAGAACCATCCAAAGACAGATGACAAAAGGAAAAATGGATTTACAGAGCTGGACTCTGGTAGGAGCCCTGTGCTATAGAATTGCTTAGGAAAAACGATAAGTTTAAGGTTAAGAAAAGAATCAGGAACTATATTGCCAAAAATCCAACAGAAAGAAATATTTCAAAAAACAAGGAGTGTTCATGACAGTCAATTAATAGAAGAAGAAAATAGTTTATCTGGGACTTAGTAAAAATTCACTGGTGATCTTAGCCGGAGCTGTTTCTTTGGGAGTGATTGGGTGGAACAGGAAGAAGATTGAATAAGAAGTGAAAATGTGGTGCACTAGAGCCATGAGCAATTTAAGATGCTTTGTGATGAAAGCAACAGGAATTCAACTCAAAATAGCTTTTGGATGAGCTGACTTATGATATTACATAACAGAAATTCAGAGATGATCCAGGCTCCAGGATTACTTACTTCAGTATTTCAAAGTAATCAGGGCGTTTCTGTTTGATTTATGCCATCTTCAGCAGGTCTCATCTTTAGACTGGTTCCCCCACGGCTTGAAGAAAGACTGCAGGTACAAGTTTTTTCATTTACATTCCAAAAAGAGATAGAAGCCCACCCACCAGCATGAACTAAAAGCCAGGTCTTTCGGTTGTGTTAGGCAAGTTCAGGAAACATGTCTACCCCGGACCAACGATAACAGCCAGGCAAAATCCAGGTGCTGCGAACTAGAATCCACCTCTGAGGTTGGGCCTGGTGGAGAGTTGAACAAAATTCGGGTTCTATCAGCAAAAAAGTGGGGCAATATGTTGCATAGGCAACCAAGGGTGTCCACTGTGAGCTACGTAGCGTGAGATTGGTCACTCCCACAGGCCAGTAGCTAACAGGAAAAGATATGCAAGTGACTTTATAACGTTGTGCTTTTGCCTTTTGATCTGTTTCCTATTGTTGTTTGTGAAATTTGAGCGTGTGGAAGGAATTTGTTAGAGAGAGACTGAAGAGTAATGAAGAGACAGTAAGATCAGAGAGCCTCAGAGAGGACAGGAGCAAATGGGATTAAGGGCACAGAGGGAGCCTTTACTGACAAGGAGCAGGAATGGTGGGTTGATGTTTAGGGTTTGGGGGAAAGTTAGGGATGAAGTTAAGAGAACCCTTACTCCTGAGGGGCTTTATTTTTCTTGTCAAAGGGGAAGGAGCCCAGGTCACTTGGTAAGAGTGATGGGCAAGCAGGTGCTACCCAGGAGTTTGTAAGGAAAGGTCTCTTTTTTACTTCTTGTAATCCTTTTTCTGGCTCTAAGTCAGAGCGTCAGTGTGATGTCCTTAACCCTCCGAGGGCTCCTTGGCCCACCCTGTCTCATAATTGCACTCTTGGGCCACTTTGAAGCTATCACTTTTAATCCCCTGCCCTCTCTGTCTGCTTTCTCGCCTCCTGACCACCCTAATTTCCTGCCCTTTGTCTCCCTTGCTTTTCCTCTGGGGCTTTTGGCTCATGTCCATATATCTCCACTGTCTTCTGTCATGACCTCCAACCACATTGTCTGAGAGAAAGCTAAAGATTCCATCTGAAAAGGATGAAAATAGTCTTATTTTATCCAAAATAGCTTACTACAAGGCAAAAAAAAGGGAAGCTGATACTAAGAAAACATAACCAAAAATGCCATAAGAATCACTTTTCTAATTTTTTTATTTAGCCCTTGATAAACAGTATATTTATATTAAAGAGTGGTAAGATACATATTCATACAAATTAATATATAAAGATAAAATGAAATTTTATTTCAAAATAATACATTTAATAATTGCAGCATTAGATAATTATCTAATGTTTTTATTTTCCTCATCACTCCATAACTTCAATTTCTTCTAAATTAATAGTGATCCGTGCCAGTAACTTCCTCATTTGTCTGAAATATTTGCCAATAGAACAGTAAAATACTTGCCTATTTTATATAGGTTTTTCATTTGTGTAAATACTACTATTTAATTATAGAAACAGCTTGATTTTTCAGGTACATAAAGTGTTTTTGAAATAGACATAAGACTAAATTTTGGAGTGGGCCAACGTTGTTTTTTGGGTTTTTTTAAACAGGAAATGGACAGAAACTCACTCTCCTTTCCATAGTAGCATGACCTACATAAATTGTGTGTGGCTGTGATTTTCTCATTTTCCCCAGTGAGAGGGAGAAAGATCCCTTCCCCCATCACCCTCCTGCTGCCACAAAAGGGGAAAAAATGATCACAGGAGCTTTGAATACAATTTTTGTTGAGCTTGTTGTTTTCCTCACCTTAGGTGACCAGATCGATAGACAGTCCAGCAGCTGAGAAAAAAATCAGATGACTGGAATACAGCCAGAGGCAATTTCTCTAGTGCAACAAGAGTCCATTCTGAGATCACAAAATTTAAAAGAATTGGTATGCAAGGAGACAATCATATCTCAGTAAATTTGAAAAGGGAAATGCAGATATTAAAATGACTCACAATAATGCTAATGTCAGAATCACTCTTCCAAAAAAATCCGGTATAATGAAACTGACTTTCCAAGGCCATGAGTGGTTTCCCATCTTTAAAATGTCTGTCTTTATGGTCACTGATGAATGTGTGATAACCACCACGCAGTCAATGCTGCTCTACTGGACAGCCCACTAAGATGGCTGCTCACATGCCCACTGTTTTTACAATGAGCAGCTCGTGTGGCTGGGAATCAAAATGGAACATCCAGCCTGAAACCCAGTGTGCTGCAGAGGCAGCCTTACTGCTCTGTGTGCACAAGAGATGTAGCTCCTGAAACTCAACTAGCTCTCAGACAGGATGGGGGACTGTTATGTCCAACCTTCCTCTCCAGTCCAGGAAATGGATTTATCCATTCAGACATCCTCTTATTCAAAAGCATTTCCTCTGCTCCTACACTGGGTAATGCATTATAGAAGCCAGCAAATCACAAAAATCTCCGGGAGGTAGGGGACTTTAAAGGTTGCTTCTGGGCCTAGAATATGCTTCTACGTCCTATTAACTTCATTTTATTAGCTTTAAAAAATTCAACTAAACTTTTATCTTTTCTGGGAAGTCTTACTTAACATCACTCCTCCATCCTCCAAAAATTCTGAGAGGTGTCTGTCTTTCTAATATGTCTTTATGTTCTAATTTCTACTATAATTTGTAAAGTAAATGACAATGATAATAACAACAATCAACATGTACTGTTATGTCAGGTTCACCACTAAGTAGCTTATTTGCACTATTTCATTTAATTCTTGTGATAACTCTTCCTATACCTTTAAGACTGCCTGTCCTTCGCTATGGCGCTGTCCTCTGTGGACATGGGGGTTCCGTGGGGCTCAGAGTGTCCTTATAAGACAGGCCCTCCCCCAGATGCCTCAACCTCATGAACTATCCCAGGCCTAGTAGCTTCCTCAAGGAAACCATTCATGCCTTTGGTGACCACATCAAAACCTACAAGAAAAATCAGTGACCCAGCTTTCTCATACTTTCCAACTTGAACTGATCATCTATCTTTGTGTGAATCTAAGGGTCCCTCAGAATCATGCCGTCTTACCTTATATACCTGTTTAGTTCAGTTACTTTAAAAGTACTTCTCCAATTTATTCAACTCTTTTGATAAATCTTTATATGCATCACCCTAGCAATTGAGGGCATTTAGGAAGAAACTACTAGTTACTGAATGCTTATTACACAAATTGAATTATTTAATATTCATAACCACTCCATGAAATACATGCTAACATACTCATATTTTATAAGAGGAAACTGAGGCACAGTGGGGCAAAATACATTGTTCAGTTTTCACAACAGAAAGTGGTTGTGACCAGGATTCACACCAGGGCCATCTGATTCCACAGCCTTCGGTCTCCTCACTTTCACTACATATCCCTCTGCCTGCCCGCTCTACAAAGCTCAGAGCAGATTTTAAGGTCCTTATATAAGGAACTTCAGTTGCACACCATGTCCAGACTCGCCATACAGAATAGAAGCTCCTTGCAGGCAGAGAACAGTCCTGTGACTCACCGATCTATACTTAGAGCTCTGCATGAAGGAGCTTGTCCGTACATATTGATGATTCCCTAATGACGGGCAATAGTTTTCATCCAACTTGCATTGACCCACTTGGAACAAAAATTCCAGAGAAAGAAAATGTGGCTCTTCCCAGAAACCCTGCAAGAATGCTAACTACAGTAACTTCTATTTGTCATTAAGAAACAGAGTCTGCTTTTACAGATTCAAATTTGAAAATAGTTAAGCATCTGGTAAAAAGTGTAGGATAGTGAAGTCAAAAACATTAAAACAAAGCCCAACTTCACAAGCACTGGAAATGATATGCCTGTACTTCCTATAACGGGAAATATCCTGTTTTCTTGGATTCACTATAAAGGTATTACGAATTAACACTGCATGGGCACATGTAGCAGCAATATCTGACCTGATATTTCCTTGAATAGGAAAGGAACTCATTTCCTAATTTTGCTTATATTTAATACTGAAAGTTCTATGTTTTATATCTTCATAATATTTATAAATATCTTTTTTTTTTTTTTAAAGATTTTTATTTTTTCCTTTTACTCCCCAAAGCCCCCCGGTACATAGTTGTGTATTCTTCGTTGTGGGTTCCTCTAGTTGTGGCATGTGGGACGCTGCCTCAGCGTGGTCTGACGAGCAGTGCCATGTCCGCGCCCAGGATTCGAACCGACGAAACACTGGGCCGCCTGCAGTGGAGCGCGCGAACTTAACCACTCGACCACGGGGCCAGCCCCTATTTATAAATATCTTATACTCTATATACTATATATGTGCCTATGTATATAATAATGATAAGTAACTCTATTCCAAGGATATGTCTACTTAAAATTTACATCTAACGTTTTTTTAATGATCTTAAGTGGACAGTTATAGAATTTTTTGTTGGTATGAAAAATGATTTTAAGAATATCTCCACAATGTGCATTCATCAGACAGTTTAAAATGTTGTTAATAAGCAATTAAAGCATCCTTGGTATTCAGATGCTGAATCCATTTGCTGAAGATACGTCCGTCTTAGTGTTTTAGAATGTGCATTATATCTACTTCATTCTTATTCTAGGAACATTGCCAAAATTCTTTCTCCAAGGGGAAAAAAATAAGAGGCATAAATATTGTCTTGAAACAGAATGAAAAACTTTGCTGAAGCAGAAGGACAGTTTAATAAAAATTGAGGCTTTTTAATCTTTAGTAATTCAGACATCTATGTTTAAACTCATTAAAATTGTAATTCTCTGAATTATAGGTACATTTGATTTCTTTTGGAAAAACAGAAAAATAATGGAATTTTTCATTAAAAGACCTACAAAGGACACACACATATAAATAAGCAGTACTAGATTTTTGCAGCATAAATAATTTGAAAAACACATGTTGACAGAAAATTTTTCTTTTTAAAAGTCATTCTCGGAATGTTCTAAAATTGCTCTTATAAGAGGAACATTTCATAGCATTACCATTTTCGGGGGGGAATAAAACCCTACAAAATTTATTTTGAATGACTTAAAACATGGTGTTTAATATCCATTCATTTTAAGTCTACCATGAAAAAAAGTCAGTCCCAGTGTAATGAACCACTATTATTTATTTATTTCAAATTCAATTTATTAAAAATGCACTCATTGCCTGAAGGCCATTGGGAACACACATAACAACACAAAAATACAAAAAATAAATTAAATATATCAACAGCCCAACTCCTCATTAAAAAGATTAACGGGTTGAAACAATGCCACACCAAAAAGATATATTCTGTACTGTATGCATATATAATTTAATTATGACAGCTTACTCATTATCTGGCATCTAGTGAGATTAATATAAAGATTTAGTTGAGTTTTGATTTTCAATTTTTTGGTTGAGGAAGGCTGAGTAAGATCCTTAAACTTTCCAAGTAATGAGGCAACTGTTAGCTAGGATCCAGAAGAATAGCTATGATGGAGCTTTCCTAGTACACAGAAAAATCTTTTGGAGCTTTAGACAGAGGCCAGATCCTGATCATTTAACAGTTTTCTTAGCTCACTAGTATAATTCTTCCTCTTCTCCCAATAACTGACTTTGAGTTCATTGTGCATTTTATTAACAGGCTGAAAAGATGTAGCATCCACAGAAAGGGAGAAGTCTGTCAGTATAAGTGGAAAACTCTTTACATTTTACTGAACACTTCATAGGACCCATCTGGCCCCAATAGCTCCTCTCTGGTTATAAATGGCACTTGAACTGTCAAATGTCCTCCTGAAAATGTAAATACAGGAGAAAGAGTCTGAAACAGGAAACTATGGATTGTATATATCACACAGGGAGGAGGGGAGATGGTGAGCCAGGCTTTTCCATTAGCAAAATTGTACAAATAAATTTGTCAGATTAGCTAGCTTTCACATTGGAAAGTAGCATTTAATGTCCCGAGGAAATTGATCTGTTGATTTGGGTAGTGATGACAGATATGTGAAGAAGAGCCTTCAGCACTGTGTTGGGGGCTTCTAACAGAAAACAGTGGGAGAAGGTACCTAAAGTAGGAAAAAAGAAGGGGTATCAGAAGGAAACAACATCTCTCCCCACATCTCAATTTTGCTTAAGGCTAGCTCTGATCTAACACCATATTGGTCTACTCACATAATATTTTTTCCTTTCTTTAAGCAAGAAAAGTCACACTGTTATTAAGAAATACTAAATTACTGTATCTTTAAAACAATTTTGATGGCACCTGAGAACCTGACAGTAATTATCCAGTTATTATAAATCACAAAAGCATCATACTCAGAAGACTGGCTCAGTCTATATAAAGAAAGCTGCTCCCACTTGAAAGCAACAAAGAAAATTCAGGATTACCTCAAACATGGCTTGTGACACAAGGGATGATGAAGGTTAGGCTTCATTTAGAATAAGAGAATCATAGAATCTCCAGTTTGTAGAACTGAGTTAAAGGTCACGGATTCCAGGAATCTGTACTAAGATCAAATGCCTTCTGCAACATCTCTACCAAGTTCTCTTCCAGCATGTACTTGAACATCCTGATGGTTGGTGAAATGCTGGATGATTGAATGGACACCTCACCATGATCAGGCTCCTGGCTATTCTCTAATGTTACCTTTTACTGCTTGCCTCCCTGGATTATTCTGATGTGCCACACCAATCTTCTTGCTGTTCCTCAAACACACCAAGCCTCAGGACCTTTGCACTCACTCATCCTCTTTGTATACGCCCATCTCTGTGTGTCTTGCTCCCTCCTTTCCTCTGGATCTCTGTTCAAATGCCATTTATGAGTGATGTCCTCCTTGACCACTTCAGAACTTTCATCCTGCCTTTCCTGTTTTATTTTCTTCCAGAGCATACATTGTTATCTGTCATACTATATATATAACATTTTATTTCCATATTTTAAAACTTTGTATGTTGATTGATGGCCTTATCCCCAATGTTTATACAGTTGCTAGTTCATAGTCAGTGTTTAATAAATATTTATTGAATGAAAGAATGGAAGGTACACCACCCAATTGTACAAGTCAGAAACCTGGGTGTATTTTATGCTCTATCCTCTCTTTAAATGCCCACATCTAATCAATAACAAAGCCCCACTGGGTGTACCTCAAACAGAGTACTCTACCCCTCTCCACTGCCACTTCCTAGATCAAAGCCGCACCACCTCCTCCTTAGATTAATGCAACAGCTTCTAAGTGGCTACTTCAGGCCT
Source organism: Equus caballus (assembly GCF_041296265.1). NCBI lineage: Eukaryota > Metazoa > Chordata > Mammalia > Perissodactyla > Equidae > Equus > Equus caballus. Next base: position 46,229,575 of record NC_091710.1, read on the forward strand.
AGCTTCTGCACATTTGTTTTTGGTAATGCATCCAAGTGCCATCTCTAAAGCACAAATCTGTCCATCCCCTTCCTTGCTAAAAATTTTTCAGTGCTTATTTTCCTCTAACCAAATCCAAACACTTAATGAGCTTCTGATGTTTTTTTATCTTCAGCCTCACCTTTCTTTGACTTTGTCCACTCAAAGTATCTGATTAGAGACACTTTCTTCAAGAAGTCTTTACCAATCTCCCTGAACTATGATAAGCGCTCTGTCTAGGGGCTTTTCTAAAATACGCTGTATTTTCTTTGATGTTGAAGTTATATTGCATTCTATTTTTTTGTTTAATGATGTCTTTGCTACTAATTTGAGACTGCAAGCACTCTGACGTCAACTGGCACGTCTGTCTTGTTCATTACTGGGCCTCCAGAGCCTAGCATAGAGTAAATATTCAATTCAGTACAAACTGTTAAAAGAAGGAAGGAATTCGACCCTGAATTTCAGGATGTTGCCTTTATCTTGGAGAGGAAATTTTGGTGTCGTTACAAAAATAGGGTTAATTTGTCTGAGGTCTCCGGAATTCGTCAGCAGCAGTCTTGAAACAGTTGCTGAGGTCTGGGTAAGAAAATTATGTAGACTGCACAGGCAACAGTTCACTCAGCAATTCTGTATTGAGGATCAACCACATGCCAAGAAATCCTCCAGGCGGTAGACAGAGTGGGAAAGAAGATGGAGAAGGTACCTGCTCTCGGGGCTTCCACACTGGTTAGGGAGACAGACAGCGATCCAGCACACACGCAAATAAACATGATCATTTCTTGTAGTAATAGATGCTATAGAAACGAAAACAGGACGCCGGTGATAGAGAGTATCCAGAAGGGGAGTATTTTTGTACAGAACAGTCAGGGCAGGATTTTCCTCCCCAATGAAAGAATAACTTTTGATCTGAGTGACAAGATGGATCCACACATGCAAATTTCTAGGAGGAAGAGTTTTTCTAGAAGGGGTCCTTCTAGAAAAAGGTCGGCATACACTTGGTGTGTTTCAGGAACAGAAAAGGTGGTATGATTGGAATGCTGAGCTGTGAGGCGAGGGCCCAGATTATATACAGCTCTATAGCCATTGTGAGCGAGAGTAATTTTATTTTAGGTTCAATGGGAAACCATTGGAGCATAGCTACCACTTATAAGACCAAAGTTCATCTACACAGAGTCCAATATATCTCCAAACTAATATAGTGATTCATGCAGCACACACATTTGATACTGCTTCCGTTTAGTAACTCACAAATCATTATAATTAGAAGGCTAGTGAAAATACTGCCCTCTCTCCCTCCCTTTTATTCCTTTCTTTTCTTTTCTTTTATTCAGTAAGCACCAAAGTAACTAGTCCTGGGGGGAGATAAAGTGATGAATAACCTCATTCAGCTCAAAGAAACAACAACAAAAAATCCCCAGTTGAATGGTCCATTGCAAACAGCAAAATGGTCATTGTTTAGTGGATGAGATTTCCTCTCTTTAGTATCCAGGCAATGACTAATGATTTTCCTCCAAAGCTTCCACTTTTAAAAGAATGAATAAGCCCCAAAGGCCTCGGAGAGATAAGTATTACTTTCCTCCTGGTAGCTCAGCTAGTGACTGAGAGGAAAAAAGAAACTGGACAATATTTCAAAGCCAAGATCTATAAATGTGATAGCAGATACCGCACTTCTGTACTCCTAAATCTTTTGGCTTTTATGCCATTCTATGTATTTTCTGCCTTGTCCATAAACTCACTCATCTGAAGTGAGCTTGCTTCGAATATGTTTCTGGGTACCCTCACATCAGCATAATTGCATCCCTGTGCATCCCAGAGGAGAGCCATCTCTGTGACCTGACCCACCACTGGAAGACTCCTGTGAAATTGGATGATCAGTGGCCATATCGCACAAATAGCAATGGTACCAGACTTAGGTATTTATTTGCATAGTTTTATTTTCTAGGGACTTCCAAACAACAATAACAACAACAAACTATTACAAGATAATTGCTTGCCTTTTTGAAGAAAAATAGCACATTGAATGCTAATGTAAGTTTCAAGGCATTACTTTCACTCTCTCATCTCTATTAGGAAAAATGTCATGGGTTAATATATTTGTGCCCCACTGAGAATTAAAGAGGAAACAAAATGTTTAGCGTCTGTAATGAGGCCATGCATTAATGTAGGAAGGTCATGTGAGATCACGTATAATAGATATGGCAACATTATTTTCCACAGCAGCCAAGGGGGACTCAACTTAATGATGGGCAATGCTTTGAGAAATATTTATTTTTGATGTGAAAAGAAAATAGAACTAGAACATTCCGGATGATGGGAACCATAAATAAGGTTGCCTGCAAAGGATTAGAAAGCAAAAATACTCTTCTCACAAGCTGCATCACCTCCAAGTTCAAGGACCCCATGAAGAGATCGCAATATTTTGTGATGGCAGTGGAATACATTGCCCAAGTTTCATATGTTGAAATTAGCTTTAGTTTTTGGGAGAAATTACCAGATAAAATGAACTAAACATGGGTAATACAGGCACCAGAAAGTTATAGAGAAGCAAAAACCCTAAATGGGGCAAACCATCCTATATTTTCATTCATCAGTTAAAAATTAACATGGGTTGGTTATAAAATTAATCTTATTGACAAGTTCAGTGTGTTATGGGTTCCAAGTCTATTTTGGGAAAAATGACTTGGTTTGAGATTTTTAGAGGTGACAGTTGTAAATAAACAGCTTCAGTACTCAGGATAAAAATTAAACATATTACACTTTAAAAATATAACAATTAATATGAATTAGAATTTGTAGAGGAATCTTTATATAGTGTTTCACAACTTGCAAATTTTACTATACACGGTATTATATAATGAAAATTCTAGGCTTTAAACATAGCACATTAATTTAAAGAAAAATAAGGCTAATCTAAAAAGGTAATTCACAAAAGAAGACATGTAAATGACTATTAATCATACACAACATGTTAAATGTCAACAGTAATCAAAAAAATGAGTAAAGAAATTACATCGGGTCTTCTTCTTTTTAATAAATTTATAAGGATTAAGAAGAATGACTAGATGTGGTACTGAGGTTGCTAGGACTCCAAAAATTTCTTGTAAGTGTGATAACTTCAAATACTGCTTACGGGCATTTGCATGTTGAGTGCCTTTCTGGAGGGAAATTTGTCAATGTGTATTTAGCAATTAAACTTCTTGTAATGATCTTAAAGAAATTATAATAAAGGACGCAAAAACATAGACCCCAAGTATATCTCAGAATGCTGTTTTCAATAACATTTAGAAACAACTAAAGCATCCCACAAGAAAGGATTAATTTAGACGCTGTTGCGATATTTGTATAAATACTACAGAGCCTTTTAAAAATGCCGTATTTGGGTGGAAGTGGGTGGGGTCATTTTCATTCTCAGTCCTGATGTTTCCTTCCAGGTAGTTTAATGATCTGACACTCCTGGCTTCTCTTCATCTTGTCACATCTCCTTATCATGGAAAAATGACCGATTTTGATTAGCGAGTTTGGAAACAGTAAAAGGGTACAGGAACACTGTCTTTTCCTCTTGGCAGTGAGTTTTCCCGCCGTTGGAATTAGCTCTCCTTCACTCTACCAGTATTTAAAATTGTCTAGACAGCAGTCTTGGAGAAGAAGACCTACATCGGGCCACAACTATCTTTTACTGGGTATGTATACTGTTCAATTTGGGGTTCAGTATTAATATGGCCTCTGAACTGAATTTATAAGGCACATCTTGCAACCTAGTCTTTCTCAGTGTTAAAGATGACATTTGCGCCCCATTCTGCCAAAACTTCTGTCTTATATCACAAATGTTTACAACTTGGGCAAGGAAGAAAAATACTCTTTATTGCCCCCATCAACACACCAACATAGTAGAAGACTATTTAAAGTCATAGAAGTGTTCACAACGTATTGCTAAGTAGGAAAAAGATAGATGCAAAAACTATAGAGTATAAGGCTTTATGCAGAATATTTTAACAATATTTATCTCTGCTTATAGATTGATGAGTGTTACACATTTAATTTCTTGTATTTTAGTTTGCATCTATTTTTAAAGTTTTCTGCAATTAGTTTGTGTTATTTTTCTAATTAGATTTAAAATGTTACTTGGATGAGTTATTGCAGAATTCTGGAATCTTCTTCCTAAGAGGTTATTATACACAGGAGAGAAGCTTGTCTGTGTGAGATGATAGCCCTGATTCCATATGAAGACAAGGTAAAAAATTAGATAAACACTCTAGTTCATTCCAGAACTAGGACCAGTCATCACATATTTGATGACTTATTGGTGAACAGGACGTCATTACTGGATTTCTGAATTTCTTTCTCTGACAATTTTACCATAGGAAAACTGAACACCTATGTGAAATTTTAATTTCCTAATGTATTCATTATCTGCTCAGAGCTGTAGGATAGGCTAGCTTTGTAGTCAGATTTATCCAAAGACTTTTCCCTTTGCACATTTGAATATTCAGAGGTTCAAATAGGTTCAATGGCATGCTTCAGAGATGTGTTAAAAGGTAGAGATTTCTCTCCAAAAAGCCATTCTTTAGAAATACATTTTGTTCATTAGCTACTTGAAAAGACTTTGAATGTTCGCATTTTTTCTTTCATGAATGTCTGCATGAACTTTTTCAATATGGTCATAACTCCAGACGGAAAAATCCTAAGTAATTCCTCATAAAGAGGTTTCCCCCCTCCGCTCAACCTAGCCCAGCTCTGCCTGGTAATAAACCCCCAGAAATACGCATTTGTAAATGTGCACCGAACAAATTTAAATTTCATTCACTCTGGGTACACATACGTCAAAAACAAATTATGAGCAGATAAGAATATAATTAGCAAAGTTTAAAAACAGCATATTTAAAAACCTTTAAGCTTCCACACAACTGCCATATTTTATGATAGAGTCAGTCCAATTTCCCAGTTTGTTGAGGAATTTTTCCATTTCCTGCTGCATGATTTCAAAAATTGCATTCCTAATCCTAGTCCTGTGCTCTTCCAACATGTTTAGCTACGAGGAATAAAAAGCAATTTAACATGCTTGTTTCCATAATATTCCTGTTCATAAAAATTGAAATTTAAACTTTTAAAGACATAAACATATTGCAGGGTAACATCTCCAGCTTTGTTTCTTAGAAATATGGAGGGAGTCTTATGAGGCTCCTTATTGGAATAATGATTTTTAGGTTTGTAGTATCTGGTCCCTTAACACACTCCAGAAGGAGATCAGATAACTTTCTGGCTTATATTTTATATGAGCACTATCAATGCACAGGTGCTTAAATATCCATTTAATAAAAAATGTCAGCAATTAGCCTGGGTCCCTCTCCTTTTTGACAAAGTAGGTTTCAGGGCTAAACCATAGAGCTGTACAGTTTGTGTACAGCACAGCTCCAGAGCACAACCCAGGGGTACCACTCACGTAGACTCTGAGGTGAATGGTATCCCCACAGAGTCATTTCTATCTCTTCTAGATGTGTACCAGATACCAGCTTTAGCCCCAAAGAGCAGAAAGCTTACAGTTCAAGACCACCACAGCCCAAGGCCAGAAGAGTGAACTTTGGCAGTGAGAGGAATGAGATATACCCACTCTTGGAATATTAAGGAGTGACTGAGATTCCTACTCTTCCTGACATAAGTCTGGATATAATTTGAAATTGAATTATGAGTAGATGTGTACAGCATTAAATGACTCATATGATCAGAGGAAGCAAGGACGAGAGGGAAAAAGAGAACAGGCATGAATGGAGTGCCATTCTGTGTTGGTTCCTGTTTTAGGCGGTGTACATTTTGTTCTCATAATAACCAATGGCAACTTTATTTAAGTAAATCGGTTTTGTGGCTTAAATTATAATGGAAATAGCAAATTATCTTGAAATAATGGAAAGAAAGAAAATGTAAAAAGAGAAAGAGGCAGCAAATACAAAAACAATTCCTGTCCCTAAGCCAGCCAGCAGGTAGGTTTATCCGGCATTAATAAGAGCCCAGTTTGGCAAAGGAGATACATAGTTTCTTGTTCTTATTCTTTTCAATTCCAGTGAGGTGAAAAAATTCAAACTTCCCCCAAATGATACTAGTGATTGCCTTCTTGCTATGAGAATATGCTTATTTGTTTAATTTTCCTTTGTTAAAATTTTCTTAGCCATTCATTTCAATATACAATTAAAAACAGATAGGAGGGAAAGAAGCAGTAATTCTCACTTTATTTTTGCATTAGATTTTGCAATGGGGCCTGACATTTGAGGTTAAAAGAGTAATAAAACACAAGGACTATCATTCATTCCTGCTGAAAACTAGGCTAATCAGAGATCAAAGTCTGGAAAATGAGAAAAACAGCCTAAAGTCTCAGTATGTTCTAAAAGACAATAAAGTGCCCAACACCTTCGTAGTGTATCCCTTTTTATATCTAAATCCATTTAGGTAGATTATTCTTAAGAAAATTTACTTAGCCAAGAAGCAGATGGGGATGGCATAATTCCTTATATCTGCTCCTTCCCTCAGGTTGTTAATGACAAATGCATTACAGTTATTTATTACCAATAGATTAAAAGTGTCAGTGTGGTTCAGTTCATAGCAATCTTACACTTTTAAAATGTATTGGGAACTGGGCTTCTTCCCAGTGCTGACAATGCACACGATTACTTTCCGGGGGACTATGTTCCTCAGGAGTACTCTTCTTTATATTTATTACTTTAAAAAATGAAGGTACCATCTGCTCGTGCCTCATAGTTGTTTAAATTGTTTAGAACCCCAGGTCATGATGAGAATAACCATGGCGTACTTCCGTATAGTTAATTTCATCTGTAAATGATGAGCTATGAAGTGCTTCCTCTTAGCCCTGCAGTGGACAACAATACACACAGGATGACCTGTAGAAACAATATGTTTTCCAGGGCAGAGAGACACTTTAGACCTTTCCAAGTGGTCTAACGTAGCAGCATAAAATTAGCTATTATTTTATACTTCAGTGTCATAAATACGTGACACAAGTAAAATTCTTTATGATTAATTTATACTGGATAATGTTAGATGAATTCTTGCACTTATAGATATTCTACTTAATCTTTATTCTGAAACAGTTTAAGACACGGGACAGACATAGGTCAAAAGACACATTATGAAGACATGATAATAATTAGTCTGTGACTGCAAATTCATTCCATAAGAAATAAAATTATTTGAAATATAGTCATAGGAGCTATAGAGGCTGTAAAATTCTCCTTAAGATCTAAACAATGCAAATGGACCATAATAAAGAATAGAAATGTGCAAAATGTTGTATCAGAAACTAAATATACTGTAATTGGTTTTTAACCTAGGATCTATGAATATCCTAAAATTATATGCAAAAATTGGGGGTTTTCATGCATTTGCACATTTTCTAAGAAAGGGTCCATCCAATCTGTTTGCCAAAGGTTCTAGTCTCTAAATTTATAAATTGTTATTTCATATCAAATGAAATAAATACAATGCATTTTAATAAAATATTGTTTTTATTTAATTATTCAACTGTTTTAAAGTTTGTTTAAAATAAAGCACTGCTTAAATACAGCAGGTACCAGAGACTAGATTCATAAAACATCTGTCACTTTAAAAAGGATGGTAACTACAGGAGAACACAGGAAATTTAATAAAGGGAGATTGTTATAAGTGTTCAAACTGTTAGAAAAGTAGACTAAATAAAGCCAAAGCTGAACATTTGTTATATGAGTACTTCTCAGCAAGAAATTTGCATCGAGTTCATAACTCTGGTGCAATAGCGTTTGGTTCATATATTTAAAATAACAACAGGTTTGATTATATCGTGTTTTTGAAGCATTCCTGCACAGATATTAGGCTGATAACTACTTGGCATCATTGTGTATATACAAATTACTGCATAAATTAAGAGCCTGAAATGGAGCTGTTTATTTCCTCCTGTTTCCAACACTTTGTTTCTGTGGATGTTATGTTTACTTTCGGCCCATCAGTTCAATGATTATGTTGCCGTGTTCATCTTCTTAATATTTTCACGTTTGACAGGTTCTCTTTGTACTAATGAAGAGAAAATTATACCGTATCTCTGCACTCAAGGTGAAGATGTATTTTATATGACCATAAATATTTTTTTAAGAGAAACCGATTTAAGCATTTGCAAGCAATGGGCTTCCCTGAGGGCTTACTGGGGTAGTAGGGTGAGGGGTGGAGTATTGCACAACTATTATGGCCTCAGGCTTCCTAAGCAGTATAAGAACAGCAGGATAACTGTATCAGATGCTTCAGGGAGAAAAGTAACTGAGAGCAGCTTAGGTACCACCTTAGTTAAACGCATTCCTGCCTAACTCTGGGCCACTCATCTCCTCCTCCGCTTTGCCCTCTAGACATAGGGAGTTCTTTTCTATTTATTAGAGCACCTAAGACGTTTTATTATAATTAAATAACTCCTCTCTCCTCTAATATTGTCTGTCCCAGTAAATGTTACTGAAAGAAGGAATAGGAACCCCGTAACCCAGCTGGCTTTTATATATAGTCCAATGTTACATAGTCATGGAACTTGCTCACAATGACCTTCTAAATCTTTTAACAAGGAGTAGTTTGAGTATAAGTTGAACCCCAAATTTGAAAGAGAGTGTTTTCACATAGAGATTTAAATAGACATCTGTATCACAAAATACTATGGATCTTAAGTTTATTCTAATTCTTATTTAAAATGTTTCATTATCATTTATAACCTTGGGCATCCAACAATAACATTTACTAGAATTTTAAAACCTAACGCTTAAACTTTTTTAGTCCAAGGGTTTTCCAAAATGTGTTTCATAGAAAAATGCCCCCCAGGGCTGGGATGGGTAGTGGAGTATGAAAAAAGAAGAAAGTAGGTCACAAGCAGAAAGCATCGAGTTTTATCTGTTTTATCAGTTTTATATAGTTGTATCTTCCCTGTAAGCTTTTCTTTGATTAAAGAGTTTCACAACCGATAAAATTTTTAAGAACACTGCTTTGTTCAATTCCTTATACAAACAAAGCCTAAAGAGGCCGCCAAATAATATACCCAGAGTCACATATCTAGGTAGTTGAAGAAATTTCCCCAACCCAAATCAGTTAACATCGGATTCAATGTCCTTCTTTACCTTTTTGGCACTAAAGAGCTTTGTAAATTAAAATTTGTTCATTACTTAATTAAAATGTTGGATCAGGTGTCAACATCTTGTAATTTTAGTAATTTGTACCTATGACCTTGCTTATAAGGTGCAAACCATTAAATGCACAGAATCCTGTGCTGGTTTACTGAACCCAGGAGAGGAACTAAGAGAAAACATGGACCTCTTTCAGCCACAGGGAACTTCCCCCTTGAACACCTGCGTGAGCCTCCTCGTAAGCATCCCTGGTTTAGACTTTCCTGCTCTCGACTGTCTCCCAGAGCTTGCAGGGAGATTTTAATTTATATAAGCTGGGCAAATATTTGATGGGTTCCCACTGAGTTTACAGAGCTTGATACTGAGTATCAAGATGGAAATGAATAGCAGTGTGCCCTATGTAAGGAGAAAGAAGATGTCTAGGAAATAGAAAGCATTTCAAACGATACAGTTTATTGCCTGCTTGTACAATCATTTTATTATGTTATTATTTTCTTAATTGGTAAATTCAATAATACTATACAATAAGCAGTGTTGCCCTAAATGATAAAGCAATGGCATTAAACATCTATGGCCGTGGTTCTGCACCTTTTAATGTCCTGGACTACATTAACTATCTCACCACTCTAGATCTCCTTTCCAGAAAAATGTCTGACTGCACATGCGCACGAGTTATTTAACTCAGTTTCAATGGAAGTTCCCACTGAAACTGCTGCCTTGTGGTTCTAATAATCACCACCTCTGAAGAGACTTAGAACTCAATCCTTGCCAGGCAACACTAACTAATTGTAAGCATTATTTGAGCGCTGTCTAGACGTCAAGTACAATGTATCCGCCTTGCAAGCATTCTCTCATTTCATCTTTACAATAACCTTAATATAAGTCCTATTTTCATCCCCATTATACAGATGAGGAAAGTGAAGTATAAAAACCTAATTAACTTGCCCAAGGTCACAAAGTACGTGAGTGCACATATGGACATCATCTTAAAGCTAATGTACTTAAATATAATACATCAGTTATCTAAATAATTATTCTCCTGTTAATATGTGGAAACAACTGAGAGAACATAGTTTGATATCTCCCACACTCCACACCTCCATTTCCTAATGTCCTAAGTTACACTTAAGTTACAACCTAGTCTTGAAGGTTACCATCGGGCAAATTTAAACATTTAATCTGCCTAATTCTTCTCACTTTTTTAAACCAATTTAATCATTTGTAAGTGGATAATTCAATGACATTAAATACACTCACAATGTTGGGCAACCAGCACCATGATCCATTTCCAGATTTTGTTCAACTTTCCAAACAGAAAGCCTGTCCCCATTTAACAATAACTCCCTATTCGCCCCACCTCTAGTCCCTATAACCTTTATTCTACTTTTATCTCTATGAATTTGCCTATTCCAGGTACCTCAAAGAAATGGAATCATACAATATCGATCCTTTTGCGTCTGTCTTACGTTACTTAGTATAGTATTTTCAAGGGTCATCTATGTTGTAGCATGTAACAGAATTCCATTCATTTTTGAGGCTGAAAAATACTCCACTGTAGGTACAGACCACATTTTATTTACCCACGCACCTGTCAGTGGACATTTGGGTTGTTTTTACATTTTGACTATAGGTAATAATGCCACTATGAACACCGGTATACAAGCTTCTGTCTCTGTCTCTTCTTCAATTCTTCTGAGTATGTGCTCACAAGTGGGATTCTAAAAGTCATATGGCAAACCTACTTAAGTTTTAAAACTTTCTTGGTTTTTTATTTCCCATTCTTCTCTGAATAACTTATAAACTGCCCCATCTCCGTTCATCCATGAAGCTTCTGCTCGCTTTCTCAGTGCTGATAATATTTAGAATGTTCTTCCACTCCTTGTCATAAAAATAACTTTAGCGCTTGATACGTGTCGTTTCATTCTAATATTTTTAATTCTGTACCAAATTCACTACAGTGACATTTGTGATGAAGTAAAACATAACACATGATTACACCATAATATTTTCTCCTTCTGTGTCTTCTTATTTCTTTCAGTGTGCTGTTTTATCTGGATCATTATTTTATGCTGAAAGGAGAAGGAACTAGTCCCAAAGGCTCTAATAGATTCACCAGCTCCCTTACCATCGGTGTAGACACAGTGGAAATCAGTGTATTGAAGGAAAAGGGGCATTGTTTTCAGCTGACATGCAACATGTATTGAAGATGCAAAAGGTGTTTTTTTCACACGATGTCTTAAAATTACCGTTTTATTTTTAATATACATTACATGGATGGTAGTGTGCGTTCTTCCTAAACTCTTTCTTTCTGTCAACTCCATGCATCCTCAAGAATACTATGTGAAGGCAAATCTACAGGAAGTATCGTTTCAAAGATAGAAAGGGAAGCAGGGAGGGGAAATGAAATAACACAGACTGAGCACCTTCTGTCTGTCAGACACTGGAGTGAACTGGCTGATTTATACGTTTCTTCCCATCCACCTGTCCCAATATCATAGTGAGGCAGGGAGGTCCCTATTGTACAGGTGTAGAAACAGGGCTTGGAGGGGTTAGTGTTGGCTCCAGGTCATGGAGTCAACAACGGAGCTGCCGCTGCCTCACGAGATGCAGAAAGACTGCATGGTGAGGATGAGGCGGGGCACCTCATGTTGAGTCACATCTCACCACTTCGTCCTATAGCTGGCCACTTACTCAATGGTGTCCTTAGGAGACATTGCCTTATATGACTATGCATCCATGCGTTTATTTTTGTTATAAATTGCAAGTCATTTATTGAATCGAAAAGTATCTATTTTAGAAGTTTATTTGGAATCTCAGGTGACCAGCCAGATGAATAGGGCTCAGATCTGTAAGTACATTTAACTAATTAACTAATATACAGTTAATAGGGCAAGAAAATGCTATTTTTTTCTTTAAAAATCATTAACAGTGTGGTGGTAACATATCAACTAATTATCTTTTAAAATTTATACATTGAAATTTACAACAACTTTAATAAAGCTTTTTCCAAGGTAGACCCACTTTGAATCTGGATGACAGCCATAGGTTACTCACAATTTGGTGATTAGTAATGTCTTTAAGATAAAATTATAGAATCCATGAGAATGTACAACCTTAAATATAATTTAACACCCATTCCCCTACACATGCAGTAGATATGGTCGATTCTCATTTACAGATAGATTTATCCTTTTTTTTTTTTTTTTTTAGTGAGGTAGATTGGCCCTGAGCTAACATCTGTACCAATCTTCCTCTATTTTATGTGGGATGCTGCCACAGCATGGCTTGGCGAGTGGTGCAGAAGTCCGCGCCCAGGATCCAAGTCTGCGAACCCCAGGCTGCCAAAGTGGAGCATCTGAACTTAACTGCTATGCCACGGGCCAGCCCTAAAATTTTTAAAAAATAGATTTTGATTGTGGGAACTGAGACTTTAAGCAATGACAAATCCTACATTCCAGATTGTAGGATGATGAAAGGAATTCCACAGAACGTAAACAAGTTCGAATGAAAATAATTGATGGAGAAACTTTCTAACCATGACTGTATTACCTCAATGATAATTAGGGGCAATAAATTAATTCCACATCTGAGTGGGAAATTATAGAACAAAGAAGATCCCATCAACGTGAAGATATTACAAACTATAAAGAACAATTCTAGCAATGCTTTGATTTTTATCCTTTAATTTGTGAAAGTGCAGAGCTGGTATTTCTCTAATTAATATAATGTTTGTTCTTATTAAATTCAAGCTCTTAAAATGATTAATTCATCATTTAGATTGCCTGTAATTAACGCTATAGATTTATTGTGCAAGTAAACCTTTTAGGGAGCATTTCTTTGATAATTTAAGCTGAGAAGTTCATCCAAAACTTTTATGAAAGAAGTAGCAACCACAAACATGATAAATGATACATAAACACATTTGTGTACCCCCACACACACGTATCTACACTTCTAAATACACCTATATTATGTCTTATTTGTGACAACTAATTCCCCTGTTGCACAGCATTGAGTAATGCTACCCTGTAATGCTTTCTCTTGACCCCACTCCCAGCATCAGCTCTCCTGAGTCCTTTCTATCATCCTTCAGATCCCAGGTCAAATATCATTTCTTTCTTAAAAGAGAATTTGTATGTTACAAAATATCTCAAAGATTCACTAAATAATACAACAGCTACTACTACCTATATTTAACAAAAGTTAACATTTTGTGATGCTTCAGTTTTCTTTTTTATATAACTTTACAAATACAGATAAGGTCAAACTCTTCATTCCTTCCCCTCCCTTCTTCCCCAGTAGAACTACCCAATGCTGCTATGTATGACAGAGACTCTGTCCGTGACCAAACTTTAGTCAGGATTCATCGAATCCTCTTCTCAACTAGGCCTCAATTTTTGGATTTTCATGTCTGTCTTTGCATGGCCCAGTTTTAGCCAAAATCCTGCTAACAGTCTAGTCAGAATACCCTACCCTCAATATCTGATTTCCCTCTATATGTAATCAAGTTTCTTTCCCCTCACTATCTCTCAGGTGACGTCTGATCACCATGGCCTGCCTTCACAGGAACCCTGTCAGGTCAGTTTACTAAGAAGTAATTTTCTATCCATTTTCCCCCACCCTGCTCCTTGGCTATAAATCCCCATTTGTGCTTATTGTATCCAAAATTGAGCCCAATTCTGTACATAGGTGGCACCAGGACAGATGTATCATTATACCTTCTTATAGAACTTGTCCTTTTCCTTCGAAGAACTTACAGCACTTTGAATTATATACTTGGTTAAGTACTTAATTGATTAATGTGTCTAGAGTATAAGTTTTTTTTAAGATAGTCATCATATTTATTGTGTTCATCAATTATTACATGTTGAAAGTATTTTGACTAAAAGAATTGTTGCTGGGGAACAAAGGGGTCCTCAGATTAATAAGACATGGATGGTTTGAACTCATCCTCAGATAAATAAGCTTAACAGCAGCAGTGTTTGGGAAAATCATGTTTGTTTTTCATGTCTGTGGCATTTTTCTTCCAATAAGCATTTATTAGTCACCTATCCTGGGCCCTGACATTTTATTAAGTTATACTAAAGGCCAAAGTGAAAGACATATTCTCTGCCCTCAAGTAAATAGCAATTTCCAAGAACATTTAGATATTCTTTGAAACCGACATCTTTGGCAGACTTGACTTAAAAAGTAATATCCTTGTTATTATCTATTGAATCGGTTGTAATCCAGGTCTTGTCATATGGGAGCTCATAGTACGTGTTTAAAAAGTGATTCATAATGATAAGTTACGAATCTTAATCAGTAACTTCAAAAGGATTCTCGAATAGTCACTCACTTCATTAACTGCCTTTATTTTTAAAGATTTTGGCGACTAAACATCAATGTTACCTTTATGGATATTTGCCTGAAAGTGACGGAAAGCTTTGCAACTATAATGATGATCCATATGCCCTACAGCAGAAATTCAATGCAAGATAATGGCCTGCGTAGATGTGAAATTGGACATGTATGCAGAATGGCAAGAAATCAAAGATAAATTAATGAGAATGCTCATAATTACATTTATGTGTTTTCCCTATAATAAACTTTTGAAATGAAAATGCACATCTGATTTGTCCATGTGCTTAATGAAGGGGAAAATTCAATCTAATTACATTCCAGTTGAATATTTACTCCTAATGCAGTACTCTTTTAGTTTTTTAATATTTTACTTTAAAGGATAGTTCCAATAAACATAATATATCAAACTAGCAAAAAAGCAGTTTTCTCTAAAACTAAGACAATTATTCTTTATTCCATTATACATTAAAATTCTCTAAACACAAATACATTTTAAATCTAAAGTCCACTTATGCAATACTGTAAAAATATATTCATGAAATTCTTACAGATTCTTTTAGAGCGATCACTCAGAAAAATACTATTTAGAAACAATAGTCTTTCACCTTAAAATTAAATGATATATAATTTAATATTTTAAAAATAGCATGCTATTAATAAAAGTGCATTCACCTATCTGAATTTGGTCTTTTTATTCTATGATTATATCACCTAAATCAATTATAAAAGGGTGACAAACATTTTGTTTTCATGTGAATCTATTTAGTTATAAATCATATTTTGTTAGATTACCATCCATGTGAGGAAATTAATAATTAATCTTTCAAATTTTTATTTCCAATCTAAATTAAACTCATTTCTCCCACCTACTTATTAAATTAGTCTTCAAATCCTGTCACTACCAAGAAAAAAATGTCTATGTGTTCAGATAAAAAATAGATACTATGTGCATCTGAGATACAGGTAAACATATTTCTCTATAAAGTTTAAATCCGATCAGGAATTTATTTTTAACCCCATATGAAGACAAATCACATACACACAGCTGGATTGCACATCAATTGTCAGTCATTTTCCTCTCTGCCATATGCCATCTTTTCAAGGCAATATTGATGTGATAATAGAAAGGAAGGTAACTGTGGACCCAATCCGGTTATAATACCCCACTACTGCTCCCAATCACTCTCTGAGTACCATTCTTCCCTTTCACTTTTAATTTTGAGAAGAAAATAAATAGGGAGGGGGCAGGTAGGGAAAAACAAACAAAACAACTGGAAGTCACAACTGTTTATGAAGAAACAGAGCAAACATTTATGAAAGGCCAGGGGTTCTCCGATATCCAGCACTCTTTTGGAGGATGGCATTCCCAGCCAAGTGTATGCACAAGGGTATTTAGTATGAATATATTCAGTTGAAATAACATTAGCTCGTGCTATGGACTGAATGTTTGTGTCCCACCAAAATTCATATGTTGAAGATCTAACATCCTGTATGATGGTATTAGCAGGTGGGGCCTTTGGGAATTAGCCAAGGTCATGAGGGCACAGCCCCATGATGGAGTTAGTGTATGTAAAAGAAAAGGAAAGACCCAGAGCTTCCTCTCTTCCATGTGTGAGGTTACAGCAAGAAGGCGGCCATCAGCAAGCCAGGAAGAAGGCCCTCACCAAGAACCACATCTGCTGGCCCCTTGATCTTGGACTTCTCAGTCTCCACAACTGTGCAAAGCAAACGTCTGATGTTTAAGTCACCCAGGCTATGGTATTGTGTTACACAGAGTTTGCTATTTGTGATTCAAGTCTACCGGAAATAGGAAGTTGCGCCTGGCAGCTAAGTAGCTGTTTGTGGCAATTACTAACAATCTTTTAAAGGAGACTTTTGAAATCACAGTAGTTATTCTTAATGCTTTTTCTAGAGCTTTCTCATTATCACAACTTCTCACAGGGTTTCTTCCCAAAAGATCAAGAAGCAACATTGGGTACCTTAATATCTTCTTAATCAGGCAACCTCTAGCTCAATGGAGCTAAAGCAAAATGGAGCTAAAAACAAACAAATCCTACCTTATACACGTTAAAAGAAGAAAAAGAAAAGCTGCCATTAACACTTACATAGCCCTTACTACGAGCAAGGCATTTGATAGTATCTCATTTAATGCTCAAAACAACCCTTTGAATGAGATAATATTACTATCCCCACTTTACAGATAAAGAAATTGAAGCATAAAAAAAGTGATTAATTTGCCCAAAGAGACACAACTAGGAAGTGATCAGTTCAGAACTAGCATCTCAACAATCTCGGTTCAAATTCCTTGATTTTAATTGATTCACACTGAGTTTCTAAAGTATTAATGGATGCAAAATTAAAGTATTTAAAGGATAAAAATACTTGTTTATAACTGTTAGAACCAGGTGTATCCACTTACAAATAATTCTTAGTGTGTAATGTCTTTTCTTGTTAATATAGTCTTTTTCACTAGATTTTTGATTTTTAAAGTATTTCTAAAAATACAGAAATTAGAAAATAAAGGATAAAGGAAAAGAAGAAAAGAAAAATTGGGTATACTTCCCTCCTCTGATGACCATTCCAGCTCGTTTCCTAGTGGTTATTTTTCTAACAATGAAATTACATTTTTCAAAATTTGAGCCAAACCTTATTTACTTAAAACACGCAGATGATATGATTTCTCTAGTTTAATACGGAAAACTTCCAGTGAACAAGCCCTGGCCTCCTTTCTGTCATTGAAAGCAATTTAAGGTAGTTAATCTCATGCTATAACTCTTCAATATATGGCTTTTTGATGTATTACAACTCTAAGTTGGAGATCTAATTCAATGTATAAGAATAAACTCATATTAGTGCACTAGAAACTTTCCTTTTGGTAGTTTTGTATATGGTCAGGAGAATTAATGCACTGTGTACTTATCCTAATTTTGTATTTTATGTAATTCTATACTTAGGGTTACCAGATAAAATACAGGATGCCCAGGTAAATTTTAATTATAGATAAGTTTTTAGTATAACTATGCCGCATGTAATAGATACTGCTTTTCTTTTCTTAACTCCCCAGAGCTCCAGTATATAGTCGTAGATCCAGGTTGTAAGTCCCTCTAGTTCTTCTACGTGGGATGCTGCCACAGCATGGCCTGATGAGCGGTGGGTAGGTCTGTACCCAGGATCCGAACTGGCAAACCCTGGGCCGCTGAAGTGGAGTGCACGAACTTAACTACATGGCCACAGGGCCAGCCACTGTAGTATATACTTTTATTTGCAAAATCTGGTAACTCCATATATACTCTAGTGTTTAAAATGGTACATGTGAAATGTTTTCTTTTTTGACTTTCTTATTGGGATGTTTGGACTTCTATTCTGAAAAGTTTCATAATTGAATAATATCAGCACTTTGAAAAAATGCCTGGGAATCGAGCTTCAAATTAAGATCTGATCAAAAATCAGTGCAATACTTTTGGATATATGGCTAGAACTGAAAAGGCAGAGCAAAATAAAATTATGAAAATCATGGAATTTGATAATTATTACATGAGTTCAATAGCTGGTATTAGAAATAAATAAAATTATAAGTGCTGAGAGCTTGAAAGCATGTGAAGTACAAGGCGTAAATTTAAAGCAAGTCTATGGGAAGCCACTCCACCTCCTACCCTCCCGACACTTACACACACTCTCTGTTTAAATTTAGATTCTTTAGTTTGTCCTTCTCTTGCTCCTGCCCCCTACTTGTGGAAATGCCTACTGCTAACGCTTTCTTAAAATATGTTAAAGATCCACACATCAACATTTAATTAAAGCTTTCTTCCAGAAACAATGAGAAAGAGCACTGGAAAAAAAAATATCTTTTCACATTGAATGCTGTATTTGTAACAGAATTTTCTATGTGTGAGTATTTCCAGAAACTTGTGAATACAGAAAGTTTAGCCAGTAATTGAGGGTAGGACCATATTGTTCAGTTAGACTGTATTTAATAGTATTTTCACACTTATTATTTGAGACATAGAAATTTTAGAGAATCACACTTAGGGATGCTACATATAACCTATTTTCTATTTGAAAAAGCTCCCAGAGATGTCAAATTTAGGAACAATGGAAATTTTTCAAGTCAATTTTATTTTTCATTTTTTTTTTAGCCTTAGCATTTAACACCTTGACCAAGACACAGCGGGCACCAATGAATGGCTGTTAAACAAATGCTAATTCACTGTTTTCCCAAATGCCTCGCCTTCTATTGTCTCCCTGAGCCTGGCATATATGTTGCTCCATGCTCAATGAGGTTTGATCTAAATTTAAAAATGCTTGCTGGATTAAACTATTTTATTTATAGCTCAAAAGAAGTTGATCCTCTTTGAAAGTGATTTGTGGCTTATTCAATTTTTTTTTAATCACCAGCAAATGGTATAGTGTCTAACATAGAGTAAGCAGCCAATAAATGTCTCTAGGATGATCGGTGAATGAACGAACAAATGTGCTAAAACACCCCATGTTGCTCATTTAGGCTTTACTGCCCAGTGCATATGTTGGAAATTTCCTTTGATTAAGTCACAGAAGTTTGCAGGCTACTTTCAAGGTAAAATAGGAGAGTACTATAGGAAAAATTAATGGAATCTTAAGTGAGAAGATATATCTTTTTGTTTTTTTAAAGATTTTATTTTTTTCCTCCCCAAAGCCCCCCTGGTACATAGTTGTGTATTTTTAGTTGTGGGTCCTTCTAGTTGTGGCATGTGGGATGCCACCTCAGCACGGCTTGATGAGCAGTGCCATGTCCATGCCCAGGATTTGAACCAGTGAAACACTGGGCTGCCGAAGCAGAGTGTGCAATCTTAACCACTCAGCCACGGGGCCAGCCCCAAAAAGATATATCTTGATGTAGAGGCTCTTTCTATTCTGGCTGAGGAGCCTCAGGTAGATATGTTATCTTAACAATGGAGGTAATAACAATACCTCCTCATATTAGATGTAAAAGGATAAATGAAAACAGGATTCAATTGGAAAGCTTCAGCAATGAACAAATAGGGAAGGAAGAAATTTTCCTCTACCCTCTAGGTTCTTCTGGCTGGTCTAAGAATTAAATTGACATGAGACAGAATAACATGAGTAAATCAAACAAATTTAATCACACATGTACATGGGAGAAACCCAGGAAAACTCAGTAACTCGCCAAAATGGCTGAAACCACTTCCTTAAATATCATCTTCAGCTAAAGACAAGAGAGGATGTTGCAGGTAGTGGTTTGGGACTTCCAAGGGGAGGAAGGCAACACACATGGAGATGGAAAAGCACATGTTTGGTAAACAAATGTTTGTCATGCCTTGTAAAAACAATTAGACATCGAGAGGAGTTTGATCAAATGGGCCTTGCTAGGTTCCTCCATGTCTACCACACCGAGTTCATATTATACTGTAGTTATCCATGGCATTAACTGCTCCCTGAAACAGGCTTTCTATCTTAAATTCTTTTAGGCAGTTAGGGGGAAAGTCAAAGTTTCTTCCTGACTCTTTTGTTCTTAAAATAATCAAGTCAAAGAGACATATTTGGGGGTAGCAAACTCTGATCCCCTGCAAACACATATAACTGAACAAATGCACATGGTTTTCAATTCTACCTTTTACTCTCATAGGGATGTTTCATGTTGAAGCAATGCCTATAACTATTGATAAAAGAGGAATAATAGCTCTGCAATGAAGGTTATTCTAGCTATATCTAAAGTTACATTGTACCAGAAAAATAAATCACCAAATGTTGAGTCTGCCTTATATACAGATATCAAGGCTGATCCACTGTCAGCCAAAAATGGGTTTTCAAACAATTCACCTCCCAGGATTAATCCATATTCTTACCTGACTTCCCATGAAACTTACTTTTACCAAGATTGGGTTTAGATTCTGGACTACACAATTTGTAAACATGCCACAACACTCAAGAATTAACTCATAGGACCCTACTTGCACAAGCCACCAAGTCAGTTACTCAATCAAATCCAGGATGCTATTTCTATTTCCATAATATGGAACTGACCGTCTAACTAGGCAAGAGTGTAACGATAGTTCTTTAACAATTTGTTCTTAGTATTGAAAAAGGCTAGCTTATCAAGCTGAGTGATTTTAATGAATATAAATTGCAGGGATCCAAAATAGAGCTCATTCTTACTTTCTCAATTTTATTGTACTGCCAATTCCATTTTTGTTCTCACTTAAGCTTTCCTTTGTCTATTAAGAAATATTGACAAGTAATGTATCTACTCCATGCTTATGCTACAAACTGAAAATAATATTCCCCAGAGATGAATTAAGCCTTAGTCTCAGTACGATATGTTTGAACATCACACGTTGTAGCTCTTTTTTTCCTAAGATCCTTTAAAAGCTTTTCAACTCCAATGAAAGTATATGTGTCTTATAGGTGATTTGATAACACAATCAGATGTCTTAGCATTGGTGAATTTGTTTTGTGATTATTAAAATTTCCCCAGCAAGGTACAGCCTCCACTTCAGACCTGTTTCACTGCTTCATTTCTATCATATAAGGAGATGTACTCTTTGCAAACAAGCAAATACAACCAACCCGAGGAGAAAAAGCAAAGATAGGGAGCCGTGAAGCCAGATATTGGGACTTGAGTAACTGTAAAAATTGATTTTTTTCTTTACAGTTAAATTGCTTGTCTACTTGATACTACTTGGAAGAAAGAGTTATTAGCATAACCGCAGCAAAAGCTATCCTTTGTCTTAATTTCTGCCACACTGCTTTGGCTTGAGAGACTGTGATGTTGAGAAATCATGACAGGATGTGTAGAGTTCTAAATAACAAAAGTTCAAGGAAGTTCATGGCCTCATAGAGACATGGAGAGAATTTTTCCTTCTAAGGTGCTAAGAATTGTCTAGAGGCAGAAAGGGCTGCCTAAACATTGCTTTCCTTATGTTCGCCCTGTCTTCAAGAATCATGAAAATCATCAGGTATAGAAGCTGATTCTCCTTTCTTATTAACAACCTTATATTAGATTCCCACCTGTGTTTGGTCCTTTCTGGGGCATGTCCCTACCTGGGCACAGGGCATTGGAGAGATGTCTCCAATGGGACACACATGAGCTAGAAATGAATTGAGACTTGACCTATCTTTGACCTTGGTTATGCATGGTGACTTCTCTTACATTCTTAGAATTGATCCTTTTCTCTCTACCTATCCATCCCTCTCTGCCTCAGATCTACAGAATACTCATGCTTTCTTGGCTCTTTCAATTCCAGTTTGTATGTTAAACTTAACCTCCGGCCAACAATTTCAATGAATATAATTAGAAAAGAATTGATTTCTGCTTTCCAACTCTTGAGTCATTTCTCCATAGATAAATCTTTAAAATTTTTTACTTGATCAAATTCTTCACACAAAATTACAAGTACTATGTATTTAATTTACAAGTGTAAGATTTGGAACTTTTCCAAAATATTTACCAAACAAAATTAACTTTACTTTTTCCTTCCATCTTAACAGTTGCCCAGAAGATGAAATATAAGGAATAAGGGACAGAAGTCTACGAGCTTATGCTCTGATAAAATATTTCTTTTCCTTTGGGATCAAATAGGCATGCGAATAAGCACATCAGTGGCATACGATTACATAAATCCCTCAATTGCAATTCTATAAACACATTAATTAAATACATGTTTGATTACTTATTTATACTCTGCCAACTTAAAAAATATTTGAGGCAATTATGTGAAAATATAATGGCAATGCTTAAATATAATATTGCCTCATATTGAGATGTGAAAATATTAAAAATATATTCATATTCATATGCATATTCTGAAACATTATTTGCATATTTAATATATTATCCATGCTGTGCTTTCTCCATATTTTTGAGACTTGACATCACTATGAGTTTCTATAATTTTGGCATATATTTTTTATTAATTATCTTAGTGATCATTGTTTTACAATGAGCAACATCAGGATTTTGTTTCTTCCACGTTCTTACTCTTCTTCCTGTTGTTGTGTGTGTGTCAGGGGGGCATTGAAATATGTAATAAAACAACATCTTTCCATCATCAGGACTGTTTTTTAACTTTCCGGATTATCAATCTTATGTTGACTTAGCAAAAGCACTTTAGTCACCACTTGCTGCTATTCAATATTATTTGGCTTTTCAACCACTGATTTGGGAAAGACTTCCATTTCTTTCTTCTTCAGTTACTTTTCTATTCAGTTCTCAAAACTGAGAATTTACAGTTCATAATTTTTGTTTGCTAATTTGCTTTTCACTTCTTCTTTTGTCTACTTGACTAATTAGGCAGGGACTAGGCCAAATTCTTGTAAATTCAAAAGCTATAGGCCTAGTCAAATTAGAGGCATGTTAGTATTCAGCCTTTAAATACTTCAATTAAAACAATTAAGTGATTTCTACTAAATGAAACACAATAAAGAAAGAATCTGCTATTTTGCAAGCCCTCATTTTTAAAATATCTGTAAAAATGTAATGTTCAGTTAATGTGCAGCAGGTTTTCAGGATAATTGGATCTGAAAAGCATTGCTGGTAATCTTATTTCCAAGTCAAGACTATCCCTTATCTTGCGATAATGTTACACTAACAAGGACCGTCAAGCTAGTTGATGGGATTCAGTGATGCTCCACTCTGAGGCTCTGCACCTCCAGGGAATAATGCTCTCTGACCATTGAAAGTTTCCTTTGGTAAACTTTCTCATCCTAACTTGTTTTTCGTATTATAATCTGATAAGATATTTATAAACAGTCTCTCACTTTGATGTTTGTATGTGAATAAGACATTTTTAAGTTATATGATGAACTTGGTACACTGTTTAAGTCTGCAAACAACTGTCTCTGGATGCTCAGTTTCCCACATACGGATTAGGGAAAAATTTTCACACTTATCTTATTCAAGTTGGTAAACAGTAGCATACAGACTGAGTTAGAGTGTGGAGAAGTATTCCAGGGTTACGATTCCTTGTGTTTGCTGCTGCTACTGTATGTGCGTTTGTGTGTGTGTGTATCTGTGAACTGCCAGAGAAAACTTAAGTGAATATGGTGATCTTCTCTCGTGATAGACTAGGCTACTTCTAAATAGAATAGTAGGGGTAACATTTACTTTTTAACACAGCTTTCTCAATACAAGTGTTGTTACAAAAGAACATCCTAAATGTGTCTCTTAACACTTTTTGTGATAGCCTGGCTCAAGCACTTGGTAATTAGATTAGATGCAAATATTTAAGTAAGGCTTTATATAACTGATGATTACGTTCGTGCGATTATATCTATAAAGCCCCCTCTTTATATAACTGAAATCCCTCAATTATATCATTGTACAATTGATTTCAGAAAAATGTTCCTAGAACTTTGCTCCTTCACCAAAAATGTCTGTTGTATTAATTTCCTATGGTTGCCCTAACAAATTACCACAAACTTAGTGGCTTAAAATTACATATATTTATTTTCTTTTAATTTTGGAGGCCAGAAAAATGAAATGACCTTTACTGGGCTGAGATCAAGGTGTTGGCAGGGCTATGCTCCCTCCAGAGACTAAAAGAACATCCATTTCTTGCCTCTTCCAGCTTTTGGTGGCTTCTGGCACTCCTTAGCTCATGGCCGCATCACTCTAATCTCTGCCTCCACTGTCACATTGCCTTTTCCTCTGTGTGTTTGTTTGCAAAAATTTCCCTCTGCTTCCCTCTTATAAAGATACCTGTGATTGCACTTAGGCTCCGCCTGGATAATCAAGAATAATCCTCCCATCTCAAGATCCTTAACTTAATCCTATCTGAAAAGCCTTTCTTTTTTTTCTTTTTTTCTGCCATACAAGGAAATAATTAGATTCCAGGTATTGGGATGTGGATATCTTTTGGGGCACCATTATTCAGACTCCATACCACTCAAACTTCTATGCAAATGCCAAGAACTATCTGTAAATGCTATAATTTAAGTGAAAAGAAAAACTGACATTATTATGTCATCAGCAAAAAAAATTGCTGATGACATAATAATGTCAGTTTTTCTTTTTTGAGGAAGATTAGCCTCAAGCTAACACCTGCCACCAATCCTTCTCTTTTTGCTGAGGAAGACGGGCCCTGAGCTAACATCTGTGGCCATCTTCCTCTACTTTATATGTGGGACACCTGCCACAGCATGGCTTGATAAGCAGTATGTAGGTCCACACCCAGAATCCGAACTGGTGAACCCTGGGCCGCTGAAGCAGAGTGCGTGAACTTAACCTCTACGCCACCAGGCTAGCCCCCAGTGTCAACAATTCTTGTCATAGTTTAACTCACTTTAAAATTTGGATTTCTAAGTCTTTATAATTTATTCTCCCTCTGCTTTATTTTGCCTAAATATGATTCAGATTATAATTCATTAATGAATAAACCGAAAATGTGTAAAAATCTGGAACTTTCAAACATATAGTTGTTGTTTTTCTATTTCATATGTAGGACTTCTTTTCCATAAGCCTCAGAGTATAACTCTAAAAGTTTAATGAAAATGGACAAATACTATTACTCCATTTCAATTCTACAGTCCTGTATGAAAAATACTTTGCACAGTGTTTTCAATTCCGTTATTACAATTTTTACCACAAGAATGAGGTGTCAGATTTTTATTGTCTGATATATGTTGGGAATTAGAATTGCATGCCCTATCACCCTGACCTTTATCCATATTCCACATTTTGATTGGCTAACCTTTCTACTTCTTCTTCCTATTTATAGCTTTACTTAACGAAGAGGAACAGGTGAAATGTCCAGCCAGTAAATATACAGAATAGCAGGAGGTCAAGCTGATGGGGAGACGGGTAAATTTCACACAGGATTTGTAAGCTTCCAATGCCAGGACCTCATTGTCATGTAAAAATCTAAATAAAAATGTAAAATAGCATAACTAAATCCATTCTCTAAAAATGAGTAAAAGAAATGTGGCAAATTTAACTCATTCTCCATAATGTTGCAATTTCCTAGCCTTCCATGGAAATATCCTTGAAGGTTTACTTGAGGTCACCAAGTCAGTTTTCATTATCACTAAAGTGATGCATACATATATTTGTATCTTAAGCCTTGTATAAGGAAAGCTATTTCAGATCTGTCATCTTTCTTGGTTGATACAAAATCAGAGATTGATTATGACTATTCCAACTCTTCTCTGACAGAGCATGTGCTGATGAGCTTTTGGCAAAACTACAGTTCATGACTAACAAAGACTTAACTTTACTCTGAATACCTATATCCCCAAACTTCTTTTCACACTCTCTTTTGAGCTCAATATTTCATTTGTAAGCATGTATCCATCTAGAGTATCCAGATCTGTTCCTTTTTGTTCTATTAGTCTTTTTAGTATATTTATAATTAGAACAAGAGTGCCAAAAATTACCACCCAAGTTTAGAATAAACTAGCTTTTGGAAAGAAATGTTTAATTTAAAAATAAACCTAAATTTCCCCCCAGATTTTGAAATACAGCAATTAAAGTTATCATCTTACATGCATATTTCCACAAACAAAAAAATCTTAAATCCAACAAATTTGTGTATTAAATGCTGCTTCAAATGCAATTTCAAAAGATGGCATTACACAAACCAATAAGCAAATAGTGCACATTCTTTGAGATGTCTTCTACACCTTGATTCAGTGTGTCTGGCACCTTTGTTCACAGGAAGGAGTTAAGCATGAACTAATTATATACCAAGTTTTCCAGTGCCTTCCAGAAACATACATCTTTGAAGACAGTTCTTATTGTCTTTTAAAAATAGGTACATGGCAAAAATACTAAAGCATAAACATTTTTGCCTGGCCAAGGGAAACAAATAAGGTTTAAATTTCGCCATCCTAGCATAACAGAGCTTGACTCTACTATTGACTAATAAAGCACACTGGCTGGTCAGGAGTAGAACTCTGGTCCTGAGAATGAGACCCAGGAATATCCTTAGCTCGTTTCTCTCAGGCAGACAATGCCCTGGCAACTGCAGTAATACCTGCATCTATGTTTCGTTGATGACATGCTGTATACTTACCTGCTCCTAAGTACTTTATACACACAACCTTATTTTAATCCTTATAATCACTTATAAGTAATTCTTATTCATAAGAAAGTCATATGAGGATCAAAATCATATCACTTTATCAAGTTTGCATAATTTTATAAATTAGCAGAGACAAGATTTAAAATCAGATATGGCTGACTCCAATCCTCTGTTCTTAACCCATATCTACATAATAAATATGGAATTCAATTTTATTGAATTATTTCTTATATATACATATAGAACTATCATTTCACACCAAAGCATAATTCACAAAGTGTGTTGGGATAGAGCGAAGAGCAGGAGAAGAGACAAAAGGATGAGATTCAACTGGTGATTGTCTAGAATGATCTGTTGATCTTTTGTTTTGTTTTGCTTGTTTTTAATCTAAAGGAATGTATCCTGTAAACATAGTTGTTTTGTTTTGTGGTGGTGGTTTTTTTTTTTTCCTCTTCAAACAGGTGGTACCAATTAAGAGATTAACTTTCCTAACAAGTATATGCTTGTTAAAATCAGAGCCACAGGTCTGGAGAGTTAGCTGACACCGCTCATGAAAGCTGAGACAACCATCAAGCATACAGTGTGTAGACAGGGCCCACCTTTCTCAAGGCCAGATGGCCATAAAGTGCCCCAAAGGCTGGCTCCTCCCCACAGCGTAGTTGCCTCACCTACTTTGATTTCTTTTCCATTCTTTCAGCGGAGTCTTTCTTTCTTCCTGCTTGCCTTATTTAGAATTTCCTGGTTTTGACCCAATGGCCAAGCTCCAGGCTAGCTGTATTCCTAATTCCATGTTATCTCCTTCTTAGCAGACACTAGTTTAGTCCAGCCCTACGGAGAGACAGATTCTGCCTTATCCTAGCGAATAATTCTGCCTGCTTCCATGACTTATATGGGTACAATCCACTAAGTGACTAATAGTAGAAAATGCCCTAATTCAAATAGCTGAAGCACTTATGGCGTGTCTCTCTAAAAAACAAACAAAAAAATAATCAAGTTTCAAATGAGCCATTTAAAATGAGCCAGTACATTCAAGGGGAAAAAAACTTGATTTCACTTTAAAGCTACACTTTGAATTAGTGAGTACAAAATTGAATTTGTACAATTCTCCCAAACACTGTATCCAGTTAATTTCCACACCTAAAGTTGTCATTTTGAAGAATGAACACAACTGATTAATACGCTATAAATAGGATTGACAAATACAGGCAAAAAAACTTGCATATATCCATTACAGTCGTTTATTTTTCTAAATTCACATTCAGAGTCAAATTTCAGATAACTGCATCTAATCAAAATCTATCTTTGCCACTCTCCCTCTTCATATTTTGGAAATCCCTCTGCCCCTCAGGCTTTCAAGAGCTAATAGTAGGTACTTCTCACTCTTGTTTTGTTCCCTAGATGCTAAAGTTTCCTATTGCTCCAAACTTTTTTTGTCATCCTTCCATCACAACTTGGCTGTCCTTGGTTCCAATCCATGAAGATCATTTACCACATGAAGTGACAATGGAAGATAAAGTCATATAAGCTAAGTTATTTGTATGAGACAGCTGGATAACATTGCATCTGCTATGCGTACTTTCAGAAGACACTCAAGTAGTCATTAGGAATTTTAAACATTCGAATTTCTTCTAAAGAAGATGTAGCTAAAGGAGATATTTTGGGACTAGAAATGCCTCTACGTAGCTCTCACGTTACTTAAGTTCTTTCTAAACATAAAAGGTGATCTCCTCTAGATCGTTGTATTAGCTGTGAAGTCTCTCTAATTATCCTCTGTTGAAAAACCAATTTAAAAATAATTATTAATAAAATGTGTTGGTTTTCATTTTTATTCAATGAAATGTTTACTCTAAACTAACACAGAAATAACCATATTAGTTACTTCAGATAATTTAATATCTATAGGCAGGTAAATCAAAATCCAAATTCTCTTCAAAGGTAACTGCATGAACACATTAACATTATTTTAGAAATTGACTGATCTTTAAACAAACGGAGTATCAATACTTATGGACCTTAGAACCCTTTAAAAATTCAAAGAAGAAAATCGGTCATCCTAGCATTCTTGAGCACAATAAAAAGGACAATAATATTTTGCTAATTCTATCCATATTGCATCGAAGATTGGTATCAGTCAGCAAGCTGATCAAGGCAGGTGGCTTAAGGCACCTGTACTTGGAATTCTCTTATCACAAGTACCTAAGAGCACTCTCTGGCCAACGTTACCTCAAGTTTATGACGTGACAGTTGCCCCCCAGCAAACTAAGAGGACGTGACTAACAGACTTAAATAAGTCCATATTATTCATTTCATTTCATTTCAAGAGTGGTCACGAGGGAGCATACAGATGTAGCAAATTAATAAACACCACGGAAAGTGGGGGATATTGGGTGGAATTCAGATCACTAGGGACCAAGTCTATCTGGAAAAGGGCCCATGAAGGCTGAAGGGAAAGAGACAAAGGAGGAGGCTGAGGGGAGGCAGGTGGAGGAGCAGATGCCCTTGCTAGGGGAGGAGAACTCGAACGGCAGCAACACAATAGCTTACACCCAGTCACCTCACTTAAGTGAATATTTCATCTGCACTTCGCTTGAGAGACTAAGGGTAAACCGTTGTAGACTGGGACAGATTGGAAGGGCTTTGAATGCCAGACCAAAGACAAAACTTTATTCTGGAGGTGCGATATATTCCCTAAAGGATTGTGAGCAAAAAAAATTGATATGATAAAAACAATGCCTTGGATTACTTTGCATAGGAAGAAGAGAAGTGTGCAAAGAAACCAGCTATGAAGTTATTTCTAACACAGGGGAATTGAAATTCATTTTAAAATGTCAAAGTTCAATTAGACAAAAACACTGATAAACTTTTCTTTAATTAGGAGAGAGACTGAAGTATGGATTTTGTTCTAAAGGATGATGTGATTTTATATATATTTATTACGTATACATACTATACATATTATATTATATATATATACACAATAAACTAATATGTATATATTAGTTCACTATAAACTAATTGGTTTATAGTGTCAGACAAATTAAACTGCAAATAGCTTATAGCCAGTAAATATTATCATGGGGAGGGTTCCATGAAAAATAGGCTGGGGCTGGAGTTACAAATTAACTTAGGTAGTCACTGCTCCCTCTTCTGCATTGTTTCCAACTGATTTCTCTCCCTGAATATTTCATCTGCAAATCATGATGAAGGAAGATCAAATAATCTGTTTATAATGAACATGCCACCAGGTACAAAACATCCTTTAACCTACAGACCACAGGTAATGAACTCAGGTTGTGTGCAATTAGAATAGAGAGCAACTTTACTTTTCCCTGTAAGAGCAAAGCATAGGTCCTTCAGAAATAAGATATTCCATCATTTGGCAACACTATTATTAAAGGCTGATGTTTTAGATTTTTCTATCTCATACATTTTAAGAGGTCAGAGGTAGTGAACTATATTTTACATATTGAGCACAGGAAATTGCACTTTAATAAGATTCTGTTATTGCAAATGTTATCTTTTAGTGAGAAATGACATCAGTGAGTTCTATTAATGAATTTAAAGATGGAAATTGAGATGCTGATAAAGCATTAAGAAAATAAGATATTTTGAGAAAATTGTCTTGATCTTTGATTTGTTACCATGGGCTTTTTGTCAAGTCTGTAAGAGCCAGGGTGTCTTTTAGGTATGCCCTTCTTCAATGGAAAAGAAAAATGCTTGAATTATATAAACTTGAAGATTTAAATTTGTCTCTTTCTTTTAAAATTCAGATGTTATTCACCAGCCTAGCTGATTATGAAATAAGAATTTAATTAAGTCTCTCTACTTCTAAAAGTTTAGAAAGGTATAAATGTTAAAATACATTTAGTTATGTATTCAGTTTGGGATTCAAAACTGCATTCTTTGATGAGTGCTTTGAAAATCTAGAACTGCGTTGTCCAATATGACTTTGGCAATAAACACACTGCTCAGTAGGGTAGCCCCTCACCACAACTGGCCATTGAGCACTTGAGATGTAGTGAGTGCAAGTGAGGAACTAAATTTGTAATTTTATTCAATTTTAATTAATTTTACATTTAATAGTCACCTGAGGCTAGTGGCTACCATACTGGACAGTATATGGAAGACAGAACAAATGGTTAAAGCCATTATAGTCAACTGGTCCTGTCTGGGTTCTGAACTGGACTCCATATTCCCTCCTGTTATCTCCTGAGGAATAAGAGGAAGCGTCCAATACACTATTTTCAACAAAATCTTTCTGCTCTTACAACTATTTATTTTAAAATTAGCCTCTCCTCCCTCAACCCTCTCCCGTTGTCATGAGCCTTCCAATCAATAACTATCCTGTAGGTTCCCCTCTTCAAAGAGGACAGATAACCTCAAGGAAATAATCTGGTCTCCATTGTTCAGAGCTGGAGATTTTCAAGGCTTTTGCTCTACCTGCAAAGCCACTTCCTTTGATAAGTCCGTCATCCCTTAATTCTTGGAACTACTAATATGGTTTCCTAACTGGTTTTCTTATCTTCATTTCTGCTGCTCCTTCTCCATTTCCCTTAATCCTTCTTCAAAATTACTGCTATATTGGTATTTCCAAAATGCAACCCCAATGTTCCTTACTGATGTAAAATCCACCAGGGCTCCCTTTTGTTTTCTGGGGGAAAAATGAGATAAAATGCAACTCCTCAGCACAGTCACAGATGTAATTTTATGTTCTAGTTCTCTCATTTCCTGCCACTCCACAATTTTTATTTTATGCTCCCTGAACATGTAACTTTCTCTTGACACCTTGATCTTGCTCCATGTTGCATAGATAGGCTTTCCTTCTACATAGGCTGGAACGATCCTTCTAGTCTCTTCTTCCTAATCCTCGCCCCTCGCCCCCTGCTCCTATATTGGAACACACACACACACCACCAGCACCACTTCAGTTACACACACCTAGCATGGTTCAAGAAATACCTTCCCCAGAAGACATTGCTTTATCCCCTCCACGATGCCCTCTTTACCTCCCAATCATTATATCCTGATTTCTATCACAACTCCCACCATAATGAATTGAAATTGTTGTTAACTGTTTATATTTTTTCCGGGAGCCTGTGGGCAACTGGAAGACAAGAACTTCATCTTTCCCACCTATATTCCCAGTGTCTGAGACCATGAACTAAGCTACCCAAGAGTTGTTAAATATGTGAATAAATGCCATAATGAGAACGGATTGAGACTGAAGATTTAGAGACAAAATAAAAAATTAGAACAATCCAAAGATAAGTAAAATTCTGTGTATGTATTCAAATCTTCCCATTTGGGGGCCTTAAGAATAGATGATTTCACTGTTATTTGTGTGTATACATATGTATTTATATAAATATATATACATTAATATAAATATATATACTTATTTAGACACCGATATTTATATTTGATTGTTCCTAGAAAGTACATAAACATGATTTGAAGATAAAAAAAGTACTAGAAACATCTTCTAAGGAATAGAGAGCTTGAACTAAACAGGTTATAACATTATTTGTGAAACATGCAGTCCTGCTACCGGTGACCTTAACTTGTTTACAAGGAAAGTAACATCCGCACACTTATTTATGAAGGCATTTTCTTTCTCCTTTTTCCTCTTCCTTATCCACAGTAAGACAGAGAAATAGTGTGAGTTATTTAACCAATAATTCTATGTCATGTTTAGGCTATCACAAAGTTAGTACAAGTTAACACTTTCCAAAGATGAATATAGTTTACTCAACAAGGCCTTTATCTACAACCATATTAATAAACAAATGAAATTGGAGTCCTTAAAATGGAAAATAATTTCTTTTTAATGCAGCATATCTCCTAATGAGCCTCACAGGCATTTTGTAAGTATAATCCTTATCTATTCTATAAAATAACAAGATTTAATTTCTTCTACTCCAGGAATGCCCTGTAGATGGCTGAGAAGGCTATGTGAAGTTGAAGGGCATTGGACAGGAGTATTCTCAAGCAGCTCTACCCTTGAGTCAGGAAGACACCCAGAAAATGGCAACAGCAAGGAACAGAAGCCAGGACGCAGCCCAGGTGGCACAGCACACTAGAAATCCATCTGAGTAAATCAGATACCACAATCTGAACTATTTAGAAAATCAAGTATTCAGAATTTGGAGAGCACTTTTGCCTCTCTAGAAGTTTCCGTGACACAGATACCTCTGGCAGTGAAGTATATCTTTTCCTTACAAATAGACTTTCCATTTAAAACCTCATATCTTAAATTACTTTAATTCCTGGATGAGCACAGAGCCTGCAGCATGCTGATATTTCCCTATTCAATTTGGAATAGAGATAATTCCCAAGTAATTACATTAATGTAAAGGAAGGCGCGAGATAAACCAGGATGGCAGGTAAAGCAAAAGTCACTGATGTTGGCATTTTAAATAAGCATACAGATTTAAACCATTATGAAAATACATTGCAGAAGAACTGAAAAGTTGGTCCATCCCACTTTCCTATTTAACTCCAGTTGGGAGAAAAATGCCCCTCTCTTACCTTTTGTGAGATTAATACAAGAGCTAGTGACTCAGATGCATGAAAACTATTCAAAAGGCAACATTACAAAAGACGAATTTGAGTTGCTTCAGCAAACATTATTAATGCAAAGTAAATGTCCCACAACCCAAAATTTGAAAACCAGTTGTCAAATAATTGCCCATAGAAAACAGACTCTGTAAATCAGCTAGTCAAAGAGATAATCAATGTCATATACGCATAAATGAAATTTGCACAGCAAGACTAACGTAAACACACGGGCAGAATGGAAAGATTTAGCCATAGGTCTATTTTTCTTCATTATTAAAATTATCTGGCATTAATCTGTGAAATTTCTATGGGAAACATTATTATTAGAATGAATAAATTTGATCGAAATTGTAAAATGGTAGGCTAAATTTAAATAATTGTATTAAATTTTTTTCATGCATTTAAGCACAATGGAATTCCAAATGTTGAGATGCGAGAGTTTTTAAAAAGTTATTGCATATACGTAAGCACTTACTGTTACTTCCTTGCAGCAAAAATCTATATCCACCAGAAGAGCTTGAATTTATTGCCTGTTGAAAAGTCACAAAAACATGAATATGTTAACTTAAAATACAGTAAAGTCTGAATTGCAATAGCTAATAAGATTCTTCTATGTTCATAAATAAGAAATATTATAACTATAATCTCCTAGTTTTAGTTTATTTTCATGAATTAAAAACTACAAAAGGCAAGGGGAAATTATTTCTCAACACACACCATAAGTTAAAAATACTACTGAAAAAGGACAAGAAAATTTCAATTACAGAAAAACAAAAACATCCTTGTTGGAGTAGAGAATGTACTCATTCTCCCGACTCCTTAATGTTTATAGGTAATCTGATCATTGGTTTATATTCAATGAATAAAGAATAGTTTGAGTTACATACTGATTAGAAACTTATGTTTTATTGTTTACCCAGAGTTTTCTTTGATTGAACAAAACTTTCTTAATCCATCAAACAAATACAAAAATACCGAAAGGAAAAAGATCTACTCAAAATAGAGACACTACTTCTTAACAATTTGAGTTTATATGGTGGCAATACACAGTTCAAGTACACTATTTCACTCAATCTTAGATCAATTTATTGAACAAAATATAAAACAAGTCATTTATCATATGCTTGATATTGAGTACTATCTGAATATTCAACCTGAAATAGAGAAGTTAAGTAATTATCTAAGTCACTCAGGCCAAAAGACCAATTTACAAGAATTACCCAGCTCACTGGGGCAAATATTATTGGAGGAATCTTTTCCTTGAATTATTTCTTAAATGCTAATTTGAATTTTTCATGGTTGGATGTTACCAAACAGAGATAGAAACATAACATGGTTTGAATTAGACATGCATAATCACAAATGAAATCATCTGAAAATATATTTTTATAAAACAAATCTGTAATCTTAAAAGAGATAACATTTTTATTTCTCCAAAAATGTTTAAAAATATACTCATTATATTGAAACTTGCTTTGGATTTAAGTGTCATTTCATTCTAATTATCCATTTCCATTTTATCTGTTTATCCATTTTAATTTCTTTTCCTTTTCCAGCCACTGTTAAGAGCACAAGGCAACTTTCAAAGTCTTTGTCCAGTAATATGCTCAATGCTGGTTTTAAAAGCTATCATGCCAAAATATTCCCTGCTTTATAGACTACAAGAGGTAACATTTAATACAAAGTTGCAAATGTTATTTTGTTTAATAAGCTTCTTTTTTTTCAAGTAATCAAAATCTGCCAACATAATGTATTCTTTACATATTTCTCTACTATGTTAAGATATTTTTAGGATAATAAGAGTTATTTCCTCAAGAAAGATACCAAGATAAATAATAACTTAAATGTTTTCTCATCAAACCTCTTATTCAAAAAGCTACTTAATAGCTGTTAATTTGAGGTTAAACTTAGAGAACTCAGCTAAAAATAATTAATGACCCATCACCTCCTGCTCTTTAATATTTTTGCTAGGAAGTGTTAGCATTTTGACATCACATCCTATTATTTTTGTTAATATAGGGCAAATCTTTAAAATGTATGGTTACAAATTATTTTAAAATTAATTTTACATCTTATTATAATACATACAAAGTGTAATTTTCATTTTATGTAAGAATAAGCTATATCAAATTAAAATACCTTTATCATTAAAAAAAGAACACTTCTTGCTATAAAAATAATTTCCTAGCCATAGGAATTATTGAGATATATCATCTTTCTTTGGATAAAAACAGAGACATCATTTGAGATTATTTTTAGTTTCTTTCCTTCACTGTTACATCTTTACCCTTTCATACTATTTTTTTAATCATCCTGCTTAATGGCAATACTCTAGTACCACTACGTGCCTTGCTCCTGTTGAGATGGCAGAAGGCGTTAAATCTTGCTAGAGGTATTTGGAGAGTAGAAGCTGCTATTAAATGGGAGGAAATGAGCGCTTCCTGATTTTCGGATTTAGATTGCATTTAAGGTGGTTGGAGGAAGATGAATCATGAGATAGAACCCCCACAGTGGATTTCTTCAACATCCCTGCACTTCCATCTTTCAGTAGGATTGCTTTCCTTTTGTCAAATGCCCCACCTGGGGATACTCTACCTAATAGCCTTATGGCTTCTATCATTGTTGAGATATTTGAGTTGTGGAAATCTTTCTCTAAATGAAATACTATTTGGAAATCGCTGCCTTAGAAGTTGGAATGGGGGCTCCAGAGCTCTTTCTGCTCCCTGTGTTCCCTCCCCACCTGCAGCTCCGAGCCATCTCTATGAACCCTCTGGGTTTTCAGGGATCAAAGTTTGAAATCCACTTCTCCATTTCCATATTCTTTCCTTTCACTTCAAAACACAGTAGGAGAAGAGATCTGGGGAGCTGTAAGTTTTCTGGGAAAGAAAGGGGAAATGCGAGGCAAGAAACAATGTACAGGATTTGAGCAAGAATAAAAGAAAGAGACCACGTTTCAAGTAAGTTTGCGAGGTATGTGCCAAAGTGCTCAGAAAGCGGTTGGGAAACACAGCCCTGAAACAAAGCAAAGAAATTCTACAAATAAATGAAACTTTACAGACAACTTGGACATCTTCATTCTCCCAGATGCTTTCTACCTATCTATTTAAATCACTGATTTTCTTATATTTCAGATAATTTGTAACATGATGCACATGATTCGATCTGAGAAAGATGTTAATGTGGTTCTCTTCCAAAGACCAAATTCTTAAGCAATCAAGGACACGTGGTCACCCTTATATTATGCTAATTGCCTTAAAATTCTGCCACATCTTAAATTACAGAGGTTGATATACTACAGAAATTGACTCATAAAATAGAACTCTGTTCCCTAAAATGTCGTCCCAGATACAATCCTTACCCTTTTGGTATGCTCTTCATTGTTGAGCCAACTAACATCTGACTACATTTGGAAGAAAAAAATAGAGAAGAAACAAGAAAAAATAACCCTGATCTTCAAGTAGCTGCTCTAGGATTGACACCTGAAATCCTGGAGAGTTTGCACAAGGATTTTGGCTGACTCCGATGTTAATTCTCTCCTTTAGAATGTTTGGAAGCTCAGCACCAGCCCTTGGTCTCCAGCTTGCCAAAAGACATGCTGGTTTCTTGGTATGGTTTTCTAGCTCTTTTGCTATTAGTGCATAATTTGACAGTATGCTGCCACGGTAACAGAATTCATTAAGGGCTTTCAGTTTTGTTCTGTCAATGAGGATTTTTGGCTGCATGGAGTGCTGGCCTCCAAAGATGGATCCATAATATTTGTCTTATAAAGGCTTGTCATCTCATAGCATGACTGATGCTACAAAATAATCCATAATGAGCCAGGTTCTCCCAGCACGAGCTACTCCCTGAGCCTAAGTTAGGCACTACTGGAAACCACATTCACTTCTTTATCATCAAACTTGGGTGCTTAAAATAGACTGCATGAAACTGGATACATCACGCAGTCCCATCTTGCATCATTGGGGTTGTGGAATGGATTAGAGACGTAATCCCTAATGTTCATTCTCTACAATATCCCATTATGGATAAAAACATCTTCCATATTGTGACAATTTTCTTTGTATAGTCATTTTCAGAGGAAAGGTTTGCTGGAAATAATCATGTGGTTGATACAGAAAGCAAAAGCAATGTCAATGTTTTTAACCAATATTTTCTTATACATATGACTTCAATAAAAAATTTTAAATACCTTCTGGTATTTCCAGCTATATTTTTAATACCACAGAATTACATTCTGACGATGTGTTCTCCTTTTAACTATTGGATTGTTTATTAGCCTTTTTTGTGGTATGTAATAGTGACAGTTTAAAAAACCTGTGAAATCTCTATGCTAGTGAGGTCAAAGTAATTGAGCTAATCCCTGTGGAGATTGGGTGGTTCCAGAATGAAGAACTAAACTACCTTTGCATCCTTTCCTTATATTTGTGTACATGATACTAGTGAGAGATTCAGAAGGAATGAGGGCAAGCAGTAAGTACACCGGAAAATAAATCAAAGTGTAGTAGTGGGTGAAGAGAGGAATTAAGCATAATCTTTATTGAAAGTGGTCGTTCTCAATGAGGAGTAATTTTGTCCCACAAAGGACACTTGGCAATGTCTGGACACATTTTTCATTGTTACAACATGGGGTTGCTACTCTGATCGAGTAGGTAGAGGTCAGAGATGCTGCCAACATCGGGCAATACACAGGGCAGCCCTCCTCTCCCCTAGAGACACACAAAGGATTATCTGGCCCAAAATGTCAATACTGTTGAGGCTGAGGCAGCCTGGTTTAGGGAAAGCTTGAAAGGCAGGGGAGAGTACAAGTCTTATTTGTCTACAGTTAGTTAATCTGGTTTATAGGGCAAAGAGGGTGAAACAAATCTACAAGAAGAATTGGCCTTAGGCTTTGAGGAGGGCGTGAGCTCAGGATTTCAGGAGAGGCAAATTCACTGCTTCTCTCCAGTAGATGGGAAAAAGGGAGCCCAACACCACCATCGTGTTTTGCACAGGGCTATTCGAGAGGTAGAGCATTGATGGAGCAATGCCACAAAAAACGCCCCACCAGGTGACAGGCCTAGCTGGCAGCTGAGTAAGGGAGAGCATTCAGGGCTCCACGTGCTCTTTTGGTCCAGAGTCACTTCTCAACAATTTCCCCCCTTTCATATACTACTTT
The DNA here is from genome assembly GCF_041296265.1 of Equus caballus. Classification (NCBI taxonomy): domain Eukaryota; kingdom Metazoa; phylum Chordata; class Mammalia; order Perissodactyla; family Equidae; genus Equus; species Equus caballus. Next base: position 46,267,797 of record NC_091710.1, read on the forward strand.
CATTATCCTATATTGTCATTCAGAATCTTTCTTAGTATTTTGATATACTGCTACATTAGTTTAATTAATTTACCATCCTTTTCTGGGCTTCTTTTAATTCTTACAAATCTTTCACACCAAAAAGAGTTTCCAGCTGTTCTGGGGACATGGTATATATATGTAATTTTTCATTTAGTTGGTTCCTTCTTCTAATCCAAATGGACAAAATTTTGGCCTTAGTATGGTTATTGATATAAGAGTAGAAATCTCAGAGAATAGGGCCTCTCTCCTGCTAAAAATGGCATACATATAGTAATAGTGTTTCATGAAGGATATGTAGTATTCGTCATTAGTGAGCATCACTGCCTCTCATTTCTTTCTCCTTTCCTTCACCACTCCACTTTTTGCTTACTTGCTTTTTTTTTAGTGAGGAAGATTGGCCCTGAGCTAACATCTGTTGCTAATCTTCCTCTTTTTTTTTTCTTCTCCCCAAAGCCCCAGTACATAGTTGTACCTACAAGTTGTAGGTCATTCTAGTTTTTCTATGTGGGATGCCACCACCACAGGAACTGATGAGCAGCATGCAGGTCTGCGCCCAGGATCCAAACTGGCCAACCCCAGGCCGCCAAAGTGGAGCAAGTGAACTTAACCAATTGGCCATGGGGCGGACCCCCTCCATTCTTTTTCTTTCTTCTCACCTTCCTTCCTAATTCTTACCATATTTATCGAATGCCTATCCTGTTCTAAGTTGTGAAAACACAAAAATAAACATGGCATGCTCCCCATCCAACAGACGTGGAAAGGAGTACATCAACAGAGAGGGCAGGAATCAGACCTGTCAAATGTAGTCCACCACAGAACAGGTTTTTCGTTTGTTTTTTATAAGAATTTGCTCAGGACTGATAAATGTTTTTGTGTTTTGGGTTTTTCTCCCATTATTTTGTTTTGTACAATATTAATTTTTAGGTAATATATTTCAACTAAACATGAACATCAGAAAATGGTAATTAGTATTCAAGAAGTCTGGACTTAGAAATTCAGAGTTTTACATTATGTATCATTTATAAATGATATCAAAAAGCATAATAAGATAATATTTTGTAGTCAGCATCTTACAGTTTAAGTAAAACAGAGGTCAGCTGAGAGGGACCGTCTTCAGCCTTGAGGAGAAGGATGCTCAGCTCTCATCTAATTTTCATGTAAAGTCAAGTGGGTAATTGTCCAGCCAAGAAGAACAAAGGCACCAAGAAATTGCTAGCAAGTTCTTCTATTTTAAATAAATGATACTTCTACTCTTAGATTGCCTTAACTGGAGACATATTATCTTGTTTCGAAGTTTGGCAAATATACCAAATAGAAAGTTTAATATCTTCTAGTGCATCTGAAGATAACAACAATGGTTCTCATCACTTCAAGTATTCGTCTAATAACTATAGAGTATTTCCCCCACATAAAGTAAAAATAAGTATCTATCTGTTTCTTCTGTTTTCATGTTGCAATATAAATAGTTAAGCATTTTAATGATAATATTCTACAAAATAAATCCTGAAAACTGTATAAAATTTTATTGATTCATTGGAATCGATGTGAATAATTATAATCTGCCATTAAGATTATTTTTAACTGCTATAAAATAACGGGAGGATAACTTGATTGGATTAATGCAATTTTAGCAGTTTTTCAAAAAATGTTTTCTTTCTTTTACCTTTATGAACATCAAAGAGAAAATTATATGAATTTAACAATATGAAAAAATGTTTGATAATGTGTATCTAATATTGACCATTAAAATTTAAAATAAAACTGTAGTACAATGGAAAGCCATAGGAATTTTGGAATGTATATTCCATAGAAATAGAGAAGCCACTTTTCTCTAATGAAATAGATGTAGTGGTTGGTCATCAAAAAATGCTAAGAAATTGGATAGTTCATATTAATTTGTAGTACATTTTCAAAGAATGAATTATTTTCCATTTAGAGACATCAATACAATTTTTAAAGTACTAAACATTTAAATTAATAGTGGTTTCTATTATGATGACATCAAAATAGTCACAATGATACTTATATAAGAGAATGGAACTTGATGGAATACTAAGTAGACATTTACATAAAATATAAAAATGTAAATTAATGTAAAATATCATCTTATAATAATTTTGTTCTAGGTTATAACGAAAAAGAAAAACAGCCTCTCAGACTTTTAATGAAAAGTACCCAAAAAGCTCAATACCTGTTAATAACTCTACATAAATGAGATAATTTTAGAATGTCTAGAACCAAAACAAAGGAGGCGTCAATGGCTGATGCTATTTGATGACAATCATTGTCATTCACCAAGAAGGTAGGGTGGTCAGACGCTAATTGCATAGACTCTGGAACAAGACTCAGCATTTGAATTCTTGTTCCCCCACTTCCTAACTTTACAAACTTAGGAGGATAATCTCTAGCACCTTCAGCTTCCTGCTTCTCCTAATACAGAGTTAAAACTGCTCCCTACTCCTAGGATTGCTGTGGGAATTCAATGAGAAAATACAAGTAAAGCTCTTAGAACAGGTCCTCTCATAGATTCAGCATTTGCTGAACGATGTTAGGATTTTTACCAATATATTTTTTAAATCACCAAAATGTTCCATTAAAAACAAAACATGACAGTTGGCACTTATACGTAAACTATGAGTGCCATAGATTAGCCCACTGTCCCTTAGCGATATGGCTCCTAACAGGAACGAGAGTCCTTTCTCACGCCGTAAGCAAATCCAGTTACACTTCCTGCACAGACGCATCATTTCTAAGCTGAGGAGGCTGGACTCCATGCTTTATGTGATTGTAAACTCCTGGAGGGTAGGAAGCTTTATATTTCTCTGATTCTATAATAAACTCACTGAGACAGAGTTGCTAACCTTAAAAATAATAGAAATAACTATTGGTTTCCACTATGTACCAGGCAGAGTGCTGGGTACAAAACTAAGACTTCAACTATGAAGTAGCTTGCCACAGGGAACCAACCAGCAACTAGTTGGAACTGGAGTTCCAAAATATTTTCCAGGCTTAGAATTGTATTGTTTTTATCATATTTTCCCAATGAGATCCAGCGTATAATTTTTATAAATGGATTAAAGAAATGTTAAAGAAGGCTAATTTAAAATCTGGGGGCATGCAGAATTAAAAGAAAAACAATAATAAAATAACATTTTAAAATATGAATGCTTTTAAAGAAAGCTACATGTACTCTGATTATAACCCGCAACCAAATGGGTTATGATGATCAAATCAAGATCAAGTGAATAATCAGGGCCCGCCTGGTGGCGTAGTGGTTAAGTTTGTGTGCTCTGCTTCAGCGGCCCAGGGTTCACAGGTTTGGATCCCGGGTGTGGACCTGCGCACCACACATCAAGCCATGCGGTGGTGGCATCCTACACACAAAATGGAGGAAGTTGGGAACAGATGTTAGCTCAGGGCTAATCTTCCTCAGGAAAAAAAAAAAAAATCAAGTGAATAATTCTCCCAACCCAAAGAGGTTTGATTTAAAATTTTAAAAATTCAGTGCAGTATAAAATTCAGGAAAAATGTGACTTATCTTGTGGAAGACATAGAATTACCCTCTAAGATCTTACAAAATTGAAAAAGAAAATTAGAAAGGAACTGGATTGTGTCAGAATTAAAGACTCTATGTATGTCAGTACCCAATACCTCTGTATTCCCTGCTCAGAGTACCTGTGCCTGCACAGCCCCCAAATGCAAAGATGGCTCCACATAAGCCTCTGCTGGTACTGTCCTAACTACAGGCAAGATAGAGTTCTGAGTTCTGCTCCTTATCTATTGCTGCCAATAGGGACTGACATGTTATTACGGATATTCTCAGTTGTGATCTCAAATGGGAATACCATTTTCCAAAGCCAATATAAATCCTAGAGAAGGATAACTCTCCTGGGTCCAATGACATACTTTCTGTGATAGAAAAACACCGTAGGATGTAAACATTGTGACATTAAACCGTGTTGGGATATCTTAGTGGATCATAACGTAAGAAGTATTAAGTGATTGTCTCAGAAATGAGAGGCAGTACCTTTACGGCGTAACAGAGGATTTCTGGTTTATTTGGCTCTAACATCCTCTTCATTTGAATCTATAGCATCATCTAATTCTGATGAATCCAAATTCCTCAGCTTGGATTTTATTTATTTTTTTGTGAGGAAGATTGGCCCGGAGCTAACATCTGTGCCCATCTTCCTCTATTTTGTATGGGGAATGCCACCACAGCATGGCTTGATGAGCGGTGTGTACGTCCACGCCCGGGATCCAAACCCACGAACCCCAGGCCACTGAAGGGGAGTGCATAGACTTAACCATCACACCCCCAGGCCAGCCCCTCAGCTTGGATCTTGATCATCTTTACCAAGTAGTTCCAATCCGAATCTCTCCAACATCATCCCTCATCAGTTCGTGGAAAGTGAGACAGAGATGACAAAGGGGAAAGAAAATTTTGAATATGTTCAATTTGCCTCTCTCTAGTCAGGATCACTCTAAAAACAATACAAAATAAAGGGCTGTTTTAAAAACTCAAGGAAATATTATATAAACTCTCACAGTAATCTTTGATAAAGGGGCTTTTAGTCACAAAACCTGTTTGTATATCTTACTTGAAGGTTCTTCTTTTAATTTAAAACCTCTCTTGTCACTGTGAAGTCATAACAGCTGAATGGCTAGGGCGCAGTCTATGAGATAATAATGTCTTTAATTAACTAGGGCAGGCAGTGTAGTTGAGGAAAAGACAAAGAATCACGAGATCTAATCCAGGCTTGGCCACTTCACAGCTGTAAAGCCTTGGACAGTCTCCTTAACCCTATGGACGCTCAGGTCCCTCACTTGCAAACTGAATACTTATAACTACCCCTCTGTTTTACTGTGAGAATTAGAAAGCATGCAAGTGAAATCCACGTTTCGCTGCCAACCACATACAAAGTGTTTAGCAATTGGTTCCCATTAGTGGTAGTAGCAGTCGTAATTGTAATAATAATTTAGAATGGTAGCAATTAGTAGTAGTAATAACTTTAATAATCCTTCAGGGGGAAAAAAAAAAACCCTGCAAATATCTGCAAAAGCAGAAAAGAGCAACAGTCCTATAAATAGAATGTCTGAGTGCTAACGAAGAGACAAAGGGCATAGGACAGATGGTGACTGTGATGGTTGATTTTATGTGTCAACGTAGCTGAACCATGGTGCTCAGATATTTGGGCAAACACTATTTTGGATGTTTCTGTGAAGGTGTTTTTTGGATGAGATTAACATTTAAACCAGTGGACTTCGATAAAGCAGGTTGCTCTTCATAATGTGCATGGGCCTCATCCAATCAGATGAAGGCCTTGAGAGTACAAAGACTAACCCTCTCCCCGATGAGGGAATTCTGCCACTAGACTGCCTTTGGACTCACCTTGCCTCTCTTCCCTGGGTCTCCAGTCTGTTGGCCTAACCACAGATTCTGGATTTACCAAACCTTCACAATCATGTGAGCCAATTTTTTAAAATCAATCTCTCTCTCTCTGTCTCCCCTTCCCTATCTTTCTGCTTCTCTCTCTATTAGCACACACATCCTGTTTCTGTTTCTCTGGAGAACCCTGACTAATACAGCCACTAAGGCCCAGCAGCAAACTTTAAGCTGAAAGAGCAACAATCAGGATCTCCAGTGTTGAAACCCATGGAACTCTTTGTCAATGTGCTATTGCAGCGTTGTATCTAACAGGTAAGTTTCAAAATCAATTGCATTATCCATCTGTCCTTCAAACTTAAGTAAAAGATATATAATACTTAAACATCTTGATCTTCGGTATTTGCCACTAAAAAATGATAAGGGGAAAAAAATCAGCAATCGCCCAGTGGTGTATCAATTAACTTCACGTGCTCTGCTTTGGCAGCCGGGGGTTTGCCGGTTCGGATCCTGGGCGCAGACCTACATGTGGCTTGTCAAACCATGATGGGGCAGGCGTCCCACATGTGAAATAGAGGAAGATGTGCACAGCTGTTAACTCAGGGCCAACCTTCCTCAAAAAAGAGGAAAAAAACCCAACTGAATATCAATTCTCTAGAATGAGAAAAGATAAATCTTTTTTAATATGAATATTGTGTCTTTAGAGTTCTCAATAGAGAAATAAATCTGAATAATTTGTCTCTTCTAAAGAATGTAAAAAGCACATAGTGTACAGGAATTAGCATAAAAAAGTGCATATAACTGGAAGGTAAATGTTATAGTAAATCTTCCATTTCATGTTGTTCATACAGAGCTGTATTTTTAATTATAAAAAAGAACTGTACAAAATATAGCAGAATTGCAAAGAATGCATTTCCTTGCCCTCTACGATTTGTATACTTACATAAATTTCATTTGTCAGTTATTTTTATATTAAAGACTTAGAAACAAGGCACAGTGAAACAAAAATAAAATAAACAAGAATTCCAGTTAATGCTTCCAAATTTATCCTTAGATACTCTGATGCATCTAAGACCACATCAGACAAAAACCGAGAAATTTAACCACAAATACTTAATTGACCATTTAATTTTCTACAAAAATTCAAATAAAGCCAGTGATGGGAGCAGGTGGGAGAGGATGCTTTTTCAGTGAGATATCAAGTGGTTGTAATGTTTAGAGACTAAAACGGAATCTCACGAGTCTATCTTCAACAAATAAGGATCAAAATTATAATTGTGGATTATTATGGAAAATGCCCTTCCTGGAAAGAATAAAGATCAATTACAAAAATGATACTTCAACTCTCCTTTAAAATTGTTGTTTCTCTACAATACATGAGTGCTTTACACACATTATATCATTGTGCAGTATGATTTATTTTCTAATTTCAAAGTGCAGATACAACATCAAACAATTGTCAACTCAAGTCTCACTAGCTCCAAAACCCTAGTCCCACTCTAGTCCACTGCACTGCGCCTCCTTCTTTAGAGAATCCTCTTGGCCAGGTCCATTGGCTAGAAAAATATATATACTTACTATTTAACATTTTTTTTGAGGAAGATTAGCCCTGAGCTAACATCCGCGCCCATCTTCCTCTACTTTATATGTGGGACGCCTGCCACAGCATGGCTTGACAAGCGGTGCGTAAGTCTGCACCTGGGATCCAAACTGGTGAACCCCAGGCCACCGAAGTGGAATGTGTGCACTTAACCACTGATCCACTGGGCTGGCCCCTCTTTCACATTTTTGAAAGATATTTCAGTAATTTTTATTAAGCATGTTTTTGGCTGGAATCATTCTGTACATGTTTAATGATTTTACAATAAGTGTAAGTACTATGTACTGTTGGGGAATCCCATCGTGGGAAAGATGTGGGCTTCCCCCTTGGGAATTTGATCAGGCATGCACAGCTTTCTTCCATAGCTTCCACGTGTTCAGTGTTTATGGGCTGTTGTGACTTCCATTCCGACTTAACTTTCTCATTTCTTGCGTCTTCTCTTCTCTTTGCCCTGTGTTCTCTGCAGTCTCTCTCAGTAAATGCATTTCTTCTCACTACTTTAAATTTCACCCAACACAGATGACTCAAGTCTCACACTGTCACTAACCCACTTCCAATGGGCATATCTGCAAATTAAAATATATGGGCAGAGGGGTTGACAGTTATGTATGGAAAGGTCACAAATCCCTTCCAACAGTCCCTTAGAGTAATGTATGCGCCAGGCAATTGGGGATACACATTCAGCAGTATTTTCTAGAAGTCTCCCAGCTGAGAGCAGGAGGACCAGTCTTTTCTTCAGAGGATATATTTTGGCATCAGACTAATTTCCCTAAAATAGATCCAATTTAAATTTTAGTCAAAACAAACTATTTGTTCATTTTGAATAGACTCATTATTTTCCCACTTTTCTGGCTTTGTTTACAATTTTCTGTTTACCTAAAATGTTCTCCCCTTCTGAGCTCCACTCTCATTTTTCAAGTTCCTACCTTCCTCCAAACCATAGCTCAAACACGACTTCCTCCAAGAATCATCAACTGCTCTCGGCACCACAGAGCTGCGATCTCTCCTTCCTTTAACCTCATAGGGCTTTCTCCCCATCTTCTTATTGCCCTGTTTGCCTTTCTGTGTACATTTATAATTTTCTCTGGTTATAATCACAAGAGGGACATCAGCAGCTCTCACAAACCAATAGCTTGTTGGGCCATCTAGTCTCCCTCTTTTCAAAGATCTGTGCAGCCGCAGCAGCAACCTGTGACTTTCTAGAGGCTCCAGCGGAACCATAGGAAGAGCATCTCCTTTCTACTGCAGTCATTATTGTTATACTTTAGGCACTGAGCAGCAGCTCCAGGGGAAGCTGTCTTGGATCCTTGTGCTGCTGCAAATGGATGGCCGCATGGAGGGGCCATCAAATTTGATTCTTTCACAGAACAGCAAACTCAGGGCCCCTGTGTGGTGGTAAAGAAAGCAGATATAACGGCAATATACGGTCTCTTTATGAACCTATTAATACAAAGTTCCAACAAGAGTATTAACACACATCTGGGAACTTTTACCCAGTCAATTTGCTGCGAAAAACAAATTTTGTTAACTAAAATGTCAACAGGAGAAAACGATATATTCAGATATTGTTTCCTACTGAATGTCTTCATTTTAATGAACTTTGACAATACTCATAGCCAATCTAGTACAAAGTAGTCCATTTTATCCTCTTAATACCTTTCTGACTGTGATCCAGTTCATGGCTACCTCTCTTATCCCTCCTCTTGTGTGTACCACTATCCCATTCCTCTCTCTGAGATATCATCTTCTCTCCTGCTATGGGGTCTTTTCCATACTGTTCCTTCTCTCTCTGGAATTCTCTTCCTCTCCCTTTGGAATTTCTCTTAATCCTTCAAGTCCCAGGGTAGATGTCACTGTCCTGTGGAAGGTTTTCTTGACACCCCAGTTTTTATACAAATGCTTTCTTGACATTATAACATTATATAAATGTTACATAATTTTTAAGAACTGGTTTCCTTTCATTGATTGTGGTGAATTCAGCATAAAGTTATACATTTATATGTATGATAATCTGAATGATCTCTTTCTCCGCTAAACTGGAAGCTCCTTGAACTCAGAAACTCACTTTTTTTTTTTCATTAAATAACCTGAATCTAGCACAAATCTATGCTAATGGTAGGCACTTAATGCATGCTTGTTGAATTAAAGCATTTTGAATGCTAACCACGGCATATAACTTAAATGCAAAGTTATTTGACTATAAGTATACTTGTATAATTTTAGAAAGGAGGGATGAAAAAAGTCTCAAACTTTTCTCCCACAACATCTGTAAAAGATGCATACAATTCTTTCTAAAGGAAGCAAGCAAACAAACTAACAACGACAACACTGGAATTTTCCCCTCTATGGTGTCTTTCTCCCTTACAGCCTTCCCATTTGCCCATTCTGTCACCCACGTCAATTAATGGTTTCATAATGATTTCCTTCTTTTTCATCCTGTGGAAATCCCAAGGGTACCTTTTATTTCCTGCCCTCTGCTTTGTGTTGCTTTTACTCTCTTCCAAGTCCTCATCATTCCAAGTCTAGATTCCTATCAAAGACTGAAAATTGGCCTCTTTTTCTGGACTAAAATCCATACTCTAAACACCCTGTTCAATATATTATTCTGCTCCTCAAAATCTTCATTGACTGCAAAAACATAAAATGGGACTCGTCCAACTTGTTTCAATGTCTTTAATTAGTAGATATTATGCCTCCCAAATTTATCTTCCTTACTATCCTGGCATTCTGCACATGTATATCTTCATTCTTGCCACTCTCATTTTTTTGAGGTACTTAGTAACCAGGAATATTTTGAAGTAATTACCTAGGAAATCAGCATATTATTGAAAAGGAACAGAAAAAATGGTTGAACCATTTGCTCTCCTTAAATCTCAGAGTTTTTATTAGGTGTTTTGGAATTTGTAAATAGCCTCAATCTTGCAAAGCATACCTTTTTCTCTACAAGGCTATTTGGTGGCTGAGACCTAATCTAACTCTTTAATAACACATTGACCATATTCCAGCTAAGGCTTATTTTGACATTACAGCAGTGGGTATGTTGATACATGTTAATTATTACTAAAGTGATATTACCTAACAAGCTCCTTGATTTTAGGTAATATTTATAGCGTGTGAGAATGATTTATCCTTCCAAAAATAGAAGAGGAAGGAACACTTCCAAACTCAATTTTTGAGGCCAGTATTACCCTGATGCCAAAATCATATAAGGATGTCATAAGGAAAAAAAGAAAAAAAAGTAAGCCAATATCCCTGATGAACATAGATTTAAAAATCCTCAACAAGATATTAGCAAACCATCTTCTACAATACATTAAAGGGATCATACACCGTAATCAAGTGGGATTTATTCCAGTGATGCAAGGATGGTTCAACATCCATCAATCAATCAATATGATACATCACATTAACAAAATGAAGGATAAAAATCATATGATCTCCCAATAGAGGTTGAAAAAGGATTTGACAAAATTCAACATCCATTTATGATAAAAACTCTCAACAAAATGGGTCTAGAGGGAAAATACCCAGAATAATAAAAGCCATAAATGACAGGCTCATAGCTAACGTCATATTCAATAGGGAAAAGCTGAAAGCTTCTCCTGTAAGACCAGGAATAAGACAAGGATGCCCATTCTTGTCACTTTTATTCAATGTAGCATTGGAAGCCCTAGCCAGAGCAATTAGGCAAGAAAAAGAAATAAAAGGCATCCAAATCAGAAAGGAAGAAGTAAAACCATCACCATTTGCCAATGACAAGATATTATATATAGAAACTCAAAAAGACTCCACCAAAAAACTGATAGAACTAATAAATGAATTCAGTAAAGTCACAGGATACAAAGTCAGCATACAGAAATCTGTTGAGTTTCTATAAACTAATAACAAACTATCAGAAAGAGAACTTAAGAAAACAATCGCAATTACAATTTCATCTAAAAGAATAAAATACATAGGAATAAATTTAACTAAAGACGTGAAAGACCTGTACAAGGAAAACTACATGACAGTGATGAAAGAATTTGAAGAACAAACAAATAAATGGCAAGATATCCTGTACCTATGCATTGGAAGAAATAATATTGTTAAAATGTTCATAGTACCCAAAACAAGATTCAGTGCAATTCCTATCTAAATTCCAATGGCATTTTTCACAGAAATAGAATAAAAAATTCTAAAACTTGTATGGAACCACAAAAGACCCTGAATAGCCAAAGCAATCTTGAGAAAGAAGAACAAAGCTAGAGGCATCACGCTCCCTGACTTCAAACCATAGTACAAAGCTACAGCAACCCAGACAGTACAGTACTGGCATAAAAACGGACACACAGATCAATGGAATAAAACAGAGAGCCCAGAAATAAACCCATGCAAATATGGTCAATTAATTTATGACAAAGGAGCCAAGGATATAAAATGGGGAAAGGACGGTCTCTTCAATGAATGGTGTTAGGAAAACTGGATAGCTACATGCAAAAGAATGAAACTGGACCACTATCTTACACCATACACAGAAATTAACTCAAAATGGATTAAAGACTTGAATGTAAGACCTGAAACCATAAAACTCCTAGAAAGAAACACAGTCAGTAAACTAGTTGACATAGGTCTCAGCAATGATTTTTTGGATTTGACACCAAGAAAAAGGGCAACAAAAGCAAAATAAACAAGTGGGGTTACATCAAACTGAAAAGTTTCTGCACAGCAAAGGAAACAATCAACGAAATGAAAAGGCAATCTATCAAATGGGAGAAAATATTTGTACATCATATATCTCATAAGCAGTTAACACCCAAAATACATAAAGAATTCATACAACTCAACAGCTTAGAAGCAAACAGTTCAATTAAAAAGTGGGCAGATGTCGGGGCTGGCCCCGTGGCCGAGTGGTTAAGTTCGCGCGCTCTGCTGCAGGCGTCCCAGTGTTTCGTTGGTTCGAATCCTGGGCACGGACATGGCACTGCTCGTCAGACCACGCTGAGGCAGCGTCCCACATACCACAACTAGAAGAACCCACAATGAGAAATATACAACTATGTACCGGGGGGCTTTGGGGAGAAAAAGGAAAAAATTAAAATCTTTAAAAAAAAAAAAAAAAAAAGTGGGCAGATGCGGGGCTGGCCTGGTGGCTCAATGGTTAAGTTCACATGTTCTGCTTCAGTGGCCTGGGATTCACTGGTTCAGACCCCGGGTGTGGACCTATGCACCACTTGTCAGGGTATGCTGTGGCAGGCATCTCACATAAAATAGAGGAAGATGGGCACAGATGTTAGCTCAGGGCCAGTCTTCCTCAGCAAAAAGAGGAGGATTGGTAGCAGATGTTAGTTCAGTGCTAATCTTCCTCAAAATAAAAAGGGGGGAGCAGATGATCTGAATAGACATTTTTTCCAAAGAAGACATACAGATGGCCAACAGGTATACGACAAGGTGCTCAACATCATTAACCATCAGGGAAATGCAAATCTAAACCACAATGAGATATCACCTCACACCTGTTAGAATGAATATTATTAAAAAGACAAGAAATAACAAGTGTTGGCTAGGATATGGAGAAAAGGGGACCCTTGTGCACTGTTGGTGGGAATGTATACTGGTTCAGCCACTATCGAAAACTATGGTGGTTCCTCAAAAACTTACAAATAGAACTACCACATGATGCAGCAATTCCTCTTCTGGGTATATATCCAGAGAAAATGAAAAGACTCTCTCAAAAAGATATCTACACCCCCATGTTCATTGCAGCATTATTCACAACAGCCATGACATGGAAACAACCTAAGTGTCCAAAGATGGATGAATAGATAAAGAAAATGTGAGAGAGAGATACACACATATACAAACGATTAAATATTATTCAGCTTTAAAAAGAAGGAAATCTTGGCATTTGCAACAATATGGATAGAACTTGAGAGCATTATGTTAAGTGAAATGTCAGACAGAGAAAGACAAATGCTGTAAGTTCTCACTTATATGTGGAATTTGAAACTAGCAAACAAAGCTGACCTCACAAATACAGAAAACAGATTCGTGGTTGCCAGAGGCAAGGGGTGGCGTTGGGCGAAATGAGTGAAGGGGGTCAAAAGGTACCAACTTCCATTTATAAAATAAATAAATCATGGGGCTGTAATGTACAGCATGGTGAGTATAGATAATAACAGTGTTTGGTGCATTTGAAAGTTGCTAAGAGAGTAAATCTTAAAAGTTTTCATCACAAGAAAGAAATTTTTTTGGTAGCTCTGTATGGTTAAGATGTTAACTAGACTTATTGTGATCATTTTGCAAGAATCATTACATTATATACCTGAAACTAATATTATCTTATATATCAATTACACTTCCATTTAAAAAAAAGGAATGATATATGCCTATGTGTCAGAAGTTGAATCTAGTTTGGAATACACTGTCATTTGAATCAGAGCTCATGTTTAGAGTTGAAAATTATTTTGCAATCAATCTTACTGCGAGCATTGACGACCTTTAGATCCTCCGTTGCCACAAAAATCTATCCGGAACTCCATGCCACAATACAAACTTTTCCAAAATAAGTAATCCACCCTTCAGTAACTAAATGTCATTGGAAAGACCTAAGGGCGGACCTATCTAATAAAAAATTATTTGTAGAGCAAAATTTTAAGAGGTTCCCAACGAATGAATACATATCTGATTCAATGACCACTCTAAATTGTACAGAATGAGTCAGTAAAAAATAAAATCTATCACATGAATGTACAAAATTTTTGCATATGGATTTAAAAATAACTGCATTCTCTTCAAAAGGAGTACTGTTCAGATTTACAGTGTTCAGATTTACCAGCAAAAGGAAAATAAAGAAGTTCATCTTCTCTGGGTGATACATTTTTAAAATAAGTTTTTAGTCCCTTAGGTAACAAAATTGTCTTAAAGTCTAACAAATTTTTAATTAAAAAAATAATAGGTGGAAATCTTTTGTACTTTGAAGCGCCTATAATGATGCTTTTGTAAACAAAATACTATAACAAATGGAGATTGTTTTATTGCCCAAGGATTATTTTTTATCTGCTACTACACAAATATGCTGCCAAGTGACAACTGCATACGGGTAGAAGCAAAATTAAATGCCTACAATTGCCATTAGCAATTGTGAAAAATATTAATCTGTCTGGTGGAAACTAATGGACTAGGTTAGAGAAACCAAAATCTTCATCTTATAGAAATCAATAGCCCGGATGTATTTCCATCAGATAATGAATTACAGATGTGTGAGCTGAAGATTAAGTAGGCCTTAGTATGTATTCTGCCCACACCTATCAATTTTATGTCTCTATTTCTCAATCTGCTTTATATCAATACTATATTGTAGCTAACTATCTCTTTATTTTCAAACAGGATGGTTATTTAGACACTACATAAAGGAGACAGGAAAGCAAATCTATGTTTTGTTCCTTAGGGCTTATAAACCACTTCAGCAACAAAGGAATTATAGTTAATTTATATCAGATAAGATGATTAGTAAATTTTTTTTTCCTTTTAAAACACCCAGCCTGTGTTTACATGTGTGCAGTTACATTAGCTCAAAGTAAAAGACTTATCATTATAATGCACTGTAGAGTATTCATATATACATATAAATAAGCAGGACCACCGCATATTTTGAGAACCTCATAATAAACAGTGTTTCATAAAATCACAAAATAGATTGGCTACGTCTACTCCCATTTGTAAATATGCATCTAACTTCAATCCAAACAGGAACATGAATGCATTAAAGCTTTTTGCAACTGTCCTTTCTTAAATTTCTACTGGAGTCTGGTTAATTGAGATTAGAACTTAATTGAAAATCTTTTATAGTATGCATATTTTATGTCAGAAGAAACATATCCCAAAATCTCACTGTACAACTGTTCGCATTAAGATGAGAATGCTGGGAGAGAATGGAGGACGGGTCTGCGCCTTGGACTACATTCAAGGATATTCATTTGCAGAAGAATGAAAAGACCATTGTTGCAGGGAATTACTTGCACGGGTTTATCTATAAGGTGGTTGTAAAGTAGGATTCCAGTGTCCTTCCGTCTAAGGACAGTAAACTTCGACTAGCTCTGACAGTCCCAGGGGAAGACGGATCCCTGAAAGACACTGATTGGAACTAAAGTTTCTCACAGATTCCAGTAAGGAAAGTTTGTTTTCAAATATTGCAAAGCGTTGGCTTTCATAATGTAAAATCTCTGTATCTACGGCTCTTGGATAAGAATTTTTTTGTGCTGAAATCCAAGAGCTGAGTGAAGTGGCAGCAGAGTGGGAGAGAGATTGGAAGTGGGTTAATTACGCCAGAATCCGCTATACCGAGAGAGTAATTTACCGGGGCCTGACATCCGGATGTTAGGACTCACATGCTGGGAGCTGCTCTCCGTCTTATCTCAAAGATAACTTAAAAAGCCGCCTTTGAAGAGGCAGTAGGTCATAGCTGAAGGAGTCCAGGGATGGGGCAAAGATCCACGTGCAGTTCTTAGTTACTAATTGTTCTTCCAGAATTTTCTTTCACTGGACGTCAGTTGTCTCTTCTGTAAAATAGGGACAAGACAACTGGCCTCACCCACAGGGTGCTGTTCTCAAAGGAAAGGGGGGCTGCTTTTGATAGCTTTAACAAGTATCAAGTAATAAGCAATTAAGATAAGAATTTTCATGATAGAGGCCAGAACATAGAGGAATAGCAAATATTGTTGGCAAATAATGACTATTTTTAATACATTTGAAACTCCAAGGACCTACCTACCTTCAGCTGATATTCTCAGCCCTGTGTCACGTAATTCTGTTTGCTGACATATGAAAGAACCAGTCTTTACAGACTCATTATCGTGGTGATGTCTACTTCCGCCACCTGAAACAATTTGTGCTTAATGTGACGGAGCAGCAACTGCCAGCACCTACCACGGAAAAAACTAAATCAGCATAAAACTTCCCCGTGAACACCGGGGAGAGAAACTAATGGCACGTGCAGGGGAACAGTGCGCACGCAGCCCCCAGCACCGGCGATGTTATTCGCAGCGCCATCAGCCTCGCGCGCTGATAGCGTGACAGCTGTCAGTCGACTCCGATCATTTACAATTTTGATTCGAAACACTATAGTAGGAAAACGTCTCCCACATTTGTCCTCTGGCAGACTTTCTGCAAAATTCAGATAGTAGGGCTAAACTGGGAGAAGGGGCTGTGACCGGCGTGACTGGCTCCTCAATGACCCGTAGTCCTGGGCTCTAAGTCTTCCGTCGTCCTTTAGAGCCACTCTGAGAATATTTTAGTGGAATGGCTAAGCAAAAAATCAAGCCCAGATTCAACATCTCTTATATTGTTTTCTGCACTATAACATGTGAATAATGCATATACAATACATTCACATTGTCAAATCATTTCTCGCCTCTTTCCCTGACCCTTACATGCTTAATAACTTTATTCTCTCTGCTCACATATGTGCTCCAATCATAAAAAAAAGTCTTACCACACTAGATCTTACAATCTTCTCTCAGAGCTGTGGATCTGACTTATTCGCTGCCAAATAAGGATGGATCATACCCTCGATGCCTCCACTTTCTTAGAATCTTCTCACTTTCTCCTTACACACTGTCACTAGCCAATAAGGCCTTTATGCCAGTGAGAAACAGTGTGCTCCATAAAAACATGTGCTGTCATCTGCCAGAAAACTGTCGTGATGGTTGAAGAAATCTACCATGCCAATGATGTAAACGGTGCCCCTTAGATTTGGGCAGTGCACAACCTGCACAAATGTAAACTGTGATGTTGAATGCAGGAAGAAAAGGAGAGGAATCAAAGATAACTCTTTTGCCTGAAACCTGACTTATTTGCAGAAAAGTGTGGCTGTTAACACGGATACAGCAGTAAAGGAGAGCTGTCTGGAGGTTGGGAGATAATGACTTCAATTTTGGATAAGTTAGGTTTGAAAAGTACTAGGATATCAGATAGGCAAGTCCAGCATGCTGAATAAAGCTCCAAGGCAGAATGTCAGGATTACAGGTAAGGTTTTAAATGTATCTGCATTAGGTAATATTTAAAGCAAATGGAGCAGAAAAAGAATTAGTTCAGAAGAGAAATTATAGACAAAGAAAGAAACTTGAGAGGCCTGTTTTATTAAATGAGGGAGGAAATAATAAGATTTTAAGGAGAGGACTCCTGCATATGGTTGCAGTGTTGTGCACTGCACAACTCTGCAGGGTGCTAACCATACCTTACTTATCATAGATTCTCCAGAAGATGGCAGTGAAATGTCTTGAGGGAAGGAACCCTCTTTCCAATTCACAGAAAGGAATTACAGACTAGCAGTAGCAACTGTTTATAAAAAGTTGTCAAGCCATATTGATTTTATCTTTCAAAATTTTTCTTGACTCCATTCTCAAACAATCTTTCTTTTCCTTTTTTTCTTTTTTTTTTTTTGGTGAGGCAGATTGTCCCTGAGCTAACATCTGTTGCCAATCTTTCAATTTTTGCTTGAGCAAGATTGTCCGTGAGCTAACGCCTGCACCAATCTTCCTCTATTTTGTATGTGGGACACCACCACAGCATGGTTTGATGAGCAGCATGTAGGTCCACACCCAGGATCTAAACTCTCAAACCCTGGGCCACCAAAGCAGAGCATGCCAACTTAACCACTATGCCACCTAGCTGGCCCCTCAAATAATCTTAAAGTAAAACTCTGATCAGGCCACACTCCATAAGCAACACCGTAAAAACTCTTTAGTGGATTTCCATCAACTAATAAATAAAGCTTGAACTCTAGACTGATATTCAGGACTGTCTGCAGTATTGTCCTTTAAGAATAATACTTTCCAGGGGGCTGGTAGAATGGCACAGCGGTTAAGTGCACACGTTCTGCTGTGGCGGCCTGGGGTTCGCTGGTTTGGATCTCAGGTGTGGACATGGCACCACTTGGGAAGCCATGCTGTGGCAGGCGTCGCACATATAAAGTAGAGGAAGATGGGCAAGGATGTTAGCACAGGGCCAGTCTTCCTCAGCAAAAAGAGCAGGACTGGCAGCAGATGTTAGCTCAGGGTTAATCTTCCTCAAAAACATAAATAAATAAAATAAAATGAAAAGAAAAAAGAATAATACCTTCCAGGCCAAATGACTTATTATTCTCTACCAAAAATATTCCATACTTTCCTGATTTCCAGACTTCGTCCATGCTTCAGCAGAGTGTATTATTATAACTATTTTACAGATGATATAATTGAAGTTTAAATTCAGTAATTTGTCCAATTATAAATTTCTAAAGTCCATGTTCTTTGTCAGTAGGATATGCTACTCAAATTAGTTGAAATTTTATACATTACTCATATTTGTTTTTATACCTACAGTATTGGGTATATTAGTTGAATTGGCTGTTTTATATGAGCTAACATGTTTAAAATTTGAAATTTACATGTAACCATTAAATATTTAAGTATTTTTATTATTATTATTCTGATTACACAGTTGTCAGCTAATTCCAAAATAAAAGTCTCTGGGAAAGGAAAAGAAAACAATCTGTATTGTAATTTTTAGACATAAATTATCACATAGTGCTACAAAGTATAAAATTATGAGCATTTATGAAAATATTTCTTTGCTGCTCACGCCAACAGGACTGCACATCCAATATACAGTCAGCTCTCATTTGTCATTGTGAAAAACGATCCACAATGGAGCAACAGGAACTCTCATTCATTGCTGGTAGAAATGCAAACTGATTACAGCCACTTTGGAAGACAGTTTGCCAGTTTCTTGCAAAGCCTAACATCCTCTTGGCGTAGTGATTAAGTTTGCACTCACCGCTTCAGTGGCCTAGGCTTCACCCATTCGGATCCTGGGCGTGGGCCTACGCACCTCTCATCAGGCCGTGCTGTGGTGGCCTCTGACAGAGAAGAACGAGAATGGCTTACAACTAGGATGTACAACTATGCACTGGGGCTTTGGGGAGGAAAAAAAAAGGAAAATTGGCAACAGATGTTAGCTCACGGCCAATCTTCCTCACCAAAAAAATCATACCTTTAAAAAAAGCAACAAAAAAACTTCTCAACATACTCTTATCAGATGATCTAGCAACTGTGCTGCTAGGTATTTACCCAGAGAGCTGAAAACCTATATCCACACAAAAACCTGCACTTGTAGGTTTATACCAGCTTTATCCAAAATTACTAAAACTTAGAAGCAACCAGAATACCTATCAATATAGGTGAGTGGATACACAAACTGTGGTACATCAGACAATGGTATATTATTCAGTGATAAAAAGAAATGAGCTATCAAACCATGAAAAGACAAGGAGGAATTCACATGCATATTGCTAAGTGAAAGAGTCAGTGTGAAACGGCACATACTGTACGGCTCCAACTATATGACATTCTAGGAAAGGCAACCTTATAAAGAATAAAAAGGTCAGCGGCTGCCAGGAATTGGGAGGGAACTGGTGGAGCACAGGCGATTTTAAGGCAGTGGAGCTATTCTGGGTGATGTCGTAACGGTAGATACATAAAACGATGCCTTGAGCAAAACCCATAAAGCTGTACAACACAAATAGTGAGCCCTAAAGTAAACACGGACTTTTGTTAATAGTCATCTACCAAACTGGTCCATCAATTGTAACAAATGCACCACTTCCGTGTAAGATGTTAATAACAGGAGAAACCGCAGTGGAGGACAGGGAGGGAGTGTACAGGAGCTCTGTAATTTCTGCCCATTTTTTCCGGAAACCTAAAGCTGCTTTAAGAGATAAAGTCTATTAACTTTAAAAAAAATTCAATATTCAAATTAATGCATATGTGACATAACAAGAAATATAAATATTTGACCTCTGTTCCCGGTTTCTGGCACAGAGCTTCTAAAAGCCTTGTAACTCCCTGAAAGATAGGGGTGAGGGAGCACCTTTTGTCATAATATTTGGTCTCAGGCCTTAGTTCCTTGCATAGAGCTTCTAAATCTCCTGAAATTTCCTGAGTGACACAAGTGTGAGCAGCATTTTCTGTTATTCGTAACAAGCCCCTTTCAATCATGCTTGAATGTATGCTAATGAGGTGACTTGAGAAGGATGGGCTGGTTGCCAGAGGAACCAATCACGGGATTGGAGCATTGGAGTTTTCAGTCCCACTCCCCACAACACACACCACTGGGGAGGGGAGAAGGGCTGAACTGAATTAATTACCAATGGGCAATGAGTGAATCAGTCGTGCCTATATGGAACTTCCATAAAAAACCCCAAAAAAGGGATTCAAAGAGTTTCTGGATTGGTGAATACATCAAGGTTCTGGAAGGGTGTGAGCCCAGAGAGGGCAGGGAAGCGCCATACTCCTCCCTCCGCCATACTTGCCCCATGCATCTCTTCCATTTGGCTGTTCCTGCATTGTATGTATCCTTTATAATAAACCAGTAATAGTAAGTAGAGCCCTTTCTGGACTTCTGGGAGCCATTGTTGCAAATTATGAAACCCAAGGACGGGGTCATGGGAAGCCCCAATTCACATCTGGTTGATCAGAACCATGGGAGGCCCAGACTTGCGATTGGTGTCTCCAGTGGGGGCAGTCTTTATCCTGTGGGGTCCGTGTGAACTCTGGCAAGTTAGCGTCAGAGGTGTTGTGAGTAGAGCAGGAAACAGCTTTCTCTTAGTATGTAATAAAAATCCGTGAAATAGTAACATTCGTACAGAACAAAGTACAGATGACAAGGATGTTTGTGATAGTGATGGCCTTTCTCCAATTACTTTGCCGGTACCCTCTCCTCCACTCCTGCCAAATGAATGTTTCCTCTATTCCCCTGCCAACAGAAGCAAACACTCTCCAATATAGACCACTTTCCCCTGAGCCTCAAGATCCCCCTCCTGAATTTCTTGCACTTACCAAAATTCATCTTCAAAGAGCTGACTGAATTATCAAAAGGTTCCCAGAGGCCATGTACACAGATGATGGCAGAAAACTGATGCTAAACACGATCACTTTGTTAATCAGCACTTTACTGCCTTATTTTAATTTTCTCCTTCTTAATGCTTTAAAGCTTTTAAACCACACTTAGTTCTCTTCTTTATAACTTCTTATTGCTGATGGCGAACATTTTTAGAAAATAAAAGTATAGAGATTTCTTAACAGAGACCATTATACCACGAGTATATTAAACCATAAAACAATTAGTTCCTCTGCAATAATTTACAGTTAATTTTTTTTTAGATTGTTTCTAACCAGGAAAGAAATTTCTTTTGTTTCAGTGACCTCTGTTTGTCTTGCTCTCCTGGGAGATGGTCATTACCCACTTTGCCCTCTTGCTGTGTCCCTTTTGAGAATCTTTCTCCTCACCTTACACACAATTTTCTAAATAAGTTTTCTTTCTAATCCCAGACATGGATTTGGATCATTAAGACAAAGGAGATAATTTCACCACACTTTCTCTATTACTAGTTGAAAATATGACAAATGATTTTCAATCACTTTGGAGTCTTTGATCATAGAGGGAGGAGCCTTGTGTTCATAAGGACAAAATCACCCATTGGACTACTTAGTTTTACACAAACAAAAATTATCTTGCATCATCCAATATTCTCCCCCTCGCTGATGTCACTGATGCATGGCCACATAGGACATCTGGTTGAGTTCATTTAAAACTCAAGGCAGTAGAGGAAAAAGGGAAGGCATCATGCCTGTCCTAGGTGAGCCATCCATAAAGCGCAAGCACTTATTGCCTGGCACATGTTTCTGGACATAGGTGGACTCTGGAAAGGCCCAACAGTATAGAAGAAAGAGGTTCTATTTCTAATCACTTTGAAAGACATGATTCTCCTTCCAGGGCCTGAATTCCAGCTTTGGCTCTTCATTGCTATGAAGTTGGAGAAAGGGACAGTATCTTGATCCTGCGTTTCCTCACCTTTAAAATGCAAATAATATCATTTTTCATAAAATGGTTCTAAAATATCATGTAACCCATTTGACTAGCTAAAAGGGTGTTTTGGGATGCACATTTCCAACGTGTGTGTATGTGGAGGGGTTCCCCACACCAATACGCAATTCTCCGGACACCGGCTGGGTGTTTTACAATTCAGTTCA
Source organism: Equus caballus (assembly GCF_041296265.1). Classification (NCBI taxonomy): domain Eukaryota; kingdom Metazoa; phylum Chordata; class Mammalia; order Perissodactyla; family Equidae; genus Equus; species Equus caballus. Next base: position 46,289,851 of record NC_091710.1, read on the forward strand.
ATTTTGACACTATCTACCTACCCAGAGATAGCAACAGATTCTACAAGCTAAGGGCTCAGTCCTACAAGACTGCCCCACTCACACACCTTCAAACACCAATCGAAAGGCTGAGTCGTTACCTGTAATTCTGACTGGTTATAAATTGGAGGTTCCCACAACCCTCTCCTGGGGTTCACTTAATTTGCTAGAGTGGCTCACAGAACTCAGAAAACCCATTTACTCACTAGATTACCAGTTTATTTTGAAAAGATATAACTCAGGAACAGACAGATGGAAGAGATGTATAGGTCAAGGTCTGGGAAAAGAATGCAAAGCTTCCATGGCCTCCCCAGGTGCGTCACTCTCCCCAAATCTCCATGTGTTCACCACTCTGGAAGTTCTCTGAACCTTGCCTTTTGGGGGTTTTATGGAAGCTTCATTACATAGACGCAATTGATTAGTTCATTGGCCATTCTCCTGACCCTCTGCCCCCACAACCCCAGAGGTTAGGGGTTTGGATCAAAAGTTCCGACCCTCTAGTCAAATGGTTGGCTCCATTGGCAAACAGCCCCCACCCTTAAGTGCTTTACAAAGTCGCCTCATTAACACAACCTGAGAAACAGCTTTAACTCTCATCCCTTAGGAAATTCTAAGGCTTTGGGGAGCTGTGAGCCAGGAACCCTGGATGAAGACCAGATAGAGATATAGATATAAGAAATATATATTTCTTATAAATCACAATATTGCACTAGCCTACATAAGTACTTAATAAATGATAGTATTAGCAGTGGCAGGACTAATAACTTGACCAGTATTACTATTTTTCCTAGAACCTAAATTCCCCACTGGACTTCTCCAAGTCCTATCCTTTTTAGGATCTTCTCACCCTCAGCAGTTTTAAGAACCACATCCTGAGGGGTAAGATTCAATTCACCGGTACCACTCTAAAAATTTCTTTTGACATTTCTGGTTTTGTAATTCATAAATGTGATCAGACAGTTTTATCCATCAGTATGAGAGGAGTTGCTTCAAAAGTTTACCAGCAATTAGCTGAGATTCTGCTTTCTTTTAAAAAATGTGCTCTAAATATGACACCTCAATTTAAAATAGTGCCCCTTAAACTGGAGTTTTAGGATAGAGTAAACAAATAAAAGGTCCCCATATTTGTGAGTTAATGTTTTAGGTCCTCCTCAAGTTTCTCTATTTCTGATTAAGTCCCATCTCAATAATTACTATAGAATACCTTTTACATCTCTGAATTCACCTTAGTTTCATAAATATACATGCACATACATATATATAACTTCCTTAATTATTGTTATAAAATGGACCTACTATCACAGGGTACACACATGTAAAAATCTTTTATGTTATCTGTAATGAATCATTAATCATATTGATGTTGCATAACAAATTTTATTTAATCTTTCTGCTTGAAGCATAACTTTCTTCTCAAGGACAAGACTCTTAGATCCCTTTTCCTTCATGCTGTGCTACAAAAAGCGCAGATGCTCTATTCACACAGTTCTTGTCTTGAAGTCTGGCTCTCTCTCACTTACTGGTTGTCTGATGTTAACAAGCTACTGAAAGTCTATGAAACTCAGCTTTATACTTGGAGAGTTGTGTGAAGATCAAAGGAGATAATGTACTTATAGTACTAGGCATATTCAATGTACTTAATTCATGATGCTGGTTATTATTATATTTTGGTTTGTTTAATCTTAAAATTTATTATACATGTTAATACTCACCTTGACATTAGGAAAAGTACATCTACTGAGAAGGAATCATAAGGTAAACAAAACTTGATGTGCTCCTTGATGGTGTAAGCCATTTGATAGGCGGAAGTCTAAAGATGACTCCTTACGATTCCTGTCTCCTGTTTGGTCATCAAACTCTAATCTATGGACCACAGGGACTGTGCAGTTGCAATTTAAGTCCTCAGTCAGTTGACCTTAAAATATGGAGATTAACCATAACATGCCTGATTTAATCACACACATCTTTTAAAAGGTAGAAGAGGAAAGCACAATGGGAAGTCAGGGAGAGTCAAAGAATGAGAAAGGTTTCATACCCCACACTGGCTTCAAAGATGGAGACCAAACTAAAGATGGAGGGTGCCACAAGCTAAGGAGGTGGGCAGCCTTTAGAAGCCTGTAACAACCCCTGGCCAACAGCCAGCAAGAAAACGGAAACCTCAGTTCTACAACCACTAGGAATTGGATTCTGCCAGCAATGGGACTGAATGATTCTTCCCCATACCTCCAGATAAGAGCCCAGGCTAGTCCAAATCTCAATTTTAATTTAGGAGTCCCTGTGCAGAAGACCTGGGATTCTGGATTTCTGACCTACAGAATTGTGAGCTAACAAACAGGTGCTGTTTTCACCTGTTAAATATGTGGGAATTTGTTATGAAGCAATGGAAAATGAATACTGCCATGTTCTTTTCAGTTCTGATGCTTTTTATGATTTAGTTCCCAGCTTATTATAAGTGCTCAACAAATGTCTATCCATGGAACATTGAAATACTTCTTAAATGTCTGTACTTATCTTGTAAGAAAAGATATTTGAGATATAAAAAACTATTTGTCAAGGCTCCTGCTGATGAAAACGAAGAAGAGTAAAAATTTAAAGAAATGTATTCCTACATCGTTATCTGGGGACACTATTGCTGGTTTCCTCCACGTGTTCAGATTTTAAATAAGCCAGTTCAAAGATACCTTGGTATAGTTCTTGATGTGTCTCACACTTCCCAATATATATAAATTTCATGCAAGTAAAGTTTAAAGTCTATAGTATTTCTATAATGTAAAGTTACTGATCCTATAGTTGTCATGTTGATATCAAATAAAGACCCAATCCTTCTAATTTCCCTTTCAAGTTTATTTAAATTTTGTACTTTAAGCATCTGTATGCCATTGCAATCATTTAAAGTAGTGTTTATGAATGCTCTTTTAGAGGCAACTGAGCATAGTCATTAAGACAGAAAATTCTCCTTGTGTTTGAAACTCTGTTCCACCACAGCTGCTGCATGCCATGGGCAAATGACTGCTCCTTCCTATGTCTCAGTAACCTCATCCATAAAAGAGGAGTCATCGTGCCTACTTCAAAGGTGGTTGTGGGGAATAAATGAGTTAATATATGCAAAGTCCTCAGATCGGGGCCTGACACCGTAAGACATACACAAGTATCTGATGTTATTATTTAATTTTGTACGTGTATATTCAAAAGTTACCTAGTGTCTTTACAGAGGATCTAAGCAGTTAAATGTGTCCCTTTGGTTGTATGCTGGGAAATTTCACTTTCCCCGGTTGTGATGTTAACAAAACCACTCTGAGTGATCTCTTTTTAATATTCTGGTGTCTCTAAGCACCCACATTTCCAAAGAAAACTTTTATCTTTAATTCAAAATCCTTGCTTCTATTAGAAGATTGTAAGCTTTCCTAGAAAGTTAACAAATAATGTAGTGAATTCAAGGTCCATATCCATGACAGGCCAATGGGAGGCGAGAGAGTAGTTAGCGGTCTCCGAAGACTGACAGTACTTCCAGCACTCACTCATGAGTCTCTTCTAAATTACTGCCGAAATGTACAGCTGAGTATCATATGCATGTTAGACCACTGAACTGGAATATATAGGAGGATTTTTGAATTCACTTTTCTAGGATTGAAAAGATAAGGCACCAGTGCCACCTAGTTGTTCAAATACAATGTGCTACTTATTTGTTTTTGAAGGGAATTATGCTGCTATGACAAGCAGGAATGTAAAATTATAATTTCTGTAACTACTTCCGTCACCCCTGTGTTTATTTTAACAAATATTCATCTTCTGCAAGTGAAGTAAGTGATAAACGCAACATTCAGTTTTAGGTATATATTCCTCGTGTTTGTTTTCTTTATACAAGAGGGTTAACAAACTGCACATACTCATTTTCAATAATTTTCTTTAATTTTGTCTGTATCTGAATTATTTAACACATCTGCCCCATTAGCATATTAGTTGTATATTACTGTATGTCCCAGAGTTTCAAGCTTCAGAAAGTAGAGCATATGCTTCCTATTAAAATTAAGACAGTATATAGGCTATCCCATAAGTGAAAGAAGGCACTTTATCACATGTTGCTTAAGAATTAACTGTTTAATTCTGTACAAAGGTACACACACAGTTAATGGTCTATATTTTTTACTCAGCCTGAGCAATTTCTGGAGGTAAGACTGGAGACCCATAGGTGAAATAACTGTGATGTACACTTGACATAAGTCAGTTCTGTGAGTCAGGAAGACCTCTGATTCTGTCATGTCTAGGCTGGAATTAAACACCTGGAGAGACAAGCCTGGAGTCACTGCAGCAAACTGGAGCCCTAGTATAGAATTCAGAGGCGAGGGAGGCCCTGCAAGCAGTTATGCTCAACAAAGAGCTCCAATGCTGATTAGACAAGTTACAGGAGGAGTGGAAAGTGTACAGGCAAAGCTGAGTCAACATCTATGCTATTATTGTGTCCTGATGCAATTTTAGGGTGAAGAAACTACAAGCCATCCAGCTGAGGAATCATAATCCCATCCACTCACATGTGTACACGTTGGCAGAGTCCTACCCAGGTGGGAATTTGTTGCCAGCCTTCCTTCCTCTGCCAAAGGGGCTGGGAAGTGGGCGTCTGTCACTGGCCAACAGTGCTGCTACGGGAGAGGCTTTTTAGGATGAAATACACAAAATACATAACAAACAGTATGGGGCAAAGCGTTAGAGAAGCATCAACTCAGAAGGCAGGATGTGATAATGATTCCCTCTTCTCTTGGCAAAGTCTGAGTTAGAGCATCTCCACATCATAGAGAAGGAGAGTCATTCACACTGTGTTTTGCATCCCCGAGACCCTCTGTTGCACTATTGCCTGTTACCATATCCAGATATTCACATCACGAGAACATCTTAGGAACATTCTAATGGGAGCATTGTTCCTCCCGCTTCCATCTTGCCTAAAAGCAATCTCTTTGTCTGTCTGGACTGTGGCTAATCTTTAGTGCCCACTCCTCAGTAGTGGGAATCTTCTCTCACGCAAGGTGCGTTTAAAGATTCCAGATACTACATGCAGGTAATTATATAGTTTCTTTTCTGAAGTTTTAGCCTAATCAAAATTAATCAGTGAAAGACAAACAATGACAGAATACTTAGACATATACATATTTTATATCCAAATACAAAACAAAAACAAAAAATATTATTTCTCTAGATTAGCTGGTCCTTTTGTCTCTTGTTTTAAAAACAAATGCTCACCATTTTTTTAGATTAAATGTGCAATTTTGTACAAAGAAGAATCTGCTTGACCTGGAACAAGATATGTAGCATCTTTAGGCCTCTCTAAATGTAGGAGTTGGGTTAGATGACCTCTCAGCATTCCTTGTGGCTTCTAAGCCCATATTCCATGACTATGGCTAATAGCCACATGGCACGTGACGGAGAAGAAGGAAGGAACCCCAAGATGCAGCTCCAGTCATCTCTTTCGTCCCTTCTATAAAGTGTAGATATACTCAGCCTAAATAACTTAATTTCTCTCATTCCCTCTTCGCTTTCTTCCTTCTTCTGTATTTTTTTATTTTCTATTATATTTGCTTACTAAAAATAAAGACACTTCTGAGCTTTTCAAAGCTTCCCCTCTTTACCAGAAAATGCAGATCAAAAATTTAGAAAAAGTAAAAATCACAAAGACCATTTTAAATCAAGTATAACACTTAAAAAAATCACTGTTCTTAATCAAACAGGACATTGATGGTATGAAAGTAATTTAAAAATAGGAAACATTTTAAGTTTCTAGGAAATCTGCGTGTTTTCTCTAAAACAACAAAAGTCTAAAAAGATATGTGTTCAAGCTACTAAAACCTGTCCACTTTTTAACATAATATTTACATATTTTGTGTAAATTTAAAGTACACTTTGAGTCCGATTTGTCAAGCCACTCAGATGTTTTCCACATCTATAGGCTTTGGATTCTATGCTGTAGATGACAGATGGAGATTGTCACATGATGAAACCAAAATAACTACATTCAATATCACTGCTTTCTTTGAAAGGATGCCTTAACATCCAATGCAACTAGAGATTAAGACCAGAGAAACTACTGAAACATAAAGAACTTCCCATGGAGTCGGCGATCTGATCCAACAAGTAAATATAAACTAGCTACTTGAATAGATAACTGCAGCATATATAAAGCTAAGTACTTGTTTAGATATATACATAAATATGAAGAAATGCAATCAACTATATTATTGAATCATCTAGCCATGATTTTTCCCCTAGCACAGTGATTTGGGTGCTTAGCATTCAGCGTCTGTAGCAGAGACTGCTAGCTTGTCATCAAAGCTGTTAGCTCTCCTTCCTAAATATACAGCCTAAGCTCTATCTTCCTTTCTTCTGTGCAGTAATAGATTGTGAAGGGAAGTAATGGACAGCACCTATAGACCTGATCCACTAAAGAAAAAAGAAGGTTGGAAAGATACAGAGTCGTGTTATATATAGAGTGGTGAACATATGATAAGTCTGTGGACTGCGTTAGCTTGGAAGACAGATTAAAGGCAGCTGCAGGTGAGATGAATGAAAAAAGTCAGAATGGTAGCATGTGTTGGCATTACTTTCAGTTTTTAGCAGTGCTACAAGAAAAGGATGAGTTAAGGCACGGATTCTAAGCAGAAAGGTAAAGAACATGGGAAAGTCTAGAGAGACGGGAGCTTTAAGAATTGGAAAAGCCAATTGTTTTAGACCTCAAACAGTAAGAGGGAAGGATGAAAGAGGCTTTAGAAGAAAAAGCCCATCAAGACCCAGACAGGGGCACAAATCAGGTTAAGTATGGGGACTCCCATGGAGTCTTTTATTGTCAAGAGCCTCAGGTTGGCTACCAAATTGGGGTGGGGAGGCAGGTAGGGGGAGAGAGAGAATTTGTGAGAGAGAAGGCAAATAAAAAATCATTCATGAGAATTATGTCTGAGAAAGAACATTGGGGTTGTTACTGATCCATAGAACTTACTGGAAGCAAATAAAAAGTCTACTAGTTTTCTAAGGTAATTTTATTACCAAAGAAACCACAAGCTTGGGCTAAAATAGCTCTTGGAATTTTAATCCTATCCCCAGGCCCTCTCACATGAAGAAGAAATCGTGAAAACTCTGAACCTGGGAAGAGGGCATAGTGCCCAACAAATATGTTCATGGAGAATAAAAACAAGGAAGGAACTCCCAGAGGCTACAGAGAACCACGCACAAGGTAATTTCTCCCAGAGTGCTGATTTGGAACCTAATCAAGGAGCTTTCCCTACCACCAGCTCAGACAGACCTCTCCACGACCACCCGGGAATATCTCATCACTGCCTTGGACCATGACTATTGTGTTTCCCCTCCTTTCCTTTTCTGTAGGGGATGTTTTTCTTGGTTATTTTTTCCTCCCCTCAGCATTGTATATTACATGTTGAAGAGGGACTGATGACCTGTCTTTTTCAGCCACAGGTTTCTGAACCACAAGGATCAACTGTAAGAATGGCAGATTTAAATGTCTAGAGAGACCAGGTTGATATTACATATATTTTATGAATTGATGTATTTTCAGAATTGAAGAGGTTGTGTTGGACAGTAGAGTAAGAGGTGGCCACCACTACTTAGTTTCTGAAGATATTTTTGCCATGTAGACATGATGTTGCCAGTTCCTTCCATGTTTTTTAAAAGAAGACAGAAATCTGGATTTTTATGTAATGTTGGATCAAAATTTTAAAAGGAATTTTATAGGTAATAGAAATATTTACTAAGTTGAATATGACCTATGTGGAACCATTTGCTATATTGACAGCATTTTTGGTTTTGGTTTTGGTTTTTTCACTTTACTAATTTTATTGTGGTAAGAACACTTAACATGAGATCTACCCTTTTGACAAATTTTTAAGTGTATAAATTTTTAAGACTAATCAGACAGACAATGCCAAAATAAGAAGCTCGTCAATAATTGATTATGCTAGGGTAAAAGGCCTAGAAGAATGCCACTGAGTTTGTTAGGTGATAAAAATTCTAAGAGCAAGTTCAACTCAAAATATTTCAAAAGTGCAGATATCCCACAAAGAAGAGCCTTCTTTGTTTGTAGAGGTCATATACGCCACGGCGTCAAGTTGGAAGGCTTGTTACCTTTAAAAAAGAAACCAACAGAACACTGAACTTGGAGATTAGAGGGATCTAAGTGTATAAGAAGGAGGAACGCTTATTTCTCATCTGCTTAATCTGGATTAGCGCTATCATCAGACTGGGAACAACTCTGATGAGATGATTCTTTGGGCCTCTCATTTTGAAAATAATCTTTGTTAATAAAGCATTAATTCACATTTAAATCTATAATCATCTGAGTTTATAATTTGGGCATCTAATGACCTTGGCCTTATTTTTGAAGGTGGGTTCTTTTGAGTAGTTTTTAAAAAAAAGAAGAATGAAGGAAATAGTCAACTTTGACAAAACAAAAAATGTTAAGATGGCAAAATAAAACCACTGAGTGAGATCAACACTGTCATATATGTTTCTATCAAGAGTAGTACTAATGGAATACATCCAGGCTGACTGTTTTTAAAATCCCTTTTGTATATTCTGTCATTCTGTTTTAAACACATATGAATTTTTACACAAAATGACAATCTATTGATAAGAAAATAGAGCAAGTTAACAGCAGTAAGTCAATTCTCTCTACTTGATATTCTTCACGTTTGTTGCTTTACCTTCAGAATGAAAGCAAAATGCTAGAATCATTCAAAGTGCATCTTTATCAGTAAGACTGTAAAAATATCGGCAAATGAAATCAGCTCCAACTACGATGTTTTATTTACTATTTTACTCAATTTATGGCTGTTTCTAAATTAGTTATTTTGGTCAGAATGTGTATAGACAATAGACAAAAGTAAGGGCCTATTTCCCCATCAATGCATGTTCTATCTGAAGCTCTTTAGAAATTCCAACTTCACATGATTTGTGAAGGGCCATCCTAAACATTTGGAGAGATGGTCTGTAAATCAGAGAGGCATAACGACTAGAAGGAATGAAAAATTATCCTAAATTCCTTAATACGCTATTAGTTCACAACCCTGAAGTAAGAAAAGAACTTTAAATGCATTCGAATGTAATTGATTCCCTAAGTCTCTCACTGTGCGTGACCCATCGCGCCCTCAGGTGGACAACAGATCTGTTTTTACCGCATTAGAAGAAACCCACACTGGTTACCTGCTTCTCCCGTCTCAAATATGAAAACGCTACCAAGGATTGCCAGGCATGTGGACAACCAGCAGCAGGAAAGAAAGACAATATAAATAAATAAATATTAAAAAGAAAGACACTGGCATGGATACTTCATAGACTGGACAGGAATTCTAAAATTCTCACTGACTGCTCCTTCTTGATCTTATTGGTGGTGTTATTTTTCTCTGATTTACCTCTAAATATTGGAGTCCCTCAAAGCTTGGCCTAAATCCTTCTCTTCTCTACTTTCTTCATACTCCAGATTACCTCATCCTTTCTCATGGCATCAAGTAACATCAATACTCCCAACCATGTATCTTCACGTTCAACTCCTCCTCTGAAACACAGACTCATATATCTAACCGTCTACATTGCATTTCCATTTCATATCCATGTTTATTTCCATTTTCACGTCTCTCACTACATGCCGCATCCAAACGTGCCTGTCCTAAATCTTTCCCATATCATAAATGCCCTAATCGAATTACTCAAGCCAAAATACACGCCATCTTTATTCTTCTCTGTCTTTTACCTCCCACGTCTGACCTCACTGCTTCCTCAGCTTGGAAGACTCTTTCCCCCCGCCCTTGAGATGGTTGGCTTCTTCTGACCTCTCACCTCATAACTAGTATGCTGCCTGCTTAGTGAGACCTTCCCTGACGACTCAGCCGAAAGGAGCACCTCCACCAGTCACTGATTTTCATCTATGTTTTATTTTCTTTATAGAATAAATCATCTGAATTTAATGTTTTGTATATTGTGTTTACATTGCAATTAGATAGTTTAAGGGAAAAAATGGTATAAAAATACTATATCCAAATATGGAGCAAACAAAAATGTGGCATGAGTTGAAGCGTTGATGCAACATAAAAGACATCACAATATTAGGCCAGAAAGGAAATGTAATCCTAACATGCCAAAATCAGCCTGATATTGAATACTCTTAATACACTCTTAATGTAAAATATTATTGATTTTGAGGCTATACACACAAACATATATAATCATAAACACACACAAATGTGTGCGTAGACAGAATGTCTATTTAGTATGTATCATGCATTGCAAAACAGAATGCACATTGAATAACCTGAATATGTAAAAGTAACAGAAAGTGAGACACTTGGAAGAAGCAATGATGGAGAAAAGAGCAAGGACACTAATTGGATTATCAGGTGATACCGTTAAAAGCCTGTGGCAAAAAGAAGTAAAGTTTTAAATATGTAATGTAAAATTATAATAGTAATGAACAGGGCCAAGAATATAAATATCAAACTTCAGGAGGTAGGTAATGAAGATGAACTGAATCCTCGTCCGTTATAATTGAGAACTGATAGATGTCTGAAATTGAAGTCAGGAAACGAGGCTTAAGAATAATTTCTACACTTACAAAAGTAAACTCGGAAATAAGTAAGAGGAGAAAAACTTCATAGAATTTGCCTGTGGGACACGAGACAGGGGATAAGAGTGGAGGAGCAGAATTCCTTTGCCTTCTTTAAGTTTTTCTGTACCATAGTATTGGTTCATATGCACACATATTCCTTGGTTTTTTTTTTTTTTTTTGGTGAGGAAGATTCACCCTGAGCTAACATCTGTTGCCAATCTTCCACGTTTTTCTTTTCTTTTGCTTGAGGAAGGTTAGCCCTGAGCTAACATCTGTGCCAGTCCTCCTCTATTTTGTATGTGGGATGCCTCCACAGCATGGCTGATGAGTGGAGTAGGTCCACGCCTAGGATCCAAACCAGCGAACCCTTGGCTGCCGAAGTGGAGCGCATGGAACTTTAACTACTTGGCCATGGGGCTGGCCCCTTGATTTTTTTAAACTAAGTTAAAAAACAGAAATTGCAGATACTTCACTTTACTTATACTCTTCAATAAACTGTTTCCATTGAACATCCTTTTCCTGTATAAACTGTGCCCAGTGTTCACTTTATTTTATTTTTAAAAACAAAGGTCCTGGCAACACAATTAGTTCTTTTGGGTTTTTCCTTTTTTTTTCATCCTGAGCTAACATCTGTTGCCAATCTTCCTCTTTTTGTTGTCCCTCTCCAAAGCCCCAGTGCACGGTTGTATATTCCACCTGTAACTCCTTCTAGTTCTTCTGTGTGAGCTGCCACGACAGCATGGCAACTGACAGACAGGTGGTGTGGTTCCCTGACCGGGAAGCAAACCTGGACCACAAAACAGTGAGAGCACCCAACTCTAACCACTAGGCAATCAGGGCTGGCTCTCCCTTTTTCTTATGTGCACAATCTTTTGTAGTTGCTGGATCCTGCGTGTCCTCACCTTAGCCATCTTGGAACAGGAAAAGTTCTAGTCAGGCACGTTGTACATCCATAGGTGGTTGGGGTGGGTTCTATTCTTACAGTCCTTCTGTGACTGTTTGAATCCCCATTTCAAACACTAACCTGGAGAGCGGGCAGACAGCGTGCATGACCGAATACCTGGTCTCCATCAATCATTTATCTGGTTTGGCTCTGCTGGACTGACGAGGAATCTCTTGTTCCTGTTCTCTGGTCAGATGACCAGGCTGAGTGGAATTTATTGCTGAATAAGTTAAAGTCAGCGATTCGTCCCTTGTCAGAAGGAATGGGTGAAGCCCTACGTTCCTCAGAGAGCGTGGCTCTCTTGGTTCTTCCAATTTCTGCTCCTTCCTATTACTAACTTCACAGCTTGGGGTGAAACAAGTCCTCACCACTTCTGTGCCTGATTGTTTTGCATTATGTTAAGTTATAGGTTCCAAATGACGTCTAAAATGGTAATGGGGAGACAGTTGGTAAAATGTTATTAGCCAGAAAGCAGTTTCCATAGAGCAGGAGGTTTTCCTGTTCTCTGCTCAGTGAAATTCTCTACGGAAGGATCTGCAGGCAAAGCAAAGCACGTGGGAAGTGTTTTACACCTGCTTGCCTCTGTGCCAGTTTGGCCATGCTTTGAGAATGGAAATATGTCCCAGGGTCTGGGACAGCAATGACCCTAATTGACCATGACACACTTACAATGGGGACAAACTTGCCCATCTCAGCCACATGTGCATTTATTTATTTGTGTTTATTTATTGTATAGAACTCCATCCTCATTATCAATCCGATGTACTCATTTACTGCTTCCTCTGATTAAAGAAAGTGTCAGTTACATAGTTGGCGGCATCCTGAGATGGGTGAAGCAGAAGCATGAGACGTGTTCTGACCAGGATGGGAACAGTATGATGCCTGCCTGCCACAAACCTGCTCAGTGGACCGAGAACTTGACCAACGCTATAATTCTGGTCATTGACTCTCAACTCTCCCCTCTACTCTTGTGGCACCCATTTAGATCCAAAGTTTTACAAACCTAGACAAATTACATTGGCAGATCATAACAAGCGAAATTTAAAAAATAATCAAATAGATGGGATCTGTAGGTAAATTATTCTTGTTATAGGATACAAATAGTTTAGGATAACATTTAGGATAACTTTTGTTTTTTTTCTTTGTTGGTCCTAATGACACAGTTACACACCCTTAACTTTTTAATATCTAACATTTACTATATAACACGCTTCAACAATTTTGCCCCAATCTGAAGGTTCAGGTGAGATAATAACTGAGGCATGAATTGGATGGATCACCATGTAAAGCAGTGGACAGGAGCGTTTTTCCAGGCTAGGGCGTGCACCCAGCCACTGCATAACTTGCACATCTCACCGTGACTGTGCTTTTGCTGCTTTTCCTCATGTATGAATGTTCTAGTAAAATATATACTCCCTAAGCATCAAAATTGTAAATAAAAAGATATGAGAAAAACTGAAGACATTTAAAACCAGTCATATCGAGAAAAATCCATCCAATAATCTCTGCCTTAAAACCACCTTTAAACAAGGAGCAGTTTTGATAAAAATCACTATCAATAAGCACAAAAATAAGTCACACAATTAATAAATGTCATTTCCTAGGTTTCCGTTACTCAATTTCTCAAGTGCCACAGACCATTTATTTCTATCCTGCTTTTTAATTTACACCAGAGAATCGTCTAAGCTCTACATTTGGTCTCAAAAAAGTTAATCTGATGCCTATCACTATTTTTCTAAAAGAGTTTAACACTATTTTTATTTATACTTTATATATCGCAGGAAGAAACTTCAATGTGTATTTTTCCCCTATTACAAATTCTCCAAAACACACATTTGAAAATATATTGGGACTAGTGTAAATGAATATTGTTGATTTTCAAAAAAAGAATCCAAGGAAAATTGCATTGTTGATTGTCTCCTTATTGGGTTGGGAAATCTGAAATACCTCATCTTGGGTATTGCATATCTGTAATTATTGGAAAACTAGAAGCACAATCATTGCCATACGAGCTAATATTTTAAATAAATCTTACACAAAATGCTATGAATATATTAAACATTCATATGAACACATGCAATTACACTAATACTTTTTTCACATAATTTGCTTCTAAATTAAATTTAAAGATTAAAATTGGTGAAGCTATGTATACTTATTGGAGAATTAAAACACTTTATAAGTTAATATTTGTATCTATGGCTTCATAGGGAAAAATTTAATATGGAATTTCTGGCAAAGTATAATAAAAATCTATGTCTCTCTATTTTATTCATATGATGAAAATCAACTCATAATCCTATAAACCAGAATACAGCTGGTGTTAGACTTCATTCATTCTTCTATCAAATTTTCATTGATACTGCAGACCATATGCAATAAAATAGGTCTTTTGGATGTCCATTCTCATGTGTATGTGAGGGCTGTAGGGGAGACTGTGAAATCTGAATCACAAATATCCATGAGTAAGTCTCGCTTAGATCCATTCTGGAGGTTTCCCCATCTCTGTGGAAGCACATGTCTTGGGCAGGCAAAGAACCAACTGACTTCATGTGCAACAGAGCACAGAGAAGAGGTAAGTGACAAGAGAGCAGTATGACTATCAAACTGTTTATCGCAGGTTGTAACTACACAAAAGTTTTAGTCAACCCTACTGCAACTTATCTTAAGAATTGTCAAAGCAAGTGTCTTTGCTTGTGAAATAATGTAATAAAAACTTGATGTAAAATTGTCTCAAAATTTCACCTTAGCCAGTACCTAAAGTTACTCACAACGAGTAAAAGTTCCACTATCATTTACAAAATAGTTTAGAAAAGGAAAAAAGCTCACTTGTTAAAATTTCTTAGCTGATCCAGATGGACACATTTACAAAAGTAATTCATTTTATTCCATAGTGAGGCAAAGGCACTTAAATTTCTGTCCTATTATTTGATACAAATAAAGTATCGTTTTTGCAGATTCCTAACATCAATGGAGAAAAGAGTAGTCTCAAAATTCTGTGTACATCAAATTCACTATCTCTTCTCCCCATTCCCTTCACCCCAAATGCCCCAAATCTACTAAGTCAGAATCTCTGGAAGTGAACCCAGGTGAATTTAAAATATACACATTATACATAATGTGAATCCACACTATAAGTTGAGAAACCCCTGGTAAAATGTCGATGTTTTTATGTAAGAGTTGTTTTGCTATTTCCAGTTTGTCCTTTTTGTTTCATGGTCCAGGTTTATACTTCCTGAATCTGAGGCTTCATGTCTTTCATTAGTTCTGGAAAATTATCAGCCTTTAAGTATTTAAACATTGTCTCTTACACACTCCCTCTATTCTGTCTTTCTGGATGTTACGTCAATTAATTGAAAGTGTTCTTCTATTTCTAAGGTCCATATTCCTTAGCATCATTTTAATTTTACCACCCCTCTCTCCTATATATATATATATTCTGTACAATTATTTTTAGATCTGTCTTCTACCAGCTTGCTTATTCTTTGTTCAACTATGTCTGATCTGTTGTTAATTGATCCATACAGATTTTAATTATAGCCATTTAATTTTGTCATATTTAGAAGTTCCATGTGATTATTTTCCAATTCAGCATATTATTTTAATGTAGTCTTCAATGGCTCTCTCTTTTTTAGTCTTACATTATATGTATTAATTTTTTATCTTTATATGTTACATATTTTAAATAAAGAAATATATAATAAATATATGCTTAAAAAGAAATAAAATGAAAATCCATGTTCACTTCCACGCATCTTAGGAAATAGAGAACTACCAATACATAAAGTCTTATGTGCGACCTCTCTAATTGCATTCTCCTTTCTCCGCTGTGAAGGGAACTGCTGTCAGTTGCATGAATTGTGTGGAAGAGCTGGGTTGCCGGCCATACGCATCTTCAACTTCATCAGATAAGAGCAGAATAAATTCCTGATGTTCTTCATCCTTATCAAAACTTCTACTGTTTCATTTTTTATTCTTAGCCAACACAATTGGTGTAAAATATCCTGTGATTTTAACTTGATTATCTTGATTACTAATGAGATTGAATATCTTTTCTTAAGTGTATTGGCCACTTGAGTTTTAGCAAAATTCCTGTTTGTATATTTTGCTTTTTTTTCCTATAGATATCCTTTTTTCTCATTGACTTGAATGAGTTTTTAATACAGACTAAATAATAGTCTTTTATTAGTTATATCTGTGATAAGCATCTCCTTTCATTTTGTGACTTGTTTGTAACACTGTTTTTCGATGACTTGAAAATTGTAACTTGTTCTTTTCTCATGTTTTCAATTTCACATTTTATTTCTTTAATCATTACTAAAACAGTTATTTTATGTTTCAAACAAATAAATGTATTACTGAAAGATCTTGAGAGTACTATTTTGTTTGTTTCTTTCTGCTGAATCTCACACACGGTAACTAGCTTTATTTTATATCTTCTATTTGCGGCCCACATTTGATTAGGTTTTATTGTGGCTATCTTG
The DNA here is from genome assembly GCF_041296265.1 of Equus caballus. Taxonomy (NCBI): domain Eukaryota; kingdom Metazoa; phylum Chordata; class Mammalia; order Perissodactyla; family Equidae; genus Equus; species Equus caballus. Next base: position 46,305,890 of record NC_091710.1, read on the forward strand.
TACAAGTTAGATTAAGCACACAGGCCTCCAGAAAATATTTCCAACTACTTCTTCCAGCACTGCTAACCTGGGACCACTTAAATTCATTTCTCAGCATAGGTTTCCTGGACACTAGCATGGTAAATTCAAATTCTAAATGCATCTGAAGACAGTGAGTGCTCAGGAATTTTATGTGCAAGATGGAGAAACGTTTTTCCTAATTAGAGTCCAGGCCGACACATTTCTTTGTCATTTCCTTTTGCAGAACAGAAGTTATTTTCAAATATGGTCTTTCTTTGAGAGTTTAAAATTTCAAGGGTCACAGCTGTCGATTTGGAGTTCACAGTCCCTCTTACCTGGCAAGGGTCCAAGGTCTTAAGGTATATTTTCCCTTCACGGTCCTTAAAAATATGCCTCTGGGTTAAGGAGACTGGCACATGCCCTTCAGGGCAGCCATGGTTCGGCATTTTCTCGCCTGTGTTTTCAGCTTCCTTGTCATTTGTGGGTTTGGGAATTTCCCTTGTTGAAACTCAGCTATGCTAGTAAAACAATTTTGTTACAATGTGGCCAGCATTTCTGTGGTTTTGTACAGAGAAGTTTCTTATCCAAACCTCTTTCTTTCTAGAAGCAGCAGTCCTGCCATTAGTTAAGTGAATGTGGTACCTTTCTCTTCCTTTGTCCAAAAAGAAGAGAGTAATAAGTCAGAACAAATAAGTGTTTTGAATGCTAAAGATAAATAAATAGGTAAATAAATAACTTCCAGGTAGCCAGTTAGGAAGAAAAGAGAGAAATTTTTAATCCAAGAAGTGGCTAAAGGTAGATGCTGACTGAGGTCACCAGGTGCCCTGGAAAGTCCTTGTGCGCATGAAAGTACTTGGAACTTGGTCCTTTGGAGGCAGGAATCCTCTCAAGGGAGAATGAAGCTGAGAGATTCATCTACCCTGGAGCCTCTGGGCTTAACTCTCCCCATTGTGATGCACCCTTAATCTCTGGGAAAAGTTTTCTGTCGGGTGTCCTTCCCTTCCCTTTCTGAAATGCAGCAATATTGTGGAGCCTCTTAGTCCTTTCAACAATTACTTCCATATTAGTGGCAGTAGTCCAGATAGTCTCAATTACCACCTCACACCTGTGACGTGCCTGATATAGGGAACTTTTCTGTCTCCTACACCCACCATTCCAAAGGGCGGCCCAGCCCTCCGTTGAAACGATCATGCAGGGAGCTGGAAGTGTTTGAGAATGAGGGCTGGTTAGTTTGATGAGGAGCTCTCTTCACTGTGCACAACTGGAGAAGGTATCACCCCACCATCCCAAGATTTACCATTCGGTCCAGAGCCTGCTTTTCAGCACTCTTGGCTGTCCCAAATTCTGAAACATCCTCCGGATTCCACATCTAGAACTTTCTGACCAAGGTCAACTTGGTGACCTTGGCAGAGATGAGGGTGGTGAAGTGGTGCTTGAAGTAGGACAGTCATCTTTATGTGACTGGCATGTAAATTCTTGAGTACACTGCATCCTCAGGAGTAAGGGGACATTATTTACACCAAAAAAACGTAAGGGAGGCATCTTAGTTACACAATAACATGCTTAAATACCACCATAGATTTTACACATATTAACCTCAACTTGCTATTATCCACATAAACAGGTTTTACTTTGTGGAAAAGCCTTAACCTATATTTAATCCCAGACTGCTATATCCTGACACCATCTACTTCCTTAAGTAGGTTTATTTAATTCAGCTTGCAATAAAGAAACTTATTGTGATATTAACATAAACACATATACTCAGTATGGTAAATTAGCTTCCCCCAAAACATCCCGCAATACACATCAAAGACAAGTATGATTAATGGTTGCATTATCTTCTATTTTATATATACATTAACATGGACAAAAATAAATTAACTATGGATAATAGACACTATTGCCTATCCTCTATCCAGTCGCCTCTTCATCCTTTAAAACAGAACCTCAGATTTTATCTAAATCTCCTCTCTTCCCCACACAGCCAAACGTACCTGGGCCACCTGAGTCTGAGTCCCGCTCCAGCGCTGTTTCTGGTTTTCCTAAGTGTCATATTACGCCTCTTGCCAGTTACTTGTTCAAGAATGGACATGTGATGGAACTCTGGCCAATCAGATAGGAAAAGTTACCTTTCTAGGAGATTCTAGGAATATTCTCCTCCCTTTCAGGAAAGATATCCAAGACTAAACTGTTTCTCTTCTTCTTGAATGATGAGGTGCTTAGAAGTGACATTTGTAACCCCTGCTGGCATCTTGCTACTAGATTGGGTGAAACCAATATGTAGTGGGGGTGCAGAATCAAAGAAGGAAACCACATAAATGATAGAATCGGGCAGCTGAATGAAACAACCCTAAAGCCTGCTTTACTTTGGGGTTTCCTGGTAAGTATGAGATAAATCCCCTATTGCTTGAGTCAGTTGGAGTCAGAGTTTCTGCAACCTGCAGCCAAAAGCTGCAGGAGTTCAAAATGATTCAGAATTCCTTGGACTTTTAATCCAAACATGAGATAGGCTACCGTGATATTTTGCATCCATCATAAGCTAAATAACAGTGTGATTAGCATAGTTTAAAATGTACACAATGAAACTTGAAAGAAAGATACCAGAAATTTTTTCAAGGATGATGATCTTAGCTGCCACTGATAACTATACTATAAAGAATGGGTAGCCCGGCTCTTGATCTCTATGGAAATATAGATCTGGCTGTTTTCATCTTATAATGAGATAATTGAGTTCTAGTTTTCATTTACGTACTTTAGGAATGCAAAAAAGGAATTAAATTTATCCATAAGACTATGCAAATATACACTAATAGGCCCCACTGCATGCTTTTCACGGAGCCAGTCTAATTTAGACATCCTTCAAGGGTATTATTCTTTCTGAGAATCCATCCTTCAATTCCTCTTCCTACTAACTTAACATTACATTCAAATTTAATATTATGATATACAAATAGTTGAAACCCTGTCACCGTGACAGCATTTGGAACACTTGCCATCCAAATGACAATGGTGTGCTCTGGACTTGAACCAAGTCTATTTGAGAGCGTTCCTGAAATCAAAGGGTGATTAAACAAATAATGATCAACTGAGTCAGCCTTTCTTCTCTGGAACTTATTCTCTTCTCATTTATTAAGGGTATTTTTTTCTCCACCACCAAAGCACGGCTGCATAACAAATTACTCAGAAAGAGACAGCTCAATATATGCCTTTACACAAAAGATCAGAAAAACTGCATTACTTGGTCCTCCTGAACACATTGCTTGAAAAATCCCTAAATAAATGCTGTGGTTTATGAGTGTGACCTCTTCCAGACGGGGTGGGAAGCTCACTCTATTGTCTTTACGTCCTCAATCTTCTCTCCACTTAGAGTTCTGGCAGTCAGTAATGAAGGAGGAAGGTCAGCTTTACAGTAACTCTGCACTTGCTGATCTTTAACATTTTCAAGAATGACAGATTCGCTTCCCATTTGCTGTGCCTGTGGAGACTACTTTAAAAGAACCCTGAAGATTTATGCAGTTCCACAAACAACATAGCATAACTTTAAAAAACAAATGACACCTGTCTAGTGGTTCGCGATGTCAGATGATTAATGTCACACTTTTTTGCAAACAAGGGACTGATTCATCCTTTTCCATCTTCCGAAGGGCTCTTGGGCAAAGGCAGGGTGGAACTTTCATCTGTTCTGTGTCTTATAAGTAAGCATGCTTATAATGATGCTATCGAATGTACATTGGGACCTGTCCACTGGGCATTAACCTTAAGCTCTACAGAGTGACCGAATACAAATGCCAAAGAACAGAACTATGAGCAAGGGACAGAATGCACTTCAGAGACGCCGTGGCGTAGGCTGCTATGACTACTTGACGAAGCTTCCATTTGTACCTTTTCCAGCCACTAAATAATTACTCTAAGTTAACTTAAATATAAATCAATCAATAGCCATACATAATTTTTACTGCTGTACTTGACCTTGCCTAACTCTAAGAAAATAAACCCTCCCAACAAAGGGGAAAATGTGACAGAGTATATCCTAAACACATAGTTGATCTTAATAGTTCAGATGCTCGTTCTCTGTTTTACTTTCAAGTTATCCTTGCATACATTACATTAAAATGCTGACTTTTATTCAAAGAAGGAATTTAATGAATAATGAAACAATGTACTTTAATCAAAGAGGTATGTCAAGTATTTTTGCTTTTTAAGTATTTGAAAATCAAATGGTCTGTAATTTTTAAAATAATCCAACTTGTCTTATTAGGGTAGTATTCCTTCGATAAGTATACTTAGTAAATACAAACACAGGCTCTAGAGCCCCTGTCTGGTTTGAGTACCAAGCTTGCCAATTTCTGGCAGGAAACACCTAGAAAAGTTATTTAACAATTATGCCATTCCCCTCTTCATTTACAAAACAAAAATGACAATATGATGTAACAAAGTATTTTTGAAGATTAGAATTTAAAAAATTCTCCTATAACAATGCTTGGCACAGACTAGGACCAAATGAATATAAACCATTAATTAGTACGATTACTCTTCCAAAATGTAGTAATCTCAAACATTTAAAATATGAGGATTTTAAGGGAATATATCAAGAGATGAGATTTAGAAGCTTGCCTTTAGAAAACATTGAAAGGTCATCAAGATTACTTGTTGGAGGGAGGAAATTAAATTAAATTTTCACAGGAAACATTAAACTTCCTAGGGAAAACCCAACTTGATGACTTATCAGTTGAAATGCCTACACATTAAATAAAAAGAAACAAATATAAAAAGACCCTGTGGTACATGAGTTCAGATAATCATCCATTTAACAATATTTGTTGTATACCTACTATGTGTGAGACCAGGATGAGCAAAATGGATACACTCCCTGCCCTCACGGTGAATCTATTCTACCGAGGGAAGCAGGGGATCAACAATTACAGAGACCTATAATGATGAAATTAACCGCTGTACGAATGAAGTAACCGCTGTACTGTGAGAGAAGGTTACACAGGCTTTCAAGGGGAGGTTAGTCTTTATAGGATTATCAGGAAAAGTCTATCTGAAAACTCAGGTTTTAAGAAGGAAAATAAGCTAGTTTTATAAACAGGTAAGGAGAGAGTTAGGGATTCATATTTACTGTTTAGCAGGTCCTATATAAATATTAAGGATTCAGTAGTAGCCTTACAGATAAAGGTCCTAGTCTCTTAGAGCTTAGAACCTAGACATGGAGTGGAGGAAAAGAGATACTCAACTTTAAATAAATGCTATTGTATATGTAATAGAAAGACATTGAGAGAGATTTAATTAGCGAGGAAACATAACTAGATGAATGTTTTTAAAAGTTGGATGACACCTTTGTTTTATTAATAGATAATGGGGTGTAGTTGGCAGAGACTTGTAGTGGAGGAATGAATTAGGAAGCCACTGCCATAGGTCAATTAAGAGATGAGGCAGGCTTGGACACAGACAGTGGCAGTGCGATGAGAAGAGACTACAGATTAAACAAACCTTGAACATGGAGTCGAGAAACAATGATGGACTCGTTATGGGGGTGGAGGAAAGGAAGGCTTCAATACTACGACACCAAAATTTCCAGTTTGAGAAACTGTGCAGATGATGTCACTTAACTGAGAAAGGGGTGGGAATCAAAACAGGTTAAGTTTGAAATGCCTGTGAGACATCCAAGCAGAGCTAGCAAGTGGACAAGTTAAAAATCTTAGACTCAGTGTAGAATTTCTTAGCTTTTTTTCCCCAGAAGTATTTAAAACCATTGGAATGACTGAGGTTATCTAGGGCCAGAATAGAGATAGAGAATGACAGATGGATTATAACAAGAATAAATTTAGTGATAGTAAGGGTCAAAGTGGACTCTTCTCTCATCTGGAACATGATATTTACAGAATTCTTCAATTGGAAATATAAATCTTTAACAGAAAGGGCATCACTAATGTAAAAGTCTCTTGTGCTGATGATCTTTATGCAATAAGTTTTGTTTTGCTTTTTTCCAGAAACATAAAGAAAAATGTTGGGTTATATGTTGGCCGTTCATACCTTTATTAGAGCTGCGGTTTAAAAGTTCCAACTGTGTGGGAGCACAGTTAAATCAGAACCAAATTCAACACTGAACATTTTAAAAAAGCAAGATAGAGTTAATTTTCCATTTTTGATCACTGGCATATGGCATATATGGTGATAATGTAATATTAGCATTTCTTAATACCTAGTTCTTTATTTTAGAAAAAAATCCACACTGTATATCCATATATCTTTTTGATTACAAAAAGAGGAATAAAATAGAAAGTATAAACATAATGATAAAATGTTTCTGGGCATTCAAAAGTTTTGAAGGAAGTATCCCGAAAGCTTCTGAAATATTGCATGGCATAAAATTGCTTGATACGCTTATTTTGAAAACATTAGCATAATGGAACACAATCAATAGAATCTAATAATTACAGCAAAACCACATAATTCCCATAAGTAAACATGTGCTGTACATGTTACACAAATTACAATCCTGTAAAATGCTTAATTGCATTCTATGTAAGGCAATTCATCTGAAAGTAAGACTATCTCTTTTTACTCTTGAGAGCATTTCAGAATTTATCTAACAGCAGTAGCAATAAAGACTCAAATCTCCAAATTCATACAAAACCAAAGACTGGCACAAGGTATACATAATGTATGGTTACCTCCCAATTCATTTATAATCAAATAGCTTCTAAGGAGAAGAATTAAATAATAGCAAGGAAGAGAGGTTTCAAAATGTGAATTCCATGCTACTCAGCCATAAAAGAAGACAAAACCGTCCCGTTTGCAACAACATGGATAGACCTTGAGCATACTATGTTAAGCAAAATAATCCAGCCAGAGAAAGACAAACACTGCCTGACTTCAATCCTATATGGAAGATAAAAAAACACATGGACAAAGAGAACAGATTAGTGGTTACCAGAGGGAAGGGGGTGTGTGTAGGGGGGAAAGAGTGAAGGGGCACACACATATGGTGATGGATAAAACTTAGACTATTGGTGGTGAGCACAATGCAGTCTATACAGAAACTGATAAACAATAATGTACACCTGAAATTACACAATGTTATAAACCACAATGACCTCAATAGAATTTTTTAAAAAATGTGAATGTCAGTAAAAAATACTAATAAGGAACATGAAAATTACCATTGGCTTGCATTTTTAATGCCTTTAATATGTGTTTATGTAAACACTTGTTAAACTAAAATGACTTTTCCATTTCTATAAAAAATTTTCAAGTTAATCAATGAATATATGAGATCTTATTTGGTATCAAGTAATTCCACACCAATTTACATTTACCTACTCCAAGTCATTAGCTTGTCAGACTTCATCCGATCTCGCCCCTATATATTATACCTGCAGAAACTAGAGGAGGAGCCGAATATTATTACCAAAAGAACCTATCCCTTTTTCCCCTTTTCTCCATCTCTACCCAAAAACACTTTTAAATAAAATTATGCTGTCATGATTAGATTGAATCTCAACTAAAATGATTAAAGTTTTATCTTGTGAATAGACTCAACAGGGAATTATATTTTTCTCCTGTCTCCATTAATGTCTATTTTATCAGTACCTTAAAAGTTAATAAGATGTTTGGTGACTAGCAATCTCTCCATAGGTTTATTCTTCTAAGCACAGTAAAACTTAATTTAATCACAGCTTCAAAATATCATACAATAAAACTAATTTAATTACACTTAGCAATGGCCACTAGACTCATTAAAATGTTAATGGAGCTTATAATTATTAAATTGCTTAATGATTGCTAATAAGAATAAGTGACAAAATAAAATTTAAGTACAAAACAAAAATGCCCTCAGGTAATTTTTCTCAGCTCCAATCCCATTTGACATTGTTACGTTAATATCCCAAGAAACATGGCAGATTTGAGACTTGCGATAAAGGACATAATATTGAACAGTATTCAAAACAAATGTATTTATGTCTAGTAAGGCCAATCAATGGCTTCAAATAAAATTCTTCAAATTATCTCAATACACTAATGAATTGTTAATTAGAAACACTGAAATATTATTAACAGAAATGAAATTCTGATGCTTGATACAGTCCTTTGCTCAGTAAATTGTATATACACATAAGCATATCTTTATAGCAATAAAATGAGTTTCAATAGATTCGCAATTCTATATCAAATTGTCTTTTTTTTCTTTATTGTTAGTGAGGAAGATTGGCCCTGAGCTAACATGTGTTGCCAATCTTCCTTCCTTTGCCTGAAGAAGACTGTCCTTGAGCTAACATCTGTACCAATCTTCCTCCAGTTTACATGTGGGACACTGCCACAGCACAGCTTGATGAGCAGGAGCATGCCTGGGATCTGAATCTGTGAACCCCAGGCTGCCAAAACAGAGCACGAGAACTTAACCACTATGCCACTGGGCTGGCCCTCGTTTTTATCTTTTAACTGTGTTGTTTGCTGCAATAAATTCCTCAAATAAATAATATTTGTGTTTAGATATTTACATGAATTAAAATTAATTTTGAGATAATTAGGTGTATTTAGAGCTATGATAAAAACTTGATTCAGAGGTCACTCCTTTAGAGGAAAACCACTATTAAATAGTGAAAAAAAGATTTATATATATTCTTTTGAAAAGGTTATTAGCTAGCTGGTGTTCACTTGTGTATCAGGTCTTTTGGTGAATGAAGAAAGATGAACAAAACTCGGGCATGTCATTCCCCCTGAAAGACTCACAAAATGAAGTCATGCTTCCATGTCATAGTTTGGGGAATAACACTGAAAGATCTTCTGGTCCCAAAATCTATCTCCCAAAACTTTGTGATAGCCTTGGAAACGTATAAAGTAGAACAGATTTTTTTCAATTTAATGAGCCTTAGAAACCATTCATTTCGTTTAATTTTTTTATGTTACAGTTGCAAACCTGAAATGGTAAATGACTGTTCTAGCAACAATTCAGTCTAAACTGCTCAGACTCGTTCGTATCTCAGGGCTGTTGCATTTACTGCTCTTTCCACTTCTAGTAATACTTCTCCCACACATTTTCCCCAAATATCCTCCACCATTCAGATGGCAGTTCAAATGGCGCCTCTCAGAGAAGCCTTCTCGAACTATTCTACATGAAGCAGCCAACTATCGTCACACCCCAGCCAATCCGGTACATGACTCAATTATATTTTATTCATAGCACTTAAAACCTTAAATTGCTTTACATATTTGCATACAAATCTAATATGTGTTCCCTTCCGTTAGGATGTTAGATCCCAGGAGGTGAAGACGTTTTCTAACTTGTCAGATGCTGCAGCAAGTAAGCCCAAGGAGTGCTTAGTGCTTAGTACACAATACATATCTGTGACTTTTGTCTGTTGAAAATGTAGGTGAGAGTGAGGAAGCACAGTACACAATTTCTTTATATCATAATCCTGTGCAGTTGTAGCTACCTTTGAAAAGCGAATTGTAGGACTTTCTATGGAGGGTTGAAGCTTGTATCCACTCTAAAACTTGCCTTGTTAGTTTCAACTCATTTGCCCAGACCTGATGTCTTTACCTATTCTAATTGTCTTTGTTTTCTCCCACGTAAAATGTTTTTAATAACAACCACATAAAATTGTGAGATACTTAAAAATTATATGAGATACTTAAAAACCGTACTTAGGCACTTACAAAACAGTGTCAAAGCATATTAAGTAATCTATGAATAATAGGCATTACAACTATTATTAATAAAGAGATTAGCTGTATCTTTCAGCCACCTCTCCATTTATAGAAATGATGAAGTGGAAGCATATTATCACTTAGTATAAACAAAATACGTGTTTAAGTCACTATTTTATAAGCACGCAGATACTTTCACAAAATTGGGAGAGGACAAAAACCTGTAAATGAATCTGGAGCTAGCGTTGATAAAATAAATCTACTTGCTCCCACAATAGGCAGAGGAAATGGAGATGCAAGTTCCTAATGTTTTCCATTATTGAGCCCCATGTTTGCCCTACAAGGAGCACCTTTGGGAATATGGGTAGTTAAACCTCCATGGACCATTAACTGCTGGCCTCCTGTCTGACACTGCCAGCAAGCATACTATTTGTAATCCTTCATATCATGAATTATACACACAGTTCCTATGAACAGGAATGATGTTTTCAACAGCTCATTTCATTGGGTCACTGATCAACCATCATGTGAGAGTTTTAGATATTGCCCTGCTTGAATTTGGAGCCAAAGAATAATGAGATGTGAACTCCAGTGCTGGCCACCTATCATTCCCTTAGGCTTTTAGATGACATATAACATACGGTTATTACTAGCTTAATGAAATATACCTAATTCAGAAAGTAAAGTCAATATGAAAAATAAAAATTACCTTTTACATACGATTTCTTTTCTTCATCAAAACATGGTTAATAAATACTTTTGAACTTAGCTAATAAAAATTACTGCAACAATGTCAATGTGTCCCTCTGTCCCCCTTCTCAGGAACTGAAGCTCAGAGTGTGAGATAGTTGAGACCCAAATCTATGATCACTTATAGGATACATTTCAATCTCAACATATTATCATTTCAAAGAAATGCATCTCTCTGGGGTGGAGATGGGATGGGGGAACAAGATGTCAGCAGAGAACTAAAGAAATGAGCTAAAGAGTACGTGAGAAGCCCACAGAAACCCACTGAAGTATTAACCCTGGCAATACTCATTAAATATAAGAGCACAATATGTGTGTCTATGGATCAATTAAAGCACCTACTGTGTGCTTGCCATGTGCATCAACAACCATATATGTCCCAGTAAGAAAAATCTGAGGCTGGGTTGAGTCTCAGCATTCAAACCCAAACCAAAGGTGGGGGAGGGAGACGGGCCCCCAATCTGTGTCTGTGGTGCTCTTTCAGCTGCTTCCTTTTTATGATTGATTTTACTGAAGTAAACTACTTTCTCAATAGCCTCTTCACTCTCTTCTGTAAGTAAAGCTTTCTGGAAAAGCAAAAATTAAAGCCATTAGCAAAAAGAGCAAATGCGTGATAGATCTGAAGGACATATGAAGTTCATATTTGTGTTTCGTGTTGTCAAATGCCAGTAAAATGCTTAAAGCAATAAAAGAAACCAAAAGCAATATGGGTCCTACCTTTGTGCTGGTGTCGGAGTTTCATTCTAATTTAAAGAGGAAAAGAAAACAGACCTCTTGGGAGTACCAAGCGTTTGCCTTACCTGATTATATTTAAGAAAAGAATCACAGATAATTTTCAAAGTTAGAAACAGAAATTTGACATACAGGAGGAAAGTTGTATTTCAGAAAAGAGAAATGCATATGGAGCCATAAAAAGAGACTAATTTAAACTTAAATCTTTGCAAATAAAAAATAATTATTAACATGAACGGATTATTACGATGATTTTAAAATGTTCCTGTAACTCAAGATGAAAGAAGAGCGTTTGAAGACCCAATAAATACATGAAGAGCGATCTCCCAGCTAAGGGTACATATGTAACTGCCCCACACATCACCTTGTCAGAGCCTGCATAATACAAGAATTCTCTCTGCTATCAACATTTAAATGCAAACCAATCTCATTTAGCAAATAAAGACACATACTCCTAGAAGGGAAAACATCGTGAATAATTTGAATAGGATCTTTACTTGGAAACCACTCTCATTGTATTATCAGAAAAACGACTTTAATTTGTTTCCAGCTGTGAGTTGGTGCAGCATTCTGTAATGGAATCAAAGGAAAGAAGCATTCCCTTTTTCCTCTATATTTCTACAGTGTCAGAGCACAGCTGATGAATCACGTACCCGTCCACAGTTGCTTACAGCAGGGGAGCAGCAGCATCCTTGGTTAAAAGGTATTTTGTAGCAGCATTGGGAACAGCTGCAACCACTCTGCAAATGACAACTATCAGAGAAGCAGTGCACATGTATATGAAGTTAAGATCTGTTTACATCAGCCACAAGCAGAAGAGCGATGCGAATACAGCCAATCCGCCTCTGCACTATTGGAAGAAACCCGAAGGAGAAGAGAAGACCTTTTAATGAGACGCCATGGTGTTTCCACTACTCAAGGCCAGATGAGGCCGATTGCTCTTATTCCCAGAATCCCTGTTATCTCCTACTGCTGACTGCACATTCTGTGTGTGCTTGGCTGACAGGAGAAAATGACAGGTTGAAAATCCATGCCTAGTGCTAGAAATGAGAAATGCCTCATCTTCTTAAACCCAAACGGAGGGGAGAAAATAATCAACCCCTCCAGTTTTCATTTTCTCCGGAGAAAGGAGCAGAGACATCGAGCAAGTTCTTTCGTATGATAGCAACATACAAATGGAAGACCTGGACAAGATATCCCAGCTTCTGCCTGATATTTGATGCATGTCTGCAATGAGAAGCAATCCCCTGTAGACCTCAGGTAATTATGACTGAGAGGAGAAAGGTGAAAAGGGAGAGACCCCAAGGTATTCATAACTTCTTTTGCAGATGATTTGGGAACCAGAAGTCAATCATTTAAATTAAAAAATCCTAGAAAGGGCTGGTAAAACAGATGGAGTCGTATCATTCATATGACAGGAAGTAGTCATGGTAGGGTGAGATTTCAAGAGTCAAGAAGCCCATGTGGCAATGCTTTGGAGTAGTCCCTCAGAAAGGAGGAACATGCTCACCAGATCACTGATGAGAAACAGGGCTGAATTTAGGAAGGTTGGCTCATTAAATTGGCAACACATAACAGCAACGCAATTCAAAGAGAATAAGACACCTTGGTCTTCTGAAGTTACCCACCTCTCAACCTCTGTACTCAGAGACAGAACTGCCCAGGAAATTCTCAGAAGGTTGGTAGGAATGGAAATCCCAAAGAATTACCTTCTGACAAACGTGGCAAAAAAGCCACGACCCAATGTAATGGTCAGGTTTTCTGTGGATTGCATCTATTCACATACATTTCTTTCTCTTGCCACAGATCTTACCGAAGCAATTTAACTCACATACTCACTATGAAATTAAAGGACCCAAATGCTGACCCGTTTAAAGAGCCGAAACCTTAATATACAAATTTTGAAGGCTCCTACCACCAAACCAAAGCCTGAAAAGTACAATATGCTCAAATGCCCTGATGAGAAAATTGAAGTCTCTTATCATCACAAAAACTACTTGAATGTTTGAAGAAAGTTTACTGCAATAACAAAAGCACATGCCATCCCCATGCCATACTCTTCATTTTATAAAGGCATCTGTATCTTACTCAGGTATAAGTAGTCTTGTTAATAGAAGAAACATAGAGGGAGCCAGAGGATGAAATATCTATGGCTTAACGAGGGGAAGCAAAAAGCAAATGACTGATTTTTGGTAACTCACACTGAGCACCTGAATTCTCAGAGAGAAAGCTAACCAAATTCTGTGAACAGTATACAAGAAATTGGGGAGCACAACAGCTTGTTTTTTTTTCCTGCCTGCCCAAATCTATTCAGAATGCAACTGTTATCTTTGCAGGTGAAACACATTAGCTAACAAAGGTGTTAGTTTCCCTTAACGTACTCGGAATAATTCACAAGGGAACAGCGCTCTCCAGCGGCAGTTCTCAAACCGCATCATTGTCCCTGCACTCCAGCAGTGTGCATCTGCTAAGAGATTTCCTGAATGCAGGCTTATTCTGCTGCCCAGAAGTTATCAGCCTGGTAAAGACATTAGGAGTCACGATTCTAAAGGCAAAAGTTAAGGAACAATTTTCTTGGCGCACCTCCAGCAGTTTGTTCCATTAAAATGGAATTTGAAAGAGGATTTTTAAAAAGGCTTCTGCAGTGCTCATGCCTGAACAACTGTCCAGTAATGAGGGCTGAATCATGCCATCCTTCTTGGCCCCAAACATTCTAGCTAGAGAATGAAGATGATTTTCCTTATGTAAAAGTGGACATTTTAATAAAGTTAGTAAATTCCTTGTATCTGGCATTATTTCTAGTAGCTTTTTGGGCAAGAAGGCATAATAGATGATTTAGTTTCATGAGAAGGAAGAAAACACAGAGTTAGTGTCCAACTCCAACTGATCAGAACTAAGAAGAGATGTGATCGTTACTTACAAGTGACTTTAAAGAGAAGGTTTCTGTTAGAAGGGGCAGTTAGATTGTAGAATGCGTCTTCTCAAGGTGAAAAGGATGCGGTAACGGGTTTCAAAGTAGCTTTACCTGGCATCAGTAAAACATATGAGAAAAGTTCCCAAGGAGCCTGTTTCAGCTAAATTCTGCTTTTCCTGCTCATCTCAGGAAGCTTTCCTCCAATGGCATGAGGTTTTCTTAACTTACTGAGAATAGTTTTATTACTTGTATATTTCCAAAAGAACTTGGTGAAAAATTCTCCCTCTGTTGTTTATTCAATAGATAGAACAGATAGATTCTGATATCTGTGAAGAGATGTGGTATCTACTTGGGTAAACTGAGCTATGTATCATCAGATACCTTGTAGGAAATAGGAACCAGTGTTTAAATTACATCGTGATTATTTTTAAACCAAGAAACTGGCTGGTGTAAGGATCTCTGCAGGCTTGGCTGCCACATTATTAACTTGGCTTCCCTTTCATAGGAGATGAGTTGAAAATCTTTGACTCTAATCTGATTGTGAATTTTTTATTTTTGCTTGATAAGAAAAAAATGACATTACTTATGCCATTAGCAAATCACTCTATGATATTTCTGCAACAGTCAAGACAATATATGTGAATGGTCCTAGAATCTCTTCATATGTGGGGGGTATCATTTGCTAAGTGAGATCAGCCCAAAAATTATTTTGAGGACTTAAAAGTAACTTATAATACTTTATATCTTTTACCCACGCACAAACTTAATAACAGCTGTATAAGCACTCTTTACTTTCTTGAGAAAGTCTTCTGAAATGCTTTCAATGACTAATATACAAAAGTTAGTATCTTTATAAAACTTAAGGGAAAGTAACTATTATACAGTCACTAATTTTCCTACCTGAAGGTTAGCAATGATTTCTCAGGAGGGTGCAAATGAGAACTTTCACCCATCTTCCCTGAAAAATGGGAAATAAAGAATAGGATTCAAGCCCCTATTCTCTTCCAACTCTCCAGGGGCTTAGGCATCCTGTGATCATTGAGACCACCTGCCTGCTGGACCTGTTAGACACCTGGCAGGGGACTTCAGGTAAAGAGAAAGGGCTCAGTCTCTCATTCTCTCTCTCTAACTCTCTCTGCCTAACTACCTTCTCCCACAAGTGAGGAAATTCCTCTTTTTCTTTGTCACATTGAAGGGACCAAGTTTCCCAAGCACATGATAGCCTTGAAATATAATTTGTTAGATGGCAAAGACCACTTCTGTGTGAGAAGAGCAGTCAGAATGTGTCAATGTGAGACGTTTGAAATCTATTGAGTGGCATTCAAACATACAGAAATTTGAAATAATTTACATATGGAATTTGGGTTGCCATGAAAGAAGCTCCAATCAGGTATCAAGTAAGACATTGTTTCAGGTTTTTGTGGGGTTTTTTGAATATACATATAAAAGAGGACGGAGACCATTTGGATAGACAAGACACAATGGGGAAAGAGAAGATGGGTAAATGAGGGAAAGCCCAATAAATGACAGGGGGAAATAGATCCACAGATTGGCCACTTTATGCCACCAATGCTATATAGTTTTAATAGGCATAGGAGAGCATCTAATTAATGTGCTTTTCTGAGTAAATTTTTATTTCTATTTTTCTCCATGCCTTCTTTCTTGTAGTAACATTCATGTCTTGAAAAGATCAATATTCACTCCACCTACTTCAAGCAATGCATCTAAACCTGCACAAATCATCTCCTTAGTTGTACTGAGCATCAGAAGGAAAATTCTCTCTTCTAAACTGAAATTGGAAACTAATATGTTTCATACCTACTGTAAGTCAAGGACTCTTTTTCTGTAGTATTTTCTTTTGAACGTTGTTTTCCTGTTTCAAATTTCCCAGAACTTGAGAAATAAAGTAATCTAGAGAACTATCTTTAAAATTCAAACTAGGTGTGAAATCTTAAACATGTATATATATATATATATACATGTATATATATATATATATATGTATGTATATAATTAGGACTACCAGGAAATTTTCTGCCAAAATGAACAGGTAAAATCTCTATATGGTATTCAAGATTACAGTCTGAACTGAGTATTCTTATTATGGAATTCTAGGATAGTAAATGTTCACAGTTTAGAGAAGATTTGTAAGTTGCATAAAGTAGCTAAAAAGCATTTTTCCAGTGAAATAGTTCTCTGATAAAGAACGTATAGATTTCATCTTTCTATTTCTAAACATGCTAAAAATTAAGATGAAATCTTAACGTTGACATTGAAAAAAATACCCCACTAAGCAGCCATAGGAATTACCGGCCTGATGACTCAAAGGATCACATTTTATGAAGGTTTGTGTTACTGTGGTTCCAAGGACTACACCAGGCTGCATTTATCCCTTACTCCACTAAATGTGTATTATGTGCCTGTCATTCCCTCCACATGTCATAGATTTGTTTGCATTCTCTAGTTCCTTTTGAATTCAAGTAGCAACTCATTTAGGAAATAGGTAACTTTTCTCCAAAGATTGGATTTGGGTGCTGATGTAGAAACGCATATTAATAGAGTAGTTATAGGACAATGCCCCAACAGTTCCATCAGTCAGACTAGAATTTTTCAAGAAATACTCTGACTTTGTGTTGTCCCCACAATACATTCGGTCAATGCTTAACATCATGTACATATATATACATACATATTTACGGACATATATACAGAAATCTGTACATACATATGTACACACACACACACACACACACATGTACATATAACCAAGAGAGAGAGAGAGACAGAGAAGAAGAGCAAGCATGGGCAAATGAGCAAGAAAAATCAACAGAGACAGAGAGAGACTTCTTTATAGATCAGAAAAAGACACTCAAGCCATTTCTTGCCCTTCCTCAGTAAAGGGCCTCTTTGCATGAGGTTCATGGCAGCTCAGTAGAAAAAGGTCAGTAATTTCTTCACCCCTGATTCTATTTGACTGGACTCCAGGGAAAGCTGCTTGAGGCATAATCCCTTTGCCAAGATGCAACGAATGCAAAACCTTTACTGTCTCCTCCTGTGGTTACAATTCATAAGGCCAATCTCCGAGACAAGCTGTAGTCTGTTGTCTGTAGTAAGAATTGTAAATGAGCTGCTGAGACATCCTGCTCAGGGAATTCTGTTAAAAAAGGTTAAGTGTAAATTGCCCTTTGGATTAGTCTGAACATCCCCATTATAAAAGTTGCTGAAACTAGTAGGTGGAAATAAAAGTTTGGAAAAAAAAGTTGAGTGCATTCTTGGAAGGAAATGCAGAAACGTAAAACTAGGCTTACGTTCTCAGTAAATACTCATAAAATTATATCTGTTAATAGGTTAAGTGATAACATTTTATTACTTAGTATTAGAGAAAAGGATGTGAACCAAAAGTTCATTCCAGAAACTCTAAATTATTTCTATCTAAAGAAATATATCAGATTACGTAGATCAGAGTCCACGTATTAGGAACTACACATCTACTTTTTACAATACATTAAAGCATTTCTCAAAAAAACTAGTAAAATGATATTTAAATTAAAATATAAATACAGTTTAGGTTTTTGATTCTGATTTTTAAAGCATGACCTCGTTCTAACACATGAGGGAAATACTATAATTAAGATTGCCTGCCTTTTTAAAAGTTTTATACAGAATGAATAATTTTACAATGCTAATATATCGTTACCCATAGGAATTTTAATAATAGTAGCACAGAAGTATAATGAAAAATAATGGTCCCTGTCGCATCCTTACCCTCCCCAGTGCTGATTCCCAGAAGAAACCACTTGAACTATTTTTGCTTTTAGTTCCTCTGGTAGTTACTTCCATATCTCTGGATAATTTCTTGATTCATTAATATTAATCGTTGTACATATATATCTGTTCCTGCTACGATAGATGAGGATTAGCTGATTTCCTTTTCTTCTGTCCTGATGCCCACTTATTTTTTGATGCTATTTTAATTCCTTTAGTGTTTACTGTTGGGCTTTTAATAATACACTTAAAATTTTGTCTTAGGTAATTAAGCCTACACATGGTAAGATAAAGAAATTAGGGCTCCTCTTTTCCTTCCACTTCTCCTCCCCATTGTGTCAGCTCCATTTAATTTGACATTGTAATGGTTGAAAACATTCACATTGTTTTGTACCATGATAGTGTAGGGGAGGAAGACATTTCCTCTACCCCATCTGGGTCCTTCTGGCCAGACATCTAATTAAATTCACATGAGACGGAATAATAGGAGAAAATTGAACAAAGCTTTATAACATGTACACATGGGAGAGGCTCAGGCAAACTGAGCAACTGGCCAAAATGGCGGAAGCTCTCCCCTTAAATCCCCTCAGCTAAAGACAAAGGAGGATGTTGGGGGTGGGGGAGTCAGTTATGGTAGATTACCAGAAAAGCACAGTAAACAAAAGTAAGGTTATTATGTGTATTAAAGTCCTTGCCTTCCACATTGATAAGAGTTTCTAGAGATAAGGTCATCCCCCCTTCTTCCTGGTACAGAGAGGGAGACACCTTTACAGATGGAGATTCCCTTTACAAATGTAAATGTCTCTTAACAAAGGGTAAGTAAATTCTACTTTTCAGAATTTCTTTCCTGTCTACAGTTTTAAAAAGTAACCAGCCCAAAATAATCCTCATGCCAAAGAGACATATCTTGGAGTGGCCGATTTCAGTCCCCCACAATAGTCACATCATTGGTTTACAAATTGATTCAAAATATTGAAAATCACTTAGCAGCATTTATACCATTTTGACTCTGAGAATATTGTTCATTACAAAGGCAAGTCAAGGACTAAGGTAACGTGTCCTGCCTATGGTAAGCGTCATGACCTTCCCTCATTCCAAGGAAAAGACTGAGATGGATTCCCCTCACTCCTCTGTAAGTCATTCAAAATAAATTTTTCCTCATATTTGAGGACCATGAGTTACCGACATGGTTTTATTAATTTATGTATTTAATATATATTATTTTCAAAAGTACAAAATTGTCTCTTTTTTCTTGGGATAAGAAACACCATGTTCCTGTTGTCTTTCCGACTCTCATTCATTCTGTTTGGTATCCATTCCATTATATTTCTTTAAACCAGTGACTTCCTTTTCTAATTTCATCTGATTTATTTCAAGTTTGGACCATGGCTATTTCAGCAGCTTTTCTTCTTCCTGAAATATCCAGGCACTTTGTTTTATTCTTACATTCTGCACTTCTCTTTATGTTTTACAATCATCTAGTCATCTCTAAAAGAAAGAGGAGACTGGACAAAGTTAATGAGAAACATTAGAATCCCCAAATTAAAATGTTCATTTCATTATTTTTCCATCTGTTCAGTAACTCGTTTTACTTTGATTTCTTTCTTTGGAAATGGATGATTTGAGGCAGACTTCTGACTCTAGGTTTTAGCAAAACTTGATTTCCTGAGCATTTTAAACTCTTATCCCAATGGTTCAACTTGTCTCACTGATAACTATTAAAGAAAAATATCCCTTTTTATAATACGAATGTTTCTGTATCACATCATTTGCAGGGATAATTTTTAAAGTTTGAATATGCCCATTAGTTTACATTCTAAAGAATTTCTCCTGTGAAACATTCAATCGTCTGCCTTTATCCTTAAACCCGCTAAAAAAATAGTGATTTTAACACTGCCATTTGAGTGTTTGATGATCCACAAACTCTAGGGTCAGCATGATTTACTTAATTTCATGCCATTATCTCTTGTTTTCCTCACATTAATCTAAGTAATTCTTCTACTACCTTAAGCCGGTCCTGGAAGTGTTCTCATTTCAATTAAGACTTTTAAGTGTTTTTAAACTGTCATTTAGCCATATTACACCTTAATTGTTTGTGTTACTCTTCCATGAAATGTCTCCAAATGGTTTTTACTCTGCCTGAGGGGATGGAAAGACCTCGTATAAAGTCATTGAGTTTTGTAGAATTATTTGATGAATTACAATGACCAGCAGGGCTTCTTTCAAAGTCCTAATTATCATTATAGTTGATCCAAGTAACCAACACTTCATTTCCACTATTACCTTGAACAACATTGTCCCACTGTCTGCTGTAAATCAGAATTCTTCCATTTCGAGACAATAAAAATTTCATTATATACATTTTCTCTCAGTTTGAGCCAATTTTGGCAGAGCTCTTGCCTAGTATACCCTTTCCCAGCATTTTAGAATATTTCCTTCATCTAACAGTGCGTTGTCTTCTAACAGAAACTTATATTTTTTCTACTACTATAATTTTTCTTTGTGATTATGTAAGGGTTTCTTCATTTTGATTTTTTTTTTTTTTTGAGGAAGATTAGCCCTGAGTTAACATCTGCTGCCAATCCTTCTCTTTTTTGCTGAGGAAGACTTGCCTTGAGCTAACATCCGTGCCCATCTTCCTACACTTTATATGTGGGATGCCTACCACAGCATGGCTTGCCAAGCAGTGCCGTGTCCGTACCCAGGATCCAAACCGGCGAACCCCAGGCCGCCAAAGCGGAACGTGCACACTTAACCGCTGTGCCACTGGGCTGGCCCCACTCATTTTGATTTTTAGATAGTACAAATTTCAAATTAAAACCACCAATTTCTTCAAGTATATCTCAAGCGCTTTTTATATAGGAGGCACTGATACTAAAGGATTCCTAGTTTTTGCCCTTTAGGACCTTACAATGTGGTTTCGTTGATCAGAAGATTACGCTGTTCTACACTGTTTAATGTCACCTTTTTGTTCCAGTTCTGATCATTTGTTTAGCTTACTATAATTGTCACCTAGCCCGTTTCCTGGCCTGCAGTCTTGACCCTCTCCAAATGACGCTCCACTTGGCCAGCAGTGATCCTGCTAAAACTCAAATGTGACACTTCATTCTCCTACTCATGTTGCTCCCTCTAAAACTGCTTAAAATCTGCACAGTATTACTTCTTAATCCTTTTTCATTTGTAAAATGCAATAAAATCATAACAAATTGCTTGAAACTCTGGGAACATACCTTCCTTATAATCCTGTTTATGAGTCTTTCTGCACCTTAGCCCCTCTGCTGAACCCACCCTTCACCACTAGTTTTCTCTGACGACGCCCTAAAGGATCTTGGCCCCAGGCTATGGCTCTGTTGACATTCCCCACCAATTCCTCCTTTATTCCTTGTACCTTAGTTGACTGATCTTCCTAATGTTCCTCAGAATATCAAGCAAGTTCCTGACTCATGGCCTTTAGCTGTGAGGTTTTCTCTGCCCAGAATTCACATCCCCATTTGCATGCTTTCCTCTTTGCTTTCAGCATCACCTCCTCAGAGAGCCTTCCTGATCACTCTTTCTAGAAGGTCATTTTGTCCACGATATCTTTTGTAAGTAGAGGGTAGTGTTTCTTCATATTACTCATCAATACCTAACATTAAATTATATATCACTTATTTATTGTCTATTTCTTGCTCAAGAATGAAGTTTTATGAGGACAGTGACTATACCTGTTTGACTGACATTAGTATCCCCAGTAATTCAACCAACCTTGGCTCTTGGAGTTCAGTGAATTTTTGATGAATGAATGAAATGAATGTCAATTCTTACTTAACCTTCAAAATCCACTTTCAGTATTACTTCATTTATCAAAACTTCCTTCACTTACCACTCCACAAATTGAATTATATTTTTTTACTACTTAAATGTCATAATACCTGTCTTAACAATAAATGTAATTGATGTGCAGTTCTTGTGTTGAATCCTATTTATCCTCTTAAATAGCAAAACACTGTGACAAATATTTAACACGGTGATTAAAGACTGGTTCTCTCAGAATAGTAGGATAGAACACAATAGAGAGCACAGAAATACACTCACATAAATATGATCAACTGAGTTTTGACAAAGGAACAAAGATAGTCTTCTCAACAAATAGTGCTGGAACAACTCGACATCCACATGCAAAAAAGTGAATCTAGACACAGGACTTACACCCTTCACAAAAATTAACTTGAAATGGATCACAGAACTAATTTAAAATGCAAAACTATAAAACTCCTAGAAGAAAACATACGAAAAAAACTAGATGACCTTGAGTTTGGCAATGACTTTTTAGATATAACACCAAAGGCGGGATCCACAAAAGAAATAACTGAAAAGCTGAACTTCATTAAAATTAAAAATTTCTGTTCTGCAAAAGACAATGTCAAGAGAATGAGAAGACAAGCTACAGACTGGGAGAAAATATCTGCAAAAGACACATCTGATATAGGACTGTTATCTAAAATATATGAAGAATGCTTAAAACTCAATAATAAGAAAACAGACAACCTAATTAAAAAAAGAGCAAAATACTTCAACAGACACCTCACCAAAGAAGATATACAGACCGCAAGTAAGTATATGAAAAGATACTCCACATATGTCACCAGAGAAATGCAAGTTAAAACAACAATGAAATACCACTACACACCTATTAGAATGGCCAAAATGCAGAACACTGACAACACCAAATGCTGACAAGGATTTGGAGCAACAGGAAATCTCACACATTGCTGGTGGGAATGCAAAATGGTGCAGCCACTTTGGAAGACAGTTTGGTGCTTTCTTACAAAACTAAACATACTCTTGCCATGGTACCATAGGATCCAGCAATTGCACTCCTTGGGATTTACCCAAAGGAGCTGAAAACACGTCCATGTAAAAACTTGCACACAGATGTTTATAGCAGCTTTATTCATAATTTCTAAAAGCTGGAAGCAACTAAGATGTCCTTCAGTAAGTGAATGGATAAATATACTGTGGTACATTGCGACGACGGAATATAATTCAGCAATAATAAGGAATGAGCTATCGAGCCATGAAAAGACATGCAGGAAGCTTAAATACATATTGCTAAGTGAAAGAAGCCAATCTATAAAGATTATATACTTTATGATTCCAACTATATAACATTCTGGAAAAGGCAAAACTATGGAGATGATTAAAAGAACAGGGGTTGCCAGGGGTTGGGGCGAGGAGGATGAATAGGCAGAACTCAAAGAATTTTTAGGGCAGTGAAACTACTCTGTTTGATACTATATTGCTGGAGACATGCCATTATACATTTCCCCAAACCAATAGAATGTACAACACCAAGAGTAAAACCTAACGTAAACCATGGACTCCGGATGATAATGAGGTGTCAATGTAGGTTGATCAGTTGTCACAGGTGTGCCACTCTGGCAGAAGGTCTTGATAATAGGGGGCGACTATGCATGTGTGGGGGCCGGGGATATATGGGAAATATCTATACTTTTTTCTCAATTTTGTGGTCAACCAAAAACTGCTCTAAAAAAATAAATCTTTCAAAAAGAAGAAAAGGAGTGTTAGGATTTCTCAGCAAAATGTAAACAGTTAACTAAAATCCCATTTTTCTTTAGCAATCTTACCTACCTGCCACCCATAACTCCTATTGATATTAAATGATTTTGCAAGTAGCAGTAACCAAACCCAGAATATTGATTCTCCATGATTTAAACTGATTTACATTTTGGTACTGTAGGATTTCTTCTTGAATTCATTAATCACACATGATTGAAATATCCAAATACAGATTTTGATTTTGGTTTGTCTGTGAGGGTACCTTTAGAAATCCTGATAGTCTTTAAAATCATTATTAGTAAGCAATTATTCCTACAGCAGGGGATAAAAGGATGAGATGGAAGAGAAGGAGGAGAAGCAAGGAGAAAGTGTTCTTTTTCTAGGAGCAAAAATGCCCATTTGTCTTAAAAACTCTTTTCTTTCACAGGTACTCAGAAGCAGAAAATGGAGGAAAAAGGCGATTTCCTCCCCCCTTAAATCCTTTTGGTTAGCTAGTTGGTTGGTTTGAACTATTAAAAAAAAATCTAAAGAGAATGTCCAACAAGAATCTCACATTTTTCTTAGAATCTGCATTTAAATTGCTTTAAATCATATTTCAATTTTATGGAAATACATTTCAAGTTTTAAATTCTATACATATAAGATTATTAAAATTAATCTTGCAGAAATTTTGAAATGCTTGTCTTTTGTGGGGGCAAGTGAAGTATCATGAAGATAGCTTTCTGCTTTTTTAAAGGTTTACTTCCATGTGAAAGAGACAATTTGAGTTTGAGCCAAAGGTTGGATTAAAAAATACACAGTCCACAGCCAAATAAGATTTTCAGTGTGTAGATCTGAAAATGTATAGAAGTGCAATACCTTGTTATTATGATTTTCTATTGTTTCACAATGCCTGGCACTTTTTATTTAATACAATCACATTACAGGAAATTTAAATCAGAGTACATAAAAATAGTAGTAAACATTTAATAGCCTGACCAGAAAGCACAATCTTGATTGCATGTATTTTTCCTTACCCATTCCTAGTACTTCTGCTTTTCCTGAACTATCTGTTACTAAACAACTATGTTCTACAATTTACATTCTTCTCTGTATGTGTTTTCTCCCTTGTTTTCATCCTTTTATCTATAGCTGCAATTCTCATCTCCATACTTATGACACTTAACTATATTTCTCTAGGTTTTTATTTCTCTCTCAGAGCTTTGAATCCATTTCCACCAGCCTATTTGCCATTTCCACTTGTCTTCTTTAGCAACATATTTCAAAATGGATTTCTAAGCAGCTCTTCCACAAACGTCATTATTTCTGTGCTTCCTACAACATTTCCTAGGTGGAAGTCTTTCAGTCAGGGGTCAAAACTGGCAGCCCATGGATTGCAACACAGAGGCGGACATGTTTTTTGTTGGCTTGTTTAATATTTAGCCTTTGTGATGTTGGCCCAACACAGTATTAACAAGCAAATAACATTGAAAAGGACCCCAGCTCTGGAGTAAAGGGGCAGTCTTGGAGTATAAGCAGTGACACAGCTGGCTCATACAGCAACTTGTATGAATTCACAAAAGTTTCCCTTCTAACAGATGGTCATGGCCCTGTGCCAGGGGCCAAGGCTCAGGTAAGTGGACTATGGACTATATTTCAGCTATCGCTTGCTTCCTTGGATGGGAGAATTGCATAGCAAGAAAGCTGATCATCATATACGGTGAGCCTGCATATCAGTGCTGAGTGCAAAATCACGGGCTCCGGACAAGGCTGTAAAGATGACTGATGCTAACAGATCCCCTGAAGGTGTAGATTGTAAGGTAGTAAAGATGCTACCCATGAGCCACTGGAACCCTGTAGCTGTAGTTTGCAAATCTTGCACTGAATAAGCCCCGGAGGCAAACAAGAATGATGCAACCCATTACAACCACCTCCACCTACCTCCACCTTGGGTCCCAGTCTCTTCCATGATATTTTTTTTATTGCCTCCAGATGAGTTCACCAAAATTATCAATTCAGATACACTATCTTCCTATTTGTAAATCTTTAATGATCCCATACTGTCTACTCCTCCAGGGCAGTTAGGGTCCTTCAAAAAGAATCCCAAATGACAATGAAAATCTCATTATTTAGGACTTACCTATATAATCCTCACATTCTAGTAAAATTAAGACATCTGTTATTTCCTACAAAACCCATAAACACTTGAATACATTAGAATATTTATTCCACTGAAATTGCATTTATTCTTCAAAGAATCTATACTTCAAACTCTTTCAGGAAACTTTCCTTATCATTCTAAATGGTTATTTCTTCCTGCTAATAATACAATAAAATGCATGTTACACTTGACATAGGTTTTGATATTTAATATACATTTTCGTTGTTTTAAATTATGTGAGAAATTTGGATATTACAAAATGCTACATAGTTTTCGATATACTTGGCTTGTTTTAAACCACTTAACTGAAAATTCATTGAGGATAAAGATTTTCTTTCTTATTTTCTAAATTCCTTTAATGCCTATCTTGATACTATTTCCCATAATTGATACACAGTTCTTGTACTGAATCATCTGGTTTAATTTTATGCAAATATAAAATAAAGTTTAGTGATTGAAGTATTTTAAACTATATTTCTATCTTAGATTATATCTATGTATACAATATAATTAAGAAAAAAATTTAATTTATCCAATAATATATCCAACAAATACTTACTAATACAGTATTCCAGGAACCAGGATACATACTAGAGATCTTTTTCATGGAACACAGACC
Source organism: Equus caballus (assembly GCF_041296265.1). Classification (NCBI taxonomy): domain Eukaryota; kingdom Metazoa; phylum Chordata; class Mammalia; order Perissodactyla; family Equidae; genus Equus; species Equus caballus. The sequence goes on from NC_091710.1 coordinate 46,332,026, forward strand.
AGACAGTTGGTTTAATTAAATTAATTAAGTTTTCACTTTTCTACAGATTGTTTTACCAACATGTTTACACAACAAATTTACTGTTAGAAATATAATAAATTATGTTAGAAATGTCCTTTCTTACATTGTTTTATAGACCACAATTGGTATGTAAGCCTATTGCTCTGGGATCTTGGAAAACAAGTTCTATAGTAACGACCTTCATTTTCCCATGACTGCAATTTCCTTGTGGCTAAGGATGAAGACTTGTCTTTTTGTGTGTAGTACTATGCACAGATCCCGACCCAAAGTAAAACTCAATCAATAACGATGTTGAATGAATGAATGAGTATGAAAGAGAAAACTTTTTGATCTTTTTCTCCTCAAAAATAGGCATGGATGAAGTTAAGAGCCAATTTATTCCTCCAAAGATGGAAAGAAGAAATATTTATTTATATTTATACCCATACCCATAAACACACATATACTTTTTTCATTTCTCGTAATTGTAAATGTCATATTGCCATAGGTTCATGGTACTATAAATACATTTTATTGTTACTGGTTAGTATTTATGAATTTGATTCTGAGATGACAGATAATATTTCTGGCTAAAACATTCTTCAGTTTTCAAAAGGTAAAAGTACGATGGACAAAAATGTTGACCCTAAGTTCAACCTAGACCACAGAGCTGTCTTCCTGTTTATAAGAAGCACAAGAGAGAAACAAGTTAAATAAATACGACCAGGAAAGAAATATGAATTCAAAATGTGTAAAACTTTGCAGAACAGCTTATCTCGTTTATTCAACAAGTCAATGGCATGAGAAAAAAGGAGAAAGGGAACACTAGTCTCTAGATTAAAAAAGACAAGAAACGTAACAACCAACGGTGATGTGTGGACCTTATTGGAACCATGATGGAAACAGACCAACTATAAAAAGATATTCAAAGGACACCTGGGGAAATTGAATACTAGCCATATATTAGACGATACTAAGATATATTATGAATTTAGTTAAGTGTGGTTATTAAGAAAACATCTTTATTTTTCTGGATTCACACTGAAGTATGCAGGAGTAAACTGACAAGATGCCTAGGACTTGCTTTAAAAACTTGGTCAAAAAAAAGGTGGGGGAAGGAGCTCATAAGAGGCAAGAGTGGCAACATCTTAATAATTATTGGGTCTAGGAGGGAAGATTCATTACTCTTATCTATTGTGTAAATGTGTGAAATTTGTCACATTAAATCAATATTTAATGGTGCCCGGGAAAAAGGCAAGATCTCTATATATTTCAATTTGAAGAAGGTTAAGTTAGGATGTTATTAAATGTATTTGTAAAATAATCTGGTAAAGTTAGAGGGGCTGCTTGGAGTGAGAAAGATATATTAAAACAAACACATGTGGGGCAGAGCAGTTAAGTTGGCACGCTCTGTTTTGGGGGCCCAGGGTTCGTGGGTTCGGATCCCAGGTGCCAACCTGTGCACCACTTATCAAGCCACACTGTGGCAGGCATCCCACATATAAAATAGAGGAAGATGGGCACAGATGTTAGCTCAGGGCCAGTCTTCCTCAAAACAAAGAGGGGGATTGGTGGCAGATGTTAGCTCAGAGCTAATCTTCCTCAAAAACACCCCACAAACATATGCATAACAAATAGGTACAGATGGTCAGGTGGAGAAAACCTTGCTTCAATTGCTGCCAGCCTTCTCCCAAGGAGGAGTCTCAGCTATGGGACCAATTCTTTCTGTTCAAACTCTACAGATTTGGTGAGAGCCTATATGTAGTGTGGACAACCAGAGATGTAACAGATTGTCCTTCTGCTGTGGCCAAATTCAACGCCAGCAGCAGAGGAAAGAGAGAGATGTGGCATCCAGTTTACTAACTGTAAAAGTTGTCAGAGAAAGAGTCTTGCTGTCCCTGGGATGGTGAACCTGTGAGCAGCGAGAAAGTTAAGAACAACTTGTAAGAGACATTTTTTTATCTCAAACTCTTTCTTAAGCTGTGGATAGCCTTGGAGGTGTCACGTTATTAGGTATCTATTCTGGACTGAAAAAAAGAACATTCTAATAATTATAAAATCTACAACATTTTAGACCTTACTATTTGGCAAGTATTGGATCAAGCACTGATAGTCATTATTGTACTTAATCCTTAATGTCAGTAGGTAGATATTACTGATACCACTTTAGAGATGAGAAAAATGATGCTAACAAAGTTTAGGTAATTTGCTCAAGCAAGCAATAGGCAGAGGTGGAATTCAAACTCAGACCTGTCTGCCTGGCCTTCAACCGTTTGCAACTCACCTGTTACCTATAATAATTTAGCTTAAAATTAAAATCAAACATGTTAACCTGTGTTTAAAATGCACTCATAACTTAAAAATATATATTAAATATACATATATCAAGTACACATTTCTAAGCAGTGGCACAATATGAGTCATTTTTAAGACCACACTGAGTAGAAATAAGTTCAGTTGTTGTTACACTGGTATTTCAATATAACTTTATTCTGTTGAATAAAAAAGACAATGATGAGGAAACTTTGTTTTCTCTCTTAAACATAATAACGTTTAATGCAAAGATTCCAAACCAGGAACCAAGTAGTCGTTTTTACAACTGAGGCAGTGTATATTTAGATTCAGTTATTTGAAAAATGCCTAAGGATCTTAAAAGTCAAATTGAAAATTGAAAGGGAAAAAGGGAGAAAATGGCAAATGAGCTACCGACCTCCTCCAAGAGGGGTCTGATTTCATTATCAGGCTTCTCACGGGAAGCCTGGTGCCCCCGCCAGCAGGTGACGCCTGCAGCAGTCAAGGAAGCCACCGCCTAATGCAGCTGCGAAAGGTTCCACTCAATCAATTCTACCCCAGTCTCCCCTTGGGGGTAGGAAGAGGTCAGCTTTCCCCAACCACTTTGTTGTCAATTAGACAGTCATTAGGGTCAACAGCAATTGCACTTAAAGGAAGAGCAATCGCTTTACTGCTAAATGCAGATTAGGAGCTGCTTTCCCAGGTGAGCCCTCTGACAGACCCACTTCCGGAGGGCTTCTCCAGGAGGGTTCTGCTAAGGGTCTGCGGTGCAGGCCCCTCAGAGTGTGACTGCTTATGCGTTTACAGAGATGGTCCGTGTGTCCTGATGCATGCATAGCTGACTGCTCGGAAGTTCTTTAATTTACACATCCTCTGAAGTCAGCATGCAAAATCCTGCCTTGAAACGGACTGACCGCCATTTTCTCACTTCCCACCGTAGTGACTGTGGAAGAGAATTCCGTTAAGGAAATGCTGGGTTCTGAGGTCTGGTTTTTATAATGTGGTAGGGCAGCCCATAAAATTTAGGTGACAATTTTTTTCTGGTTCATCAGTTTAGGAAAGGTATCTAAAGTGTTTAAAGGAAGGTTGATTTAGGAATAGAAGGGTGATGATGGACTGAAACTAGAAATGATTTTCTCCATAAGGTAATTGAATACTTGTCTGGGGGCCAATGGGAAAAACGGAAATTTTTGAATTTTCATTTGTCAAAATGGACCCTCAGTCATCTCCCGCTCTTGGAATCTATCTGTGAGTCACACTCCTGGGAACTGGAGCTGTCTGGTAGGTTGGCCCTTCAGAACAGCCTCATCCTACCCCACATCTCCTCTAGAAATAATCGAGCACCATATTCGAGCACTTTCCTCGGTCTACGTACATCCACTTTGTCAAACCTTAAAATAATCCATCTCTTATTCTCACTGTTAATCTTCCTTTAACTTAGACAAATGATAAATACGATATTTTACATTTTGGATAAGTTCACGCACTATGATAACGCCATTGCCCAAGGATGATAGCTTGTATTTACTGATTGCACTTTCCAAAATGCTCACGCGCATTTCATCTTTATTAAAATCCTCTAAGGTAGAGAGGGGAAGTTTACCTTCCTAAATTTATGGTGGAAAGTTAATCTAGAGTACTTATTTTTGTCTGAAAACTTAATAATTCTGGAGGCTAACCTTTATTGTGCGCTTACTATGCCTGCATGCACATTACCTCGTTGAATCATCACTAAGGAATAATTAGCTGGAAATAATCTTTGAGTTTAAAATTAGAGGATTAGGTATTAATTTGCCAGTATGTAGGTGCACCAGAAGATACCGGTCAAAAGTTGAAGCTCTTGAGCCAGTTGAATGCCTACTCCTTCATGTACTACCTGGGCAACTCTGGGAAGTGTTATCCAACTTCTCTGTGCCTTATTCCTCCTGAATATGTGTAAATGTTTAAACTGGGAATAATTATAGTTCTACTTCATAGGTTAGATGAGGAAATGGTATCTATTTCCTAGCATAGCTCCTGACTTATGGTAGTTGTTCAATAATGCTGCTATTACCAGCATTATTACTTGTTTCCTCTACACTCAGCCGTGTTTTGGACCAGAGGCAAATTGGAAATTCACAGAATACCAGTACTTGGAAACAGATTGTATCTTTCAACATCTACACTTCTTTGAATCTTTAGTAATCTGAACCCATCTAAACAAATCAGTTAGTAAAGAGGAAAAAAACAAACAGATAAACTAAACATCTAATGATTATCATGCAGAAATAGTAGATATAATTATTCTATAGTTACGCTGCAACTAAATTAGGAAACATTACTTGATTTAGATCCATTAATTCACTTGCAGCAGTGAAATGACAAACCTAGACACTTGTTCATTCGCTTGATCACTTTACATTGATGAAGAGACAAACATCTTTTGGGCCCTTGGCTAGGAAGTCAGGGAACACAAAGATGAGACGGACCGGGGTCAGAACTTCATGGAATTCAGAGGCAAACACAAAAGGCTGCATTAAAACAACCTGGGAAGTACAATGATAGACATACACACAGGCTATTACGGGAGTAACCCTACCTGGGAAGATCACAGAAATTTCCTAGAAGAAGTGGTAAATGAGCCAGGTGGAAGTTAGAGAGTTGACAAGGGTGAAGAGTAAACCTGTAAACACGGAAGCAGACTGAAGTCAAGTCACCCAGGCGAGGGGCAGCATGGCTTGTGCAGAGAACTCCAGAAATTCAGTGTTGATAGAGTGGAAATGTCTGACTAAAGGAACTAAAGATTAGTCTGGGGAAGTATGCAGGGGTCAGGTGACACAAAGTTCTCTCTGTTATGCTAAAGTGAATGGCTTGCTTTTTATCAAGTTGGCAATGGGCACCACTCAAGGCTTGCTAGCAGGTGAGTGACAAGGTGAGACCTGGTTTTTGGACAGATTATTCTGACAGCTGTAAGAAGGTGAACTACTCCGGTGGTGGTACGTGAGGGGGTATAGGAGGCAGAAGGAAGAGTTAGGAATTATTGCACTAGTTAGATGAAAGTTTTTCCACTAAACTCAGGGAATCTTGGCAGGATTTAGGAGGCAGAAATAACATAACTCATTATAACAATCTAGGGGAAAAACGCAAAACTGTGACTATCAATTAAATAACAGTAAACCACCCAAATATGAGAGTAATTCAGACAGAAATATGGCTTGTTAATGAAGCATTCATTCAGAGATGCTCCAGCTACTGAAAGAACACGGTCTGGCTCGCTATGGGATCTGTTCTAAGATCATTGTAGTCAGCTGGTACCCTTTGAATCGACTCTAGTGTGAGCCAACTCAATATGCTCAGCTGAGGAATGAAGTGTCTCATTCAGAGTTTCTCAACCTCAGTGCTATTGACATTTTGAGCCAGATAATTCTTTCTTGTGGGGGACTTTTCCCATGTGTTGTAGGATGTTTAGTGGCAACCCAGGTCTCTACCCACTCAAGGCCAGTAGCATTCCTTGAGCTGTGACAATCAAAAATGTCTTCAGACATTGCCAAATGTTCCCTAGGGGACAAAATAGCCCTCGGTTGAGAGCCCTTGGTTTAATTCATCCTGAAAATTGCTAGAATAGCCTAGCTTACCCCTGGCACACTGGACCCAGCTTACTCTGAAAATTCCATGAGATGTAGTAGTGTGTTCATGCGTGCGTGTGTGTGTGTGTGTGTGGCACTACAGATGCCACCCTAGGGATTAGGGCAGCATTAGGGAGCAGCGAGAGTAATGGTGGATCACCACTGGCTCTCACAAAGAACCCATTCCAATTCTATAAATGCCAGCGGCTGGTGCAGGTCCTCTCCTTCAGATCAGCTTATTTATAACTGATCCCATTAAAAAAAAAATCTGATTTCTACTCCATGCCTCCTTTTAAACAATCAAAGGTATTATTTTCTGTAAATAAAACAATGCATCACTTGTTAATATCAATACTTTTAGAAATTGTTTTTAAACTTCCACCGGAGGACAAATTGCTAGATTGCCTATAGACTGCCTAACTTATTAAAGCAGAATCTCTGAGCCCAAAGCTTTTCTTTATCAGAATGGTGTATAATGGTGTGGTTTTCTGATATTTCTATTAATGGTACTACAACTAAGCAGTGCATGTCCCAGAAGATTCCCAGGAGAGAAATCTGAGTTGCTCTTAACTGACCTTCTGACACTTGCAGCTACACTGGCAGTTCCTGTGGTCACAGCCATGGTAACTCTGATAGATGCATTCAGCAGTGAGGGTGATTATTAAATTCCTGGGAGATTGTACTAAACTCCTAGAAAATGACCACAAGCTCTATATACCAATAGCAAGATACAGTTACTAAATAGGTGAACGGCGCCTTAAGCAGCCTTAATAAAAAAAAAAAAAAGATTTTTCACCAATCTTTGCATTAATCCGTGCATGTCTAGAATATTATGGTTGCTTCTGGTATGTTTTAAGAAGGAAATTGACAAACTGGAGTGTGTCCAGAGGTGAACCACCAGAATGGTGAGTGTCCCAGAGAGTATGTTAATATGGACATACTAAACACTTGGAAACTCTATTCAGCAGCATAGAGAATTTATTATGGCTAGGAATATTGCCATATGGTTCCTCAAAATATAGTTGGTGAAATCCCAACCATACCAAAGCAATGTAATCTGATGCAAAATGTGGCTGGGTTGCACACAATAGAAATATATTCATTGGTGAATGTTAGCAACTCTGAAAATATTTTACATGTGGGCGGTGTGAGCATGTTTGGTGTTTTTAAGCCAGGTTATTAACATGTCTCTTGCATCTCTTGAAACATGCTTGCTGCAGATTGTTGCTCACTTCACTCCAAGCTTGCCTCATTATTATTGTTGCTAACAGTACTGAACACCAACAGAGAACAACTATGCCACGTAAATAACAGAAAAGCCGATGCAAGCCTCACCCCGTGGGCTTACAGCTTCATCCTGAACTGGGATAAAATTCACATTATGCAATAGAGAAATCGGTACAAGGGATTTTTAAAGGCTAAAGAAAATGAACATCATAATGCAGGTTTTGCTGGTTCTAAACTTAATTTAAATTTAACATTTAACAGTGCACAGCAGCCCTGTGGTATTATGTATTTCGGCATTGTTTTACAGGGAAATTTTTTGTTTGTTTGTAGTGATAGAAATAAAAGCCTTTCCTAGTTGGACTGCGAAGTTATCTAAACTCAGAACTACATATAAGTGAGTACTTTATGTGTAGTCACTAAAAAATGTGTGAGTATTATAAAATAATAGTTTTGTTCAAAAAATTTATATGTACAATGACATATAAACATGGGAATAGATTACGTTCATATAGAAAGTACTACTTCAGTTTCGTATTTTCTAAATGATTCACATCAAACGTGTTTATCTTACTGAATTGTCTCTCAGTACTGTGGCTTTTAATTTCTCCCCTCTTATACTGTGTCATTTTGATAATCACTGTTAATTTTTTTTAGTCCAATAATCTCCTTTACTGATAGAATAACTATCTCCAAGAAGATTTTCAATATTTTCTTCTTTCTCCCCTTTTGAATTTAAAATATATTTGAGAACACTGAAAGAAAAAGCACTTCAAATTATAAATCTTACTTGATCATCTCAAAGATTCTTACTTACTATAAAGGCAAGCCAGAGGGAAATAAGAAATAACAAAATATTATCAAATATGCAATTTGCAATAGACTTCCTTTATTAAAATCACCAATTATTATTTCACATAAAATTTAATTGAGGTCATTACCCTCCTGGCAAGTTATTTCAAAATTCTTTCTCATAATAAGATTTGTTAGCGTAGCATTTTCCACATCACTGCTTCTTTCACATATATGAGCTTTTTATATCTATTTATAAAGATAATAGGCATCACTCATAATTTGATTGAATTAATAATCAAGTTAAATGTTTAAATGCCTGTGTAGGAGATGTCGTCCTGCTGTTTCCTCTCTGTAAATAGAGTCAGCAACATGGGAAATCCCTTGTCCATCCAGCGAATGGTTAGTGACTCCCAATGAGCCAAAATATCTATGCATTCTGAACAAATGAAACAGGTATTCTGATTATGTTCCTGGAGAAACATTTCCTCTGAATATGTGAAATTTTAACATTATGACATGAGCTATGCATCATTACTTCAGCAGGAACACAGCTTTATGCTTGTTTAGGGAGAAGTCATTTCCCTGTTGCCAAGCACCACTTGCCTGTATGAAACACTCTGGTTTCACTGAGCTTAAGCATTTGTTGAGGAAGATAATTTCCATTTAAATACAAATAGTTTATATGGCGCATGATCAAAATTATGTAACGTGCTGGGACCATGCAGCAATTTGAATTAACAACGGTTAAACTACTATGCTATCTGGAAGTCAGTTACCAACTTCCTTCTTTCTCTTGTCCTTTCTATAAGTGTTGATTATTTTTACAGCAGTCACTGCGTTCTATATGAAGGATTCAACAGTTGATACAACACGTTCACCACCCTTTGAAAGCTAAAAGTCCATTAAAGAAAACTGTCCTATAAATAAACAGTTACATTAATGTGTCTAGCATTATTGTTGAGACGGAAGCACAGAGGAGAGTAAGGACTACCAAGTGATGGGGCCCAGAAACTAGAAATGCAGACTATTTTAAGAGAGATGTCAGCATTAAATAAATAACAAATCATAGGAAAAATAAATGTTTCTCTTTTCATCTGAGAGATTTGCTTTAGAAAAGTTGACGGTAATGTGAAGTTCCATAAAAGGAATCCTATTTTGCAACCAACATCTGTTTTAAAATGGCAAATGTATTTCCATAACAGTCCCTCTTAAGTGAGAAAACAAATGTATTTAAGGAAATAAAACATCATTAGGCATGGGCACACTGAGTTCCATAATTGGTGGTGTTTTGTGGCACTTTCAAAATGTTTCAGAAATGTCTCAATTCTGGACTCGTCCTGTGCTTCTAAGTCCTATTTCTTTTTTCTACTCAATTCACCTTGCTCCATGTTTGTATCCACAGGAGAATTACATTGTGCTTGACTCACAGAAGAGCAAGAAATATTAGTTATTATTATTATGTTTGGGCCTAAAAATTGGGACTTAATTTCACACGAAACCAGTAGATATAAATGTCTAACAAAAGGTCTGTGAACTTATGGCTAATCTTGATCATAGCCATGTTTTCCATTTCATTAGACTTAAAGATAAGAAAATTTTGGCATAGAATTAATTAGTAAAATGAGTGGACCAAGGTCAAACATCTAATTGTTTCAATCAGACCTAATTTCCTGAATAGTATAACACAGAACAGAGAGTATAAGCATTGAGTGAAAGACTGACATGTTCAGAAGTCAGATCAATGACTTCCCAACTTTATGAACTCAACTTCCTTTAAACCTCAATCCTGTTGTCTGTAAAATAGTTATAATTATGGGTTAGTCATAAGGATTCAATAGGATTTTACATGCAAAATGTTTAGCATCATAAATCATACATAGTTTGTACTCAGTAAATTATACTTTGTCTTTTATCAATCAGTGTTTTCTCTGTGTTCTTTGCTGGCTTGAATATTCTCACATTTAAAGTTTCAAATTCTGAATACGATTTTGTGCAATATTCAGTCAAATCTATGAATTTTAAATGTTATTACAAATAAAGTGTACCCTATTTCAACAGTTTCAGGATCCTAAGAATTAAGCATTGAAATGACTGAAAAGGCATGGCTGTGTGAAAAGAGTTTAACAGTCGAATGAAATAAACTATACATGAGAACTTAATAAAGTTTATTTCAATATATTTTGATTTTTAACTACTAATATAATAAATTGTTCCACTTTGGGCCATTGGGTAACCTCTATTGTCTCTAAGATTTTTAATTCACATCTGAATCTCATTGATTCTTGGTAGTTGACTTAAAAAAAGTCTAAGTGTAAAACAATATCGTGATCACTTAATGGGTGGATGAAAATGTTGGTATAATCATGGTTTTCAGTCCGTTAACCAAATCTTATTGTCCTAAATGCACATTTACCTTTTGTGATAATTTAGCATCTTTGAGTCACTAGTGCTTTTGTCCATTTATTTATTTTGGAAATAGTAAGAACAATAATACCATGCTATCCAGGCTTTTGATTTGAAATTATAGGGCTCAGTGGAAGTGAACTCACATTTATTATCTATTATATGTAAATTCTTATTTGTATATTATTTAATTCAATCCTCACTTAATCCAATGAAGAAGGTATTGTTTTGTCCATTTTATATAAGGGAGAAAAAGTTCTGATATATTAGTTAATTTCTACAATATTTTAGGTAATTAAGTGGAAGAACCAGAATCCAAACTCACTTTGTTTGATGGGAAGCCAGTGACTTTTCCACTCTGTATCTTTCTGCAGCATGTGAATTTTAAATATTTACCATGTTTGAAGCAATGATCCAGCTAAAAGGAAAGTTATACAATGAGTTTATTCATTAATGAGCATATTAACTTAATACATATTTATAGTTTTTGTATTGAATTCCTAACTAGTGTATCTTAGTGCACTAAGATTAAAGATCTCCCCTCAGATGTCTAATAAGTCTTGAATATTCACCAAAACTCACCTCCTGCTGCTCTCCTCTTCCCCAAACTCCTAGCTATTTGTGCAGTCTTTCTCATCCCAATAAATGGGAATTCTGTCCTTTCAGTTGCTCAGGTCAAACAATTGGAATCATACTCAAGTTCTCTCTTTCTATTATATGCCGCAACCAATCAATCAAGGAATCTTTTTAGTTATTCTGCCAAACTCCATCCTTCATGTTGTGCAACCTGCACCACCACAAGCCCCTTCTAAGCCACCATCGCCTCTAGCTTCCTTCATCCGGTTGGGTTTCTCTAACCTGTTACCCTGCTTCTTTCACAGGAAAGGCTCTCTGTAGTCTATTCTCAACCCAGTAGTTAGAAAGAGTATTATGAAATGCAAGTTAGATTCTTTCCTGTGCATGGCCCAAATCTAGTGACTTCCCATTTCGCTCAGAATTAAAGTTGGAGTCTTTGCCCTTGACTACAAGTCTGCCCATGATCTCATTCTCGACTAGCTTTCCATCCTCATTCCCCTGGGCTCTGCCCTAGCTTACCCTACTCCAGCCACACAGGCTACAGTTCTTCAAACATTTCAAACATGCTAGGGCGTCATGACCATTCTTCCTTCTGCTCAGAAAGCGCTTCCCTTTGGTATCTGCGTGACTCTCCCACCTCTTTCAGGCTTTGCTCCAATGCCACCATTTCACAGAGGCCTTCTCTGGCCACCTTCCTTTCCCTGCTTTGTCTTCTCCACAGCCCTTCTCTGACAGAATGGACAGTTGATCCTCATTATTCACAGATTCTGTATTTTCAAGTTCATTTACCTGATAAACTTTATTTGTAACCTCAGATCAGTACTGTGGTACTTCTGCAGTCATTCACAAACATGCAGAGTGGTGAAAAATTTGTCACCTGAGGTGCATATTCCCAGCTGATGTCGAACAAGGTGATGCTCTACCTTCTTGTTTCAGCTCGTACTGTAAACAAGAAATCATTCTGTGGTCTGTATAATGCCAGTTTTTTCACATTGTTGTGTTTGTTGTTGTTGATTTTGCTGTTTAAAATGGTCTCCAAGTGTAGCGCTGAAGTGCTGTCTGGTGTTCCTAAGTGGAAGAAGGCTGTGATGTGCTTTATGGACAAAACACATCTGTTAGATGAGCTTCCTTTGCATGAGTTACAGTGCTGTTGGCCGTGAGTCCAATGTCAGTAAAGCAGCAACATACAGAAATAAGGTATATTTTATGCGGTGTTCTTTTAAGAAAGAAACACACGTAAAATAAGGTTGTCTAGTGATTGATGAAAATGGTATGACCAGAGGCTCTTAAGGAAACCAACCCAGTATTTCTCCAAAAATTATGGTTCAATGCTAGTGCAACGCTTGCAGTGAGCTTATGGAAATATCTACCACAAATAAGGAGAACCAACTGTACAGCCATGTGTCACATAACGCTGTTTCAGTCAATGACAGACCGCATTTGTGATGGTGGTCCTTCAAGATTGGTATCATATAGCCTAGGTGTGTAGTAGGCTACACCTTCTAGGTTTGTGTAAGTGCACTCTATGATGTTCACACACTGATGAAATCTCCTAATGATGTATTTCTCAGAATGTATCCCTGTCATTAAGCCATGCATGACTGTATTTTTATTTGTTCACCATGTATTGTCTGTCTCTTCCCACTAGAATTTAAGCTCTGTGAAGGCAGAAAACGTTTTTTGTTTCATTCATTGTTGTATCCCCAGTTTTGAGAAATAATAGCTTGATGAATATTTAATATATAAATGAGTCCACAAACCAATTATAATGAATGATGAACAAGTAATGATATAATAAATATAAATAAGATAAATATCTAAATATAAAGAATAAGTAGAATATAAATAAATAATAAATGAATAAATAAACCAATTATGACCAATGGGCTAGTCTTCATGCTAAGATCATAGGATTAAAAGATAAGTAAGCTATGAGCTTTGCTTTTGAGGTTTTCATAATTAAGTGAGTCAGTTTAAATGCTTTGAGAAAACAACAAGCTGTCCTTGCAGTTCCAATCTAGCAGGTGTATTTCAGACCTATTTAAAGGATTGATTGTTGATTCTATCTGTGAGTTTACCTAAGGTAATAGACAAGGTTATCTGTAGCATCTGCCTTTAGTACCAGAACATAAACTTTAGCTTAGAATGTTTTACTGATTTCCTCATTATCCATTACTGTTGTCGCAGCAGTAACATGTAGCAGTAACACAGATTTGCAAAGGCTTACATGCTTTTTACTGACCACTTGTGCAACATCACACTGATGCTATCAGCCGTGTGATCTTAAGGAAGTGAGCTAACCTTTTGGGTTTCAGTTTGCTTCTCTGTTAAATGGGTGGAATAATAACACCTCACTTACAAGATTCAATTAATATATGTAAACCACTTAGAATAACTGTTACATATTATCTGTTAACAATTAGAATCTTTTCTGCATGGGAAACGCCATACATTTCTGAAGCTTAAAGTGAAAAAAGACAAATGGTAGTGTATACTAAGTGGAAGACACATGGAGATAAATTTAATTTCCTGGAATATTTCACGAGAGTTCACTGTATAAATTTTGCTACATAGAGGATTTTTTTGTATTTAGTTTAGAATAAATTTCATTAGAACTTCATAATTTTATATCAACGTATGCAAATGTGCTCAGATGTTCCATTTCAGTGGTTACATTATTACAAACTGAGAATGATTACTATGAATATCCATTTTCCTTCAAAATCTATCAGCATGAATTTTACACTTTCCAGCAAAAGTGGATCATGCTAATGTGTTAACTCTCGAGGTACTGTCCATTCCTTTAATTTTCCTCATTCAAAATTATTTAATATTAACAAAAGAAAAGATTCTTAGTAATTTAAATATGTACCTATTTTGCTTTGTCTGAGTCACACTTCAGCAGAGCAAAGACGCCCAGATTCCCTTAAGACTTCCACCATCGTTACTGTAGTGAAAGGTACACTGTCTTAGTTCCGGTTGCTCTAACAAAATAACATAGACCTGGTGGCATCACCAACATTTATTTCTCACAGTTCTGGAGACTGGGAAGTTCAAGATGAAAACGCAGGCAGATTTGATGTCTGGTGAGAGCCTTCTTATTTGAGATGGGCTCTTTCTTGCTATATCCTCATGTGACAGAGAGATATCATCTCTCTCCTGTCTCTTCTTATAAGGGCACTAATCCCATTCCTGAGGGGTCCATCCTCATGACCTAATTGTCTCCCAGAGCCCCCACATCCAAATACCATCACATTGGGGTTTAGGGTGTCAGCATAGGGGTTTTGGGGGGACACAACTTTCAGTCTATAGCATGCTCTCTGATGATATGTCAGATTCCTATGGCTGATGTTTCCTAACAAGACTGTCATTCACTAGCCTTCCTTAGATGATGCAGTATCCTAACAGGGGCTCTCTATATAGATTTCTGATTATTCATTTCCATTTTTCTCCCACCAAAGTTTCCCCTGTTAAAAACGATTTACTTGACAAACTATATTTTTTGTTTCAAGCTCCATTTCTGTCTACTTCAGTAATGTTTGGAGATAAAAGAAACAACTAATGCTCTTACAATCTAGTGCAGACGCTTCCAAAATGATATTATTCATGAAAACTACACATATTAGAGTAAAACTAATCTGGTATATCGGAATAAAAACTCTCTCTCTTAGCTTTATTCTACAAAATTGAAGCTATATCTTTAAATATGTACTGACAATGGATTTCCAGCATTGTATTCTAACTTTGCTGACTGTGATTTTTATTCCTCCTAATGCCTTCATTTTTTATTTTTTGTTTTTTTTTCTGGGGGGAGGGTGGAAGTGGTGGTAGCATAGTGATTATACTAATTCAGAGCCTTCTTTCTCTATTTTAGGTACTAAGTTTTTAAAGATAGAGATTCTGTAAGGCTTCGAATTTCTGGAGAATTTGCCTGTAAAACTGGAGCCAGTATACTTTCTGAAGGAGTGAAGATAGTTATTTCCAACACAAATTCAATAAGTTTCATAATTATTGGTCTATTCAGATTTCCTATTTATTTATAAATTAATTTTGGTAATTCATGTTTTGTCTAAAACACAGGCCATTTCAATGAAGTCTCAAATTTATTGACATCAAGTAGTTTTTTTTTTATCAATTGCCTCATCCATTTCTTAGATTGTTTGAGCTTCTTATTTATTTATTTTCCTCTGGATTAGATTTGTTAGGAGTTTCTATCTTGTTCTTATTTTCAAATAAATAAATTTTTAAAAATATTCTATTAACTCATGTTCCTATTTTTGTTTTCTTTTACTTTCATTGACTCAGCTTCAGTGTTATACATCGAAGTTTTTGAGTAGGTTTTAACTTGTTGTTAACAGTCAATGCTTGTTAAGGCTTGACAACATGTGTAAACATCTTCACATTTACTGCTTCTTCAATCCTTTCCTGCTTCCTGACTTCAGTTTCCTCCCTATCGAAGTATATCCTCTTTATTTCTTTCAGCAAATATTAATAATGAGCACATGGCTATCTATCGTTGTGGCAAACTACCCCAAAACGTAGTGTCTCAATACAATCGCCATTTCATTCTATTGCACGTTTTGTGGCTAAGAATTTCTGTCAGGGCTTGGCTAGCCAATCCCACTCCCCCACATGGTATTCACTGGATCACTCGTAGCTGAGCTGGCCTAGAAGTTCCATAATAGCTTCACTCCCAAGGCTGGCACTTTGCCAGAGACAAGTAGATGGCGGAACCTAGCCGGGCCCTTCTCTTTCCACGTTGCCTTGAGATTTGTCCATGTGCTTTCTCCAGCTTGGTGGTCAGACTTCTTATATTGTGACTCGACATCTTAAAAAACCAAGTCAGAAGCTGCAAATCCTCCTAAGCGCTTGGCTCAGAACTGGCGTAGTGTCACTTCTACTCTATTAGTCAAGCAGCCACAGAGGACAGTGAGATTCAAGGGGGTGGAACCATAGACTCTACCTTGCGATGGGGAAATGGCTTCATTTCAGGGAAGAAATGCTGGGGCATTTTAAAGACAGCCTCCACAACCACAAAACTCTTAGCTTTTATTAGAAAATATTTTATTTTGTCCTTATTTTTGAAATAACCGCTTATCAATGTATCGAGTTTTAGGTTAATCATTATTCTTCCTTGATAATTTGAAGATACTATTCCATAGCCTTCAGCATCCTATTATTGATTATGAAAAGTATGTTAGCAGATTAATTTCTATTCCTTGTAGGTAGTTCCTCATTTTTTTCTCTTAAAGATTTATGACTTTCATTTTTTCACTGAGTGTTTTCAATTTCTCTGTGATGTGTCTAGATATAGATTACCTTATTTTACCTTGCCTTGGAAACAAGGAGCTATTTTAAAATGAGAATTCATATTTTTTTTTTAGTTCTAAAAAATAATTTGGCATTATCCATTGAAAAATACCACTCCCTCATTCTCTAAATTTTGTTCTTTAGAACTTCTCTTAAATGTGCTGGAGCTTTCTCATTATTTCTTTCATTCTAGCTACTTCTCCTTTATATTCTCCATCCATCAATTTCAGTTATTTTAAAAAACTGATTTCTACAGACCTGTCAATGTACTGATTCTCTCTTCAGCTATGTCTACTTTACTGTAAATAAACTTCAGAGAATTTTTATGTTAATACTTATTATTTTATTTTTAGAATTTCTTTTTGCTCCTTTTACAAATTTGTTCTTTTTTTCATTGCATACAGTTCTTGTTTTATAGTTGATGTATTTTATTTTATATCTGTAAATGTAAGGATACTCTAATCTCTTTCAGATTATTATCTCATTATATAAAGCTCTTCTAGTGTTAATCGTCTTATTTATTGTGATCATTGAATATTTTTCATAATACATCGAGAGAGAACAGTTAGATGTTTGTCTCTGCCAGGGCTCTGGTGTTTTTATTGTTTTCATACAAGTTTTCCTCGTAATCTTGGCATGAGGTCCTAAAACAAGGGGAAATGTAAGTTCAGCTCACGCTTGTGCAGAGACCAGATTGCAAATTCATGTGCTGCTTCCAACAGAACTTTTCTCATGCCTGTTTTCTGGATGCATTAGCACTTGGAGGCTCTTGGCTCTTTGGAAGGAGTCTCATTTCCAGAGAACCACCCCCAGAAGTTCTGAGACCTGTGTTCATTTCCTTCAGATACATTAAAATTAAACTCCCTCACCACTGAGGCTTATATCCATGGAGTTAACACCTCCCATCCTGCAAATCACTAGGATTTAATATCTCTATCCCTTTTTGTTGAGTTTCTACTTCTTTTTCTAGCACCCTGATGTTAACTTTTATTCCCTTTGAGTATGTGCACACTTATGTGTTTGTGTGGATGTACACATGAGTGAAAGTGTGTGTTTAAAATTTGTTATATGTTTGGGGGGCTGGCCCCATGGCCGAGTGGTTAAGTTCACGCACTCTGCTTCAGCAGCCCAGGGTTTCGCCAGTTTGAATCCCGGGCACAGACATGGAACCACTTGTCAAGCCATGCTGAGGCAGCATCCCACATGCCACAACTAGAAGGACCCACAACTAAAAATACACTACTATGTACGGGGGGGGGGGGGGGGGGGGCTTTGGGAGAAAAAGGAAAATAAAATCTTTAAAAAAAATTATTATATGTTTGGAATGGGATAGGGGTTAGTTCATTTGATCTCAGACTATTATATTTACTCAATCTTCACTGGTTCTGTATCTCTCATTCTCCACTTAATAATACCCATCTTGTAGGAGGGAAGATATTAAATGAAGGGAAATATCTGGTTTTTTCCTCTTCTCTATGTAATTCAACTCACAGATTTATGGTTCTTATACATAAAATATTTAATCATAATCAAAATTTAAAAATCTATTTGTTCAAAAAAAAATCTGAAAGGAAATTATAGGCCATATTAAGCTGCAGATCAAGTGTTTAAAATTTGGTGATTAGAAAATTATGACGAGAATGACCTCTCATATTTAGCACAATTAGATAACCTGTTACCCTGAGAGTTTTTTGTTTTTTTGCTGAGGAAGATTTGCCCTGAACTAACATCTGTTCCCAATCTTCCTCTTTCTATGTGTGACCAAGGGCCACTGACAAGTGGTGTAGTTTTGCACCCAGGAACCAAACCTGGGCTGGCAAAGCGGAGGATGTCGAACTTAACCACTAGGCCACTGGGGCTGGCCCTGAGAGTCTTTTGATTTAAGGGAAATATGTTGTTAGAATCAAAGACATGAGCACCTTTTAACATATTTGGGAAGAAACTTAAGCTAAGGGTATATTTTGCTCATTTTCCTGAATCCAGCTGTGTCCCTATGCTTTGCCCTTAGTCTACAGTGATAATGGCCAGGGCTCACAACTAGCTGTAACTGTCTGTTCACCTCCATTTCACAAGTTCTGGGGGCAGAAATCCACACCCACTCAGAACTAACGGAGAGCACAATCTGGTAACAGAATTTGTTTCCAGTCCCATTTATATCAGAGAGCCAGTCAGATTTCAGCTTTTTACTTTGTAGAGCAACAAATTACTTTTTGACTTGGCTATTATAATCTTCTCTTCAAATGAACAAGTAGAATAGGGGAGAACAAAGAGTAATGAAAACATATTCCTTAGGATACATCTCTTATACTTGCCTTTCTGTAATACAAGATAAACAAATTATACATGATCATTGTGTGGGGGAATAGCAGAAAACTCATTTATATCTATGGCTCCTGATGTTACCCTGATCAGAATTTCTATCAAGAATATTGAGGCCAATATCAAAATCACAGAAAATAGCTGCCTTTAATAGAGGACTTTGGTGTTTAATCCTTTGAAGCATGTGAGAAGCAAAGATACGCTATATGCAAAGCAAAATCTGCTGCTGCCTTTGAAAATACCAAAGGTAACTTTTAAGTGCACTTACCATTTTCATCTTTACAGATAAAATGTCTAGGAGGCAGGCTTCTAGACATCCATGGGTTTTCTCTACCACTTAAATGTTTTTGAAATGAATAACAAAAATAGTTATCCTCTTTAAAAGTCAAACAGCACTTTAAACTACCTCTATGTTATATACATATTGTTAACATTCTGAGTTGACAAATATTGTCCACGGAATATAGCCTTGTGTGAAGGTAGACATCTTTAAAGCCACAATACCTAAATTATATGCATTAATTTTGGATTTGAGTACAAAAATTGACTAAATTAATTATAACTTGCATATTTAGTCCTGTAGGCATAAAGAGGCTCCCTGATGTCACAAATGAGTGCATCTAAACACATTTGATATTTTGTTATTTCTAGAAGCTTTCTAAAACAAGTTTTATGTAAAAACTACATTTCAAATAGAAATGTTTATATGCAACATATAAAGCAAACTTTGCTGATGGTTATTTTTTGGAAAAACTATAAAATTATATAGCAAAAGACCAAATTCAATTTTCCTGGAAAATCTTTTATTATTAATAATCATTATCCTACAAATTCAACAAAAGTGGCTTTTCAGAAAATATATTTAGTTGTCTATGTGGGTTATGGCAGAAAAGGGACAGAGAGCTTGTACCTTACACAGGGACCATATGGCTGATTCTTCTATTTTATTTTATTTAATTTTTTAATTTTTTTTTTTTTTGAGGAAGATTAGCCCTGAGCTAACTACTGGCAATTCTCCTCTTTTTGCTGAGGAAGACTGGCCCTGAGCTAACATCCATGCCCATATTCCTCTGCTTTAAACGTGGGACGCCTACCACAGCATGGCTTTTGCCAAGTGGTGCCAAGTCCGCATCTGGGATCCGGGTCCGCAAAACCTGGGCCGCTGAAGCGGAACGTGCGAACTTAACCGCTGCACCACCAGGCCGGTCCCTGATTCTTCTATTTTAAAATGGACTTTTCCGAGCTGAGCAGATAGTATTGGCAGAAATACAAAACCATTTATTCCATCAACTGGCTATTGTGTAGTTGTAAAAATAGATGCGGGAAACAAAAAGAATTTCAGTTTCCTGATTTCTGATGATGTTCAGTGTTCAATAGTCAAGAGGAACATTAACCTCTCGATGCCTTCTCAAAAAGACTAAAGAATGCTTCTGTCCACATCATTTTTGCTTTATTGAAATAATGCTCAGACTTTAGCAACCATCAGAATCACCTGGACGACTTGTTAAAACAGACTACTGAGCGCCACACCCACAGTGTCTGATTCAGTAGATCTGAGGGGAGGTCAAACATTTGCATTTCTAAGTTGCAGATTCTGCTGGTCCAGGGACCACACTTTGAGGATCATTGAATGACTGGATTTGATCCATGCAGGGAAGCTATAGCTTCTTAATCTTTCAAAAGGAGTAGTCATACAACTCTTACAATTATTAAGATCTGTCCCATTAGATGTGTCAGAAAGAGCAGTGACCTGAGTTCTAATATTTATGGAACTCCCCAAAGCGATTTCAAAGCCCAGTGGAATTAATTGAATTCATAGAAATTATAGTCAATACAGTACCCAAGGACATAGTAGGTGCTGCATCAGTTCCTATTTATTAATCTAACCTAAGCTTTCTTTCTGCCTTTATCTTTATCTGCAAATATTTACTCAGCGAACAGGGAGAAAAGCTGGTGTAAAAAGTACTCAAAGGTCATATTTTAATTGCCCTCCAAACTTGGCTCGACATTCTCAGATGATATCTCAAGAAAGTTTGTTTCAGAAAAAAAGAAAAACAAAGTATAAATAAATTAAAAATAAATTATAGCCCCAGTTCTTCACCCGATGTCTACTTTCAGTCCCTAAGCAACTTATTAGAAGATATTTGTGAAATACGTGGTCTTTGATAACTTTGCTTCAGTGGCTCTGAACTGTTAGAGACAGCTTCAGAAATGTGAGGCTTTACACGGAGGAGAAAAGGAAAGGGCAATTCGCGGGAGGCATGAAGTCCGTTTTCTACATTGTCTTCAGCGTTTATCAGTAGTGTCGGGTCTTGGGCAACTTTTTTAACCTCCAGCTGAACTCAGTTTCCTTATTTCTAAAATGGCAATAGTAATTTCTTTCTACCTCTAGATTGTTGAGAAAATCAAATTACATAGAGTCTTATTTTCTTATTAATAGAATTAACTGCAATCTAACATATTCAGTGCTTTAAAAGGGTCGGGGGTGCCATTCTTAATAAGAGGAGAGTATCTTTAGATCTCTTATTCTAATTAAATTATGTGCTTCCAGCATTGTCTTAGTTTTTAAAACGTAAAAGTGGTTTATAGCTTAGAACTGATTAATATGTTACCTGCTCTGAATCCTGATATTGTCATGCGTCAATTTCATTCCAGTTCTGTGAAGTTTGGTGTTCTTCCCCATGTGAGAAAATGCTAGACTTGCCAGCTTTTAATATCATCATTATCACTTCTTAAAAATAGTAAATATTCAGAAAATTTATTCACTGGAAATGTTATACTGTAGCTGAATAGTTAACTATTTTGATTAACATTAAAATAGTATTATTAGAGAGTGAAAGTCACATTTTCAGTGGCTATATTGCCTTTTCTGCTTTCTCTTTTTCTGTGCTTGTGTGTGTGCATGATTGCACTTCTTGGTTGCAAAACCCAGTGTAAACATCCAAGAAGGAGTAATTTCAGATTTCCTGTATTAAATAATGTAGCTATGGTAGGGGTGAAAGGAAAATGTCTCACTAGGAAATAAAAGAGTCTTATAAAAAAGACCCTCTGTCAGGAATGATGTCCTTTGTGTGTTCTTTGCCTCTGTTGATGACAAAAAAGTGGTAAGTCGGTGTCTCTGAATGCTGCTGCTGAAAGCAAAGACATAGCTTTGCAGGTGAACTTTGAGCCATGTGTCTGCATCACTTCTTTTTCTAGAATGAGCAGTCTTATTAGAGGTAGCTTATTACTACTCTCAGATGGTACTTAAAAATAAGTCTGGCTAACTATAAGTGTCAGTTTAAAACTCCTTCGAATTTATGTATATTACAACAATGTTCAAATTAAAGACAAAGTGTGAGTCCGCATCATCTCTTGTTTTCCTTTTAAATTCTTTGAGCTCCTGCCTTTCTCAAGCATTGGTTAAAATTCTGAGACAGTGTACTTCTTCCAATGCTTTGGTCTTGGGAGACTACAAACAGCATTGCATACAGTCATTTAAAAACCAAACAGAAATGAATTGGAATCGGGTTTCAGGGAATCTTTCCAAGAAGAAAACACATTGCCATTGATGATTTCTCTGAGTCTCATCAACATATAATTCTCAAAGATACAAATATGTTTGATACGTACGTTTTGACGTACAAAATCTGTGTTCACTTCAGCCATTCTGTGAAATCTCATAAAATTTTGAGATCCACGTAGTAAGCTAACAGTATATTGCTGCCTCAATCCAGGCAAGAAACAACTATCAAGGGCTTCCTTTCACATGCTTCGAAGATGTATAAAGCAAATATATAGGAAAACAGAGGCTGGAGACAGACTAAAAGAAGAATTTGCTTTGTGAGAGAATTAATAATGTGTTAAAAATGTTATATAATACAGAAAAACTTAGAGCAATTGCTTCTAGTTATCAAAGTTAAAATAGTCTGGACTGTTGCTTTCTCATCTTTCCTAAAGTTAAAGAAAATTAAATGGATTATTTTTAAATGAAAGCTCTGTTGCAGTGCCGGGCTTGTAAAATGAAGAGCAAGCACCCTGCTGCATCTTTGATGTACTGTACACCTTTGGATATCCAGTAAAATAGAGAATGCCTAATGAGAAATTCAAGTCTAGCTATTTGAGGGTTTATAGCACTGTATTCCCTTACTCTGTGAGACTTATTGATTCTGTTCACTAAAGAATTATTCTTAAGGATTCTGGCCCTGGGGCATAGTGGTTTAGTTCAGTGTACTCTGCTTTGGCAGCCCGGGTTCATGGGTTTGGATCCTGGGTACAGACCTACACCACTCATCAGCCATGCTGGGGTGGTGACCCCCATATAAAGTGGAGGAAGATTGGCACGGATGTTAGCTCAGGGTGAATCTTCCTCCAGCAAAAAAAGAGGATTGGCAACAGATGTTAGCTCAGGGCTAATCTTCCTCAGCAAAAAAAAAAAAGAATTATTCTTAAGATGTGAGATATCTGAACCAGTAACTTATTATTAATTGTAGAGTCCCACAAATCAAGCAGAAATATGTAGTAGTAGCCATTTCTGGATAAAACACTTCTTTAAAAAATAAATATAAAATAAATAAAATGTTCATTCTTTCCTTTCCTTTTAAAGATCAATTTTTTAAAGTAAATATTCACATGAATGTTAAATAAATATTAACAATTTTGACAATTTATCATCAATCAATAGGCCCATTATATATGACATTAAAATTATTATTGACATTATATATAACATTATGTAAAATTACATATGACATTATATATGACAACAAAAAATTGCTATGACAGTCATATATTACAAGAGATCTACCAGCAAAGTGATACTAAGATAATAAAAATTTGAGCTGCCACAATACAAATTTTTATTAAGCAACAGTAAAATGAATTTAAGGAGAAATAATCTAGATAAGGCAATCACATCTTCTATGTCTGATTCATTTTTCCTTTCTCATACATTCACTGTTTTCTTTTTTTCTCTCTTTACCTTTTCCTAAAGCTAATGGGTTTAGGTTGCTTTTTCTATGAAAGCTTAATAGTTTTGGTGACATTTCATGGTGGTGTTTCTTTAAATAGTGCTCAGTGGGAGGAAACTTTGACATTAACACAAATGTGTGTGTGTGTGGGTGTGTATACATACACACCCACACACAAATATCTAAGCAAAAAATATTCTTTTAGAGAAGTCTAACAGTTTTAATCTACAGGCTGTACTTCAGACATAGCTTTGTGCTTAAAGGAGAAAGAAATACATGAAACTGAAACCGTGATATATTTAGTAAAAAGACATTTGGAGTGGAAGATGCTGATACAGAGAAATCCCTGAAACAATGTATGTGTCACTTCAGCTATATATCCTGCTGTTATGAGAAAGACGGAACTTTGAAGCTTTAATTTCTGGCCTGCCATTGATTGTCTAATTTAATATCTTGGAATTTACTATGCTTTACACCAATAATGGTCTTATCTTACAAATAGCTGCTTTATATTTTTACTCTTCTCCCATGAGAAGACCTCCAGTCTCTGGTGACTTTTTACTAGATGATAATATATAAATACAACCACAAAAGTCATACAGTTTATGCTCTGGGAAATAGGTTACACAATCTCAAACATATAAACAGATAGCTGAAAGCATTTTCAGTAAGAAAAATTTGGGATATCCATTTAAGGATTAATCTTATATTCTCATATTTAAAACTATGATAGTCAATGTGGTTGATATTTGTAAAGAAAAGCTCTTATCAACTGAAGGCATAGATTCTAGAAGAGAGCTTCCTAGACTTCATTTACCTGGGCAGCTCTTTTATAGTAATATATAATTTTAGGGATGTGCATGGGAATTTTCAAAAGTAGTTTATAATTTTGTGTTCTTGTAATTTTTTTCAGTAAAACTTATGTTCAGGTCATTATATTATTAAATGCTGTATTATGATGAAATAGAAAACAAATAGCAAGATGGTAGAGTTCAATACAACCCTATCAATAATAACAAATGTAAATGGACTAAGCATTTCAAATAAAAGGTAAAGACATCAAGCTGGATAAAAAAAGTACCTAGCTGTGCTTTCAGCAAGAGATACACTTTAAATGTAAAGCAAAAATTAAGTCAAAAGTAAAAGGATGATTTAAAAAAACCCCCACGATTCAACACTAACTAGAAGCTAGAGTGCCTATTTTAATATCAGACAAAATAGACATCAAGACAGGGAGTAATAGTAGAAATAAGATGTGGCATTTAGAAATGGTAAAAAGATCAAAAGGGTTTTTGCACCGATAAGAGATCTTCAAAATACATGAAGACAAACTGGCAATAACAAAGAGAAAAATACATTCACCCACAACATAATTATAGATTTTAATAATGTCCTTTCAGCTACTCATAAAACCAGTAGGAAAAAAAAATCAGTAAGGATAAAGAAGGTTGAACAACATTAGCAACCAACTGAACTTAATTGACTTTTATAGAACTCTACACACAGCAAATACAGAATATATGTTCTTTTCACATATCCTGGAACTTTACAAACAGGCACTGTATGCTGAGCCATTAACAAGACTCGGTGCAGTTAAATGTATTGACATCATATAAATATGTTCCCTATGCACAGGGAATTGAAAGAGAAATTAAAAAAAATAAGATACGTGAAAAATCTCCAATACAAACACTATCCTGCCAATTGATTTTCAATAAATTTCCCAATAAAATTCAAAGGAGAAAAGGGAATTCTTCTTACCTAGTGTTTCCGGAACAACTAGATATCCATTTGTAAAATGTTAAGCATGGACCTTTATCTCACACTATACATAAAAAATTAATTTGGATAAATCATAAACATAAATGTAAAAGCCAAAATTATAAAGCTTCTAGAAGAAAATATAGGGAAGTATCTTCAAAAATTGGAATAATCAAGGATTTCTTCTATAGAAAATATAAAGCACTTACCACTGAAGAAAAACAATTAAATTAGATTCTATCAAAATTAAAACTTTTGCTCATCAAAAGACATTTTTAAGAAAATGAACTTACAATTCAATGACTAAGAAAAAAATATATATTTTCACTGTATATATCTGATAATTTGTATACAGAATATCTAGAGAATTTGTATAAAGTAACAATATAAAATAATAAAAATGACTATGCCAATTTAAAAACATTTGAAAGAATTGAACAGACATTTTACAGACAAGATATAGAAGTTGCCAATAGCACATGGAGAAATGTCCTACCTCATTAGTTATTTGAGAAATGTAAATTAAAAATGAAGTGGTACGGAACTTCTTACCCACTAGGATGCCTAAGATTAAGAACTCAAAATGAGATGAAGTGGCAGAGAAAATGGAACACTTGTACATGGTTGGTTAGAGTGTAAATTGGTAAAACCATTTTGGAAATTGGTTTGGTCACTTCTTATAAAGAAATTCTATTCCTAGGTATTTATATAAGAGAAATGAAAACATGTGTCCACCAAAAGACTTATACAGGAATGTTCAGAACAGTTTTATTCACAACAGCTAAAAACGGAAAACCTATGTGTCCATCAATAGAAAAATGGATAAACAAGTTTGGTATAATCATACAGTAGAGTACTACTTAGTAAATAAAAGGAATAAACTACTGATGCATGCAACAACATGAATAAATCTCAAAAAATTATATTGTTCTTCCTCTTCCCTTTCTTAGCACTTGATTCACAAAACCATCAGGCAGGGCCAAATATGGTAGGTGTCTGTCTGCATTAGAGTAGAGAGAAGGGAGCTACTGTGACCCAGAGTGGACTGCAGAGTCCAAGCAGAACAATGTGGGTGTTTACGTAGGAGGGTTTATTGGCACTGGGTATCTGAACCCAAGTGGATTGAGTTTGGCATCCACATGGGGGTGGGGATGCAGGTGGCAGCTCAGCACATGGTGTGGAGCCTAACTGTAGTAAGAAGATTGTCCTCAAGGGTGAGTAGCCCATTTCAGGTTGTTGGAGCCCAAGCAGCTATACAGGGTGGGATAAAGCTGGAGCATGGGTTGGGTGAAGTGAGTGTCTACACAGCTGGAGGGAGGATGGTTGTGAGACTGGCAGAGTGATTACACAGAAGAATATCGATCAAACAAATAAATACACTCAGGATGAAGGGAGACATTTCATGTCTGTGAAGGGAACTGCAATATGGAAAGCTAGGTGACATTGTGGAACTCATGGTTTTCAACATAAGTAGATAGATAAGCACACAAATTCTTTCTTTCTGTCTACCTACCTACCTACCTACTAAAAGTATATGGGTTCTCTGAGAGCGGATTCTAAGCCAAAGTTTGATATGCAAGATATTTGTAAGGGATCATCACCTGTGGAAGGTTGGGGACTGGGGGGACAGGCGGCCAAAGGGAGAAGTCAAACTTTTCCAAAGCCTTGGTCCACCTCCAGGGAAGTTTTGAAGCACATCTGGCCTTTCATACTTAGCCCTCAGTGGGCTGAAATTCCCAGGCCTTTATACTTCTGAGATGATCAGTCACTGGATGTGGGTTTCTTCATGACGGTCATGAATTTGGATGAGGCAGCTCTCTGCAGTTGAGAATACCCTAAAGGACCTGAGAGCTGAAATCTGTCTACTGGGTATACTCCCAGCGGACACATCTCTCCATCTATCTCACACACACACACACGCGCACGTGCACACATACACATTTCGAAGCTCTGTCTGCTAAGTGGTCCTGGAAGCAGTAACATCTCAAAAACAATGAACACATCTAGCAGTCGCAGACTCACAGCTGGGCTTCTAAATACCAATAAAAGAATCCAGGGCTTCTTAGAGTATTGTCTGAAAGAGGGGAAGTACAAGAATGGAAGAGAATTGGAAAATTTAGGAGGCTTAACATTTGAATAAGAAAAATTTCAGAAGGAGAAAAAGGAATAAATGGAATCGAGGTTACAATGAATATTTAATGCCTTTGGTCTGAATAAATACTCAATCACATATCTCACTTAGTTCCAGGCAGGACTGATAAGAAAAAGTACCTACCAAATTTTAAGGACTGATCAATCAATCGACAAATAAAGAATAAATCAAAATAAAATTGTAACCTTTCTGTCAGAAAGAAAGAAGTAACTTACAAAAGCAAAGTAATTCATCTAGTAACTTAACTACACCATTGGAAGTAGGAAAATGGTGGAATGATGTCTATAAACTGTTGAAAAAAATTGTACAAGATTCCTATATCAGAAAGGATGTTATCTATGTGCCAAAGAGAGAGTGATCTATAAACACAAGCAGACATGCAATGATGACTATGGCAACCACACACTTGACCTGAAGAACACAGATTAGAGAGAAATCCAGTCAAACACAAGTGAATCAGAAAAGGAAAAGAGACATAGGAGACCCTGTAAACATTAACGTATTTACAAAAGATATAAACAAAACCAGTTTACAATTAAAAACTGGGGGAATCTCTGTAAGAAATAGAACTAATGAAAGATTCATTTTATAGCATACATTACTTGTAATAAATCGCTTACAAATTAATAACAAAAAGAAACAACTTAAAGAAAAATGAGCAAAGGAAAGAATATTGAAATTATAGAGCAGCAAAAACAGTGGCAGCTAAAATGTACAAAAGTTTTTCATTCTCTCTATTGTTAGGGTAAATATAAATTAATGTAAGAATGAGATATCAATGACCTATTAGACTGCAAAAGATTCTTTAAAATGATAACATCTACTACTGGTGAAGATTCAAGGGAAAAATATTCTCAAATATTGTTGGCATAATATGATTTGCTGCAGCCTTTTAGAAAAAGTAATCTGTCAATATTTAGTTAAATTAAAAATATAGATATTCCTGCAACCAAATATTCTAGTCATTCTAGTGCTCTATCACTAATAAAAAAATAAATAAATGTATGTATGTAAAACTCTGCGTATAAGCTTTATTGCAGTATTTTGTGTAGTATAGTCGAAAAGTTGAAAAAAAAAGGAAAAGGTTGTTTTTTCTTTGTGCACTACAGGGCACAGAAAAATAACAGTAAAATTGCCATACATACGTCCACAAATATGTAAAATGTGTTTGGCATATATGTATACACATATACACACACACACCCCCCACAATTTCAGCTATAATACTTGTTTTGAAACACAAATTTGTTCCAGTGTGATTGATATATCTGCGTACATTCAGAGTGTAACATGAATTTTGGGTGAGTTTCTGTGCTATTTCCTCACTAAAAACTCTAGGTGAAAGCAGAAAACTGTACTCAGTTGATCCGAGGTGGTAGGAGTGACACAAATGCCCACATGCACAAGCCACAAACCTTTAGCAGCTACTTCCGTTCATTGCGTATATTATCCTACGTTGTGTGTTTTGCTATATTTTTCTTATTCGTGAACTTTTCTATACGTATTTCAAAAAGAAAAAAACTCATTCGACTACTCAAATGCATTTCAGCATCGTGCTTCAAAATGGAAAGCAGTGAGTGCAAGAAGTAAAGCCCTATCTGTGTGTGAAGGCCTCAGGGGACATCGCCAAATCCTGCAGAAGAGGCTGCTATTTGTGCTTGTAGTGGCTGCTTGAGTGCTCTCGAATGTCCCTACAATTTCCAAAGCCTTCAGCTGTTGAGCAAAGCTGTGGGTTCAGGGGAGAAAGCCATACAAAAAATTTTCCACAGTAATACGGTAGTTAAAGAAGGAGGCTACAATATTGGATCAAATATTCAATTTTGATAAAATCTTAATAAAATATCTATTATAAGCACATGCCTCAAAAGCCCTATAAAAAAAGACAGAAAAAATCTGCACCAAAGTTGAAGGCTGTGCAAGATGGCTTCAAGGCGATGTTGATGCCCGGTACAGCAACCCACACCCATCCGCAGCTGGTGTTACATACCTCCCGTCTGATTTTCCAGCACCCTCCTCCCGCCCCTTCACAATAACTGACAAGCTACAGCTCTTCCAACACTCGCTTCCACAGACCCCTAAAACTTTTAAGTTTTTTTTTTAAAGGTAAAGTGTCTTATTTACCGTAGCAATTATGTATTTTTAAACCATTTATTATGTGTAAAACTATGCTGTTTCCACTAGGTCCTTGTCTTTTTTATTGAATATCTCACTGATGAAGATGGTGTTTTTGCTCCAACGTCATTTTTCCATAAGCCCTGTGGTTTTTATTGCCTGATTATGCATAGCATAGTGATTTTGGGGAATGCACGTGCTACAGCAGAACTGATTGCATATACATATATACACACCACACTCATCTATACACATATAAAAATTGCTTGTGATTATATAAGCATGAAAAATTATGCCCAAATAGCTACATGTGCTTCCATTAGGATAATGCCATTTCATAATTTTCTTTTAGTTTTATGCCTTCTGATTTTTAAATAATTATCTAAAAAATAAAATAAGTAAAGCTCTTTTCATTATGAAAAACAAAGTAAAGGAACCAACGCAGGGAAATTCTGATTTGTTTTAGCAGCAATTTCCTATCTCCTAGGAAAAGAGAAAACACCATTAAGGGAGCAGCTTAGCATAGTTTAAAAGCACAACTGGACGATATGTAAAAGCCAAAGGATCAAGCTGGGACAGCAGCGGGATCCCACAGCCCTGGAAAGCGCACACGTTCTGAAGTGTAATGATGACCTAGTCCTTTCACTACGCTACATTATTCTACTTAGTGTAGAAATTTCATGAAAAAGTTATAAGGGCATGTAGAAGGATGTGCTAGGACTGTCAGAATAATTGATTAGTACATAGACTGTTTTATTTCTCGCTGAATTTTATCTTCCCACGCCCACACTTGTCACATGCCGTATTTGAGCAACTCTCCTCAGAACAGATCTGTTTTATCAAAGCCCAAAGTAAAAATTGTCTGAAAGGCTCTTCCCACCCTGACTTCTTTCTCTCTAGTCTGCCATTTGAAGGTTGTTCGAAGTGCCTTTGAAAGCAACAAGAGGAGAAAGGGAGGAATGCCTTTTAGACCAAAAAAAAAAAAAGGAGACTGAGGGTTTAGAGGTTTAGAGGTTGGAGTGGTCTTGGGGGATGAAGACACTCGGCCTTCCTGTCTTGGGGGTTGGGGCGGACTTCAGAGGGTCTGAGAGCACACTGTGTATGGGTAAATGGACCCTAGATTCTCAGCCTCATCGAAGGTTCCTGTGCCTCAATCACAACCAAGAAAAACAGCCAGTCGAGGGCTTGACCAAGGACCAGGGAGGACCTTAACAGAATGGAAGGTAGAGGCTCTAGTCTTACCCACAAAGTCGAGGCAAACAGCCTTCTAACACCCCACGTCAAAACAGTCCAGCAAAACACAGTCGCTTTCTCCACTCCCTCCTTAATCCAGGATAGCCTCCTCAGCGTGTTTGGATCTTTACCCACTCCCCCATGCACTGCCTCGTAGTCTCTGCTCCTGCAGCCACCTCTTCTTTTCTATCTTCTGAATCC
The DNA here is from genome assembly GCF_041296265.1 of Equus caballus. NCBI lineage: Eukaryota > Metazoa > Chordata > Mammalia > Perissodactyla > Equidae > Equus > Equus caballus. The sequence goes on from NC_091710.1 coordinate 46,362,958, forward strand.
GATTGGCCAGATGGGAGCTAGAGTTCAATAGGAGCTTATAACTTCCCTAATTTTGTTTGTCCTACAGTTGGGGGAAAAGAAAAATGACCTACCTCTCACCACTAGGTTCTGCCAACTCATGATTGGGGAGAAGAGCAATGGGTTACAGACAGTAAGGAAGAGAGAATTCCAGAAAATGATAGGCCCATCCAAGAATATATACAGCAAACAATTATAGTATGCATTTAGTCAATTAGTACTTCTATTGAAATCATTTTCTATAGTTAGAACATATCTGTGAACCATGTGGAAAGAATTCTAGGCTCTACTATTTGGAACCTGTATACAATAAGACAGTAATGGTACCACCAGCCGTCTTTCATCATGAAAATCATATCTGTATTTGCTCATTAATTCACTGGGATTAGCCAAAGTGTCAAGGAATAAGTGTTCTGCCTTGTGAAACAAAGAAAATAAAAACACCCTACAAAATGCTTTAGAAAACACAAAAAACTGGATGGCTTAGCTCACATGAAGAGTAAGTTATCTAAAGTGGTCCTCTCCACTACCTGTGAAAGTTTATTTGAATAGTATAAGGGAGAGTGAACATAGTATATATTATATCAAATATTCTGCTCTCCATTACAAGCTTGAAAAGCATTCTTCTGCCAGAGAAGATGTAGTCATTGCATTTCTCAAATCCTGGATGACATACACCATCACATAGTTTGTTAAAAGCCACATACAGAGCATGGGGCATATTTTCCAATTTTAAAGGCCTCTTCATTTCTCTGTGATCCAGGAAAGGATAGAACAGTAGACAGCTCATAAAATTTAAAAGTAATACTCAAAAGCACAAGTCAACAGATATTTTCTTCACCCTGGATATGAGTTTTTATTAGACACAGTTCTGTAGCTTTCTGGAAGACATTTTATCATGAAAAAAGTGTATCTTTTGTTGCCTGCAACAATCGAGATCAAAGTAAATTGAAATCTTTGTGCTCTTTAGCATAACCTGAAGAAGAAACTAAATTCACTTATTATTATTTTTGAGAAAATATTTAGAGCAAAACTAAGGGACTACTATCTAGAAAGCAGGGGGTGGGTCTGAAATTTATAAAACTTTATTTTCTAGAACCAGTACTACCAGGTGCCTTTTATTTGAATATTAAGATCATAGCTACATTTATTGTCTTGATATGATAATTTCATTACCCAACAATTCTGAAATATGAAATAAATCATAGTCACACTTCGGTGACATCAAAGTTTTTTGGTTCCCCTTTCTTTGTCCTTTTAGGAGTCTTACTCCCCTTAAAACTTCCTCAATCCTGACTACTATAATGACCTTCAAATACTCATGGTGACCTTCAACATATTGTTGTTATGAGCTGTCAAGTCCAGTCCGCTCTGACTCCTGGAGACACTATGAATGAGTGATGTCCACAATGTCCTGCCCTCAACAGCCCTACTCAGCTCCCGTGGACTCACGCCTGTGGCTTCTGCTGTGGAGTCGATCCATCTCATGTTTGGTCTTCCTCTTCTCCTGCTGCCTTCTACTTTTCCCTGCATTACTGTCTTTTCAAAGACTGCTGCCTTCTCATGACGTGCCCACAGTAGGACAGCCTCAGTTTTATCATTATTGCCTCCAGTGATAGCTCAGGTTTAGTTTGCTCTAGGACTCACTTGTCTGTCTTCCTGCCAGTCCAGGCTATCTGCAGAGCTCTCCTCCAACACCATATTTCAAATGAATTCATTTTTTTCCTGTCAGCCTTCTTCACTGTCCAGCTTTTGCACCTGTACATAGTAATTGGCAATATGAGGGAGTGGATAATCTTGGCCTTGGTCTCTAATGACCCTTCCTTTCACTTGATGATCTTTCCTAATTCTTTCATTGCTGTCCTTCAGTACATACAGATGTCTAAACTCTATGTTATATTTCCAAAGACGCTACTGATCAGGTCTCTGTCATGGTTCAAAATGAATCATTCCAAATATGAGTTGATGGCTGTTAATAAAGGAATGATATCTAGAAATATTTCCAGTTTACTAAGTTTCTATGTGTGTGTGTGTGTGAAGAAGATTAGCCCTGAGCCAACATCTGTTTCCAATCTTCCTCTTTTTGCCTGAGGTCAATTGTTGCTGAGTTAACGTCTGTGCCAATCTTCCTCTATTTTGTATGTGAGATGCCGCCACAGCATGGCTCGACAAGAGGTGTGTAGGTCCACTCCCGGGATCTGAACCTGTGAACCCTGGGCCATCAAAGTGGAGTGTGGAAACTTAACCACTATGCTACCAGGCTGGCCCTCTAAGTTTCTTTATTGATAGAAAATTCTTTAATACACAAAGAAAGACTTTGTACTAACAGAACTCATTGTGATGGGGGAGGGAAGGTTGATGTTGGTTTCTTGCTTTTTTCAGGGGTGGTGGGATGGTGCAAGCAGGCAAAGGGACGGTTATGTCTTGTCCTCAGAGTCATTCCACATGCAAGGCCTTAGTACTCCTAACACACGCCCTAAGCAAAACTACGAATGACTGGAGGAAAATAGGAAGTTCAGAAAACCTCATCAAACTAAGATTTATGTCAGTGGAGGAACTTATCTTTCCAACTCTGCTTGGGTGAAATACAAATGGACTTGATGTGATAGAAAGTTCTCAATACCACAGAAAACAAATTTGCTGCCCTATATAAACTTTAGGAAGGAGAGATTAAATTATATTTGCATATTTTTTAAAGTTTTGGGCTCTTCATTTGTGGCTTCTCTCTTTATTCTAGACTATTGATGGCTTTGTACTAAATAAATATATATATTTTAAAATTTTTGAGCTTACTGTGAAAATCTATATCTATAGCCTCACTGTTTTGCATTGAAGTGTACTAATGATATTAAATACAAATTTAATGTGTTGCTTATTTGGGGAGAAAAAGTTGGGATCCTTATAAATAAAATAATTTCAATAAAAATAACTGCATATCAGTTATGTCACCCAGGGAAAAAAGCAATATAGTACAAACAGAAATTATTTCGATTAATCAATTTGTCTACCAATTTATTTTGCATTGGTTATTGAACCAATATGCCAAGTTCCTTGTTTGTTTATCTTCTAATTCCAAGCTGTATTACGTAGGGAGAGTGTAACCAAAGTTTGCTGAATTAATGCATTAATAAATTTGTCTCTTGAGGACTGAGCTTCTTCACATCTAAAATATTTTCTATGTATATATGCTTTTCTACAATCTTATTAAAATTTATTTAAATTTTTTGTTATTGGTAGAATCTTTGCCCTGTTGAATCCAGAATACAAAATGGAAAAAATAAAATGATATAGAATACAGCAGGAGGATAAAAGAAGAGGGCATGGTGACAAACATTTCTGGAATGCTTATTTCTACTGGTTTACACACCTCCCCTAATTGATTCATCTTAGCAGTCAATAAAGGTAAATATTACTATCTAAATTTTAAATCAATAGAAAGGAAGTCTCAGTGAGGTTGTATAATTTGTCTCTGATCTCACAGTTATTGACTGGTGCAGCTAAAGCTCAAAGTGACTTGTGTGTGTGTGTGTGTGTGTGTGTGTGTGTGTGTGTGTGTGTGTTTTGTGAGGAAGAATGGCCCTGAGCTAACATCTTTTCCAATCTTCCTCCATTTTGTACATGGGACCCCACTGCAACATGTCCTGATGAGCGGTGTGTAGGTCCACACCCAGGATCTGAACCCACGAACCCTGGGCCACGGAAGCAGAGCACACAAACCCAACCACTATGCCACCAGGTCAGCCCCCGGTTGCTCTTTTTGATTGGCAACCATACAAATATATAAAAAGTATTTAAAACATGCTGATCTATATTGTGTAAGGAACAGAAAAGAGAATCTATGCTATCCCCAAAATATTTTTTAAATTAATTTTTCTAGATAGAATCATGGAATCACAGCTCCATTAGTAGATTGTCCTCACTCTGGAAGGATTTAAGTTGCTAGCATGGCGTTTCACTCCCCCTTCAACTAGGCCCAATCCACGTTCCAGCTTTATCTCCGTATTCCAGTCCTCACACAGCAAACACTAGCCTGACAGCTTCCTGCTTCCAAGACACTCCGCAGGCCATCCTGCATTCATTATTTTATTCCCTTTGCTTCCTCTGCCACAAAGTTCCTATTATTGTGACCACCAGAAGGCAAACCCACATTATTTTTTATGCTGTATATCATATGTTGATTCCAGTGAAATACTTTGCAATCCTTGCCTCCAAGACTGTAGACATATTCCTTAGATATGCGTTTGGCTAACTCCTTCACCTTTAAATCCTTTCTCAAATATTACCTTCTTCAAGAGGACTACCTTAACCACGTTATTCAGTATTGAACCTCTCCCCTATCCCTCGCTTGGTCTCCCTTTCTTTGCTTTTCTTTTCATATTTTCCATTGCACGTCTAGCAAACGTCATAATTAACTTACTTTGTGCAGTCCACAAAGACAGGTATGAATAAACAGACACCCAGCCAAAATTGGCTGAAAATTGTATTCTCTCCTTTCTTAAGAAATTCTAGTGTTGGTGGCTGCAACTGAGCATAAAAATTCAGGAGCTGTCCAGTGAGCATCTTTGTATGGGAAGATCAGGGCAACTCACTCTGCAGAGAAGGGCAGAGATGGGAGACGACGTTGGAGGACAGTGGAGGACAGAGCAAGAAAGACACTGAGAAATTGAGAAAGAAGCTGTCTTGGTTTCTGACAGCTCTTAATGTATTATTTAGTTTTTCAAGAAGCCCAGGTTTGCTTCCACGCTCTGGGATGGGCCATAGGCCTTCATCTGTCTCTTAACTTCCATGTTTTGCTTAAGAGATTTCTTCTGGTTTTCTCTTATGTGAAACCAAGAGCATCTCAACTAATACAATTTTAACCTCCATCTTTTTTTCAAAAGTAATTTGCATGTAATTGTGGAAATGTACATTTCTCACAGATTGTAAACATCCTGTAAGTAACAATTCTCATTCAGTTTTTTATTCCCAACAGTGCCTAGCATTGCTTGGGTCAATGGTTGGTTTTTGATAAGTTTGGTTTTTGATACGTTTTTCTTTAACTAGATTTCTTAAATGAAGAAACCCAGCCTAGATACCAAGTGACATTAAAAGTACAGTAGATACAGAAATAGCTTTCAACTATTACTTTCTCCTCCGTGGAATGAACAAAAAAATTGACTTCATAGATTGCTTATAAATATTTGAAGTTTGCTGGAAAAAAATTTTGTAAACTATTTATTGGACACCTAACATGTCTAGATACAGGGCTAAATGCTTAATACATGGTTTCATGTAACCAGCAATACACCTGTCTGCCACAGATGTTCTTGCTTTTGTCTTACATTTTTTCATTTGTGTTTGATGATGAAACACACAGAGACAAAGTTAACTTGGTCATTCTTCTAACTAGTAGGAGATGGAGCCTGTGCTCAAGATCAGAGGCAGCCTCATCTAGAGTTTAATGGACAATCTTTGGAGCAATATCACCCAGGTTTGATTTTCTTTTTTTTTTTTTTTTGGGGAAGATTAGCCCTGAGCTAACATCTGCTGCCAATCCTCCTCTTTTTGCTGAGGAAGACTGGCCTTGAGCTAACATCCATGCCCATCTTCCTCTACTTTATAAGTGGGACGCCTACCACAGCATGGCTTGTCAAGTGGTGCCATGTCCCCACCCAGGATCTGAACCGACGAATCCTGGGCCACCAAAATGGAATGTGCACACTTAACCACTGTGCCACCAGGCAGGCCCCTATCACCCAGGTTTGAATCACACCTCTGCCACTCCAAGCTGTGTGACCTTGGGCAAGTTACCTACCCTTTAATACTTCAGTTCTCTCTTCTCCAAATGGGCTTGATGATAAGAGCACCCAACTCAGAGGGATGCATCAAAGGTTGACTATTTTGTAGTATGCTTGGACTAGTCCTGGCACATAAGTGCTCTATAAGTATTTGTTGATTAAAAAAAACCCTCATGCCACATCGTACGGTTTTTTTCTTTCACCTTCTTTTCTTGCACAGCACCTGGTACAAGGTGATGACAATAACAGGTACCATTTATTGACTGCTTGCTGCATGATGGGAATTGGACTAAGAACTAACTTAATCTCACTTGATTCTTACAACAAATTAATAGAGACATTTTCCCTTAAGTACGGCATGTTTGGAAAGCAGAAACAGCATGGGAATTTGATTTTATTACTATAGCTTTAATTTTATTCTCCCCAATGGTGCTAAATAATAATGATAATAATAGATGACTTTTAAAACGTGCTTACTAAACTTAAATCCTTTAAAAAGAGCCATTACAACAAATTTGTGAGGTAGTTACTCTTATTTTGCACATTTTATCAGTGAAGAGACTGACAACATTGAAAGCTTAAGTGTCACACAGCTACAGTCTTTAATCATAGCACTTGTTGAATTAAAATATTTTTTAGAACATGAGAATGAAAGCACATCTGTATATCTCTTTACAGAACACACTGTCCAATGAAATTAGTAATGTTTATTTTCCTTATCAAAATATAAGAAGTGAAAGATTTTATCAAAACTCTAAGTCCAACAAAAGCATATATTTAGCTCCAATTTGAGAAGAAGAATCAAGTTCTCAAAGTACATCAGGAAGTGCTACTAATAACATTCTCATAAATAAAATTACTTTTTCTTTGCTCTACAAACTCCTCCACTGAAGGAAAGTGCCCGGTTGCCTAATAAAATTTCTATGTTTAGAATAGACTGAAAATAACACTTATATTGAATTTTCAGTAGCCATACTAATGCACTATCATTCTGAATTTTCTAAGAATAGCTTGATTCTCAGAAGGTAGTTTAGTTAAAGCTCAGAAACTTGCTTTTATGAGATCTTTAGGATATAGAGATGGGTAGATAAATATTTGGGTCATCAGATTTTAGTACTGGACGTCCATCAGAAGAAGCACAAACTTAGCATTTGTTGAGGTTGTCACAACTTCAATGAGTCCTGTGTAGAATCTCCTTAGTACAGTCTCACTTAACCTGTTTGTGTATGAGCCTTAAATAAAAAAGTCACTATTCATATTTGAAATATAAAAACTTCGTCACACATAACTGCTCTTTCTTTTATTTAAGCTTAAAATTCTTAATATCACTACGCAACAAGGCACTCTAACTTAAACGTATAGAACATGCACATATCTGAACTTTAATTGAACAATACCGTAAGATAACATAGCATTTAGTTAATGCTGACTTGCAAGGAATAGACGAATGAAGTAGTTATCGGCACTGAAAACTCAACAAGAAAGGAGTTTATTTTTTCCTTTCGTACCATATAGTTTTCCAAGAAGATGTAACAGCTGTTGACATTTATACATCAAATAGAATGGTACTGAGACATATCAAGAGAGAACTGTGAGGCATACAGGGAGCGAAGCACAAAACTCCAGTCCTAGGATTGTGCTATACTACACACCTCATAGAAAATGTTAGATCAAATGAACAAAAAATAATTAAGGATATAGAAACTGTGAATAAAAACAACACAATTTTACCCCTACGCAGAAAGAGAAAATTCTGCCCCAAATCAAAAAAGAAAACATATTATTTCTAATACTAGATGAATATTTATATGAAGTAAAGTAAACTAGAAAGAAAATCTCAAAAGTTCCACAAACTAAAACCATAAAGGCTGTGTTCTCTGACATAAATGCGATTAAACTAGAAATTTGAAACAAAAGGATAGAAAATAAAGTTTAATACTTTGGAAAAACAAGCTCCAAAAACAAAACAATGTGATCGCTTTCTGACATTTGGGATATTCAAGAAATAAACACTGGGGGCTGGCCCCGTGGCCGAGTGGTTAAGTTCGTGCGCTCCGCTGCAGGCGGCCCAGTGTTCCGTTGGTTCGAATCCTGGGCGCGGACATGGCACTGCTCATCAGACCACGCTGAGGCAGCGTCCCACATACCACAACTAGAAGAACCCACAACGAAGAATACACAACTATGTACCGGGGGGCGTTGGGGAGAAAAAGGAAAAAATAAAATCTTATAAAAAAAAAGAAATAAACACTGAAATTATTATATATTTAGAAATGACAAGTATGGGAAACACTACATACAGAATATGTACACATAATTACATATGAAAAATGTATAACCTAAAATGTATGTATAAAGGAAACAGAAAGTATAAAAATGATGTAAGTATTTTTGAAGAAAGATAAAAAAAGATCAACAATAAAAAATGGGGAAAGAAGAAATTGATTAAAAAAATAGAAATTAATGCTCACTGCTGGTGGGAGTGCAAACTGGTGCAGAAACTATGGAAAGCAGTATGGAGTATCCTCAGAAAATTAAGGATAGATCTACCATATGATCCAGCTATCCCACTGCTGGGTATTTATCCAAAGAACTTGAAAACACAAAGGCATAAAGATACTTGCACCCCTAAGTTCATTGCAGCATTGTACACCATAGCCAAGACATGGAAGCAACCTAGGTGCCCATCAAGGGACGAATGGATAAAGAAGATGTGGTATTTATACACAATGGACTACTACTCAGCCATAAGAAATGACAAAATCCGGCCATTTGTGACAACATGGAGGCACCTTGAGGGTATTATGCTGAGTGAAATAAGTCAGAGGGAGAAAGTCAGATACCATATGATCTCAATCATAAGTAGAAGATAAAAACAACAACAAAAAAACACATTGCATTGGAGATTGGATTGGCAGTTACCATAGGGGAAGGGGGGAGGGCAAAATGGGAGATTAGGCTCACGTGTGAGGGGGTGGACTATAATTAGCGTTTGGGTGGTAAACATGATGTAATGTACACAGAATTCGAAATATGATGTACATCCGAAAAAAAAGTAGAAATTAATGTTTAAAACAACAAAATAGTAATTTCATTAGTAAACTGTTTTTTTGAACTAATTCATAAAATATACCTTGCTTGTCTGAAAAAGGGTCAAAAATGCATCAAAAATATAAATCACATTAATAATAAAAAGTCCATAATACCTGATAGAGAGGTAATATAAAACATTATAAAAGAAAAAATTTTCTACTAATTTGAATCCTCATTTCTATTTGAATATCTAAGCAAATATCAATTTAATGGACCTAGATCTAAAAAACATATAAATTGTTAACACTCACTGAAAATGGTAGAAGATTTAAATATATGAATAATTAAAGACTAAAACAACTACTTCATTGAATTAGCACAAGGTATCTGTTTAAAATATTTGTAATTCTTACATCATTTAAACCATTACAGAGTATTTAGAGAAATGGAAACTTCACAACCAGAATTCTGCTAACAAACTACAAGAATAGAGAAAGTAAGAAGAGCATGGATTAAACTCATTTTTGTGCAAAACAGATGAATAAAATATTATAAATAGGATTTAGCTGAGTATTAAAAGAAAGATACATCACGAGCTAGGAGACTTCATACAAGAAATGAAGGGATTATTCAATATTAGAAGATTTAATATGACAGTACTTTAATAGATTAAAAGAGAAAAAATATGATCTTCTTAATAGATGATGAAAAATCATTTGATCAAATCCAACAGCCATTACTAATTAATTAGTTAAAAAAAAAACTTAGCAATCTAAAAATACAAGGATATGCCCTTAACCTGGTAAGGAATTTACCCAAACCATGTTCTTAACAGTTAACATTAAAAGAGAACCAAGGAAAAGATGTTTATTATTAACATTATTTTCAATATTGTATTAAACATTCTGCCCGATTCAACAGCCTAAGAAAAAGGTTAAAATATTCTTAGAATTTGTAGATAACATTGCCTTCTCATAATATCTGGGCAAACTAATTGAAAAGCTCTGAGAACAAATATGCATTCTATAATGTAATAGACGCAAGCTAAATGTACAAAAATCAATAGCTTTCTTATATGCCAACAATAACCAATTTCTGACAGTAAGGGCAAAAAGAGAATCTGTTCAACATATCAGCAGACACAACAACATACTTGAAGGTAAACTTAAAGGACAGTACATAATCTACACAAGGATCACATAAAACTTTACTGAAGGACACACACGTCAAAGAAACTAATTTAGGGAGTATATCATGTTCCTGAAACAAAAGACACCATCTTTTGAAGATATAAAGTATACCCAAATTAGTCTACCAAGTTAAATGGTATTTGAATCAAAATCAAAATAGTCTTTATTATTTGTAACAAAATCAGCTAATTCTGAAGTTCACATAGATGAGTAAATAAATTATAATAGCTAAGAAATATTTGCAAAAAATTTACACTAGGAGGAAGATGCTCCACCCAAACTCTAAGGTCTTATGATTAAAATAGATTAATCCTAATGGAGAAATGAAGAAACACACTAGAGAGCTTAGAAATAGACAAATATATAAACAGAAATGGTATTTAAAATCTGGCTATAATGATAGACTATTTAATAAATGGTACAGATACAGAAAAAACTGAGAAAAAAGTATTTACCTCAGAAATGTATAAATGTATATTAAGCATTTATTCATATGCTAATGGTAAAAATAAAGCTAAACAAGAGTGAGGTTAGAAGATAAAATGAAGAAAGACGGAAGAATGTGTGCTTTCCACTTGTTATGCTGAAGTTAGGTAATCCAGTATCTTCAAAGTGTAAAATGAATTTAAATTGTGGAGATACGTGACTAGGAAACTACCTAAAATCCACTCTTGCCTTGTTTATAACTAATAGAACTTCTATACTCTTGGGGGATAGCAATGTATCCAGCTAAATGTCAACATTTCTCAGCATCCCATGTAACTAGCTATGGCTATATGACCATGTTCTGACCAACCATAAAGAAGCGAATGGTTTAGGGAAGGATTTCCTGGGAGGCTTTTTAAAGAGAATCAGACAAGTATGGATCGATCCCCTTTTCCATCTACCTTTTCTAGTTTTTGCTACCTGGAACTCAGGTGCCATGGCTGAAGTGCTAGCAGTCCAAGAACAATAGAACAGTAAGATATAAGGTGCACGGGGCCCAATTTATTTCTGAATCTAACATAACGGCACTGGACCTTCCTTCCACCTGTGGACTTCTTTTGAATGAGAAAATAAAGTAACGTATGTTGAAGCCACTTTTCTGTTTTGTGTTTTGTTTTCTGTTATGTGCAGCCAATCCTAACAGTAAATTATGCAGGATGTAAGGAATTCTGAGACGATTGGAGATAATGATTGAAATGTGAGTACTGTAGACCATAAATGTTAGAAAGAAAATAATGAGTTGACAACACGAACCTCACACTCACCCATCCTGCTGCTTATGCTGGAATGAGAATAGTTAGTGTGTTAAAGGAGATAGTAAAATTCTAACGATTATATTGGAAAAAATATTCCACTCGGAAGACTGAGCACATCTTGGAGTGTTCTTGTCATAAACAGATTCTAGTTCCATGCTGACCTGAACTTCATGAGACTTTATTTTTCCTCTTTAAATTATTCCAGGATTTTAAAAGGCAAAGATTACTTGGGAAGCTCTAATAATCAGTAAAAGCCTTATAAAACATCCAAAACCTTGCTTTTAAATCATCTTGAAAGAATCACACTTTTATATGGAATATTTCATTCAAAAAATTTTACTCAACAAGACTCTGTGATTACTATGGACAAGACACACCAGATATGCCCCATTATTAATTTTAATCTTTACCTATATTAAAATACTTTTTCCCTAAGTGTATAAAATTCATTTTGACATAACACTATAAGAAACAGATGTGAAACTTGTCCTACCAAAACAGATTTTAAATTTTCCCTTTTAATGTATACGCTGAACACTGAAATGAAGACCATAATAAACTTGTAGCTGAATATATGTTTTAAACACCTTTTTAACAAAGTTAAACAATGATAATTTTAGAATCAAGACCAGTGAACTGTTTAAAAATGTTCTGTAAGTAGGAGGTGTGAATTGTGATATACTCATTGGGTTGTTTTTAATATGTGTTCACGTACATATTAGTTATGAAAACAAAAATTTAACAACCAGATTTTGTGAGTATAAGGTAGGAAATAACATAGAGAGGATTTATTTAAACTTTTCAGACTTTTTTCCCCACAGCGTCTCAGGCAAATACCCAACAGTTTCTGGGGGCTTGGAGGGGTCCTACTGGGTTCAGAACTGTGAAGTCACAGCAATGCAACCACCCCCTCCCACCACCACCCAGAACCGTCAGCGGTGGGCTCTCTCAGCACTCAAAGGAGCATCAGAAAATACGGAAGAATAGTGGTAGACACTTGGAGGAACTGGGGACAGTGGAGATCTGAGGTGTAGGTAAAGAAAGGCATTTAGGAGTCCCTGGAAAAAGGAGAGACTCCTGAGAGAGGTCAAGGCTGAGCTCCATATGGGGCCCAAGGAATATTACAGACATTTAAAAAATTCTGTTGATTCTTGAAATTGTCATTTTCTATGGGATCTTGTGACTCCTTTCTACTCTTGCTAGCTTTAAAAAAATTCTCGTTTTTTGGTTTTGTTTTACTTGTTTTTGGTGAGGAAGATGGTCCCTGAGCTAACATCTGTGCCAATCTTCCTCTACTTTGTATGTGGGATGCTGCCACAGTATGGCTTGAAGGATGGTGTGGGTCCGTGCTCAGGATCTGAACTGGGGAACCTGGGCTGCTGAAGCAGAGCACGCAGAACTTAACCACTAAACCACTGGACTGGCCCTCCAAAAAATTATGAAAAATTTCTCAAAACAAAGTATTCTGACTGTGGAGTAAGTTTACAAATCCACACTTCCTATGTGGACTATGAAACTGCTCAGAATGCAGCCACCTTTCCTCCTCTGTGCCCCCACTGCCCAGGATGCATGCTGTACTTGCATGAGACTTTCACTATTTTCTGAATGTGCCTTTAGTTATCACCCTTCCATGTATCCTTGGCTGATTGTTTCCTCTGCTTGGAATGTCCTTCTCCATTTTACCTCTGGAGATAGTTCTAAACATTCTCTCAGGGCCCAACCTGAACACTTTTTCCTTTATGGAAAGTTATCTGATTGCCTCATCCTCTTTCTCTCTCTCCTCTTAACACCAAATACAGGGTTAATTGATCCACACATTTGTATACTCCTCAATATAACACTTACATGGAACTATAGAAGTTGTTTGACTGTATGTCTGCCACATACACATACGGGACTAAAGAGAACTTCACCAGCTGAATGCAAGCAAATTGGAGAGGCTTCAGAGTGCCAGCTGAGAAAAAGATACCCTGATCAGAAGGAACAGAGAGTAGTCGTGAGAAGAGAGCCAAGCAGGTAGGCAGCTTCATCCATTCGCTTAGCTGTTCTCAGAGGTAGAAGTTTACAAGAAATTAAGAAGGGGAATGACTTCCAGGAAGACGTCACTTCTAAAACCCTCTCCTCATCTCCCCTAACCACTTGCCATCTTTCATTTACATCCAGCTTTCTGGCCCCAAAGTCACTTTCTGCGTATAGAGGAGGAAAAAAATCCTTAGAGAAACCTTGCCTTCGCCTCTCATCTTCTTGGTGAGAGAAGTGACCTGAACAAGGGCTCAAACCTAAAAAGGCGCAGACTTAAAACTGGAATACGTTTCTTCTCTCTTTGTAAGAGGGGCTTTCCTTTATATCTTTGATATCCCTTAAGATTTAGAATAAATTATACCTTTCTGAGAGGTTAAATGGTCTTTTGTGAACTTCACTTTTAAATCTTCTTGAAAGTCATTTAGATTTGTGGAAGAACTTTTATAAAAAAATAACGTACTCTGTAAGTTTATAACCAACTGCGTAGAAATAGGATAAAATACTACAAAGCAAGTGTGAGAACTCCGCATTTCTTTCTTTGATGCATCCTCAAAGCCCACTTAGCCAACACTAGGCATCCAGCGATTTTGAATGAATGTGTGGGTGTAAAGTGTGGTGTGGCATATTCAGGAACAACTGAAATTGATTGTTTATTATGTACAAGCTTCAGGAAAATTAACTGTACAATAGCGCGCTTAATGTGTGTTGAAGTTTTCTCAGAGGGAGGTAGACACAGTCCCAGCAGATGGCATGGACTGCTGTGAGTCCATGGGTGAAAATCCTGGTGTCAGCATTTGAACTTGGGGCCTTGTGATGGTAAGCCATGAAGTGAGTGCACATATCCCATTCTGTGATATCTCAATCACTGGGCAGACTACTCACCTAAACAGAGAAGACTAGTAATATGTCCTGAGGAAAGAGTTAAGTAATGGGTTGGTAGATTTGCTTCTCTTCTCATGACTTCCATTTTATATATATCCCTCTAAATTGGTTTTCTTTTTATTAACCTATTGAAATTGTTACCATAACCCAAGCAAGTCAAAAGACATTTCTTATGAGAAACTGGCTTTATGAATACTTGCTATCTTTTTTGAAACTATAAAGATATTAGTTCAATTACCAACTGATTTAGAGGCCCAACCAATACTTATGTAATATTTTAAATTCATGTATTTAATATGATAGGTTTTGCATTTTATTTCTACAGATATGAAAGCAAAAATATCTTTGTACTTCTCTTTAGAGAGTTAAAATCAAAGTTTTCTTAAATACCTGCCAATAATTCAATAGTAGATTTAGCATAGTAAAATTTGATTAATAGTCAAAACTTAAGCAACAAGAAGGCATTGATATAGGTGCCCCTAAATTTAACAGTCAGAATTACTACCAATATCCACTGCACATGCTAATGAACATGCCTGAGTCAGCACAGCATCACACATTTAGAATTATGACTTCCTAAATCATTATGCCCACATTACTGCCATGCACTGTTTTTGTAGTACAGATAACGGCCACACGAATTGCAATGCCTCAACAGCAGAGCACAATTTTAGTGTTTTTAATACTGATTTTTCAGCATGCTGAATAAACCTCCAAGTCCGGTATAAGAAAATAAAATTACGAGAAACACAATTAAACTGTTAAGTTTTAAAAATCCAGCTGCCTTTAAAATGTCTATTCATTTATCTTACCAAAGACCTCACTGCAATAACCCTAGGGCAGTGTTCACAACTAAACTGTTAATTAACATTCACATTTGACTTTAGAAAGAGGGAATAAAATTTCTTTGCATTGGTGCCGTGCGCATTTGCACTGTCCCTGTTCACCAGTTTTAGAGGAATTCTTGATGAGAACATTGGACCTGATCTCTATGTCTATGGTTCTGTATACATTAGAACACTGAAAAAAAGTGAACTGAAAAAATAAATTGGGGGAATTCCCCATTGATTCAGTCAGTTGCTGAATGCTCTTTGAATTCCTATTGTGTGCCAAGCAGAAAGAAAAATAACAAATAGAAGATATAGTCTTTAGTGTTCAGAAGCTCTCCATTTAATTGGGGATAACAGTAAAATAATCATAGAGCAACCTCCTAACATACCTATATATACATATGCAAATTTATTTGTAGCCTGGACTAATTTGTAAATTTACCTATTTATCTATCATTAGTTTATATTTGTGTGTGTGTATACACACACAGACACATATACAAATTTATAAATCGTGAGTTGCTATGTGTTGAAAGATGTGTCATGTGGAGTCTACCATTGAGAGAAAGATATTAAGCCATGAACTGAGATCAGCTAGCTTTGTGCAAATGTTGTCCTTTATAGCTACTGAGGGTGTAGAAGACATGGATAGATTATTCAGGAGCCTCGTCCCTACCCAAACCATTTCATTTGATCATGCCATCCTCATATGGCCCTCACAGCATTTTTCATGACCTTAAGCCACCTTCTTTCTTTACTGTTCATTATGAATAGCAATAGTGTTAAAATGGTTATTTCTTACCTTCTCCCTCCAGAATATAAACTCCCTAAGAGCAGAGACTTGGACATTTTACCACTGTATACCACACGGAGCAGAGAACCTGGCACACAGTAGATGTTTATTTAATATTCGCCTAATGAACACCTACATGAAGTCAACATGAATTCTTCCTTCTGTGATGGTAAGGCAGGTGATGTTGGGAGGGAAGATGACTGCCTGCGTCAGAGAGTAATCATAATATTAATAATTAAACCAATGTAAATATTTTGGAAATGTACATATACTGTCTCAAGTCCAGACACAACCTCTGGTTCCTTGTGGCATTCATTTACCTGGGAGGACTTAGATGTCATAGAAGGATTGAAAGAGAAAAGACTAAGTACTATTCAGCTGCTGAAGCAAAGGCTATGGTACGCAGCCCCCACTCTCACCCCCATCACCAATTAGTATATCAAAGGCCCAAGCTAAAGCATCCAGCTTACAAGTCAACTCTGTAATTGTTAAAGGGTATTCAAGGCATAGAAAAGCCTACCCTTTTCCGGCTCGAGGGATTGTAGGAAATGAGGAGGAGGGAGAGATAGAGAGATCCAAAGCACAGCACCAAGTGATCAGACACATCAGACAAAGAAATAATAAGTTAGTTGGAAAATCCTAGAAGTGGAGAGGGACTCTCTCCTCTCCCACCGCTATCAACAGGCTGGTGGCCACAACATGGGTGGGTAAAGGAAGGCCCTGGGCCTGACTGAGTTATAGCTTTCCTGAGACTCCACCCTCCACCCCAAGGAGGCTTTGAGGAGAAAGAAAGGTAAGCAGAAAGACTGCCTCTGGAAAAGGGAGGGTGGCAGAGCTGGTCCACCACTGAGGCTACCACCCAAGCATGCAAAGACTTGCCCTTGTTGAGCTCTGAACACCCATAGGGGAAAGGCTGAGGCTGACACAGTGGGAGGGAACAAAGGTGTCTGATAAGTAGCTCCTGACCTCAACTGCAAAAGCCAATAGGTCAGGCATCATCCTGGGGAACAGAAGCATAAACCCTAGAAAGAAGAGGAGTAGAGGTATTGTGGCCAAAGACCTAAACTTTTCTCTCCTCTGACAGGTTGTGCAAGATTGTGCATAGTTCCATCTATGTTGCTGCAAATGGGACAGTTTTGTCTTTTTTATGGCTGAGTAGTATTCCATTGTATACACACACACACACACACACACACACACACACATATATTTATCACATCTTCTTTATCCATTCATCAGTTGATGGACACTTGGGTTGCTTCCACATCTTTGCTATTGTGAATAATGCTGCCATGAACATAGGAATGTATAAGTCTCTTTGAATTGTCAATTTTAAGTTCTTTGGATAAATACCCAGTAGTGGAATAGATGGGTCATATGGTATTTCAATTTTTAATTTTTTGAGAACCTTCCATACCGTTTTCCATAGTGGCCACACCAGTTTGCATTCCCACCAGCAGTGTATGAAGATTCCCTTTTCTCCACATCCTTTCCAAGATTTGTTGTTTTTTCTCTTGGTAATTTATAGCCATTCTAACAGGTGTAAGGTGGTATCTCACGGCAGTTTTACATTTCCCTGATGATTAGTGATGTTGAAGATCTTTTCATGTGCCTTTTGGCAATCTGTATATCTTCTTTGGAAAAATGTTTGTTCATATCCTCCACCATTTTTTGATTGGGTTGTTTGTTGTTTGTTGTTGAATTATATGAGTTCTTTGTATATTTTGGAGATTAACCCCTTGTTGGACATGTGATTTGCAAATATTTTCTCCCAGTTGGTGGGTTTTTTCATTTTGTTCATAGTTTCCTTTGCTGTGAAGAAGCTCTTTGGTCTGATGAAGTCCCATTTGTTTAGTTTTGCTTTTGTTTCTCTTGCCTGAGTAGATATGGTATTCAAAAAGATCATTCTAAGACTAATGCCAAAGAGCGTACTGCCTATATTTTCTTCTAGGAAGTTTACAGTTTCACGTCTTACCTTCAAGTCTTTGATCCATTTTGAGTTAATTTTTCTACATGGTGAAACATATTGGTCTACCTTTATTCATTTGCATGTGGCTGTCCAGTCTTTCCAACACCATTTATTGAAGAGCTTTTCCTTGGGATTGCAGAGGCCCTGTGGAGTCTCCCAATAAATGGGAAGGCAATGAGGCACGGGCTCAGGATCTGCTGCCACCTGCTCTCACAGTCCCACCAAGACGTGCTTCCCCCTTCAGGGCTGCAGCAGTACTATGGGCATTTGTAGCAGCTGGGAGCTCATTTGCCAGGACTTGCAGTTCCACTGCTGTCTGCTCCTAAGTTGCATGAGCCATTGTGCTTGGTGGGCGGGGCCTCCCCACTGAGTCTGCACCAGAGCCACTCCCTGGGACCATGGTGGGACTGTGGACTCTCGCACTGGATGAGAGAGTGATCACACGGGGCTCAGAGCTGCTGCTGCCTGCTCCCACAGGCCCGCCTAGTCATGCTCTTCCCTTTGGGGCCACAGCTGCTTGTTCGTCCAGGCCATAGATATACTGCCACCTGCTCCTAGGTCTGTTTCTAGGTCACAACAGCTGTTGTGCTTGGTGAGTGGGGCCTTCCCACTGTGTTTCGGCCAGAGCCACTCCCTGTGGTCTGTGTGGCCCTGTAGACTCTCCTGTCTGAGGGGGAAGTGATCACGCGGGGGAGCGGGGGCTCAGGGCTGCAGTGACCTGTTTCTGCAGTTGTGGTGAGGTGTGCTCCTGCCCTCAGGGCTGCAGCAGTGCTATGAGTGCTCCAGCTGGGAGAGCAGTCATAGGCGTGTACCAGGCTGCATGGGAGCCAGAAACTGCTCATCTATCTCCACCACCTCCCCGGGGTTAGTCCATCCACCTTCAGCTGTATAACTGCGTGAGTCTCTCAGGCTGTGTGGGTATCCTCCGCTGATCAATGAATGTCCATTTAGTTGTAGTTCAAAGAGGGGGAGACAAAGGGAACAGCTCAGTCTGCCACGTTGCTGACATCATCTCTCCTCTTCTATTTTATATGTGGGATTCCACCACAAAGGTTCGGAACCCACGAACCCCGGGCTGCCGCAGTGGAGCATTCAAACTTAACTACTACATCACTGGACCAGCCCCTATAGAATTTTTTAAGAAGATAAATGGATCACTTACATCATCTACATTTTAAAATATATGTTATTACATTTGGGGGGAAATTTATATGTTTTGAAGAACTGGATTATCTGTAGATTTATGAGGATGAACATAAAACTAGAAAATACCCAGTTTCTACACTAGTGTGGTGATAAAGGATTTTAATTAAAATATTGTGAAATTATAAAAAATATTTTCTAATTGTAATACTTGCGCTATTTAGAATCTTGGGAAATACGGATGGAAAAGTTTTAAACCATATATAATTTACAACATAACTATATTTTCAGCTTCTAGTAACAATAAAGGTATAAAAAAAAGTATTCATCACATTCATTTAAAATGTGCTCTAATGGTTGTCTGCTGTGTGCACACACTTTTGCCTCATTAGCATGTCAAAGTAGGGGTAGTTTAAAGAGATAATGGAGGGGAAAAAAACCCAGTATGTTCTTTCACCTTCAGTCTGACCTAGATTACATTATGTTCCAATACAAAAGCTAACGAGAAATAACATTAGCGAAATTCAGCATCATTCCAAAAATGACACAATCTGCCCCTAGCATAATAATTTAAGTAATGCAACTAATTCTCCCTTTGGGCTCCAGGTCAGAATTTATGGGCTGGTTTTGTCTTTTTATCTATTCTTCCTCTTGCCCCTGAACATTGTGTTTGGTTCTCCTCCAAATCTGGTATACCAGTTACTCCTCTCCAAACACCATCCGTATCTTCATTTGCTAAACATTTTAGTATTCCACTTTCAGCCATTCTCATTCTATAGTTATTTTCTGGTGAACATAATCTCCACTGATACTCCTCTATAGAACTCGTTCATTCATTCAGTCTTTCACATAAATTTGAGGCACCTCTCCTATGCCAGCTCTGTTGTGTGGTAATCCCTTCCCTTAATACCACCAACATGTATTATTTATACATCAGATTTAGCTCTTCTCTCATTCTTTATTTTCTTGTATATGTGTATTTCCCCAACTCACTTGCAAATTTCTTTTAAACAGGAATTCAAAAGGAAAAATAGCCTTTTCCATTTCCCATTTTGCGGGGAATAACAGTAGATAAAGAATATTTACAAACTATCCTTTTATTGATATAATAAATTTCAATGAAAAAGCATGTTGGTGCCACAGAAATCAAGTACCTCTGAGTGAAAAGCCAATTTGATCTTTTCTTCTGAGGGGTTAGTCACTTATCATTACACACGGAGTTAGTGAATGACGATGGGTATCCTTTTTAGTTTATTAAAATTGATCATGTTCATTTGTAATCATTAGGAATATCCTTAAAATAGCTAGGTAGCCTTGATTTCAATATATGTTTAGATTTAATTATAAGAAATAAAGGTTAAATTATGTGAGAACACATGCTGAGCTCATCCTTGAAGACTGGCATGGAGAAATCAACACATTAAAGAAGAGAAGAAATAAGTGGCACTTTTGCCATTTCAATTTAATTCTACTGCTTTTCTAATGAAAATTCACCTAAACACAAAGTATCTTACTAATTATCTAATCACAGCAGGGAAATAATAAATGTAAACTGTACAATAGTATTTGGAATTGTGCTCAGAACTGCTTCACTCTTGGCTCTCCCCTAAGGTATGTTAACCAATAGCAAGCTTCTAATATATTATCCTAAGGAAAACAAAGCTCTAAATATTAAACTGCTTTTCCTCCTACCATTTTAAAATATCTCAAATTTGTTTTTCTCAATTCACAAAATGTTTGGATTCCATGTTCTCCTTCCTTTTGCAAGTTTAAAGATTAATTGTCTATCACTGTGAGATGTTAAAGCCAATGAAAAGAAACATTAAGTCCAACTAATAAACACAAAATCTACCGTTTGTTGAGTCACCTGAATTTTAGGAAGATTGTTGAAGTTATGATTGTTTAATGACAGTATTTTAGGAAAATTTTATTATTTAGCACTATTTACACTTTTGAAGTAGAGGACAGACATTACTCAGAGAAAAGCACAAAGAAATGGCTGACTCTCAAAATGAAGTGTGCTCCTGCTGAGTCTTATTTCTTTAGCCATCAGGGATAAATGATTCTCCCTTTAAAAACACAGGGAATTATATGTTTTTCTCTTACTTCTTCTCTAGCAATATCCCTCCCAGCCACAGTCAGAAGATAGAATTCTTCAAGACAATTTGTGTAAAGATAAATCTATTTTATATGTTTTTTTTTTTTTCAAATCTAGCAATGAAAATGGCCCTTGCACTTGGGAGGGAGTATACGGCCTAAACGGGTTTAGAGATACTAACATAGCTCTAAAATTTTCAAATGAGCTCAAGATTTTAGACCTCAGTGAACGAACCCCAAAAATATACACAAAGCAAATGTTATGATCTTATGGTCAGAACTAGAAATATTGACAAAATAATGGTTATCAAAAGAAGCAAAATATTAGAAATGGGGAATAAATTTTCCTCATGGATTAATGTATCTTTTCTTTATTTACATAAAAATATTTTAAAAATTTAAGACACTATAGAATAGTGAGAAAAGGGTTGAAAAACAAACACTCTGAAAGTCTGAAATAAAAATGCTATCTGCCAGGAGCTGATAAAGGTTACACAACCAACATCAATTCTGTTAAGGTTATGATTGATTTATTGTTTTTTCGGGGGAATGTCATAGATAACCTCGATTTCAGCTGGGCCTTTGACAGAACATCTAGTCATATTCTGGTAGAGAAACGGTGAAGCTGTGAATTAGGTAACTGCACAATTATGGAAGATTTACTGTTCTCCAAACAATTAAACTCAAATTGTGATGAGTGGATTGATGTCGTCTACCATGGATGTTTCCCGTGACCCAACATAAGACTATGCTCAGCGATATTTTAAATCAATGACTTAACAGGAGGCGCAGAAAACTTACTTTACAAATATAAAAGGCACATAAAAACAACAAGATTCAACATTATTTCCCTGGAACACTAGACTGAAGCTCACAACATGGAATTTGAATGGAGTCATTACATACTAAGTTTTAAATTTAGGTTTAAAGAATGAATTAAACAAATAGAAGCAAAGGATTGCAGTCGTCCATGTGAAAAAGATCCAAATGCATTTTAACTCACAAACTGGGCCAACAGCGATGTGAAAACTGCTTTAAGGTGAATATAAAAATAAGCATAACCCAAAGTCAAATTTGGTCTTAGTTGCAATAACAAGAAATGCAGTTCCTTAGTCACAGACCTAGTCAATTGTTCATGTTTGGCGCTGGTTAGACCAGATTTGCAGCATTGTTTCCTCTTCGCTTATTCATTTCTTGTTCATTTAATAATATGGGGAGCATCTTTCATATGAAAAGTGAAACGCCATTAAAAAAAATCCACCTGAAACATTTTAAGGAAACCGACAGCTGAAGGCTTCCAGGAGGAAGGCAATTAAAATGATGAGGATTCCAAACACCCTGTCACATAAATAGTTAATGAAAACGGAGACATTTTCACTGACAAAGAGAATAGCCATAAAGAATAAACTCATGCATTTGGAGGGCTGCGATAAAAATTTGGTTTGTGTTGTCTCATAAGGCAGACCTAAAACTAACCTGTAATAATCATTGAAAGGCAAAGAGGAGACCCAAAGAAGGAAGAATTTTCTGACAATTTGAGTTGTTCAGCAATACAAGAGGCACCCTGTAAATGTCCATATTTCCCAGTGCGATGCACCATAAAGCAGGCTCTTGGGGATTATGGAAGGATATTCTTGTACCCGGGTCGGGTGCAACAGGTAGGAGGGTAGACTTGCCTTTGAAATTACGATTCCAGAAAACTGCATTCAAGGAAGCTACACTATAGATATCACATTGCTTCGATATCTTGGCATATTTTTAAACATCCTGTTTATCTTGGGACCTATCAGTTTCATTTTCTTCCGTTTACAGATTTATCCCCACTTGCCAAGCCTCAGGATCATTTTCTTCCGTTTATTCATTCCTTGCTTCCACCTTCAGGGGAACTACCTATTTATATTCTCTGAGTTCCTTAGAGGAATTTTTTCTCTCAGGGTTTCAACTCTAACTATTTAGCTTTAGGCTGAATTCTCTGGAGCAGCCTGAACTCTAACATACACTTGATTCCTTAGTTTCTGTGCTCAGGATTTCCCTGACTGGCCTCGTCTATGCTCTAGGTACATAGAATCTCATTACCCTCCTCTCAACTGAGTCTCCATTTTCAAACAGCACATTCTGGGTTTTCCTCGGTCCTCTTTCCTGAATTTCCTTTTATGGATTTTCTAGGAATGAGTGCTCCAGCCATTTCAACATAGCTCTATTTATCCACTGACTCTACCGTTTTCTCTAAATCCTAGGATTCTTTGTAATACACTGTCTTATTCTCCCTTCAGCACGAAGCTTTGAGGCATTAAATTTCTCACCAGTGTTTT
The DNA here is from genome assembly GCF_041296265.1 of Equus caballus. NCBI lineage: Eukaryota > Metazoa > Chordata > Mammalia > Perissodactyla > Equidae > Equus > Equus caballus. Next base: position 46,386,265 of record NC_091710.1, read on the forward strand.
CTCTCTCTCTTTCCGTAGAATAACAAGCACAGCCTTTCCAACCTTAACTTGCCAAATACCCAGGTACAAGGAAGACAATGGAAAATGTCTTCAAAATTGGTAAATCTCAAAGGATGAGAAAGTAGCATTGAAACCAACAGGAAAAATTAAATTACAGTAACGGAAATAGAGGGAGTAGTCATTATTGAGGTTAGTGTAAATAATTTGGGGCAATAATAAGATCAAAATCCATGTTAGACAGAATGAAGACTAGGGCTGCAGATGAATTAATGGTTGTAACAGTCGTTGTAAACAGGAAAATAGAGAGGATAGAAAAGTGTTTGAAAAGGATCACCCATCTTTAAATTAGGAGTAAGAATGGATGTGTTTCAATACTGAATAGAGGACATTTGACAAGAGAAACTTTTTTTTTGCGGGAAGAGAAAAGATTCTAATATTGTATATTAGAAGAAGGCTTCTTTAGATATTTTACTTTATTTAAACCTCACCCATGTGGGACAAAACTAATATCTTGCCTTTCTCGCACCGTGAGGAAGTCATACACAACAAATCAGACACACACATGCTCACTCACGTTATATCCTGAGACAAACAATGACAACAAAAGAGTAAACTCTCAACCTTGAAAAACTAAAATAAATAACTGTTGAGCTAGGTACTAGCCTCTACATTGTTTACTACAAAAACAGCTTCATTTCTGACTATTGCAATTCTGATATCCGAAGAGAGATCATAACCTTTGAGAATACGATACTATGTAAAAAAATTGCTGTTGTTCCGCTACAAATTGACTAATCGTAACCTTGACAGTTTTGTAATCTTTGTTTTGTTTTGTTTGTATTTAAGCACACATTTTTTTTTTTATTGGCAAGCAAGCATTCTAAAGCCAAACTCCCTTGCAAACTTAATTGCAAATAAATTAGCATTCTTTTTCTAAAAGACTTCCTTTCCCCTTCTCTGGGTCTTCCTTTGCTATGATGGTAGATATTATACCTTTTTATACAGAGGAGGAAACTGAGGCTATGGAAGGGCTATAGCTTAATCACAAATGCACAGCATTAGATCCAGAACTTACATAAAACTATAAGTTTGTATTAGTTACATACTGCTAAATAGTGAATTACTCCAAAACTTAGCAGTTTAAAATAAGAAATATTTATCATCTCACAGTTTTTGTAGGTCGAGCAATCTGAGCGTGAATTAGTCAGGTGCCTCTGGCTTAGGGTCTCTTTTAAGGCTGTAATCAAGACATTGGCCAGGAGTACAGTTATTTCAAGGCTTGAATGGCATAGAGGAGATCCACTTTTAAGCTCACTCATGTGGCTGTTAGCAGACGGCTAACTTGACATTACTATTTGCCATAGACATTACTTCCTTGCCACATGGGACTATCCATGGGCTTCCCACAACATGGCGGCTTGCTTTACTCAGAGGAAGCAAACTAGAAGGCATCGGAAGGTGCATAGGAAAGATGCTGGAGTCTTTCTGTAACCTATTCTCAAAAGTGGTATCCCATTTCATCTGCCACATTATATTCTTTAAAAGCAAGTCACTAAGTCCAGCCCACATTCAAGGGGAAACGATCATACAAGGGTGAATATCAAGGAGCAAAGATCATTAGGAACCATCTTAGAGGCTGCCTACCACGGACTATAAAGTCTTTTCTCTACGCATGTGGGACCCAAACTCCTCTGCTTCTTTTAAAAATATAAAGCAATTATAGAAATATCCATGCAAGAACATTGACTTCAAAGACTATTTGGTTAAATTTAAAAAAAGAAAGCTGAACATTTAGTTTGAATACAGCAACATATTTAAATGCATTTTTTTCATCACAGCACTACAAGTATATTTTTAAATATTTAAATGCAGTTCCAGGTACAATATATTAGGTCATTAAAGAATAATGATACTTCTGCAAAAAGCTAGATGAATAAACAAAAGCCGTATTTGTAAATGCATTAGAGGTTAGAGATCTGTAGAAGGATGCAACGAACATTAAATAAATTAAAATTTCAGGGAGGGGACTATTTCTTTGATGAGATGAAAATTTTTAGCCATTTTTTTTTCCCTTTGGAAGCATATGTGTATTCTAGGTACAGGCTGAATTGGGTTGCTCAAAAGACATCGAAGGTAAAGAGAAACTAGTAAAGCTTCTAAAAGTAGTACAAGGCTCACGGGACAAATTGAAAACTTGCAGACTCAAAGATGTGGCTAAAATGTGCTGAAATCTGGTGCTACATGCAGGCTGCAGAGCAAGGTTGAAAGCTTCAAAAATACAGACAGAAAATCTCCCATAGTCTTGTGGTGCTTAGGAAACACAGATCTGCCCAGAAGGGCGCCTGTGTCAAGCATGGTGACTGCCTCCCCTTCAAGCATATGATAGTTTTAAATCTATACAAAATGAGATTACAAGAAGAAAGCTTGGGACTTCCGAAGGGCAGGGCTGTATCTCCCACAATTTTTTACATTAAGAAAAAAGACTTATCTGACTCTCAGTCAAAGCTTGGAACTATGGTAGAGAAAGCAGAGGACAAGAATGTTAAAATAAGGGCCAGCGCCATGGCCTAGTGGTTAAGATTGGTGCGCTCTGCTTTGGCAGCCCAGGTTCCGTTCCTGGACATGGACCTATCAGGAGCCAGGCTATGGCAGCAACCTGTATACAAAATAGAGGAAGATTGGCACAGATGTTAGCTCAGTGTGAATCTTTCTTAGCAAAAGAAAAAAGAGAGAGAGAGAAAGATTGTTAAAATAGATTGAAGGACAGAGAATTCTAACTTAGAAAAGAAACTGAACAGACATCATAGAAATGAAAAGTAGGATATCTGATGTTAGGAATTTGTTGCATACGTTTAATCTCAGACCCAACAGGGCAACAGAATTAGTGATCTCAAACCTAGGTAAGTAGAAAATAAATTAGATTGGGGAAGAATGACAGAACAGAAGATTGTGTAACAGACATCTAAGAAAAACTCAAAATATCTAACATTCTTATTATTAGATTCACAGGAGAGGAGATAATAATGTTCAAATATTCAAAGACATAATGAATAAGAATTTTCCAAAACCAATTAAAGGTATCAATCTGTAGGTTCATAAGTTCAAGGAGCTGTAACAAGGATAAACACACACACACCCCCACACACAAAACTCACACAGAGAGTATGCTGATATCCAAGACCAGAAAAAATCTTACAAGCAGCCAGAGAAATTAAGCACATGTTATCAAAAAGACCAACAGTAAGACTGACAGCAGATTTCTAAACATAAGATGGAAGCCAGAAAACATTGAAATGGGATCTTAAAGACGATGAAGAAACTGTTAACAGGAGCTCTATATCCAGGTGAAATATTCTTAAAAACTGAAGGCAAAATAAAAATGGTTGGTTCCAACACCAAAGGAATTTCTTTCCAGCCGGCCTAAACAAAAATCTAACAAGGCTTTACGTAGAACAACAGTCATCCTACAGAAACAAGAAAACAAACAAAAAGCCTGAAGAACACCAGCAGTACTAAAGATGTAAATAAATATAAATGAATGCTAACCGTACAAAGCAGTAATTGTATGTTGAATGAACTTTATATTTGCAAGTACAATATATGAAAACAAGAATGCAAATGTACAAGAAGGATTAATAGATTTTAGAGTTTGTAAGGTTCTAGCACTATGCAATGGTGGCAAAAGTGAGACTTTTATAAGACTGTATTCTGAACTCCAAGATAACCACTAAAAGTATGGGAAAAGAATCTACAACTAAGTTAATAAAAAGAAGATCATAAAATAATAAACAAATACTCCATCAATTAACAAGGAAAAATTCAGCTAGAAACTAATAACACAAGGCAAGTAGAAAAAACATCCAGCTGTATAAAATTTAAACACTATATCTCTAAGTTATATGAATCAAATTAGAAATATTAAAAATATTCAAACAATGATAATAAAACATTCAAAACTAAGTGCTAAAGCATTCCTTAAGGGAAGATTGATAGCTTTAAATGCTTGTATTAGAAAAGAAGGAAGGTTTAAAATCCATGGTCTACATTTCCTAAGTAGCTGGGAAAATACCAACAAATGAAACCCAAACTAAGTAAAAGAAAATAGAATAATAAATTGGAGAATTTGACAAAACATTCAAAAAGAGAATATGAAAATGAACAAAAATTAAATTTGATTATTTTGAAAGATTGATACAATTAGCAAACTTTTAAACACTCTCAAAAAAAGAGAAATACAAATCAATATCAGGAATAAAAAAGAGGGGATTATATAGACAACTTTATGATACTAAATTTAACAATCTGGATGAAATTGAGAATTTCCTCTGAGCATCTGATGTCGCAGACCTGGCAGAAAAAAATAATAAATATAAATAGTTCTATAGCCCTTAAAGGAACTGAATTTATCATTTAAAAACCTTGCAAAGGAAACAAGCCCAGAAGGCTTCACTGGTGGATTATGTTAAACATACAAGGAAGAAATAATGCCAAACTTACAAAATTTACCAACCTCTCCTATAGACCAAAAAAAGAAATACTAACTTTTATGAGAGCAGCATATGCTCGATATGAAAACCCAACAATGACAGTACAAGAAAGTAATCTATTTCACAGACATAGATGATATCCTTTACAGAAGATCAGAAAATCAAGATTCATGAAAATAAAAAGTTAATAAATCATGACTATTGAGATTTATTCCAGGTATGCAATGGTATTTTGACAATAGATAATTCAGTCAATATAATTATTTACATTAACAGAAAAAGGAAAAATAATATGATCATTTTGATAAGTGCAAAAAATAAATTTGGTAAAATTTAACACTCAGTCCTTAATAAGGAAAATAATTCTTAGCAAATAAAGAATAGAAAGGAATTTTCTTAATGTGATAAAGAATAACATTTCGTTCAATGTTTACCCGAATTCATCCCCGTCCACTAAGGCAAGAAGAGAAATAAAATGCATAAGAATTGAAAGGAAGACTTCAAAAGTCTTAATTCACAGATGACCTGATTTTGTACCAAGAAAAATGTTATAAAATCTACAAACTATTAGAAGTATTAAGTAAGTTTAGCAAGGTCAATGGATATAAGGTTGACATACAAAAAATAATCAGTCACACATGCAGAACCTCATCATCATCTTCCACAAGCAAATGGAAAGTTAAAAATGTGTAAAGATACCATTTACATTAGCATAAACATATCAAATATCTACGAAGAAATCAAATGAAAGATGTTCAAGATCTGTACACATCATTAAGAGAAGTTAAAGACCTAAATATATTAGAAAGATGTCACATGTCATTAGGAGTCTCAGTAATATAGAGGTGACAATTCTCTACAATTTAATGTTCAATGCAAAGCCTTTCAAAATGCCCGATAGTTTTTTTTTTTTTTAACTTAAGAGCTAATCTAAAATTCATATGGAAAGAAACAGGCCAAGACAATCTTGAAGAAAATAAAACTGGAGTATATGCACTACCAGATGTCAAGATCTAATGTAAAACCCTGTAAATTGAGAAACTATGTCAATGGTGCATGAATACAAACTGATCATGGAACAAATCGAGATTCTAAAAATATATCAACATGTATATTGTCATCTGATTATGAGAAAGATGACACTGTAGTGTAGTAAAGAAAGGATGGTCATTCAATAAGTAATAGTGAGACAATTGGATACAAATACCAAACCAAAAATCAATTCTAGAACAATCGTGCATGTAAACATCACAGGCAAAATGGTAAAGCTTGTCATACAAAGTATGATATATGAGAATATAAGATATAAAGTATACTATCAAGTATATAAGAATATCTTTGTGACCTTGGCATAGTCAAAGATTTCTTAAGCTAGACACACACAAAAAGTACTAATAATAAAGGAAAGTAAATGATAATCTGACTAAATACAATCATTAATTTCTATTAGTAAAAAAAGAATGAAAATAAAAGCCAAGAATTGGTAAAACATAATTAACAAAGTATTCATATCCAGAATATACCAGGAAATTCTACAAATCAATAAGAAAAAGACAGACAACTCAGTTAAACAGGCACAATTTTTGAACTGACATTTCACAAAGAGCAAAGACCAATAAACATGAAAAAGTGCACAACTTCATGGGTATATGCAAATTAAAACCATGACATACCATCAAACACCGGAACAGTAAAAATTTTAAAAATATAGAAAAGTGAAGCATTTATCAAGGATATGAAGGCATCTGGAACTTCAAACACTGCTCCTCTGGGAGTAAATTGGTCAAACTATTTTGTAAAAGGTGAATGATGGAAGCTAAACACAAAACAGTACAGACTAATGATATCATTATGGGAAGTACCAAAATAGGTGAAATAAAATAACTACTAGAAATCACAAGAGTGGCACCCTTCCGAGGAGCGCAGAGACAAAAAGCCAAGGCTGAAGGGGGCTTCTGGGGCACAGGTAAGGTTATCTTCCTGATCTGGGGGCTGGTTACCCGAGTGAGTTCAGCTAAATCAAAGTTTAGTAAACTACATATTTATGAGATTTGTATTTTTCTTTATGTAAATTTGTCTTCAATGAAAAAATTAAAGTACAAAATTTATACTGCATATAGATACAAAATACTATGTATTCAGTCTAAAAACGTTGAATACACACTGCGGTTGGTGTGCAAAATTCCTTGCACTGATTTTCCCCCAGGCTAGAAATTCAAGGCAGACAGCATCCAGTACAATAGAGGTGAGAGGTGATTTTTTTTAAGTTAAAAGTTTAAAACAGAGGGCAGATAATAAATATAGAATTTTTATGCCATTATTGTCCATAGAGGAAGCAGAGATAGTATTGTGAGAAGGGTTATCGGAATCACAAACAGCTCCTCCCTGTGATCCATGAGAATATGCAGGAAAGTAAATAAAAGGTCTGAGTAACCAACAAAATGGTTTAATTACTTACTAGCTAACGGGAAATCTTTAATGGCCAAATTATATAGAGAATCATTTAGAAAAATAAAATGAACCCACTCCATATTAATTAATTCCTCTTAAAGCAAAGGCGGCATTTCAATGGAACATTACAGCATTAATGAAAATATATGCAAGATTCATGTGAACAGTACATTAATTCATTCAGATGGATGCTAATACAAAATAAATTCATAAAGCTGCACATTTGAAATGCGTTCTTACCCAAGCGTATTTTGTAAGCATAAAATAATTTCCAACTTTCAAAAGCATTTTGTTTTCATATATTGGCTGTCATGCATTCAGTAAGAAAAAAGATGAATGCATCCATTCTAAAAGAGTGACCTGCTTCAAAGCAAACTACGTTCTAGCTCCATGGACACTTAGAAAAAATTCAGATTCACTTAACGTTAATTTGCATAATATGTACGTATTCCCAGTCTCCTACTGCAAATATGATAGAAAGACTAAGATAAGACATACAGCACAATATTTGTTCAAGTATTATATTGGAGTTTTCAGGTAGTACTTTAACTTGCCTCGTGGTTCTTCTGATTTGTTGGCACTTCTTTCCAATATTAAAACACATACATATTTTAATATTTTCAGAGCAAGGGTCTGCATGTTAGACTTCAGGTGAGATGATAATATGGAATTTTCAAACAATCAAAATAATTTAACTTAGGAATGATTGTATACACAATTCAAAACTTCTCAATATTAGTGTATCAGAGGGAAATGATATTTTAGTCTCATGGAAAACACGAAAAATGTGTATTCTACAGATTTGTATGTGTGTGGATTTAGTTGGATAGTATATGATAATTCGAATTGAATATAATTATTGAGTCATATTAAGGCTGAAAAGACACTAAAGCGATGATTTACACCAAAAAGCCAACTTTTAGGTTGAAAGAATTCCTAAAAAACAAGAGGAAAGTTTTATATTTGTTATTGTTGTAAATGCTACAAGCATTACCAAAAATTTTCTCCATTTGAGAGATGACAACACTGATGCTCAGATACTTTGAGTAAATTGCCTAAAGTTAGGGATTCTGACACCTATGCCAGCATTCTAGTCACTTCCATAGGTATTTTTTTATTACAACAATTAGTATTAGGTATGCTTAAAATAAACTAAAAATAAAACCGAGTAAATGAGACAGAGATGTAAAGACCATAAACAAACATTAACATTTCTTAAAGAAATTTCATACATAAAAAAGTATATGCTGCTTAGATCATTCAAAAAAAAAAGAAATTCTATAGATGCTTATATCTTTGAAGTGACTTGATAAACACCTCAAGTGCTTTTTAGTAATGAGGCAAGATATAAGCAAGCAAGCAAACAAACTTGCACATTATTCATTCATTCATTCTGGTAAATGAAATGCATTAGAAGGGGATCAGCATATGCCTCCCCAAAATATGCCACTTTGGCATAAGGTTACATGCAGCTGAAGGCAATTGAGAAAAAGAGCTTCCTGCTCTTCCCCTTTCTGCCTAAAAGCAGGTCATAAATTTCCCTTGTAAGGGTGTCCCTCTTTCCTATATCAGAGAGAGGAGAACAACACATGATCAGAGACAGCACAGAGACGAGTCCACACAACAAGCTTTACTAAATGATCCTTATCTACCATTAGCTTCCCCTGTATGTTTTCTAGTTACCGTCTCATAATTTATCACCCCTAGAAGCCCGAACACCCTTTCCTTTGTCTAGTCACTTCCCACAAATTATTACTCTTTGTTAAAATGGATATAAGTCTAACTGCTTCTTTGGGTTTTTCACCTTTTTTCTGTGGAGCCCCTTGCATCTAAAATTAAAAATATTAAGAAAATATGTAAGCCCTTTCTCTCATTAATCTGTCTTTTGTCTGTTTAATTCACAGGCCTCAGAGACTGAAACTAACTGGGTAGAGGGAGCTTTTCCTCCCCTACACATTATACAAATGTAGGTAAGAATCTATATCTTGGGTCAATTGAAATTATGTTATTAAAATGAGAAAGTGAACCAATGGGCAAATTACTCAAAAAAGACTATTTGAGGCTTTTAATATATGAACTTCAGTTTATAAGAAAAATTCTAAATAAAAGACCATTAAAATCCTTAAATACCAAAATCTAATTAAACCATAAAAAAATTCCAGTGTAAAGCATGAAACAAAGACTTTGTTGATAAATGTTCTGCTCTGAATTAGAGTCTATTAAAGAGCACGCTCTTACTTCATATTCTATCCAACTGTCCTAATATCAGCTTCTAGAATTATATTGCAAGGCAAAGACATACCTTCATGCAATTTTTTGAAGTTCATAAAGATGAGTCTTCAGGGTAAAGAATAGCTATTATTAGCTGTCTAAATTTTTTATCAGATAACGGCAATATAGATGTTTCTGGAAAATTGTGACATTTCTGCAATGATCTAAATTCTGAATAGCTGCATTCTCAAGTTACACTACAAAATAAGTTCCCAGATCTGATCTAAAACACTCTAGATCTAATACCTAATATTAAATTTACTTATACTGGTATTTTTACCAACATTTATGAGACAAACTAAAAAGGAATTTGATTCAGATTTTTGTCTAAACCTAACAGAAGATTTAGAATTCTAGGCACATTTTAGCATTTGTTAGTTGTTCTTATCCTTTTTGATAATATTTTTACATAAAGCTGAGATAAATTATGAGCTCCCTTCTCTAATTGTATTTCTACTTTACCGCAAGGAAAACCCACTGTTATTCAAATCAATCTTTACTCTCAAAATGGTTGCTAGTGACACCCTGAAATTAGCATCTAACAGCCTCATCAATTCTAGATGACAAAGAAATAAGTGCCCCTATTGTATGATTAGGATTTAGTTTCGAATCCAAAGAATAGTCCCGATTAATTTCAGCATATTTTGAATCTTAAAACAGTTCCTGTCTTTAAAAGAATAAGACAATTGCATGACAAGATTCCTTTTTCACACATCCTATTTGAAATGGATGCAATCTCTGCAGTTGTGTGTGAAAATTGATTTTAATCTCGAAGATTCTAATATTATTCTTGCCACACTCAGAGAAGATTTGCAAAATTATTTTTTTACTATTACAGATTTCTTTGGTAAAGTCTGAAATCCATTACCTTTATTTATTTGTTTTTTTCAAAAGTTTTTTGGCTTTTTAGGATAATTAGAGGGAAGCTGGATTGAAAACGTTCAGATCAAAAACAGCTTTATTTCACATATGCAAAGACATACTTTCAGGATTTTTCTCCCCATGCTGGAGAATACAAAATTGTCATATTTTGTTGCTGCTAAAGCTAAAAAGATCCAGAAGATTTTCAAAAGGCATTAATAAACACATCTTTCTCTCTATTTTTGAGGTTCTTCAAAGAGATGTGTGCTACTCCATTTTCTTGGAATAGAAAAAAAAAAGACAGAATAGTCAAATAAAAACAAGAGAAAGAAAATAAGGTTACAACTCTAACTCATGGTTGGTTCTCTTATTGAAGTGAGTGGGTTGCTAGAAATTCTAAGTTAGAGACTGTACAGTTGATTATATATTTTTCAAAACCTAATGCCAGTGATCACTCTGAATTTTTACAAGAGAGTTATTTTATTTTCACCATTCCTTTTCTTTGAAAGGCCATATTTTCAAAGATTTATCCTTTAATTAATTAACTTTGAGGCTAGCAAATTAGGTCTTCCTTCCCTCAGATTCCCTGAGTCCCACTGCAACTGTGGCAAACAGATGAGAGAGTTTAGATGGGAAAGTTGGGAGAATATTGTCCTTCTTCTATGATGGTACTCTAAGATAATCTTGGGAAATTGGAACTAAAGTTTCAGAACAGTATTAAGGACTGAATTGTGTCTCACCCTCTCACTCGACCCCCAGCAGAGCCCTATGTTGAAGCCTTAACCCTCAATATGACTGGAGATAGGGTCTTCAAGGAGTTGATTATGGTTAAATGAGGTCATAAGGATGGGGCCCTAATCCAGTAGGACTAGTGTCCATACAGGAAGAGGAAGAAACACCAGGGATGTGCATGTATGGAGGAAAGACCATAAGAGGACACAGTGACAGGGCAGCCGTCTACAAGCCAGGAAAACAGCCCTCACCAGAGGCCAACCCTGCTGGCACGATGATCTTGGACTTCAGCTTCCAGAACTATGAGAAAACAAATTTCTGGTGTTTAAGCCCCCAGGCTGTAGTATTCTGTTGTGGCATCCGATCATATACTGTCGCGGCAGATATACAGATAGTTGGGATTTAATCATCACAAGGTGTGGGCAACAAATGCACGTACTGACAGTGGGGGAGGGAATATGAGAAATGTCGCAGAGCTAGCTCTTTACTCCAGGTACAATGAGCAACCACCTTATCATCACGGCTTTTCATCTCTGAATCTGTCTTTCCTCCCTACACGTAATCCTCTTACGTTACCTGGGGAGACCTTACCTGGCTCTCTCTTTCCATTAAATCCTGTACATGTTTGAAGCCCTCTCTTTCTCCATGAATTTGTTCTTCATGTAAGCTCATGATTCCCACCTTAAAGTTCTTACTGTAGCTATCATCTTTGCCTCCCACTGACACTTATTTCGTGGTACACTTTGGGTTGGTTACGTCAGCCGTCATAACCACACTGGAAATTCCCACACGGTGGAGCTCAATGGTCATCGATTTCTTACTACTCCCTATGGCTTAATAAACACTTGTTGCTTGGTGGATTTCCCACTTTGCTTATTTATCCCACTTGATAAAAGACAGGATTTCTCCTCTTATAGATTTCAAAGCTTCTCCTGATAGCCATATACTCTCTCTTTATATACCTATATTGTCATAAAAAAAAAAAACAGTTTTGGAAATACTTTAATTTCATGACTTTACCATTGTGTTGAAGTTTTACAGAGTTTCTCTAATGTTTGATGTATCTTCATATTCGTTTTTGTCAGTTAAACCAAAGTTATTGGAAACCAAAAACAAAATTCAAAGCGGTACTTGAAAAAAATGAATGCCAAGGAGAAATTACCTTTTTTTAAAAAAAACAAAATTACTGTATATACATGGCTTATTTATTATCTGCTAGAATCATTTTACTTGAATTTAACTTTCACAGAAATTAAATAACTGAGGCAGTCTGTAAGTTGAATGATGAATCAATTAAATAGGAGTCCTTGAAATCCGTTAGAATAAGACATCATGCGTTTTTGCTAGGAAGGAAGAAAAGAACATGTTTCACCCCTAAGGTGAGAGCTGCATGTTCTATCTGGCAGTATGTTTGCTTATTTGGAGCGCCCTCGTATACAGTGGCAGTGGGGTTCTGTTGTCAACATAACCCCTAGAGCCAACTTGGATGAGATCACTTCCTGCAAATGTAGAGTCAAGACGGTGGGCAGCACAGTTGGCAGAAAATACTCTGCTACCTTGTTTAACATCCTGGAACAGGAGTGGACATCCCAGATGTTCCTCTCTGACCTTGTCTTCCCTGTTGTAAAAGAAAAGGGCATTTCAATCCCAGTGTCTCCTCTATGGAAAGATCTGAGAGACAAGTCTGTTGGTTTCCTTGGGAGAACACGTCAAGGAGAGAATAAAATAGAGGGTGTAGCATCTTTACAAATTCCCTAGCCTGGACCTGAATTTCTTTTGAGCATTTGCCGTGGTCGGTACACAGAGGAAAAACAGATGTGGGAAGTTTGTAAAACTACTAATTTTTAAGTTGATGTTGTTTGTCTTCTATTCCTCAGATAGTCAAGAATTAGAAACCCATCAACATCTTCAGCCAGGATGTATGCCTTTAATTCAATGGTTTGGAGAAAATGTTACGTTGAAATATTTCTTCAGTACTTTCTAATCATTGTCAAAATTGTTGTCATTTTTTTTTAGAACAGTTTTGTGCATATTTATACCAGGCATGTTATCTAAGACTGATCTTGCCATCATAGGTATTTCTTGGTTGATTAGAATGAATTTCAAATCAATCCTCCCGGTAAAAAATACCATTCTTGTTAAGGATATTTTAAATAAACTTTAATAAGTGAGAATTTAAACTTTTGTGATAATTCTCAGGTTTCTAATAATGGAGTATTTGAACCTTATAAATCTTGGAAATCTAATTAGACAATGTTAAGTTCTTTCTAGTTGAAGCCACAGATGTTTCACACTGGGAAAATCAGCAAGCCCCAGGGTTTGTTTGGTCTAGAGGAGTGTCAAATTTTCATGGATAATTTAATAGCTAATAACTCTAATTCTTTCCTGTAAACCCAGAGATGATAAATAATGATTGCACTAAAACTGTAAAATTAACCCTCTAGGCTAATGAAATTTTTCAGGAACCATCGAGGAAATTAATTTCTGGTACTTAATGCTTCTTTATTGCCAATCTTTCTGGAGTTGTATTCCATCTCATAATGTGACAGGAAAGGCACATAAATACATTGGAATGATGCAGTTCAAAAAGAATTATATATCAAGGGAAGCTTCCAGTATCCTTCATCTCTTATTCTCGCTGACTGATCTATTATCAAAAAAGAGAGATTATTCAATTTGGGACTCAGAGGCATTTTTAGTTTTCATAACTCCTGATTTGTGCAGCATTAAATAATGAGTTTCCACAAAGAAAATCATATGCCCTTATGAAAAATAGGAAACTTGAATCAGTGTTGCATAACATTTTGGGATACTTTGATGTGACACATTTTATTAAGTATATAATATAATTGGTCAACTCAAATTATTACTACAAAATTAACTTCTGAAAATTTATGTAGAGTATTGAAGTTTCTAGGACTTAATAGCCATAATTAAAAAGACCAAAAACTATTAATGTTTCCTTTATCCTCATTATTGACTCTATTCGAGCTGTAATATTTTAATCTTGTCAAAATATTGGATCAACTAAAATTGAGCAACTTTCTCTTTTCAGTCTCTAAAGGAGCAGTTATTAAAGCATAGAAGTAGAAGTTAAGAGCCCAGAGGCATGTTGTTCATGGAACATAACCCAACCACAGAGGTTTACATCATGTGGTTTATTCTCAGTCTGACTTTCCAGCGACCTTGATGTTTCTAGCTTGGAGACAAAAGATTTGCCGCCCAAAAGGAAGTCGGAAATGGCATACTTTTAAATCATGCATTAGCACTTAGCATCTGGAAATCCCAGTTGCAATAGCCATAGTTAAATCAGTATAGTTTTTAATAGCTGAGTGCACCCAAACACAAGTAGCAACAAGACCCTTGGGTGAGTAGATCATGATCCCACACCCAACATTCCTCTCAATTAATGGAACACCTACAGCCTTCCACAGCAGTGTTTCCCCACTAAGATTTATGACTAGGATTACCTCATTGAAAATTGGCCTGTAAATGGTACACACTCTCTGGAGCCACAACGCTGGCCTCTTCTGTAATGAGAGAGGAGGGTATTGAGGAACCTCTCTAGACACCAATTTAAATTCTGTCTATCTGAGTTCCTGCTATTGATTTTTCATAAATGTTGAGATGAAAAATTTGATCATAACTCCAATACAGTAGGGCAAGTCGTGGATTAGGACAAAAGAATGAATAAAAGACAAAAGTAATGCAGATTTTTCTTTTGGTATTATAGTTTGCAAAAGTTACCTTATCATGAGGGGGAGGGGGTTAGACCCATTGGCTGAATCCAGAGTGCATTGATTTACCAGAAAATGAGTTTTTACTGTACGAAAAAATTCTATTTCCTGGCATTCTTTGCCAGAAAGCCTTGGACATAAAAAAGCAAATAAATCCTAAGGAAATTAATAGTTCTTCAAGTCACAAAAACCTTTCTACTGAAACTCACATAAGTGCAAAAGTTGCTTCATAATCTACCATATATGGCTATCCATCAGGTTTCTAAAATTTCTTCCAATCGTATAGTTTTAGCTTAATATATTTCTCAGTATTTACATAAACATGTACTTGTATATTTTTTGTTTATCCATATATACTCAGAATGTACCATTACTTTTCACAAGTCTAAATATAGTATCTGTCATTTTTCTCTTCGAGTTGGGAAATGTCAAATCATATAAACAACAAGTCTAACATTTTATTTAAGGCTTAGTGGGCACTTAAACACAGCACGTCACACTAATAAATAAGCAGTCAAACTCACTTATGCCTCATTGAGGCTGTTTTCTCTGTTTTTCTACTTGAGTTTTAACAGTGGGGTTTCTTTAGCATGGCAAAGTGATGCATACATTGAGGTATATGCATTTGAGAAAGGAGTTGTCTTTTTAAATGCCCTCTGAAGATGAAGGAATTGGATCTTGATACTGACTTGGAGGTAGCCACTGAAGGATGATTGGTGATCTAGAGAGAATTCCTGGATAGAATTTAAAAACTTCATCAGTGGATTTGAGGTGGGCCATGATGTTACAAGGACAGCTGGCGTGGAGGGTAGGGGGGATTAGTTTTCAATACAGTAGTGCCTCCTCATCTGCAGGGAATACGTTCCAAGTCCCCCAGTGGATATCTGAAATGGTGGATAGCATCGAACCCTATATCTACTAGGTTTTTACTTATACATACATACCTTAGATAAAGTTTAATTTATAAATTAGGCACAGTAAGAGATTAACAACAATAACTAATAATAAAATAGAATGATAACAGTATATTGTGATAAAAGTTAGTAGAGATCTTAGCAATTTCAGCATACAATTTTTTCTTTCCTTATTAACTTGAGAACTTTCACCTTTTCAGTTAAAGGAAGCACTTTTGGCTTCTCTTTGGCATGTCCAAATTGCCAACATCACCACTCTTGTGCCTTGGGCCATTATTAAGTAAAATCAGGGTTACTTCAACACAAGCACTCGGACACCATGACAGTCGATCTGATAACTGAGATGGCTGCTAAGTGACTGATAGGCGGGGAGCGTGTACATTGTGGATCCCCTAGACAAAAGGATGACTCATGTCACAAAACAGCATGAGATTTCTTCATGCTACTCAGAATGGCACACAATTGAAAACTTACAAATTATTTCTGGAATTTTCCCTTTAATATTTTCAGACCATGGTTGACCACATGGTATCTAAAACCACAGATAGCGAAACTCCGGATGAAGGGGACTACTGTATGTTGGCATCTTGTTGACTTGCTTGAGAAACTTAATATTTCAGCTGGGGCTGAATCCACCCAGTTAAGTGTTGGTTCTCTTCCTTCACAAGCTATATCCATACTCCTGTGAGCCCTTATACCTTTGTTCGCCATTTTTTTCTCTAGCTTCATAGTCCACTTCTACATAAATGACACTTCAACATAGCTCTAGCCCTTAACTTGTCCTCAACCGTGAGGACTCCTAAACCTGTATGTTCTGCCATTGCTTTAAAGCTCAAATATGCCTAAAATATAACTTACTATCTCTTGCCCCCAACTAGTTCCCTCTCCACATCATTAACCATAAAGCTGAATTTGTAAACCCTTTGGTGGCAGGAAATGATACCTCTTTGATTCTCAACATCTGGAGAGTGTCCTTCATACTGTCAAGTCGGTAAATATTCATGATGAGTAAAATTATATTTTAGGGGAGGATATTTCCAATGGTAGGAATTATGAGTTTCTGAAATCAGTCTTTTCACAAAGTTCTTTAACTCTTTACCCAGGAAGATGATATCAATCCGGTTTCATACGACTAATGGTGGGGACACAGGCACGTTCTTCAGCTCAGACTTTCATAGCTCATTTGACTACAAAGTGACTGGAATAGCATCTTTTGCTTTCTTTGTATTTTTTTTTCTTTTATTTTGTTTTCATTCTTCTGAGCTTACACACAAGCACACGGCAGCACAGGAATATCACAGTACACAACATCCAGTTAGACTGCTTGTTGAAACACCCAGAAATATGAGATAGCTAACAACAAAAAACTACGATATCCAACAAATTAAAACTATACTTTTAGATACTCTTTAAGAGACTTCTGACCCTATTAATTTTATTTTTCTTTCAGAACTTGTTAGAAACCCATAACATAAACAGATTGGCCCAGTGTATATTTTCGTAGTCTAAGCACAAAGAAAGTAAGGCAAATTGAGTCTAAAAATACATGTTGGTGAGAAAATCAAGTTTTACTTGAGATTGTGGACCTTTCACAGGGTCAATTGTTAGAAGTGAGAACCTCAAAAAGAAATATATATATAGATATATATCTATGTATATATCTATAACTTGGCAAGAGAGAATTTAGCAAACAAGAGTCCAGCCTGGTAGCATAGCAGTTGGTTTGTGGGCTCTGTTTCAGTGGCCTGGGGCTTGCCAGTTCGGATCCCAGGCACAGACCTATGCACCACTTATCAAGTCATGCTGAGGCAGGCATCCCACATATAAAGTGGAGGGAGATGGGGACAGATGTCAGCTCAGGGCCAATCTTCCACAGCTAAAAGAGGATTGATGGGCTAATCTTCCTCAAAAAAAAAAAAAAAACCCATACACATTTAACATATAATACATGTGCATAACATATTTGAATTAATTTTCAAAACTTTGTCATAAGCTCTAAAATACATATCAAATACCTAATACCTACAAAGAAATATAGGATGAAATATTATTTTGTGTTTATTAAAATTAATATTATGCATATTTCTGTAAAAATCAATTAAAAACTTTACACATACAGACCTCATTCCTAATACTGTAACAGTTCTATGGAAAAGATCTTTCTTCTACCAGCTGCTGGAGATGAAGGAGAACTCAGTATTCCCTGAGTGTGTTCATTACAGCTTTGTAAATTTAAAATGATTAAATTTATTCTTCAGTATACTTGCTAAATTTGCCTACCTGTACTATATAAATGCTGCTCTGTGTTCTGTGCTCGAGAAAAAAAGATTTTCTTTTAAATGATAACCCGTCACATTTTACCTTACTTATCAAGTTGTCTTCTTGCTAACCATCATCAGGTCCTCAATAGGTCTAGATCCTTCACCTCCGTTTCCCGTCTACTGCACATGTTGTAACTTCTGAACATTTCCTTGATAAGGGAGATCTGGGAAAGTAACCTAATACAGATGAATTCCAGACAAGTGCATACCTGGGACCGTTCCTTCCTTTGTTTTGTTTTAACCCCACAAGTGATGAAGAAAATGATTCACTGATGCTTAAAATCACTATAAATAACATCAAAAATTCCAAGGAAAATGTCTCTTACTTAATAAATTAAGGAAAAATTCCCATCCTGAAAAACTTTACTTGATTATTTAGAATATTATACTAAGTCTATGGTTAGTAATGGAAGAAATTTTACTTTGTACTGAGATATTTTTAAAAATGTTATTTTTTGGAAAAAAGTTTCTTCTTTTTCTTCTTTCTTATTTAATTCCTCTCAATACTGCCAGATAACAGAGTTGCTGTCTCTATCTTTGTCTTGGTTTGTTTTCTTTTTGATTTTTAGATCTCAAATTACATTATTATCTCTAAACAAAGGGCAATAATTAGAGGGCTGCACAAGGTTATTTAAAATCAGGAAAGAAATATCACCTTGAACATTGACCATAAAGCTCTTATTGAAGACTCTTACTCTTTTTAGCAAGGAGGACAGATCCTTATAAAAATTTAAAGAGTTTGAACTTTTCTGTATAGGACAACGTTTTGCCAAAGCCTAAGGCACTTTGGCATCATGACATTTTTCTTTGTCCTGTGATGGAAAGAAAAACTTTTGACAACACAAAAGGAGAATGTTCCTCTGAGACTTCATTGTTAGGATCCAATTGAAATAGGCAGAAAATTCTGAATAAAGCATGAATGTCCTTAGGATAATGAAATCCAGTTCTGTAGGAAAAAAGGAAAGTTCCTTTAAACAACAACAATAACAACAACAAATAGTGCAGATACCTAAAACCAACGAATCCTTCTCTTCTCTTTAATCAATCTCAATATGATTAGATGAACCAAATTGCCTTATAAAATATTCATACGATACAATTTAGAGGCAGCTTAATGAGGTACCTACAATTCTTGCTGGGAAGACTGGTTGGAGAAATTCCCTTAAATTACAAATAGAGAGTTGAATGGTGTGAGGGTTATGTTATAATTTTTCAAAACACACTTCTTCCTTCTTTTGACATTCTACTGAGTATTCCGTACACATTCTACTTTTGCGTTAACTTCACTCTCAGCTTTCTTTCATTCTACTCTCTTTTGCCAAACTCTTTTGTGGAAACACTAATCGCCATAGGGCTCTAACCCATTTTGTATCCATTTTGCCCTTGAATTTGCTTGGGAATTCTACCAAACCACCTTGGTTCCCCTAGAATTCCTTCTTGAGCAATAATTCTGAGAAGTTAATGTGCTTTGTATGCCATTAGGTCAAATGTACAGTTCAACAACCCTTTGGAGAACCAACTACCAACCAACTAACCACCCACCAACCAACCACCATGGGGAACAAACCCAGACCATGTGCCTGGCCCTGAGGTAAGATAATGACTAAAACACATCATCCTTGTCTTCAAAGTGATTGCAGACTTATGATCTGAAGAAATAAAACAGTTTCATATGTCATGAGAACCATCTTCCCCTCATCGTCACCTATCTTCACATCAACAACTATCTATCTTCTAACAGGCCAGTTTTAGAGAAGGCGAGGAGGGCACCCTGTGAACAGATGAATGGTTCCGTGACTGATTGCCCTCTGGGAATCATTGATGTGGATGTATATTTATAGTTCATCAATTTAACATTTGTTCCATTCAATTAATCAATTGATACAATAACCCAACTTAAAGTCTTTGATAATTGGTTTTGTTCTTCTTTTGGTAGCTTTTGTCCATCTTCAGATCTTTCCATCTTCAGTCCAACTTTCTGAATATGAGGAGATGCAGTATCCTGAATGCTCTTCTTTGTGATTTATTATTTTTTTCTAAAGCCATTCCTCCCTAGGTTGCTTTCTAGGCTGAAGATTTTTCTGTCATTCGGATTGCTTCTGTTCCTCTCTCCTCACATTGAATATATTCTTTTCTGCCATTCCATTTCCTCTGCCACCACCTTAGCTGTGAGCTTATTTAGCTCATTTATGTTACTTAACATATATTGGTTGATAAGCTTGCTCTCATGAAATTCATTTTACATGCACCCCATGGAGAAACTTAGCCTATGAAAAAAGTACTTCTCAGCACATGACTCTCCTCCTCTGCCATCTCTTAGATAATACTTTCTCATTTCATCAAATCTAAATTTCACTTTAAAAGATTTCCATGAATCTCTCTCACCAAAATTTCTCAACATTATTACTCTACCTCTAAACACAGTCTTTCCCTTAGGTCAGACCCATTTATTTATATTCTCCGAATCTAACCTCCTGGCAGATATTAACGTTTTCACCTGTTTTTGAAAATTTCACCTCCCTTCCATAATACGCCTCTCTCTACTCTGCAGGTATCTAACAATTACTTCTAGGTCCATTTCGAGCTCCCTTTCTCTCTAACACCTTTATGATGACTGCAACATCCATGTCTTTTGTGGGGCTTACTATATATATATGTATACGTACCATCATGTGTAGCTTAATGATGGGGATACATTCGGAGAAATGCTTTGTTAGGCGATTTCGTTGTTGTGTGAACATCCTTGAGAGTATTTAAGGGGAGCAAAACTTGCCATCCCAAATTCTGTCTCTTTAACGTGAGTATTATTTTAGGCTGATTATTTTTAAGAAAGAAAAAATTCAGAAAGTTTTTCTTGTTACCTCCCCCTTGACTGCCTAAAAGAATTCAGACAAAAATACCTGTCTTAAGGAGTGAGCTATCATCTTAGAATAAGATGAACTACGAACCTAGAGAAGCTTGTTTGTTGGGCTCCCCTTTGTGTTCTTCTGTTTCTGTGTGGCCAAAGCACTTGTTTTAGGAACACTTTCCCCTTTTCACCCACCTGTGAATTGCCTTCCTTCCCTTTGAAGTCCTTGACTCTCCCCACCTCCAGCATCTTTTGTCTTTAGCTGAGGATGATATTTAAGGTGTGGGCTTCAACCATTTTGGCAAATTAGTTTTCCTTTTCTCACATGTATGCTGTACATGTTAATAAACTTTTGTTTTTTGCTCCTGTTAATCTGTCTGATGTCAATTTAACTTTTAGACCAGCCAGAAGAACCTAGAAGAGAAAAATTTTTTCCTCCCCTACAGTATTTACACAATCTAGGTTGTATAGCCTACTACACACCTGGGCTATATAGTACTAACCTTATGGGATCATCATTGTATATGTGGTCCTTTGTGGACCAAAACATCATTGTACATGTACATGGTACATTGTACATGGTGTACAAGATTGTCTATGTATATGTGTATATGTGTGTGTGTGTGTGTGTGCATATAGTCAATATATATCAGTGATTATACATTATATATAGTCAACTGATTATATTATCATTGAATTTATATATATATATGTAAAAATCAATGGTAATGGTAATAATAATAATAGCAATAATATTTTATCACATTTATAATATCCCAGTCCCTGTTCCAAATCCCTCCTATATTTGGTAAGTTTAAAGACAAATACAAATTAAACATAAGAGGCTTAATTTTCCCTGTTGAAAATAAGGGAAGAGACCACTCCCTTTCTCCTTTCATTGAGGATTTACTTTAGAAAACTTGTAGTTCTTAGTTCTTTATCTCCTTGGTTGAAATGTATGTAATTCCTTAGACAAGTTAAGTGAGCCTTATTACAGCTTTGAGAGTCAGGGACGTCTTTCTCGAGGACTTGGGAACCATCTCTTTGAAATGCATTCATCAAGGAAGATAGTCCCCCTATCTTCCAGTTTCTGTGGGAGGGTAGGAGTTTAATGTCACAGAGCATCCTGTCCCAAGCTGAAAAACCACCCCGTCATAAAAATATGAGAAGTTTATTTTTCCTTTAGGGAAAGCCAAGTAACTAACATGAACAATATCCCCACTTACCGGATGAATTGAGGTTGGACTATGTGTGATCAATGGAGCTGTCAAGTCTTCTTTCTGAATGACTAGTTATCGCTGATCTTGAGAATGTATATGCAATGGGTTGTATCTGCTTGGTTACATAACAGGGTGAGATGTCTTTCTGTCTTTGCAATCTCTTCAGCAGACTGCTTGAGATGGGAATTCTGGTTTAATGCTTATCCTATAATAAAACTGTTTTCTTTCTCTTCTACCTTTGTGGAAAGGTTTTCTGCACTGACAAATTTTTTAAAATTGTCTTTCCCAAAGAAGCCAGTATTATTATTATCTCCATTTCATTGATGAGGAAACTGAGTACGAGGACATACTGCTAGTAAGTGATAGAGCAGGAAATTAAATCCAGTCTGGCTCTAAAAGCCCTAATCTTATCCCTCTGCTATCTAATGCTCTCAGTTGACTCATGTGAATTCCTCTCTTGAGTTTCATGTGGGCATTAATCATACTTTACCCCCACCCTTTTAACCCCACAATTGATGGTGCACTGCTAATCATACAGTGGGCACATAATGAATAATTGATTCTTAATTTATTTCTTTCATATAAAATATTCCATCTAGTGGGGTTTATGGCAAGAATGTGTTTCTATTCAATATTTGTGGAATCCTATTCCTGTTGCTCCATTTCTCTCAAGAGTTTCTACTCATTTTCTCTGGAAACTTTACATATATTCCAATTTGTGCCAAAGTTAAAATAAAACATCTGTGCTTATTCAGTGACTATTCAAATCAAGTAGAAGGGAAACCTATCCTTCTACAAAGACGCAATAAATATGTCAAATTAAGTTTAAAGAAGACTAAACTACGCTTTTCTTCATTCTAACAGTATTCAAAAGTCATTGTCAATGAGACAAATTCAGCCTTTCTTTTTTGTCATTAAGTCTTTCTGCACATTGAACTTTTGCATTGTTTCATTAGAGAATGCTAAATTATAGCATAGAAGTTAAAATATAGGCTCTGAAATAAGAAAAGATGTTGGTTCCAGACCCAGCTTACTTCTTACTGACTCTGATTGGGAAGAGTTCTTTAACGTCCATTTTCTTATTTCTGATATAAGTAGGATTGTCAGATTTAGCCAGTAAAAATACAACCTTAACTCTGAGGCTATACCCAGTTGAGCAATGCATGTGAAGCATCAACAGAATACCGGGTACCTCCTAACCACTAATAAACATTGTCTGTGACTACCATCACTCCATTGCCTGGACATCCTTCTCGTCGTCTCAGCCAGACACTCTCCAAGTTTCCCTCCATTTTTACTTGTGCAACTTGAGGTTCAGTGTTAACAAAGAATTGCATGGAATTGCCTAGGCAATCACTTGTTCCTACATCTTGAAAGTTATGAAAGACTTTATTTTAAATCATCCTCAAATAAATTCATGTTTAAGAGTCTACGTCAAATGCCTATGCTAAACTTAGATGAATCTGAAATAATACAAAAAAGAGAGAAATGTGACCAACTATTCCTATCTCACTGTTTATATTTTTAAGTATATTTGAAAGGTATAGTTTGCTTAGCAAATCTTCACATCTGCTACTTGCACTATTGTGTTCTCTGTGGCATTTTCCATCTGAGCAGTGTTACTTGAAATTTGCAGGCTCAATTATGGTGAATAAAGAATGAACAATTTTCCCTTATTTTTCAGGGGTAATTTTATTTTCCAGTCTGCTGTAGTGAAATAAAAGGAAATGCAGTACAGGAACAACATTTCAATGATGCTGGAACTACTTCGTACTTGCCCTGCTAAAAGTAACTATTTTCCACAACCTGATCTCTCCTTTTTTCAGCTTATTCACATCAAATTACTTTCACCTCAGTTTGTTTCCATAATTATTTCTTTATTTTCATGTCCTTTCTGCCCATAAAAGAAAGAGCTCCTCCTGTGGTGTCTCCAACCAGGCATACCCTTCAGTTGCACCCATAACACTGCAAAGAAAGGCAAGTAGGTCTTGCATTACTGGTCATCGACACCTGTTTTTCTTCAGGTTGAAGCCACTCTGTCAGAAATAAGGAGCAAGGGGACTAACATACACGTGGCCATCTGAAAGGCGTTCAAGAGCCTGGAACACAGGCTATAACCTAAGACATGAATTTCTTTAGCAGCATCTCTGCTTTGTCCATCAGCCCTGACATTTAAGACAACTGTGACGTGCATGCTATCACTGGAAGGTGGATTTCTCTAATCCACCCTTTCGATGAAGTTTTAGCTCTCCTTGTATGCCAGAGGTAGCGTGTTAATTTTATTCAAGTGCAAAATCTTACAGTCTGAACTTTCTTTGGCTTTACAAACATTCATGATTGTTAACTATTTGATTCCCTCTATTAATGACTAGTTTTGACTTTTTTAGTTTAAAATGACAAGTAAGGATATTTAAGAATAAAACTATCTTCCTATTGCTCCATTTCCCCATTTCTCTCTGATGATTTCCTTATCGTTCTTGATGCTTCTATTATTTCGTTCAAGATGATGATCTACACTTGAGAGAGGAGACAGACAGACAGATGTATGAAGAGGTTTTCTCCAAGCGTGAGAAAATTAAGATTCCTTGATTCCTTGGGTCTGAAAACTACCTTCCGCTGTTCATGTTCTCCATAAAAAGTTCATCCTACATACAAAGGACAATTACTCCAAATGTCCCTTCATTAATCCATATGTTTCTGTCTCCATGAATATATTTAACTGACTTTTGAACTGATTGGCACAATCTGACAGCAGTGCCCAATCCTTCCTACATACAACTATTGAAGAATCTTTCCGAAGTGCCCCTTTCATCCTACCTCATGCAGAATCCCACCTAGGCTTTCCGTTGCCCATAAAATAAAATACTTCTTCATTCTGCCTTTCAAATAAGTTCACAGCATGAAAACAACAGTGGACCGTGAAGTCAGCAAACTCACATTCAGGTTTGGGCTCATTCTGTGTGTATCTTTGAGCCAACCACCAACTCTGGGAGCACAGGAGTTCTCCTCTGAAATGGAGGTGATCAGACGCAATGATCACAAAAGCCTTTTCTTCTGTAACATTCCAACCTTCCAGTCACCCATGTTCAGGGCAAATTGGACCTGGTAACTACTTCCACTATTTTCACTCTACTTCATCAAATGTTGTCTGACCACTCAGCCCAAATTTCTTCTCCTTATTCTACTTATTCATAGCCACCCACATGGGAACTACCACCTCAAATATCACTCGCTCCAAAGAGCCCCACCTCACTTCTCCAACAGGGAGTGAGTTCCCTCCTTTGCATTCTTGTCTCTGTTTTTGTGGCTTTGACTTACTCCTTCTTTATACTACAATCCCCTGTGAATTTTCTAATTCATCTCACTAAATTTTAAGCTTCTTGAGAAAAGGAATTGTTCCTTATTTATTTCATATCTTTGTCAAGATTATATGTTGCAAATAAGTTACATGATTATATATTTCTGAATTCAAATTACATCTTAAGATTTTTAATTATGAAAATATTATGTTTTATTATAAAAAGCATAAAAATACTCTAGAAAATTGAATGCTGGCGTATAAATTTGGGGTATAGTTTTGATATTTCCCTGTTTCTTTTCTCTTTCTCCTTTTATACCAGATTCCCCAGATTCAAGTTCTACAAGTTTATAATTCTTTAACTTCCTCAGGCCAGGTCATATCAGAGTTATTATTCATCCTATTTCAATGGGTTTTGGCATTTTGATTGTTGTACATGGCCACATATATTGTCTCATTTAATTTTGGCCCTCCAAAGTGAACAAAATGAAAAATACTCTGTAACCTTGACTAGATCAAATTTTATTACAAAGTAGGCATACTCTATTCTATCCACTGTCATCCTTGGTCAGAATGTATATATTGGAAAGGTACATGTCTATTCTGTCAGTGTAATGGTACCTTACACCTGCAGAGTCCTCTTGGGTTCATCACCTCAAAAAATCTTCCTTCTCTCTCTCAACATCTCCCTTGCCACGGTACATTTTTCAAAGAAGCTGATTGAAAGACAAATAATGTGCCTTGGTCATTTTCCAACTCTAAAATCTACACCATGACGTTAAAGGAATGGCTAACATCTCTTTCTGTCGGTTTCTCAAAACATTTCTAAATGTAACAAGGAAAGAAGAAATTTGAAATTCACTCCATTCTCTTTATACACCATTCTTAAAAGCTCAAGCGATACTTGGAACAAGATTTACATTTGTCTTATTTAAGAACTTCAGAGGGTCAGACCTATTTCACGAAATGGGAGAAGCAAAATAAATGACTTCAGTTTTCTTTTGCTGGGAGTGTTCGAGTTTAACTCTGAATTAGCACAACCCAGTTGGGTTCAAATGGCCTGTCTTTCCGGTGGTCTACTTCGGCTTTTAGTACAGAAGTCTATCCCCAACTGAAGCATACCTAGAAAACAAAGGAAACAAAGTAAAGCAAACCCGCTAACATATCAAAAAAAAGAAAAGGTCTCATCGTGGAATTTGCATTTTTCTGGTTTTGGCCCAAAGGATAATGATTTAAAATGTTCTTATAGTATTGAGTAACATGATTCATAATAAGGGCATGTTAATATGGCAAAAGCATGCGGCAAGGCATATGCTCGTATGTTGGGTTGGAATTTTGCCACCACCACGGTGGCTGTGGGCTTCTCTCTTTTTGGCCTCACATTTTACACACCCAGTACATGGCACATGCCCAACACAACACACACACCCTGTTGTGTCTTACTGCTTAATTATAGCTCATGTTCTCAGCATATGCTTCATACTGTCAACAAAAGAAAAAAGCCTACTTCGATTTGGACCAAATTTAGTGTCTTTAAAATATTCAAATATGCTGTTTTACAATAACATATGGCCATGAACAATGTTTTTCATTTTTTTCTAGCAGTATCTCTCTTTAAGGATAAATCATGTATTCCGAGATTAAATTAAATGGGCCCTGCTGTTAGAGAAAAATGTTTCTGTGCTTCTGCTTGGCTTTCTATATTAGTGTTTATTAAATCTTCAAAAACTTAAATAATCTTATGATAAAATTCAGGAATATGAAAAATTGCATGTGTTTACATTATAATGAATTTTAGTATATTAAAAAGTAACATTAAACCAAATGATTTTATAAACTAGAATAATAGACCTAGGTTTTAGGTGATATCATAGAGTGCCAAATTGCATTACCAACCAAGTTCTTGGATTTGCAGTCACTTCCTGAATCCTGTTCCATCCTGTTTCCTACCTGGCAGTGGTCTAAGTTTGGTCATATGTATAGAGTCCTCTGAGGAACGGGGAAGGAAAGCCACCTTTCTATTCCCTCTTAAATATTCACAACATTGGACATTTATATTTTATTTTCAATTTTTTGATGCTCTTCCACAACTATGACCTCAGATTAATCTTATAACAAGCCAAGAGGAAAGTTGATCAGCTATCATATGTCGTGGTTTGGATCTCACTGTTCCTTGCATTTAGATGTTTCCAATTGATACCTTCCAGAAACACACAGTCCAAAATAGATGCACCCAATTTATTCTCTCTCACACCAGCAAGTTTATTTCCTCAGGGCCCCACTGGCAACTTGTAATGATCTTATTTAAATATTCATATACTTATTTATTTTCCATACCCTTCATCAGAACATAGGATTTGTGAGGCCACTGTGTCCTCAGAAAAGTCCCTGGCTATAATAAATGAATGGATATAGCTAAGGAAGTTTCATGTCTTGTCTAAGGTCATAAAATGGACACATCTCAAAATAATAATTGGAGGAAACAACCCTGGGGAGTCAGTCTGGCACACTCTTCACCATGACTTTCATGCACAATTAGCTTGAGGATAACTAAGAATTATCTGGTAGCCCCTCGTAGTCTATTGTCATACTAGAGACCACCTATAGAAAAATTAGCTCAAGTATAGTAATGAGGTGCTACAGGACAGAATAGGTCATAAAAATGTCCATTTCAAATACACGAATGTTCAGAATAGACACATTATTTTTGTTTCAAAATTATTCCTTTGTATTTCAGTCGACCTACCACCTCATATTATAGTAAGTAGAAAACAAGAGTTGGAAGCTACCTTGAGAAGTCATTGTCTCTTTTCCCCGCCCTATTATTAGAATCCTGCTGTGCAGAAAAAGAACAAATTGGAAACAAACATTACATACTAGTTTATCTTTCTGCATATTTAAACACGAATTCCATCTCTATGCTATAGAATACATCATATACTATTTATGAAAAATTACTCACTGCAGCAATTATGCCCTAAAGAATATCCTAGGGACCGAAGGAACAAAGACAACATTCCGAGCAAATGTCTTACTTTTATAGATTATCTTCCTTAGACAGTAGAGCAGCACTCTTGCAAGGCTTAATACAGTTTGCTTTAAAAATGCTAAATAATAGCTTGGCAAGACATGAAGCATTATTTACTTGTTTCTTTTCAATGTTCTATTATATTTCAAATAAGATGACTTGCAATACTAATTGGAGAGACGAGACGGTAGAGTAATTATTATTCTGCATGAATGTTTAAAGATTACATAAACTGGTGTTTTAATAGGATTATCTTGTAAATAAATGAAATCTAATCAAATTGCTCATTTTGATATATACCGCCCTTTATAATTATTTAAAAAATGAAAATGATCTAATTAGTCTAGCTTCATCACAAAAACAAGTATTATAAATAAAAATATGATAAAAGTTTTCTTTAATAGCAAAAATAAAATACATCGCCTCTTTAAATAAATTTTCTCCAGTCTTCACGGCCTCTGATTAGGGGATAAATACACATCTCGTCTCTAAAAACAGTATTTTTCCACTGAATCCAAATCAGTCTTCATCCTATGCCCCCTGCCACCACCTTTACCCCAAGACAGACAATTCCACTTCTTGTGGGTAAACTCTGTGAGAGGCAAGTAGAGAAGAAAGCTAAATACAAACGAGCCTTATGGAACCCGTTAAAGGTCTCGTGTTCGTTTGTCACAAAAAATGAAATGTAAATACTGGGGTAAATTGCTGGTGACCTCGAAGTACTAAGGACAACAGGATATGGGCTCTAATGCTTGGAAAATTATAGTCCCTGTGCATTTAGAGTCCTGGGACCCTGTCTGTTTGGCTAGTAATTGCCATATTTCTCAACTACTGATGCACAGGCTGAGCAAGGAGTAGCACCATAAAGATGTTTAAAAATATCCGTTACAACATGGCATTCACTGACCCTGTTACTTGAACTAACAGAACTATTTTTTTCTCACTGTATTGTTTCTTTCTACTAACAAGGGAAGGGAAAGATTTATAAGGACATGTCCAAAATAGTTTAAGATAAATGGCTTTTAAGCTAATTGATTTATGTAAAAGCCAGAGTTGTCACTTATGCACAAGTTTGTGGTGAGGTAAATAAGCCTCAAAAACACAGACGACACTCCCGAGACGAGATTCAGGATATGTGTTGCTTTTTCATGGCAAGAGAAGTATGGAACTTTGGTAAACTCCCCTTTCAAGCAGAATTCCCCTGTTTGCTACATATTTATTTGAAAAGAAACCTCTACACTCTCGTGATTAAACACTTCCATCCTAGTCTTACAGATTAACCTCCCGCTGTATCACTGATAAGCTGTCGTGGTATGCAAGTCGATTTCCTTCCTCCATCCTCTGGTCCTGCAATTACCAAGTACAATGTGCCTACAGTTCAATGTTACCTTTGATCTGAGAACAGCAAAAAAAAGGTTCTGAAGAACTTATTAATGACTTCTCCACCCGGGGATTAGAAGAGCAAAGGCCGGAGCTATTGCTAAACTCTTCATCTAAGCGTATCGCCTCCAGTGACCTTATTTATTCGATTGTGGATAGGCAGCTGCTATTGACAGAAGTGCTTCATTGTGATGTTTAAAGCACAGATAACACAACCTGAATGTTTGTTGCAAACAACACAAGTCTTGAGTGTCTCTCTTAATATGATGTACATAAAATGCTAAAAGCAAGTATTTATAGGCCTCCCACAGACCACTCATTGTTCCTCCCTGTTCAGTGTGCACAATGGAAGTCAAAGCTGTATTCTGGTAGTATTTCCTTAGTTCTGCGCAGCAGGGTTGGACGGGTCCCTCTGTTCCTTCCCACCCACAGAGCCCTTCCATTGGTGAACTCCTTTACTGCTGGCTCCTGCCCTCGCCTTTGCAGACTGTCCTTCCCAGAGCTATACTCTGCCCCTGTCCACCTTAAGAAAGAACCAACCTGCAGACTTAAACACACATCCTTTCTTGGGTTCTGACGCTGATAAGAATTTCACACTAAGGATGTTTCCCCTTTTTTCACTCATCTTAAAGGAAGGAGTCAAGAAGGAGCCTTATAGTAAAATGATAAAGAGCTTACGTTCCGGTATGAGACTGGGTTGGAATCTTACTCCCATGCTTTAACCAGCTCTAGGATTTTGACAAGTTCCTTGACTTCTTTAGGTAGTTTTAGCAATGATAATACTGTGATTGAATATGATTTTCTATGTAAAGTGCTTAACATCTGCTCAGTACATTGTACATGGTCAGTAGTATTAGCTTTCTATTGCTGAGAATATTTCATTTAAGTATATCCAACTAGAAGCTAATCCTACCACTTATAAGTTCTGTAAATTTGAGAACTAACCTTCTTTTTTTTTCTCAGAGCCTAGATTTCCTTATTTATAAATGTAACTGGAGAGAACACAGAATGGAGAAAGACTGAATAATCTATAAGATATTTGTCTCTATTAATATAGAAAGTCTCAAAAGCTAAGTGAGAAGACAGAATACCTTCACCCTACAGAGAACATAGCACATCTTTTCAAGGCTAATTATTTTTTCATCAACATGAAGCTTTCAGAGACAAATGATCATTAGGTAATACAGTACGATTGTTGTAAGAGAGTTCCCAAAAAGTACAATAGAAACATGCAGAAGAAATTATCCAACTGTGTGGGAGACTTTCGCAGAGGAGGTGGTATTTAAGGCCAGGCTTGGGAAAAAGTGTGTGAGGTTGAGGAAGGGGGGGGCTGCAGAGAGAACAATAAGAAACAGAAAAAGAGGTGAGGAAGAGCATGATACATCTTAGAAAACACTTCCAGTCATGAATAAATCATGGGTGTGTGTGGGGAAGGTGTATATACACCCCCTTCAGATGCACCCGTGATTCGACAAAAGTAGACAGGGACTAGATTACAATATGCTTTTATTTTATGCCAAAAAGTTTATTCACTGCAACAAATCCTCAATTCTTGGTCTTGCAATTTCACTACCATTTTCCCTGCCTCCTTTGACAATGGTATTCAAAATTATTATATTATTTTTATTTCTCACTCTACTTTGCCTATCGCCACATGCCCATCATGTTTGACAATCCATCACGGATGGACAGGCAGTATGGCATCATGTGATAAGCACGGACTCTGGAGCCCATGCTGCTGTGGCAAACTAGTCATGAGACCAAAGGCAAGGTGCGTAACCTTTCCATGCTGTTACTTCCTCTTATATATTTGGGGACAGTCATAGAGCCTCCCTTATAGTGTTATTATGAGGATTAAATGAACTAACAATGGCATATATCAAACTTTATATAACTATTTTGTGATTTTAAAAAGCTACTGTACTTTCTTCTAGGACCAGCTTAAGATAATGAAATGAATTCTAGGACTAACCTAAACCCACCATTTTAAATTTCTTCTGAAATTGTGTTTACGGTCTATCAGGCAGAATCTTATAAATTATCAATCCATGAGACCTCCTAGTTAACTTTAACTCAATAATTGTGCTTAACACAGGGGCCAGCCCCATGGCGCAGCAGTTAAGTTCGCACGTCCCGAGGTTCACCGGTTTGGATCTCGGGTGTGGACCTATGCACCACTTATCAAGCCATGCTGTGGCAGGTGTCCCACATATAAAGTAGAGGAAGATGGGCACGGATGTTAGCTCAGGGTCAATCTTCCTCAGCAAAAAGAGGAGGATTGGTGGTGGATGTTAGCTCAGGGCTAGCCTTCATGGAAAAAAAAAAAAAGATTCTGGTTCTTTCATGTAATCATTCATCTAGCAACTCAACAATTGTGCTTAAACTGATTCTGTTTTTTTCATCTAATCTGGCTGATGAGTGGTATAGGTCCGGCCTCAGGATTTGAACCTGTGAACCCAGGCCACCAAAGTGGAGCACGCTGAACTCAACCACCATGCCACAGGGCCACCCCCAATCTACTTATTTTTTCATGTAACATTTAACAAGTTGCTGAGCACACTATAAGGATACATTATATGCAAATTGAACAAATATATTATTGAATCTACTGGATAGAGCCTGGTGGACATATAATCTGGTTTCAGCTCATTCCTCCTATGCTTTGCACTTTCATGGGGTTTGAGGTGGTTCTATATGTGCAGAACACTCATGTGTGCTCCATAGACAGTCTCCTTCCCTAACAGTGAGTGCTTTCCACGAGTCATATCGATGGAGGTGAGAATATCAGGCAAAGAAGACACTTGAGATGATGGATGCAAACCAATGAAGAGCAACAACAACATAATTCATCTTAAATCAATGGATATTTACTCAAGAACCAAAATATGCACTGCAGTACATTGATTGCTATTTTACTGAAACAGTAAGACACCAACCTTTATGAACACCTGCTATATTCAATATTAGTTGACAGATAACTACATAGTATCTCATTCAATACTCACCACGACCTGAGGAGGTTGGAATTATTACTCCCATTTTCCCCGAGAGGTTAGCTTGCCCAAGACCTTATAGGTAGTGGCTGACTTCTACAATACAACCACATTTCACTGAAATCATCACACTTAATACCTATTTTTAAATCAGCATCAAATAAGTAAAAATATGCAGTCTCCATATTGCAAAAAACCTGGGCTAAAGTTAAAAATGGCTGTTTTTAAAGTTATCAGGTGTAAACTACATTAATCAAATGTATTTCTTGAGTGCCACGTATTTAGTACAGCTGTCATGGCACAGAAAGCTGTTTTCTTCGTCGTTAGTATCATCCTAACATTCATGGGAATACACGAACCATTCAAGTATCTGGACATATTTAAAGACTCTATCAAATAACAACAGGCGGCAGTCACAGTAGCCTTGTGGATTTGCTCATCTGGACTTTAAGATCCCAAATGCTTCCTTTTTTCACATCCTAATCATGTTGACATTTGTTTCAGAGATTATAGAAAGAGAAATGGCAAACAGCATCTGAACGGGGGGAGGAACCTCAAAACAGCTGCTAGCCACAGAGCAGCTGTTGATCAAGGATGGGAAAGTGGTGTTCTGCTCTCCCCCCACCAGCAGATGCTGTTCCTTTAAATAGCAAGTACTATGGGAGCTGCAGAGGGTATGACAAGTATCTTAGTAGCTGGGCAGAACACATCACTGCTAACAGAGTGCACATTTCAGAGAGGGGGCAGAATAACGCCAGTGCCCTGACATGCACTTCAGTGCAGATCCTTTAGCATTTTTGTGCGAAGGCTGACAGCTGTCCTTGGAAACAGTGGGCAATGAGGTAGATGCTAATCTGATTTATATCCTAAAAGGAGAGGCATATGCTGCTTCTTGATTTGACCTGCACAAAAGCAGCTAGTGGTGTGATGAAGCTAATCACAGGAAACTAGTTTGGCTTTGTGTAAGGCTGCTAATATGTTAGGCTGCAAATTTTCCATAAAGAGTTATTTACATCTCACTAACCACTAGGTTCACACCTGGGGTTGGCAACACCTGGCAGTGTTCTTAATGAGTTCACCACTGTTTCCAAAGAAAATGCTGACATTAATAATTGTAACGTTACATTGATTGCAAGAAAAGTACAAACGTAAATGTGGTGGATTAGTAAAGGTCACTGCCATCTAACTCCTTCTGTTGCTAATGTAGCTTGACAGTATTTGCAAACTAGGAAGGAGATGGAGGAAAAGCCTCGCGTGATAACTAGATCTTTCATGGCACTGCATGATTGCATAAAGGCACCTGCTTAGGTGATTTTGCCCTCAACGATGCTTTTGGCATTTTCCAAAATGGCACCTGAGTTTCTGTCATATCCTATCGAGTCTGTCACTAAATTCTACTGATGCTTTTCTCCGTATTTCTCAAGTCAGTCCCTTAATTTCCATTTTCATGGTCTGCCGGAGTCCTAGCCTGACCTGACTGAATTAATTACTGCAACTGCACCCAATATAGTGAAGTAAAGAAGCGAAAGTGACCATCTTGGCATGATGTTGTGACTAATCCTGAAATCCCCAAATAATTCTTGAATGCCTGTTAGGTACCCAGCCCACAGCCCAGTGCCTTGGGAGCTGGCAAAGAGTAGCAGGCAGTTTTTACTTTCAAAAGCTCTGATTGAATTAAGGAGACACAAAGTCAAATATTATTAATGAGAAAAGGTAGTTCTTGGTAGGCACGAAATAACTACAAGGCATGTGAATTCAGAGGAGAGAGAGATCAGTGCTAAGTTTTTAGTTGATTCTCGAATTTCTTAAATTTCTTAAGCCTTACTCTCACAGTTTTTGCTCTAATAAAGCAAACTTGCTTTGCTTTTCCACATGTGACTCATTCTCTCACATCCTGGGATAACATACACTGTATATCGTATGTGCCACCGTGAATATTGTGTCTACTTTCCCATGCTGAATCTTTACCTTCTCCATCAGTATGTTTCATCATCTGCTTCTCCTTGCCCGTGGAGATGCTTACTCTTCCTCACCTGGTTGCAATCCTTTAAATTCACTCAAGTAACATCATGTGTTTTATATTTTTGCCACTTTCTATACTTACGTCTATTTCTATATAGCTACTAAACATTCTTATTAATTTAATAAAGATAAATGTGCTGGGGCTGAGCGTATGTGTCCTTCTCTGTGCCTTACGTCGGTGTAGCATTTTGGGCAGGAAAGCATTCATTAATCATTTCCCACCGCATCTAATACAGTCACGTCCCCCTTGCCATGCAGGGGACACAGTATCGCTGATTGCCTAAATCCTGGTTCAATAGGGTGAAGGGTAAAGGAGAGCCTGTGGCAATTCAAAGCTGGTTCTTGCAGGAAAGCTTCCTAGACCAGTCCTACTTGGCTATTCCCACTGCCGCCACAGCCTCTTTTTATGGGAGTCATGTGCCCTTTGGCAAAATATTTCTTGAGTCAAGCTTCTTTCAGAATAATCCAGATCAACATTCCTATTTAGAGTTATATATTTTGTGATCCCAAATTCATGTACCTTTGACCTGATGATAGAGGCAGCAACTCTTCCTCGCTGTGCCCTCTACCTTAGGCCACTAGCCATAGCCTCTCATCTTGAATAGATGAGAGGACATCTGTGAATTTCTCAGAGGGGTCTCCTTAAATGCTCCTCACAGGAGGCTTGAGTTGCGGAGGTGGCAATCCCCTCCTCCTCTTTTGTTGAACAGGTTGGACTCGCATTATAGCTACATTTCTCTCCTGATAAATCTGCATTTTGATCCATCTCACGTTTCTTTGATGCCTATCTGTGATGCCTAAATTGAAACTTCAATCTAGTATCAGCACCCTAGCCATATTAAAATGCAAACTAGTTTAAACGTCATTCTGAAAGCAACAGGGAACCATTGAGACAAATTAAGGAAGAGTACAATTTCATCAGATGTGGATTGAGATTAGGATATTGGATGGTTTTAACACAAACGCTGGACAAGTTTTATAAAGTTTAGACACACGCATATATATTATGTGTATAAATAACGTGGACAGTTTTTGGGGCAGGTATACACATTATATAGACCAGACCAGCAACTCAGCTTTTTACTCTGAGTTGTAAGAGAGAACCAGATGACATATCTTTGATCCCAATGATTGTCCAGAGTCAATCCAGCGAATGTATGAGAACATCTTTCTCTTACTCATCACTCCATGCTTTTCATCCTAAAAGTACAACAGAATGGGTGACAATCTCAAATTAAAAACCTTTTTAGGAAGCTGTAGTCCTATACTATAACCTTCACTTTCTCCTTATATAAAAGTGCAGTTGCGAGTTTGTATTTGAATGTAAATGATTTAAACATAATTTCCTTAAATTAGTAATATCTCAGTATGTAACAAATCAAAGTTTGACAACTATTGATTTGGTATTTAGGACTATGAGAAATTGTATCTTAGCATATTTGGTATTATGCACAGTAAATTATGAGCACTGAATAAATATCATTAGCTATAATAACTGAACAATTCCTGCAAACTACTTCAAAGCTTCCACATTTTGCCATAATTGGTTTATAGAATGTATGTATGGTGTTAATTCCCTCTTTTAATAACTTTTTTCAAACCATTATAGAATAACCATAACCACTGGGCATTAATTTTTAATAAGGTATCTATAGTCACCTATGTATCATTTATAACATGGATGGCAAAAGCGTTATCAAACATTTATTAAGCATTTATAAATAATTTTATCCTACTTCTAGCATGTGTTATAAATATATTATTAATTCTTCCTAAATTATTGATAAGAAATCCTTGAAACTGAATATGAGAGTAACATTTATTATGTAAATGACATTTTGTCACTCTTGAAATCCCCATCCTTGGCTAGCTATAGGTATATCAGTGGAAGCCATAGGAAGGGGTGAACAAATTATATTTCTTACGGAAAAATATAATAATTAAATTATCACTTGACAAAGAAGATGCATTTAATATAAATTTCATGGAATCAGATTTCTCCAAAACAAAAATTCTATTAATTGATCAGGTGCTTTGGGAAGTGAATGGTTTCTTTCTAATCACTAAGTAATATTGAATTGGGCAATAGAGTTTAATACACTACATCTTTTATCTCTTTTGTCTATTTGCTACTTGGGCCATATACCCTCACGAGAGAAGATATTCATTGCATTAAGTGAGATAATGATGCACGTTAAATCTTTCAAGCCATATGTGCATTACTAATACATAAGAGTCAATACACTTTCAGGACATGACCTGAAATACCCAAGATATTTAGGAAAACTGATTCAGCATTTCTTCTTTTTTGGCTATAGGGTAAGTACCATAATGGCCACATGGAAAAATTGTCATACCTACTTAGATCTAAGTCAGTATGCTCTATTAGAAGATGAGATTGGAGGAACATGACCACCAAGTTCCCAAACATGAATGTAAGAATCATCAGAATTGGAGTTAAAGTAATTGAGTTTTAGGATGATTTGCAAGGCCTTTGACCACTTGAGCTGATTTAGAAAACAGAAAAGTGCCTGACTCCTACTCCATGGACTCCCAGGAAGCCATCCAGAGTTCAGAGTCACGAAAAGTCTCTGTACTACCCAAAAACATAAGGCAAATCAAGCTAATGACCTAAAGATTTCAGAACTCTACAGTAAAGATTCATATCAGAGCAAATATGATTCATTATCCAATCCAAGGTTCATTTTAAGAGGATGTATTTCTTTTCATGCCTTTTAAAAAGGGCAATTTCTCTGGAAACTTTAAATTTGTTTTCTAGTTGTTGTGGATTTGTTTCTGTAAATAATACACTTGACCTTCCCATTGTTGGTGCATTATTATCTTCACCCATTTTACAGAGAAGTTGTGAGAAGAACAGATAGAAAGATCGGAAACCATTGGAGCAAATGTCATTAGAGAAACTAACATGAAGATTGCAAAAAGTCACCAACTAATCTTAAGACCAACCGGTGCTCATAATGCAAGAAAATAACCTGAAAATACCTGCAAAAGTTTGGAAGTATAACTCTGAAAGCATAACTGCACAAAAGTTAAGTTGCTCTTTGATTACAGGTTGGAGATACCACCATAGTGGTCCTGCTTCGTAGTTGTTATCTGCTTTTACCTAGACTTTACGTTTTTCTCAGCATCATCATTGCTTGCTGCATAGTAGATAGTATCTGATGAATAAATCAGCATCATGTGAAGGAAGCAGCAAACACTCATATGTGTATTTCACCAATACCTAGAATATGTGCTCTGTCATTCTGGTGATTAATACAGTCATGTGTAGCTTGACTACAGGGATGCATTCTGAGAAATGCATCATTAGGCGATTTCATTGTTGTGTGAACATCATAGAATATACTTACTATACAACAAAGGTATACGATACTAATTTTATGGGACCACTGTTGTATATGTGGTCTGTCGTTGACTGAAATGTGCAGCTCAAGGTTGTACCTTGTATTCACTGGGGTCACGTCTAAGCAGTGTCAGGAATAAAATGTAACATTCTGAGTACAGTAAGTTCTTGGTGCAGTTTATCCTGATTGACAAATGATAAATCAGACCTGGTCTTATTCTACTGAGAGGCCACCTTCTGCTTTGGAAACAATTACACAGAGGAACACAGGAAGTCTTAGTTATGGCCAGGTGGTACTGGCCAAGTCACTTACATTCACTGTTGTAGCTGCATTTTCTGTAAAATCATGTTACCACAAACACATGTCCCAACATATGAACCACATGGTCTTCCAGATACGTGATTGACCTTCCCTTCCATGTTCTTTGAAAGTAAACAGAAGTCTGTCCAAATTAAGGTAAATTTGGATAATCCTGGGCCCGGAGTAAGGAATGTGAGAGGAGAGCAAACAAACTCACACTGAAAATAGGGGACATTAAAGGAGATGGAGAAGATGAGACGGAAGTAAAGACCTTAGAGTTCTCCACCCAGGGTATACATTTTGGTGGCCACCAGACCTGCAAGCAATTGTGTAGTGCTTGCTTTCTCATTCTGGCCAACAGCAACAATATAAAGTACATGCATATTGTCCGAAGTGGGTCCCTTTCTCTCTATTATCAATAACGTCTCCCTAACCTCTGAGTACTCAGTGCTTTCCATTTCATGGCTGCCAAAAGCCTCCCCACCATGTTCTCACTTAGTTCTGCCCACTCTGGGTCACTAGGTCCTAGAAATTTAACTCTCCTCTAAGTCCCATCAAAATGTTTCCGTTCATCTCCCAAACTTGTAGCCACAAGTTACATTAATAAATAAACATAAAGCAAACCAATCCTGGTTCAGCAGTATTTACTCTTTACTGGACCATTCTTTAAGAGGCAAAGCCTTTAGCAGAGAAATCAAAAAGACTCTCAGAGAGCTCGATGAGCTAAACTCTCTTTAGAGCCAAAAGTTTATGTATAGAAACAAGCTTCATCTAGTATTTGCAGTTTATGATAAGTTAGAACTCAGCAAAAAGCACATGTCATTTTGTATTTTAAATAGCTGGTCATTGTTTATTTGACATAATGCCTTACTCACTGAGTCTCCAATTAATATTGACTCTAAATTGCAAGCCTGTGGAGAGCAGCACCGACGGAGCAGCAATATTTGAACGGTGTCATGTGCAAAAGAACAAAATAAATATTTTGATTCTGCCATTCTAAAAAAGAATATAATTCGTTACTCACAAGTTAAAGTTGGATGTAATCATTACATTAAAACATAAAATAATAGCCTTGTTTAAAGTGATGTGCTATTCTGACTGTACCGAATTGTGGTACCATATTCTTGAGGATGAAGACATGGTGCTGGAGACATTAAGATGGTAAGTGAATTTCAACTCCCAATTTTGCAATGACTCTAGATTAGACTCCATATCTGAGCATGGCAGGACGTTACTGATTCTTTAGAAGCTTTTGGAAAAGTGTTTGGATATTCACGCATCCACACTTCTCCCAAACATCCTTACAAATTTCCTTAAACTTATTCAACTCTCAGTTCCCAAATTCCAACATGATGGGATTGCAGTAAGCTTTCTTTCAGGATTCTAACTGTCCTTATGTTATATCACAATGAACATACCTTTATTATTCTTCCTTGAAAGTCTGGAAAATTTGAGATAGTTCAAAAGATAAGTTTAATGCTGTGAAACCCTGCAGTGAACTGAGAAAATCAAAGCTATTCAAAGCTATGTTATCGTGTTTATTTCAGAGCCAGAAAAACAACAGAGAATTTCCATTTCAATCATTTTACATCGCCTTGCCTTCACAAATTTTTCTACATATTGCTTGATATGTAGTAATTGATATTTACAATGTTCTCAGCATTATAAGAGCAAACATACCTTCACAGAAATGTATCAAATTGTAGTTCCATAAAATTAGTATGTTTTTATTAGGTTGTACAATAAAGGTT
This sequence comes from Equus caballus, assembly GCF_041296265.1. Lineage (NCBI taxonomy): Eukaryota > Metazoa > Chordata > Mammalia > Perissodactyla > Equidae > Equus > Equus caballus. The sequence continues at coordinate 46,426,244 of NC_091710.1, forward strand.
AATCTTTGTGTCTTATAAGATAACACAGCCTTGAAATGAGTCAGAGCAGGTGCAAAAGTAAAGGAAGCACAATTCACAGATATATGACAGGAGACCAATAATGCTAATTAATTTGGGGATGAATGCAGCCAGATCACACTTATGGAAGACCTAAATCTTTTAAAGGCTAGCAAACAGATGGCAAAGGTCGCCCAATCAATGTAAATAAATAATGAAAGTCTTTAGAAAAAGCCAAAATGTGACAAGTGAGAAGGTGGTCATGTCATTCAATTTGGGGAATTTAAATATTGAAAAGTCAATTGTTTGGGCATTAAATTTAAATGACTAGAATAATGAAATATGGAGATGAAAGAAAATCCATGTATTCCTCTGTGTCACACGCCAGGATTCCCCAGAACCTGAATTGTTCTCTAGGGATAAATTATACATTCTGGTTTGTACATTATCTCTGTCGCACCCTTACAAGCCCAGTAAGAACATCACAAAGAAGGAAGAGCTGTAGTGGTAGCTTACCCAATCTTCTGCCTCCCCAGGTGACAGCTGGGTCAGTGATTGTAAACAGGAGAACAGCCATGCTGTGCATCAGAGACTCTGCCCGTCCAAACTGTCTCTACTTCCCTAATGCCTGATGTGTGAGTTTAAGAATGAATCCTATTGTTGATAGAAATACAAAAGACTTTTACATAAAACCCATCTCAAAAGTAATCGGATAAAAACGATGAAAACAGGTCATGATGAATATTAGATATTAGCAGTAGGGCTTCGATTTCAGAGCACTTCCCAGTTCTTTCTATTCTGCCACCAGGGGGCACTGTGAGCACAGATGAAGCCGTGTGCCCTAGAAGACCTCATATAGAGAAAACTTCCATTAGAAATTTGTGATGAATCCACCAAAATACTTTTAGAAATAATAAATGAATACAATAAAGTTTCAGGATACAAATCAACATAGGAAAATCAGTTGTTTCTATATACTAACAACAAAACAGCAGAAGGAGAAATTAACAATGCAATTCCATTTACAATTGCAACAAAAAGAATAAAATACCTAGGAATAAACTTAACCAAAGAGGTGAAAGATCTATACACCGAAAACTATCAAACATTGTTGAAAGAAATAGAAGGCGGCACAAAGAAATGGAAAGATATTCTGTGCTCTTGGATTGGAAGAATTAACGTAGTTAAAATGTCCATACTTCCTAAAAATCTACAGATTCAGTGTAATCCCCATCAAAGTTCGAACAACATTTTTCACAGAAATAGAACAAAGAATCCTAAAACTTACATGGAACAACAAAAGACCCCGAGTAGCCAAAGGAATCCTGAGAAAAAAGAACAAAGCTGGAGGTATCACACTGCCTGATTTCAAAATATACTACAAAGCTATAGCAACCAAAACAGCATGGTACTGGCACAAAAACAGACACACAGATCAATGGAACAGAATCAAGAGCCCAGAAATAAACTCACATATCTGTGGACAGCTAATATTCTACAAGGGAGCTAAGAAAATACAATGGTGAAAGGAAAGTCTCTTCAATAAGTGGTGTTGGGAAAACTAGACAGCCATATGCAAAAGAATGAAAGTTGACCATTATCTTACACCATACACAAAAATTAACTCAAAATGGATTAAACACTTGAATGTAAGACCTGAAACCATGAAACTTTTAGAAGAAAATATAGGCAGTACGCTCTTTGACATCAGTCTTAGCTGCATATTTTCAAGTACCATGTCTGACTCGGCAAGGGAAACAATAGAAAAAACAAACAAATGGGACTACATCAAATTAAAAAGCTTCTGCACAGCAAAGGAAACCGTACACAAGACAAAAGACAACCTAACAACTGGGAGAAGATATTTGCAAACCATACATTTGCTATGGGGTTAATATCCAAAATATAGAAGGAAGTCATACATCTCAACAACAAAAACACTCACAACCCAATTAAAAAGTGGGCACAAGATCCGAACAGAGATTTCTCCAAAGAAGATATACAGATGGCCAACAGGCACATGAAAAGATGTTCAACATCATTAACTGTCAGGGGAATGCAAATCAAAACTACAATGAGATGCCCCTCAGAATGGCTATAATTAACAGGACAGGAAATAACAAGTCTTGGAGAGTATGTGGAGAGAAGGGAACCCTCGTACACTGCTGTTGGGAGTGCAAACTGGTTCAGCCACTATGGAAAACAGATTGGAGATTTCTCAAAAATTTAAGAATACAGCTACCATACAAACCAGCTATTCCACTGCTGGTATTTATTCAAAGAACATGAAAACATGAATGAGTAAAGATACACGCACCTCTGTTCATCGCAGCACTGTTCACTATAGCCAAGACTTAGAATCAACCTACATGCCCATCAAGGGACTAATGGATAAAGAAGATGTGGTATATATATACACAATGCAATACTACTCAGCCATTAAAAGAAACGATGAAATCCAGCCACTTGTGACAACCTGGATGGACCTTGAGGGTATCATGCTCAGCGAAATAAGTCAGAGGGAGAAAGTCAACTATCTTATGATTTGACGCATAAGTAGCAGACAAAAACAACACACAATCATATAGAGAGATTGGATTGGCGGAAAAAAAGAAAAAAGAAATTTGTGATGCCCCTTTTCCTCCTACATTACCACTCTCCCTGTTAAAAAAAAAAAAAAGAAAGAAAGAAAAGAAAAGAAAAAGAAGGAAACTATAAGGTGAAAAATGAAGTCTGAGAATTTATAGACTATAAGATCAATGCATTCAAGAGGGCCAATCAAGGAAAAGCTCCACTTTTCTGGGTTTAACAGTTTGTTACATACTCTTTTATCATTTATTATGAAACACCAGTAGGCCACCACTGTTGACCCATATGTACTGCTCAAAGCATTCTAGTCAGCCCCCAAAATAAATGACATTTTAGCTTTTGCCCATTGTCTTCCTCTAATCTTTCTTCCTTCCAATGGGTACATTTCTTGTGGAACAGAGTAGAGCATTTCCCCAGACCTCACAGAAGGGCACAGTGGGCTGCATCGCCTACACTATGGAGAAGTCCTTGGTGAGGAGGTACGTGGGATGTGAGGAAAGGGTAGTAGATGTGGGATCACTCCTCAAGATAAAGTTACAAACATTTCTTCCTTCTCTGGTTTATGCAAGTGGAGGAGCACTGAGTCTTCCTACCAGGGTTTCTCTAGACCAGCTTCTCTAGAAAGTATCCGAGTAAGACTGCACAGGCAGCCACATAAATAAGAAAGTTTAGATTTGACATACGCAAAAAAGTTTAGTCAGACAATGTTTACCTATTTGGGCCTGAAATTTATTTTCTTTTGTTTTGGTACAAGGAAAGTGATGAGAGGCAGCAAATAATTTTACTGATTTTTCTATTTTTTACTCCTAATTGCAAATATTGCATTTTGCATGTCAAAGAAGGTGATAAAGTGAGCCTGCAACATGGAAGTCAGCCAAAATTATATGAAATGGGATACCACCAGGTTCTCTCTATGTAAGAATCCAAGCCTGGTTGTTAAGGAATCAGGATATTTCCAGAAAATACTTTATAATAATCTACATAAATTATTCCAAACCATACTAAAATTATAACAGTATAAAATGCACCCTTATAAACGTAATTGTTTCTGGAAAATCTAATATAGGGAATATTTTAAGCAAATGCATTAAATATTTCACACAATGAGGCCCTTGATAATACTGCACGATTTGAATCATATATGCTCATTTACTCTTAAAAAAAGTTTGGGACAGATTTAAGCTTTGTTTATTTTAGTGAGTTCAGAATAAATTTTTTAAACAATGCTTCCAAGTTTTTCAGTCTTTACGTCCTCCTAAAAAAACATTTTCATATTGAACGTTTTAAATTAAAAAATAATTAGTTGAAGAACTACATGGTAACTCGTACTATCGTGTGGAAAATTTATTCAAGTGTTTTCTTTGAAAATAAAAGCAAACACAAGTGGAAATTTCACAGAGTTTGACGGACAGAGGAAGTCATTCGGTACAGATATGCTTGTCCTTTGAATAAAGGAAGCAAGAATATTAAAATGTGTAAGGTGCTTAGAAACTTAACGCGAGCCTGAAGCCCTCCCATTTAGCTGCCTGCACAAGAATAACCATAAGTATGTGACTATACTGCCACCTAGTGGTGACAAGAATCAGCCGTCTAATAAAGATGGACGACTCCCAGGTCAATTTTACAAACTAAAGTTTCGTTTGTAAAAGTAAAAAGGAATTTTATGCCAGATGCCCGAAAAGGCCTAGTAAGAGCTGTTATCTCTCTCCTCTTATGTACTCCTTTGCCAAACCTTCATAATTCTCATTGATAAAAACCTCAGGTGTCTGCAGAAAAGGTCTGCAAGCTCAGCCCCCCAGACAAGCAGGGATGAAAACAAGCTTCAAGTGTCTTTGAATAAAAATATTGTTATTTATTATTGCTTCTAAACAGTTTTCTCTTTTATAAAGTCCACTCCGGATTTAAATCTCTCTTTTCCTTTTCTAGCTGGAGACACCCTCCCCTCCAACACACAATTCCTTAGAGAGTGTTTCAAGTACACCTTCCTTGCCCTCAACTGCCAGCCTTCGGGCGTCCAACTTGTGATCAATCCAGCATGCAAACTGTTGAAAGGCGTGCCTTCTGATATTGACATCTCTATTACGGACAGCGATGATGCCAGTTTGTGTCTGCAGATTCAGGTCATTTTAAAGGCTTGGGGAAGAAGAAAATGCCTTGGAAGGCATCAAATTCTTCTTTGAGAGACAATTAAAAGAACTGTTGCTATTTACTCATTGTGGATTTGTTTGGGGGCATTGTTATTACAGCAGGCACCAAACCGTAGGGAGGAGAGAAACCGCAAAGGAAATTTCAAGGGAAATAACCACAATAAAAAAATAAATAGCAAGCACAGAGTTCACAGTGCATGACGTAAACTTGAGAACAAGTTCATGCATCCCACTTCTTGAATACGTTTTAAGTAGACACAAAGGCCATTCTTCTATCTGCAGCAAATAAAACTCTTCCCTACTGCAGCATTTGTCAGACTGGCAGAGAATATTCTCTTAATATTCAAGTTCAGGAAAAGGCTTTACGAAACTGTCAATATTTAACCGCAGAAGAAACGTCTAATTAAAAATAACGTTTAAAAAATTTCTTCCAAATAGCATATATAGTTCATAGTTAGATTATAATGTTTGAATAATACAAGGCATTCATTTCACTCCATGTGCATTCCCACTTTTCTCCCATGAAGACACTCTGCTGAAAAGTCCATTTACAGTCATTTAATGTAATTCCTAACTTTATTGATGAGGTAATAAGACCACAGAAGGAAAGACAGGTCAGGTACGCCGGGATGGGCCAGGATCCAATTCTCTTACACTCTGGTAACCCTATTCTCACTGTTTCCTGTAGTCTTTCTGCAGAAGTCTAATGGATTTTACAGTTTTCTAAGGAATGGTTGATCATCTCAACAGTCTGAAATTAAACTGCACGGTATACGGCGGAGGATGCTACTTCAAAAGACTTGGAAGCTTTTGCATCCATGATTACACTATCCTATTTTAATAAATATGAAAGCAATGATTGTTCACTTTAAAGTCACGACATCTATGAAGATAAAGGTTTTCAGAGCCCTGAGCAATTAGTTAAATATCACACATGGCAGCAAAATAGCAATTTGTAGACTCCGCTGCTTGGTGCCTTAATTACTTACATTGCAACTTGTTTCAGACCACTAAAGACAGGGCCATCTAAAAATCCCCAGGCAATTAAGGACAAAGCGTGCTGAAACACGAACAGCTCTTGAAGAAATAAATTGAAAGACCAGGTTTTATCTATAATGTTATTAGGTAGATAAATCACTGGGAAAAATAAACCAGGGGTAAAAAAATAAAGCACAAACTGAGATTAGTCCTTTAAAACCCTCCTTGGAGATTATGCAGTTTTCCCCACGAAATCAATATCAGTTCAATTGAAGATAAATTACAAGAGAAATCAAAAGAGGACACTCCGTAAACAAGTAATAATAGTATTGTTTCCTTTGTTACATAGTAAGATCTGATCACACAGCAACGGAGGAGGGAGAGAGAGTAGCTCATATTTGTTAGCTGTTTTCTCACTAAATGACACTTGGCTTTTGGGGACATTGCTGTCAGAATGCCTAGTTGGCTCTGGATTGAGGGGATTTTTTAAGCAAGTCTCTAAATCTCCCAAAGCTAAAAGGAAAATTGGTATTTTGATATGTTCTATTGTCTCTAGTTGGAATGCTCAGGTCATTTATTATTCATATTGAACATTCATAGAACTTTAAAAAATTGTCAATGGATATCTAGAGGAAAATACAAACATTTACAAAAGATTCTATTTCCTCTTCACTGTAAAAAATATGTTATTAAACAATAAACCATCCAACCAATGATCCATCGCTCTACCAGACAATAAAATGGCCTCTATGCATGAGTACAAAAAGTAACACGTCTACATCCTCAATGTACTCCTTGTGATACGAATCAATTTGGAAATGAATCAAAGTCATATTTCAGGGATACAGATTTTAACATGCTGTGATTATGATAAAATCAGATTTTATTGTATAATACTAGCATTAATTGGTCTTTGATATGACTTCTTTCATAGACATTGTATGATATATACTGTGTTATTGGTACAGACTGTTAAACGCATCCTTCTGAATATGTCTTATTAACACAATATTCTCAAGTGCTAAAAGAGAATGGCTGCCAAAGGAATTTTGACTTGAGCAGTGAAAAATACTTGTATAGCATTTAGTTGTATGTGTTTTCCAATTATAAAGAACAAACCAAACTTTAGAAATGAGAACTCAAGAAAATTTTTAAGTATCTGTGGAGATGTCACAAAGAATTCATTTGTCCTATTTTAATACTTGTGAATTAAGTAAAATCACAGAAACATGTAAAGTTACTCCTAGAAGTGGCCATAGAGTCTGTTAACTCATCATTTAATTGATAAATGAGGAAATGGAGGCATGGGGAACATTTATAACAACATTTCCGCAGAAATTCAGAGATGTCTAGACTTACCCCTTGGCCTCCAAGTCTGGGAGAAATGCTGCAGGGGGGTGGACAATGAACTTGTAAAAGTCAAGATGTAAAATTTCTAAAACAATTTCTGAATTCTCCAGTGTAGGAGATGGGTCAGGTCATTATTGCTAGAAAGTCTTAGATATGGATTTGAGAGGACTCAGCTAATCTACACTGTAGGAACTTTTTCTGGAAACATGGGCTAATTAATAGAGCCTTCTGAAGGGAGAATAGAATATACAAGCACAGAGCTGGATTGAGAGAAAAGTAGACAAAACATGCCTAAGACAGGACTCCTGATTTTAAATCTTACAAAAGTGATCCTATTCTTTGAAGGGAATGAGTGGATCCAAAAAAGAGAATTCCCTGGAGAGAAACTTTTCAGGCCATGTGCCCCTTCTCAGTGTGGAGGGTGGCCGGCTCCTCCTTATGCACGTGGGTGACCTACAGTTGAGGACCAATGTGTTTGATAGGTGAGAACAAGTACATATATTTTGAATGGAATAATGATTAACATATATTTTCTACCATTAGTCTAACAATTGCATAATTTAATTACATGCTAATATTTATGATTTCTTTTTATAATCTATACCATTAGGTCATTGTTTGATAGACATCAAATAGATATATAATACATTTGAGGAGTATAGTCTTACAAAAAGCAAATGAAAGACACAAAAGTGAAACAAAAAGGCAGAGATTCACATACGGAATTAGTGTATATGCACTAGAAGATAAGAGCAAAGAGTAAGTAGTGGTAATTCTGTGTGGTCAACTTTTTTAGATTCTCAGTCGCAGAACAACAAAATATCACAAACAACCTGTCTTTTTTGGTGAAAAGCAAAATATGGCACACTGAATGATAGAAAAAATATTGAAAATGTAAGCACTGAAAGTCATATAAAATATACAGAATCAGGAAGTGAGAAATAATTTGTGGGTATGGTGCTTATACTAGAGTGAATCACCTTTGAAAAAGTATAGAAAAAGAAGATACACCACAAAGGAAAAAGAAGAAAGGTAAATTAGAAGAGTTTCAATTCTTTCAATGATACTGAAGCCACTGAAAATTCCAGAAGCTGAGAACTGGAGAGCTATGGGATGCAATTTGACAAGAGCTACACTGTCCTTCCAAACACTACATGTATCCTGTATCAGACATTCTCAACTTTCCAACAGAACTCAAGAAAAACTCCTCCCCACGAGATCACTCAAATTTTTGGCCAGAATTTCTGAACTAATCAATTCCCCACACAAGAAATGTCTAAGTAATTGCAATCTGGTTGGGACCCTATTTAGTCTTCTGATTTGAAATTACTTTCTGAATACTCCTGAGAAGACTTCTAAAGCTGAGAAACCAGGGACTAACGTCCAAGTGTGTGTACAAAATTCCAGTAATCTTTCAGGGAGAAGACCCACTGTCATCTAGACATATCAGTAGGAGTCTCATAGAGATTATCACTCTCTTTTCAGCTGCTCAGGAATCTGGGCCTCATCCTTATACTTTCTTTCATGAATCTCATGCAATCAATTGCTAAATATGTCTAACTCTTCCACCTGTTATCTCTGGATGCTGCCCACTTGGCACAATGTCAACTTCTAATGCCCTAGCCCCACCTGCCTCGCACCTTGTATTGACTTTTACTTATTTACTTTTTTGAGGAAGATTGGCCCTGAGCTTACATCTGTGCCAATCTTCCTCTACTTTATATGTGGGATGCCACCACAGCATGGCTTGATGAGTGGTGTGTAGGTCCATATCCTGGATCCGAAACCACGAACGCTGGGCCGCTGTTGCAGAGTGCGCAAACTTAACCACTATGCCACTGGGCTGGCCCTTATATTGTCTTTTCTGTCAGCCTCCTAACCAGTTGTCTTGAATCACCTCTAATCTAATCTTTTACAGTCAGGAGGATTTAAACAGATATATTCCCGTTCCCTTTTAACCACCTAAAATCACTTCCTTTGCCCCTTAGGAAATAACGCCAAACTCCTCTACCTGTCCTAGGAGACCTTACCTGATTTGGCTCTCACTTATCTCCCCACCAACATCTAAGGAAATTTTCTGCTCCTGTTGCAACAGTGCAGGCTCACTGGTCTTATTTTTATTTCCTGAAACGTCTCAAACGTGTTCCTACTTCATGGGTTATTTCATATTGCTCTTTTTATTTCTTCTTCTCAAACACTGACTTCTTTTTAATCACTTCCCTAGTAAAGTTTAACATCATTTGCCCTAGAGAAGCCTTCCTTGGCCCAAAAATCTAGGTCAGTTCCCCCAACCATGCAGAAAGCATCACGCTATACTTCTTCATGGCCTTTGTAATGTTTGTAACCGTTCAAATCTTTTTGTTGCCTTCCTCACAGACCCCATTGGAGAAGAGCTCACATCTGTGTTGTTACTCCTAAGTCCCTCATATGGAGAGTATTTTCTGGTCCAGAGAAAGTGCTTAATAAACGATTTTTAAATGGACAAAAATTATTAATATTATATGTAACAATGCTAAAATAACAAACATTTGAAAGTCATGTCCATCCTTTGTCCACTTCTTTATAAGAGAGAACAAGCCATTAAACTCTAGGTATTGAAGCCTAAAGCTTATGGACTTTGTTAGAATTACTTACATTAATAGTTCTCCGGGATATTGACAATGTGTGATAATATTGACAACATATGACAATACTGACACTATATGACAATATTACAATATATGACAGAGTGAACACTGGCAGTTTTCATTATTGCTATATGACGTCTAATAACCATGGCAATAATTGCTGGATGACCTCTAATATCCATGTCAATATTACATGGCAGTGAGGACTGTTGTTGAGTGCATTAATGACACACATATAGCCAGCTCCTAATAGAACCACGAATCAGGATTATTTGAGCTTCATATGCTGGAGAAGATCACTAAGCTATTGAAGAAACCCAGTCAATACAGCAACCATCATCTTCAGTCCATCATGATTTGGGACTTCACAAGGGGGGCAGCAATTCCATTCAAATATCAAGAATATAATGACATTGGGGGAAAAAAAATGAAGTGATTGATAAAAAAGAAACTTTCTCACTCCAGTACTCTATTCTCTTACTTGGTTCTATATTTCTTCATGGTATTTAGTATGCGTTTATTTGCTTATTTTGTCTATCACCACAATGAAGTTAATTTTACTGAAAGCTTATTCAATTCTGCATCCCCAATACCTTGAAAAGTGCTTGCGCAAAAAAGGTACTGGATAAATAAGTGACAATGAACAAATAAATGAGTAGATGTGTGTTTAATAAAGGAAGAATTAGCAGAGTGTGTGTGGGCTCTCCATGCCTCAGTTGTTAGGAAAGTGGGATAAGATATTTGGAAGAGTGTTTTAAAAGCTGGCACATGGCAATAATTAATGGGGGGAACCAGGAGGATAAGCAGCATATTGTTTATGATATTCACACTGTTCTACTACACTCTAAGGCATGCCTGGATATTCCAGTAGGATCTAGGGGTGGAGAATTGAGGTTACACAAAGCAGGTGAGAATGACAGAACCAGACTGCCCATTTCATTGACACGAAGGAAGATCGCTCCACTGATGGAACTGAGCCATATGGTGGAGCAACATAGAGGATTTGTGGTTTATTTTTTTCTAGTAAGGAATTAGTTATTTTTCTTCTCCAGCAGGACTGGAACTAGGATGAGTGAAGCACTTGCCTTGGACACAAAATGTAAGGGAGTGCGTGCACCCACACACCCCCTTAGTAATCAGGATAAATTATAAATGCAATAATTTGATTTTTGTATCATAGATGTTTTGTATTTCTTTTGATTTCTTAAGATATTGCATTAAAATAGTATTTGTCTTGAAAGCTGTTTGTTTCTATCTTTTGGTCCTCCCTTAAATTTTGCATCTCACTCGCCTTACCCCAGTCTCAGCCCTGTGCCTTAACTCCTACAGTTGGTGAGCAGCAGATTATAAAGCATAATTTTGTTGGAGCCCTATCTCTACCTACAAGAAGGAAATCTGGAATAGCATCCAAGGCCAGGGCATGGAAAGGAGTTTTTTTCAGAGTCCAAGGCCATGCATGATACAGAATCCAATCAGTCACTATCTACCTCATACACTTGGTGTATATAATCTGGGACATAAACTAATATAAGGAGACCCACTCAGAATAAACCCATGTGCATGAGGATTACATGAAAATTAAATGAAAGATTGTAATTTATAGCTTCAGTTTTACACATTTATTTGTAAAGAAAGTGAACACCTGACATATATTTATGATGGCCGATACCCTGTGGATGGACTCTGTTTTACTAATTAATAGCCTTGGGTTAGCGTATGAACTATGTGCTTTGCCACCTTCTTATATTTGGCTTTCCTTAAATGAACTTTAATGTAAATATTTGTGCTCCTGTTTGGCTTGGGGAAGTTAGACTTACGGATTTGCGATGTGGCTCTCTTTTTTGTTTTCCAAAAGAAGAAAAAAAAGAGGACTTCACATTTTGCATACTTCTTTTATAAACACTCCATTTAGTCACATACAGTCATGTGCCATATAGCGATGTTTCAGTCAGTGGTCCCACAAGATTAGTACCATAGAGCCTAGCTGTGTAGTAGGCTATACCCTCTGGGTTTGTGTAAGTCACTCTATGATGTTAACACAATGATGAGATCACCTAATGATGCATTTCTCAGAATGACGCATTTTTCAGAATGTAGCCCCATCCTTAAGTGACCCATGACTATAATTGACACAATGTTCTTCTGGTCCCAAGGAAATTCCAGTAGCAATTCTGTGACAGAATACGTGAACGTGGGAGAAATGAGATTATGCATATAAATTCCTCTTAGGTGCTCTTGCTGCTGAACCCAAGAACATAACACCACAGCAGGCAAATGTATGCTTATAAAGCACGGTCACAGAAGATAATTGCTGTTAATAATTCATTAAGAACTATTCCTTTCTCCTTCAGCAAACTTATTCACCACTTCAACCATTTTCATCCAGCTTTATAATTGGATGTGGAGAAAGGGCACACATGATTTTATGAGCAATAACAACTAACATTTGTACAGCATTTTACAATTTGCAAAGCAGTTTTCATAAACATAATTCACTTCTCACAGCCACAGTAGTAGTTAGGTGTTATTAAGATCATCTACATTTTACTAATGAGGAATCTGAGTTGGCAAGACTATAAATTCAGACTATGGCTATATCAGTAAGCCCAAATAAAATATCTCGAGTGCACAGAAACCTGTTTATATAAAAGTCCCAAGTTAGGCAGTAACTAGTGCTGGCTCACCAGTTTAATGATGTCAGCAACCAAGTCTTAGAAATTCTTGTTTCTTGCTGACTGTAGGATGGCTACATTCCAGCAAGAAGATGGAAGCGGAAGAAAGGGGAGTGACGCTGCACCAGAAAAACAAAAGCCTGCCCTAGAACTACATCGTAGACCTTGGCCCCTGCCTTATTTACAGACTGAGTCAGGTGGTCAGCCCTCCGGAAGCTAGAGAGGGAAAGAGGATGGATAATGGAGATCGGGCAAGCCAACTACCATCTCTCCTCGGTAGTATAAAGAAATTTTAATTTCTATTGTCTTATTCCAGAGCTCATTCCCCTCTATCTATATCAGACAGCACATCAATGGGAAGAGAGTATGTAGTTTATGTTATACATATGTCTATGTGTTTATGAATAACTGAAATTTATGATATTTAAAGGAGATAAGAATTTTCCCATGAGAGTGAAAGATATCTAAATACCTAGTTTTAAAAAAATGAGCCATTGTTTACGTGACCTACTTTTATTCTTAAACACCCACATCTTTGAAGAATCAGTTGCACTCCAGACTCTCAATACCATAATTATACAACTACCACCCAAGTACTACATGTCCATCTTGGTCTTTTAACCGTATTTGAATTCCACAATTCCAACTGGTTGAAGTCAATTTCCAACTGAATTGCTAGCTATCTCCCATTCAGCAGATGCCCCATGCTATCAGCTTCGTCTCCAAAAGTCTTTCCATGATGCCATTATTCTCATAGTCCTGGATCCAAAAGTGAAGTTGTATTTCTTCTTCAGTGTACTTTATCCTTAATGCTCAAGCATTCTGTTCTTCTGCCAATGTCTTTATTGGTCATGTGCCAGGCCTTGTGTTAGGTGCCCTAGCTACAATGGGAAGCTGACTGAAGACATCAGATTCATTACATCGCCCCTCTTTAGGTCCTCATTTCATCAGACCTATATTACTGCAAAAGATTTCACTTTTTTATTTATCTACTCCGCATACTAATAATAGAATCAACTTTCTAGAAGATTGCATCTATTATGCTTATCTCACTTTCAATAAATTACAGCATTACCACAGTACCAACTGCTTCGACTTGAAATTGAACTTCCCATCCTGTGTAGGGAAAAGCTGACTTTAACTAGAGAGAGACCTGGCCTTTGCTCTCACCCAGCTCCCAGAAGGTGCTCAGTAAGCTCCTGGAATGTCCTGCCTGACAGAAGTGTCTTTGATGCTTAGGGGCTTTGGCCACAGGATGGGGTAAAAATGTGATTATAATGGGGATTTGGGGACAAGCCATATAGGTTCCAACCTTCAGAGGAATTTGAGACATAAATTACTAGCTCCAACTTCCAGGAAGGGCTGGAGACCAAAGGTCAGCCATGTAAGCAGTAGGTGAAAGAGCCCCAATAAAAACTCTGGACACCAAAGGCTTGAGTAAGCTACCCTGGTTGGCAATATTTTATGTGTATTGTCATACCCTGTAGCCCAGGGTAATGCCATCCATGATTTCATGGAGAGAGGATGACTGGAAGCTCCATGATTCGATCCCTTTTAGACACTGCCCTATGCATCAACTTCCTTTGACTTGTGGTCATTTGTATCCTTTCCCTGTGATAAACACGACTGTGTATATAATAGCTTTCAGTGAGTTCTGTGCATCTTCCTAGTGAATTATTGAATCTGAGGGTGGTCATGGGGACCCCTGAATTTGTAGCCAGCTTGTCTGAACTGAGGGTGGTCCTGAGGACCCCTGAACTTGAGGTTGGGGTCTGAAGGGAGTGCAGTCTTAAGGAGTCTCTTCCCTCTGGCTAGGTAGTTTGCCTAACTCGTTGCACATCCTTTCTGCAAACTCATAGCTTTCCAACCCGGGCTCATCTGCTCTAGACTTTAGTCTTGCCTTTGTTCTTGATGTTCCCCCCTTACCCTGATTATTTTTGACTCTCATCCTCTTTCTCCAAATCTTTCACATCTTCAAGGAGAATGCCAAGTCCCGCCTCCTTCATGAAGTTTCTTTTCGCCAGACTACCAAATGTACATGTATGCTGTTTCAACTAGCAGGAGAGCTTTTAGTCTCATAGGTGGTGCTTTGTATTTCACGTGTTGTAATCCGATCCCATTAGAATGTAAGCCTCATAAGAAGTGGGAGCTTCTTAGTCAGTTATGTAACCCTCCTCCGCAGTCCCCTACAAGGCTGGGTAGGTGTTCTGTTAGCAATACTCACTTGACACCACATTTGTAGGTACGGACTGAAGCACGCCTCCTTCTCTTCAAAAACAGAATGTGTCTACTCAGAAATGTGGTAACTTTCTGTCATAAATGATTGTGACTACTACTACTAAGCTAGATTTGATAAAGGAAAAATATTCTCTTGGGTCATGGTCCATGACCTTAAAATAGAGTTACCAGGTTGTTTATTTTTTCTTCTAAGGATTACAGTAAGCAAAGTAATGCATTCACACTGTCTAACCAGGTTTCTTTTTATAAAATCTACTGCAGAATTGCTTTGCTAAAAGCACAGACAGTGACCCACAACAATGCTCCCATTGACTGACCAAAGATTGAAACAAGCTAATAACAAGCTAATTCCCCTCTCAGGCTCTACCTGTTATGCGTCAGGCACTGTTCTAAGTGCTTCTTATAAGGTTGTGTGTGTGCACATGTGTGTGTGTGTGTGTAAACTTACATCTCACAAAAATCTATGATAAAGTGCTGTCATCATCTCAGTTTTACAAATGAGGAAAGCAAGCACAGAGAATTTAAATAACTTGCCCAACGTCAACCAGCTAGTAAACAGTAGAGTTGGGACTCTATCCCAGGAAGTCTGGCCACATCACACACTGCAGTTACTACCACTTCCTAACTCCTGTATACTTGCTCAGAGTACTGCTGGACCCTGCTCATGGACAACCATGCCAACGGGTCAAATCCTTTCACCACACAACCCAGAACCCTTCACAATGAAAGGATAAATACAGCTTGAAAACATGTATTTCTCCTGTATGCAGGCATCACAATAGTGCTTGTCATTAACGGAAGTGCGGGTGTGGTATCATTCTTCTGGAGCATGTCAGTGGTTTCCTCAGTGCCGGAGGACGTGTATAACAGCAAGAAACAGACAGCCTCATTTCTCATCAGTTTATAGAAGGAGCAGCAGAATCTTTTGGAGCTGAACTTGAATCTTTTTTTATGGTCTGCCATTTAAAGCTCATGGTAATACTACTCATTATATATTGTTGCGTGGACAGAGGTTAAAAATGACATGCATAAGTATTTTGCCACTTTTTGCATATATAAGTGCATATGTGTGTCTTAGTGATTATTTCTTGGTATTAGAATTATGGTACGTTTCCAGATTTGTTTGTTGATTATTTTTACGATACCCATTTTCTATAATTAACAGAATAATTTGACCAAAAACTTATAGTTTTTTGTTAGCCAGTTTAGATGAGCCACACTTTTTTAAAACATAGAAATTTTTCCAATTTAACTAGAGAGATCTACAAAGGCAATGTTTTAAAGCATTACCCACATAAGATGCTATAATTTTGAGAGGTCTTTTAACTGCTTATACGTTATTCCTTTCAATGATCTGCACATTTAGCTATATAAAGAGGGTTGTACCATCAAAGTTTTGAAAATAGATATATTCAAAGAAAAAAATTTCATAAATATCCTATACATGAGGCCCCTCAATATATTTTTAAAGTTTTCCATTAATCTACCTAAAAGTTGCTGTGTCTGTGCTGTCTTCTTTTCTGCCAAATTCACAAAAGGCAACAACAGAAAGATATAAAATAAATCTCTTCTGGAACATATTTGTTATACACGAAAGCAGATAGAAGGGGCTTAGTAGATGTTGGTTTCAAGCCAACCAAATATATGTCAAAATCATGCTTTTTCCTCCTGTAGAAAAGATATCTTCTTATATACACTCAAATTGAATTCATGGTCAAGCTCTACTGTTCAATAAGTAGTTTCAGAGAATAAGTTATAGCGCCAGTCATGTGAGAAAGTATTGATTAAAAAAAAAAGAGAAAAGGGGCTGGCCCCGTGGCCGAGTGGTTAAGTTCGCGTGCTCCGCTGCAGGCGGCCCAGTGCTTCGTTAGTTCGAATCCTGGGCGCGGACATGGCACTGCTCATCAGACCACGCTGAGGCAGCGTCCCACATGCCACAACTAGAAGAACCCACAACGAAGAATACACAACTATGTACCGGGGGGGCTTTGGGGAGAAAAAGGAAAAAATAAAATCTTTAAAAAAAAAAAAAAAAAAGAGAGAAGCGTATGTGCTATCATTTAAAAGGGGTGGGAAAAATTTACACCCCACGTTAAAACCCAAACCAAAATTAAAATAATTCTCTTTCACAGTAGAAATCCCTTTTATAAATACAGCCCTTTGCATTAAGGAAGTTCTCTCTTCATGGTGTCTTTAAAATTTCATTTCAAAGATTTGTGAGGCTGGCCCAGTGGTGTAGCGGTTAAGTTTGCACGTTCTGCTTTGGCACCTCCGGTTCGCTGGTTAGGATCCCATGAGCAGACCTACGCACTGCTTATCAAGCCATGCTGTGGCAGGCGTCCCACATATAAAGTAGAGGAAGGTGGGCATGGATGTTAGCTCAGGGCCAGTCTTCCTCAGCAAAAAGAGGAGGGTTGGTGGTGGATGTTAGCTCAAGGCTAATCTTCCTCAAAAAAAGAAAACTTGTAACAGAGGTCCATATTAAGTTTTTTGCTACTCAGCAGTAAATAATTTGTAACTTCTGTGCAACAGAAAGGAACCAGTAGCAGAGGAGTACTTCAGTGCCTGAAAGAGGTGGCTTTCACAGAAAGAAAAATGCCTCGGAAGGAGAAACTTGGTCCTCCTCAAAGCTGTGCCTGACTTTGGGTATCCTCAATGGCCCAGTGGCATTGTAGATGTCTCAATTTTGTGTTGATACAGTTGGTGTCAAAGTCCCATGGGGACACTCACAAATTCCTTTCTATGATTTACTCTGAGGCTAAAGTCAGGCATTCGTTTTCTCCTGAGGGCTGCTGACACACAGAGGAAGATGGATTGTAGAGCTCATGGAGACGCAGACACTGTTGAATCCAGGGAGGAAACGGGACAAAGAGGGGGAAGCAGCACCAGTGATCGGAAATGAAACTGATATTCAGGGGATGTCAGAACCCCTGTCCTGTGACCTTGTCAACATACCTGAGGTGAACTTCTGGCTACCGCTTTGGCAATTATTGGCAGCAACACAGTTCTCATTTGAATACTTATCTTTTATTTTGTTTAATAGATTGTTGACAGCTTAAATACTTTCATCCTTCTAAAATATTTGGAAAATCTCAGTTTTAGTCTGTGTTGCTGTTGCTTTAGGGAGCATTTAGAGCTTTCATTCTAAAGAAGAGAAACCATTTAATCAGGAAAATAGTTTTTTGTGAAACATTTTGCCAAGTAAGGACAGATTTTTCAATTATTTATCATTACTGCTGTTTAAACAATATTAGTTATAAAAAACATTTGACCTCAAAATTTGTTTTTTCTGTTTACTGTGAAAGTATAAAAATAAACTTATTCTTTGGACAGGAATGTCTGTAAAAAGGTGAAATTGGAGGCCCAGAATAAACCACACTGATTCACACTCAATGAATTGCTACTGTAAGCTGTATTATTTTCAGTTTTCAAAAAATATTGGAATAGCAGCTGGAACTTTAATGTAATAGATTTTATTCACAGCTGCTTTGTTTAAAAAGTCTAAGACCTCTGTTTCTTGATCGAGAAAATATACCTAATTCCTGATCTAATTGTGAATTATTTGTGAATTCTTACAAAATTAACTGAACTGCAAATGACAAGAAAGGAACTGGTAAAAAAAAAAGAGAGAAATGCATACATGATCTTCAAACACTGTTTCCATAATGATGACAATGGGGCGATCATTTACTCAGGTAGCAGAATAATCAGCAAAATCCCAGGCATTCCTTATTATTTATATCTTGAAATTTACACTGGATACGGACGTAGAAAGTTCCACTGACTGACTGACTGACATCTATCATCTATTGTTCTATGTTGTTCCCTACATTTTTGCTTGTTATATCTGCCCTATATATCATATTTACCGGAGGAAGAAACTTTTAAAAAACTTCAAGCATTCTAGTACTGATAACAAATACTATAGATAATATTTAAAATTAATAGGAATTCTAATAATAACAACCAACATCTAAAAAATATTTTAGGGGTCAGCCTGATGGCACAGTGGTTAAGTTCACACCTTCCGCTTTGGGGGCTCGGGGTTCCCTGGTTTGGATCCTGGGTGTGGACCTACACACTGCTTGTCAAGCCAGGCTGTGACAGGCATCCCACATACAAAGTGGAAGAAGATGGGCACGGATGTTGTTAGCTCAGGGCCAATCTTCCTCAAAAAAATAAATATTTTAAAGCTTATAAAGTGTTTTTACAAACATTTCTACCTTATTATCCCATTCTTATTGATGGGAAAGCTCCTGAACCTATGAAAGTTATACTTTCCTTCTTTTAAACAAAGATGTGACTTTTAAAAAAAATCCACAGGTAGTTTGGGAATGCTAATTTCATGATCATTTCCTCCTTCAAGACCCCCTGGAAAATGGGAAATATGCCCAGGCATATGGGAAAAGTATCAACAGATTTCACTTGAGAGGAACTCCGTCAAACACCACATAATACTCTAACATTTAAACAGCATTTGTCAATTTATATTAAATAACGTTTTAGGTCCAAGTCAAGTGAAATTATTAAAATGGGTGTAATTAAGCCCATCTTGACTAATTCTTATAATACTAAAACTAATTTAGCTCCCAATTAAAATAGTAATTCCATTCTACAATGATTATTCAAAACAATTTATTTGATTCAGTAATAATTTTAAGAAACAGTAATATGCTGTACTCTGAAAAAGATATTAAATGGAGGAAGAGTTATTATTTTTAAGAGGAAAAAGGAATACTTACTGATCATATACCTTTACTCCAAAGAAGTAATTTTCCATTGCTTGATTTTTTCGGAGATTATTTGTCCTGTCATTTTTTATTGTAATATACAGAGGCTTAATGTAAACAGCAAAAAGAAACAATTCCATAAGAACATTGTCTGCCTTTTTCCTCTTTTCTGCATAGACTGGTATTCATCTCGACTAAATTAAACTTCTCTTATGTTCACAAATCAGTCTAGATGCTTCTTTCTTTATTTAATTCAAGGAAGACAGCCTTACTCCTCGATCAGTCTCCATAATTTGTTTGAAAAAGACTTTGCATAATACATGAAAACAATTTTATTACTCAGGCTTTATTCAGTAGAGCCAATATTCAACTTAAATAACGCAATTAAAGGTGAGAGGAGAGTAATTTTCTGTAAAGTCTCTGTGACGGCTTTCCCAATAGGACTCAAACCTCAAACACCTTCAGAGTAGCAATTTGAACATTTATCGCTCATAGGTTTTAAGATAGCATTCTGTCCTTTAATAATCATAAGGACTTAATCTAAGATCCTTCTTCTAAATGTCACAGACCTATGGGAGGGCTACACTTTACAAAAGGTTCTATTTTAAAAGGGAAAGAAGAAACTTTATAAAAAGCAAGGTTAAAAGCAATGTTCAATATTTATATATCAAATGATTTCTTATTTATTGTGTGCCTATAATTGAAAAAAGTGAGAAAAAAGCCTAGTACATGATTAATTAGTACTTCCTACTCAAGGCACATTATAGAAATAAATGGAGACAGGGTTGCGGTGAATATTTGGGATTATATAGGTGATATCAAACCAAAAATAAACTGGGAAGTTACTGTTTGAGTTTATTAAAATTTAGCTTCAAATGGAATGAAGGGTTTTTAAATGGAGAGTCAATGATTCTTCTGATTTATATTCAAAAATAATGAATGATAAATGATAATGATGATGTGGAACTGCCAACCAGCAAAGAACTGACTTTTTTTTTCCTCGGGACCCATTTTCTAAGCTTTCTAAAGTAATAAAATGTACCACACTCTATCAAATGACTGAATATTCTGAGATGTATCAAAATACCTGTGGCTGATTAAAGGCAACTGAGCTCTAATCACGCGTCTGCACTTATCAGCATGAAGTCTGCACAACGCGCAGAGCATCTTGACCACAAAACCAACATGAAAAGCTCTACCGCGCACTGTGGCAGCTGATGTTTTCTGAGTGGTAATTCTCATATTTGATGTATATTCTTTATTCTTCCTAAGTAACTTTGATTCTGCGTCAGCCAAGACAGAGTCCTGAAAAAATACTTCAAACCACTAAAACACTGGAAGAATCTCCAGCGTCAAGTAGAAAAGAAAATTGTGCCCATGTGCCTTACAAATAGTTTTTGTTTCAAATCCACAGAAAACAAAATCTCAGTCTCCTTTGACTTGAGAGATGTGTATCTGTTGGTGGATGGTTTTACTTTACGTGTCCTGCTAATTGATAGCACTTGATTCATTTTCAAAACAGCGCTTATGTTCAAATGGATATTTAATGTTCTAGAAAGATCATCCATCACAATTATGTTTTGCTTTTTTTCAAAGTTTATTCAGATTAAAAAACTCAATCAGGGGCCGGCCTGGTAGCACAGCAGTTAAGTTCGCACATACTACTTCAGCGGCCTGGGGTTCGCCAGTTTGGACATGGCACCTCTTGGCAAGCCATGCTGTGGTAGGCGTCCCACATATAAAGTGGAGGAAGATGGGCACAGATGTTAGCTCAGGGCCAGTCTTCTGCAGCAAAAAGAGGAGGACTGGCAGCAGATGTTAGCGCAGGGCTGATCTTCCTCCAAAAAAACAAAACACCTCAGTTATTAATATTACCAGTGAAATGAAGAGGATATTTAGGAAAGAATGTAAGACAAATAATTGTTCTGGTTATATGTTAGAAACATATATTTTATGTATTTAATGGAGTCTAGAAGGGACAGGAAATTGTTGAGAGAATTCAAGCAAAAATATATATTTTTACTTCAATTTGCTGGATGATTTAAGGAAATATATCTAAGAATCTGAGTCTTTTGAAAATTGTAGCTTCTATTTTATACTTCATTTGACTTTAACTGTTTAATTGGAGACAAAAGTTCATCTGAGCTTTAAAACTTGGAGTCTGGATGTCGTGTGCTACCATACGCATTATAATCTGCCATCAATTATCTGTCCATTTTAGAATACCTGAATATGTAACGGAATTGTGCTTTTGGTTGGAACTATTGCAATAGTTTTCTTAAATCTTCACTATACCCATAAAGATGTGACCGCGATTATATAATCTGAACAATGTTACTAATAATCCCTACTAAATAGTCTGCCATATTATAAAATACACCAAAAAGGCACTTTCTCTACACCTTCTTGTACTGTTTCGCCACAGGGTCAATATTATAATCACAGTAATGTAGGACAGTTGGCCAGATACAATAATTCAGTGACACTATTGGCTGTTAATAATTTCAGCATGGGGGCCAGCCCCGTGGCCGAGTGGTTAAGTTCGTGTGCTCTACTTCGGTGGCCGAGGGTTTCGCCTGTTCAGATCCTGGGCACGGACATAGCACTGCTCGTCAGGCCACGCTGAGGCAGCGTCCCACATGCTACAACTAGAAGGACCCACAACTAAGATATAAAACTATGTACGGGGGCAGTTTGGGGAGATAAAGCAGAAAAAAAAAAAAGAAAAGACTGGCAACACTTATTAGCTCAGGTGCCAATCTTAGAAAAAAAAATTTGAGCATGATTTATGGCATAGTATATGATCAAGGACAAATTATGTCTGTGCTTGAAGCAAGCTGGTAGCAGCAAAGGAAAAAGAGGGAGAAAGGACATGAATCTCTTTGTAAACCAGGGTCAATCTGCTTTTTCCTACACGAGTTGTTGCCTGAGTTAACTCTTTCTGCGTGGCTACGAATGGAATGGAAAGTCCCATAGTTGGATCTTTCTACATCCTGGGTGCATAGAAGGAACACAGAATCCATGGCATGAAGCAAATACCACAGGCCTGTCCATGTTTCCTTACAAGACTGTCTGCTCTCTAAGGCTCTGTGCTTTTCTCCTTGGATAATAAGGGGAAATAAAACAAAGAGTGGTGTCAAGGGGTTCTAGTCAAATGATTTGGGTTTGTTGTTTGGTTCTTACTTGTTTCTGAAGGGGCCAAATGGCAGTGGAGAAGGGAGGCACATGTCAAAGTTTTGAGCACCTTGTGGCTGCAATATTGAAACTTAATCCAAAAAAGATGAGAACAAAATAAGCCCAGCTGCTTTTCTCGGCACAGTTACCTGGAAACGATTTGAATCTATATTAATACATCAACTTTGAAGTGCCATTTTCAGCCTTATAAAATGGAGCATGCGCATGCCCCACCTTCTCTTCCACCCCTATCTCAGACTATAATAAAAATGAGGATAAGCTATGAAAAATTGCCTGAAAATGTACAAAGTGTTTTCAGGACTTAGCTGCCGAAACGCTCTTCAAATGTAACGAAACTGCCCCCTGCCCCCAGCCTCAATCGCTTTTGATGATAAAGAAACCGTTATTGCACTCAGCTAATAAATTTCATTTGTCATTAATTCATGGTAGACTCTACAAGAAAAGTAACCATTCACAGCCGTCCACTCTGAAACAAACGAGGACACCAATTTTTGCTAATTCTTTGAATTTCTTTTGTAAGGAAAACAACAGGAAATGTACGAAGAATACTTTGGGGTGATTTATTAATCCAGGTGCCTACTTTTAAAAGCAGCAAAGTCAGCCAAAAAAAAGGAAAAAGAGCCTTTTGTTTGTGTTACTAACATATACTGATGCAAGAAAAAGTTGCAAAATAATTTAAGATAAACAGCATGCATGCGTTTCTGAGATCTGCGGATGGCAACTAGATATAAGCCATTTTATAATATATGTGTCCTACATGATCAGGGTCCTTTTATTGCTTACTTGAAATAATCAAGTCTTTGTGATAATCATTGTTTAACTGATAAATTTAAAGGTTTTAAAATCATTTTAAAATGCACTTTTAGGGGCTGGCCCTGTGGCCGAGTGGTTAAGCTCTCGAGCTCCACTGCAGACAGCCCAGTGTTTCGTTGGTTCGAATCCTGGGCACGGACATGGCACTGCTCATCAAACCACGCTGAGGCAGCGTCCCACATGCCACAACTAGACGGACGCACAACGCAGAATATACAACTATGTACCGCGGGGCTTTGGGGAGAAAAAAGAAAAAACTAAAATCTTAAAAAAAATGCATTTTTATATCAGTCTAGAGAGTTGTTAAAGTGAATCTAAAATAGTATTTATATTTACTATTTTATACTTAATTTGATTGGGTTAAAATCCAAAGGCAACCTTGTTTTTTTGTGTGTGTGCGTGTGAGGAAGATTGTCCCTGAGCTAACATCTGTGCCAATCTTCCTCTATTTTATATGGAAAACACAAAACCACAGCATGGCTTCATGAGTGGTGTGTAGTCCATGCCTGGGAGCTGAACCCACCAACCCTGGGCCACCAAAGTGGAACATGCAAACTCAAGCACTGCACCACTGGGCCAGCCGTGGCAATCTTGCTTTTAGTAAAAATTCCTATGACTTAGAAGGAGTTCAAAATCTAGTGTCAATTTTACAGTTATTAAACTCTTTTATTCTACTATTTCTAATCATAGAGTTATTTTTTCCAATTTCACTTTCTTTGTTGCTATACTATGTCATTACCGACTGACTATCTGTAACTAGAAAAATGTTATGCAATACATCTCAGGACATTTTCATCCTAAAATTTAATATTCAACAACAAAGAAATTGTGTGCCACGTTTCTCTGAAGGGGAATTCTTCAGAGGCATTTTACTGTCAATCCCATGGAATCAGACACTGCAGGCAGTTTACAAAGTTCTCATCAAATCTGGGAACAAAACACCACATCTAGCTGCATTTTTGTAAACAGTATACATAAGTGAAAACAAAAACAGTTCTATGATTTCAGCTTTTGAATCCTTCTTATCAATGAGTTAGCAACACTAATCAATATTATAAATAACAAAAGGATACAGGGATCACACAAAACACGACTGTATCGTTTTTACTTTTAGAAATAATCATAGACTATTGTTTTAGTTCTAGTAATCACACGACCTTTCTAACTACTGAGACACGCTTCATACGTTATCTAGAAACAAGAAATTTCAAATGGAATTCATGAAATTAATTGCATGTAAATTAAGTAACACCCTAAATGTGTTTTAATACATAATAAACTTATCTTGAGGTAAAAAATACTTTATTTAGAGTCTTTCTTCACCAAACACTTATCTCTATGGCCTGAAGAGATGGTATGACATCCAGGTCTTAATAAGAAGACCGATTATTCTTTCTGACCTCTAAGGCATTTTAATTTTACTGTTAAGTGAATGGCTATGTGAGATTATTCTGAATCCTGCAGCTAAAATTAACTTGTCTTTTCCCCAAAGTAGAGAACGTTATTCAGTCATAGCAGAGTTATTTGTTTCTATACAGGCCAAATTAATTTGATAAGGACTCTGCTAATTTTATATGATAGTTCTCAAAACTACATGCAAATGCTCTTCTAAAGATGGAATACAATTCCAGGGAATCTGGTCGTTGTTCAGCACAATTATAGTATTTCTTCTTTAAGGTGAAGCTTATTTATTCCACCAACATAACACACTGAATTGATTGAGTTATAGCTCATAACTTTAGCGTTTTTCAATGACTACCCATCGTCAATTGTAAGCATCTTAGAGAAATAAATTTTACCTTAAAAACCTATGTCAAAACTTAACTTGAGGGGGCTGGCCCACTGGCCGAGTGGTTAAGTTTGTGCGCTCCACTGTGGCAGCCCAGGGTTTCACTGGTTTGGATCCCAGGCTCGGACATGGCACTGCTCATCAGGCCATGTTGAGGTGGTGTCCCACATGCCACAACTAGAAGGACCTGCAACTAAGATATACAACTATGTAGGGGGGATTTGGGGGGGATAAAGCAGGAAAAAAAAAAAAGATTGGCAACAGTTGTTAGCTCAGGTGCCAATCTTTAAAAAAAAAACTTAACTTGAGCATTCCTCTAAATTTTTTAGATCTTGTGCCTGCTAAGTTAAGCATAGGGCTTTCAATTCTTTTGGAATTGTGAATCAAACAACTTGGCCATAGGGGCAGGCCTGGTGGTGCAGTGGTTAAGTTCACACATTCTGCTTCGGTGGCCTGGGGTTCGCTGGTTCAGATCCCGGGTGCGGACCTAGCACCACTTATCAAGCCATGCTGTGGTAGGCATCCCACGTATAAATTAGAGGAAGACGGGCATGGATGTTAGCTCAGGGCCAATCTTCCTCAGCAAAAAAGAGGAGGATTGGTGGTGGATGTTGGCTCAGGGCTAGTCTTCCTCAAAAAAAAAGAAAAAAGAAAACTTGGCAATAAAAAAAGAATTGAAAGAAAAATCAGAAATGATCAGAATGTGTAGTTTTCCAAATTCACTCTTGCTTGAGGACAATTTGAAATCTACTAGTGACAGCTATGTCCCAAAGTAACAAGTGGCAGAGAAATTAGATGGAAGAAGATGGCAATAGCTAGGCAGAGTTGAAATTTTACTCAAACACCTTCTTCTCTGAGGGCCCTGTAGCTGCGGCTGCTTGGCTCCCCTGGGGAGCCCAGCTGCAGAGGGCAGAGTCTTCACCCTCATAGAATAAAACAGGTGCCTCTAGGACAGTGGATAGCAGAGCAAGAAAAACCCTATGGGAGAATCAGGCAGAATCTCAGGATTTTGTCACAAAATGATTACTGGTGAGAATATATCCTCAGAGCTAATTCTGAGTCAACCTAGACCTTCTTGTCAGGATGCTGGTGTCCCCTTAGAAAGGAAAGTGCTTATCCCTGGAATGCTGTCCTTGTTCAATACATGCCGGGAGCTCCTCTTTGGGAACTGGCTTCAAAGCCAATTTAGGAGACACACAGGGAAAGTTGGGGGGCCGGTCCCATGGCCTAGTGGTTAAGTACAGTGTTCCCTGCTTTGGTGGCCTGGGTTCAGATTCTGGGAGTGGACCTATACCACACATCAGCCATGCTGTGGTGGTGACCCACATACAAAATAAAGGAAGATTGGCACCAATGTTAGCTCAGGGTGAATCTTCCTCAGGAAAAGAAAAAAAAAAACAGGGAAGGAAAAGTCAGTCTTATTTAAGGTCAAACCTTGCACAATGCAGGAAGTTCAACCTCTTAGGTCTTCTCAGCTCAGACAAGAAATGGTGCCCTGCAGCTCTGAGTCTCTTTGGCCCTGTTTTCTTCTGTCAGAAATTAACATGTGTAACAACCATTAGTGATCAGGTAAGCAAAAATCTCTCCTTCAACTTACCCCAAAACTGCTAAGCTTCTTCAAACTAGAAATTGATTCCTAACATTTTTAAATTATGGATTTATATTTTATAATTTTATGCATAATTTAAGCCATGGTTAAAAAACATAAGCATTATTCTAATTATAAATAATATAAGTTATTACAATTTCACAAGCAACTTCCCTATTATATTCTGATGTGAAAATTATCAATAGTTATTTGTAACTTCATAGTCTCACCAAATGGTGGCACACGTACCATGTTTTCTTTAGAGTGAGACTGTGAATGTCATTCCCCATACGACTTGCTCTAGCTACCTGACTGTGTATGATAATATTCCCTTGCATTTATAAAGTCAAACAAAGATTAAAGAAGTATTGGTCTAATGAATAGATATTTGAACTTCTCTAAAGTTTTCAACATCAAACCTTACATGTTTTATTTTAATCATCAACGGCAATCTACTTATCTTTGGCTTTTATAACAGATTTTGCATTTTATACAAGAGTGTCTGTTCAGTATCAGCAAGATTACAATGACAGTCTCTCTTGCAGAGTAATGAACTTGAAAAATTAGTATTTTCTCTATTGCAATGATACTATGTATTTCTTAATTTGCTCAACGTTCATCCATTCATCAAGTATTTATTGAACATTTCCAATGTGTCAGGCAGCATGCTGGATTTGGGGCTAAAACTGTAAACAACACAGACAGAGCCAATGCTGCATGGACTTAGGGAAAGACAGACTGGAGACCTAATGTCAAGTCTGATAAGTGCAAGTGATATCAGCTCAACACAAGGTGGACAGAAGGGAAGCCAGATTGTAGAAAAGAAACCATATTGTATCTTTGAATGACTTCTGATTAACTAACCCTGACTCACCAGCCCCTGTGAATCTTTGCTTTAGTTTATCTACATAAGTAGGGGTCTGGGTCTGTCTCCAAGGGATCTGTAGGCTCTGTAGATTTTATGGCCCCTCCCAGCTGCTATAAGTTGATAGCTCTGTTCTTTTGAGTTCCTTAGGAATGAGATGACTCCTGGAAGACAGTCTATGCTGATAGCCATCATCAATGACAACTGAAAGATCAGGGTATAGGGTGTGGCTCTGGTCTCTGATGCATATCCAGTAAAACAAAAGACTATCAGGAACTAAGAGCAGATGTCTGCCCCACCCAGAGAACAGCTCCCTATATAACTGGCCTGTAGTCTTTGTTCTGTAAGATGGTTCTTTGGGACCTTAGTTGGCCTTCTCCCCTATTGCTAGCAAGCTGTAATAAAACCCTTTCTCTCCTACCTGCTTGCCTCCGGACTATTGGCATGTCTTGGGTGATACTATTGGCATGTCTTGGGTGATAACACAAACATCTACAGAGGAATAAAATAGGGGGACATATGCAAGTTGGGCTTCCCTCCCAAAGTCAGCTTTTATCTGCCACCTGGACTATGACACATTTGAGAAGTTTTCTGAGTCATTCTGGTAATGTGATATTTCTTACACATGAGATTATTTACATTTCTCCCAGTTTTCATTTGTTCTTTCATTTTTGGCTGGGTTAGAAATGAAATTATGTAGCTTAACAGTTTTTCATAGTCCCTCTATCAATACTTTATGTTGATATAAGACTTTCTCATATTCAGACCTCTGCTATGTGCATTTTCATATTATAAGATTTACCCCAGAGCAAAGATTGTCAACTTTGTTTAACTGATGAGGAAACTGAGACTTACAAAGTTTGTTATTTGCCTAAAGTCAAAGACCTCAAACCCAGGCATTATCTCTACAAGGTTTCCTTCCTATGCCACATAAATTATTTATTAAATCAGAGGTCACAAAACTTAAAAAATTAAGAAAAAATTCTTTCAGATAAACTAATGTATGCCAAAGGTCTAATGCTGTCATCCAGAGAAGTCCCTAAAACATTTTCCAAGTCTAATGTTTTCTTTTTAAGTTATACTTGCTTACAGGAAGCAAGGTGGAATGTTGCCAGAGGGCCAAACCATAGAGCTGGTCCAAACCAGAGAGGTCCCAGAGGGCAATAGGGTGCAGTGTGCAAAAGGTGCCTTGCACAAGAAGGGAAGATCTGTGCATGCCTCAAAGGCCCCACCCCAAGCAATGAGCAATGATACGGAGACCCCTCCCCCTTCACGTCCCATGAGAAGCCTGCTCACCTTCCTGTGGGGAGAAGGTGTTTGAGAGCACGAGCTCTGCCTCCACCATTCGTTGCTCAATGAATAAAGTTTCTGCTCTGCTATTCCAAACGTGGTCTGGTTCTGTAGGCCCTAGCGACCCCAGGGGAAAGGTCACTGGTCCCTTAGGGCTCGGTAACAATATATTCAAACACAGTGGTTGCAAATAAACTGTAATAGTTTATCTTTACTTAATAATATATGAGAAACATCATCTACATATAATATGAGCAGTAAAGGTATTTGTCTTATGAAGTCAACTTAAAAAAGTCTTTTTTTCTTCTGTTGCTACTCCACAAAATTCTCCACTGGTTTGCGTCACCAGGGACAGAGACAGACACGTGCTAGTCGTCTAGCTCAGAAATTAACGTGCTGGAAGTTTCCTTTCTTTCCTGACATCTTGTAACCAAGAGAACCAAAATGGAGGCTAAGGATGAGGCAATCTGGGGCTCCTACTCCGCCTGCTTTCTTCTAATTTACTTCATCTAATTTTCTTACTAATAATTTTGGATAAAATGGCGTGAGACCCACTGAGCAAGGGAGTGGCTAAAGTCTCCAGAATCCATTTTCAACATGTAAATAGTCAAGCAGGGGGTCAAGGTAATAGTAGTTTTGGCTAGATTTGGATTTGGGCAAGTTTTCTAAACTCTCAACTTTAGTATTTTCATTTGTGAAATGCTACTGCAAGCAACTATTTCATAAATTTTTATGAAGGTTCCAACAGTATTATTGTGCAAGGCAACTACTGAGGTATGTAGCATATAGTTGGTACTCAATAAATGGGAACTAAACAATTCCATAATGTCACTCCGAGTCCCTTCCACCCCTTGCCCAGAACACTGAGCACCTAACTCCTTGCATCACTCAAGGGGTTCTTCAAAGCTGAAAGTGCTTGGGAACAAATCTTATTTGTAACGGAATCTTATTTATTTACGGAAGAACCAATTCAGTGAGCCCTTTAGTTAGGTAGATGTGAAGTAATTAGGCTCCCCACTTGTAGAAGCATGGTTTAAGGGGTTATTATTTTGTTTGCCCCAGGCCAAGCCAGGAGCTGAGCTGTGTAGGTAGATCAGACTGTGTCTGTGGTTGTACACTCTGTTCTATGGGACCTTTGCTTCTGCAGTAAAGACGGGGCTGGGGCTGATGTTAAACTTGTGTAGGAGTCCAGCACTCTTCAAGGAGGAAAGGATTCATAAACCAAACCCCTTTTCTTTGTATTCAAAATGTTTAAGGTTTACCGCATCCATTGGAGAGGTCTTGACAAAAGTCAACGCTTAGAAAAAATCAGGCAGAGTTTAGAATATCCTCAAAAAGGCAGGAGGGCAGACCAGTGCCCAGGGATCAGCATGCAATGTGTGTGAAGAGCTGCCTCTGGAGACATCCTGTACGTCCTCTGGAAGTGCCTTTGTCGCCCGGGGCAGACCACAGCGAAACAGACTTGAGTGTGTTTCTGAGAAAACGCTGTCAGGGGTGCAGCAACACGGGTGCCTCGGGCCTGAGGTGCTGTTGTCAGGTGCCTGGGGGAGCAGTGGAGGCAGTGATGTTAGCAGATTCACCCAAAGTTCCGATTTCTCTCCTTTCAAACGGTAGAAAACAGAGCTGACCCTTTGCACTGAACGTGTACTTTGGGGATTTGGATGGAAGTGAGAACCCTGGGGGAGGAAGATCAGTTTTGGTTGGTTCTGGATGGATGGGCTAAGGGTGAATGTGCTTTAACTAAGACAATCAAAGGAACATTACCTAATATTACCTGTGGCTATCACAGTAAATACTGTTTTTCTCTCTATTAAGGCTCTCATTTATGTTCCTTTGTATAACAGAAAATAGCTTATGTTAGTTAATTTTTTAATTTTTATTCCTTGAGGAAGATTAGCCCTGAGCTAACATCCACTGTCAATCCTCCTCTTTTTGCTGAGGAAGATTGGCCCTGAGCTAACATCCACTGTCAATCCTCCCCTTTTTGCTGAGGAAGACTGGCCCTGAGCCAACATCTGTGCCCATCTTCCTCTACTTATATGTGGAATGCCTGCCTCAGCAGGGCTTGATAAGCGGTGCCATGTCCACACACAGGATCTGAACCAGCAAACCGCTGGCTGCTGAAGCAGAATGTTGAGAACTTCACTACTACACCGCGAGGATGGCCCCTATATTAGTTATTGATAGGAAATCATGGCAAATATTTTTTAAATATTTTGAGTGCTTATAAGATATCAAGAATGCTCACTATTTAATTTAGGCACCAGTAGCCTTGAGAAAGCCCTCACTAGAAGACATCTGAGCACCTTCTAAGGCTGTATATATTTACTTATTTATTTCATAGAATATTGTAGCAAATACAGATTTGTACATTTTGGACAAAAATTATTTTTTAAAATAAAGATAAACTTGGAATGTAAGTGGTATTGTCATTCATTTTCCATATATGATCATGTGGAATTTTTTTGGGGAATTAATAATAATAATGTCTGATACTGTCCAGTGACTACCACAAATAAGAGAGTTTCACACACTGTTTTTTATTCTAAAATGTCTACTCTGCTATCACTCTTAATTATCTACAATATATTCAGATTATCAGCCTAGAAAAAGATTGTTAGTCTTTTTACACCTAGGTGTATTTCTAGGTCAAATGATTTTCCCTGGAGTCCAGGAATTTGCAGAAGCCACTAGGCAATTTATTTTTCTAATGTAGGAGAGAAAGACATTTCCTCTACCCACTCTGGGTCCTTCTGGCCAGGCTACAAATTAAACTCACATAGACAGAATAACAGGAGAAAATTAAACAAAGCTTTATAATATGTATACATCGGAGAGACCTGGAAAAACTGAGTGACTTGCCAAAATGGCAGAGGTTCTCATCTTAAATATCCTCCTCAGCTAAAGACAAAGGAGGACGTTGGGGCTGGGGGGAGTCAGTTATGGGAGATTACCAGAAAAGCCCAGTAAACAAGAATAAAGTTATTATGCAGATTTAAGTCCTTGCCTTCTGCCTTGATAAGAGTTTCTAGAGATAAAGTCATCCCTCCTTTCTGCTACAGAGAGGGAGACACCTTTGCAGATGGAGATTTCCTTCACAAACGTAAATGTCTCTTACAAAGGGTAAGTTCTACTTTTCAGAGTTTCTCTCATATCTGCAGTTTTTAAAAGTATCCAGCCACAAATAATGCTCAGGCCAAAGAGACACATCTTGGGGTGCCCAACTCCAGTCCCCTACACTAACTTAATTCCTAAGGACCCAGTAGGAAAAGGGACAACACTGAGTTCCCACAAATGGCTCCGTCTTAGCCTGTTCAGGCTGCAATGACAGAATACCATAGACTGGGTGGCTTATAAATCACAGAAATGTATACGTTCTGGAGCTGGAAGTCCAAGACAGAGTGCCAGGACGCTCAGGTTTTGGTGAGAGCCCTCTTCTGTGCTGCAGATAGTCATTCTCTTCTTGTCTTCTCACGTGGCAGAGAGAGGGTGAGGGGAGCTCTCTGGAGTCCCTCTTATGAAGGCATTAATCTCATTCATGAGGGCTCCACCTTCAAGACCTCATCCCTTCCCAAAGTCCCCACCTCCTCATGCCAATACATCTGGGATTAGGATTTCAACATACGAATTTTCGAGGGACACAAACATTCAATCCATTAGAGGCTCCTGGACAAGCAAATGACACAGTCTGCAAACCTAAGACCAAGAATTGCTGGATTTGCACATGTACTCATCATAGCCCTTTTTACCACCATAATATCAACTTGCTATGTTCTAATTCTTTTGTAGCATTGGCATATTCAAGGTCTCTCATCCACTATATTTCTCATTACTTCCTTCGGTTCTGTCATTTGCCTTTTTCAAGATAAAAGTTGGTTTCTAGTTCCTTATGTTAACCACCTTAGATCTTAGAATTGTTTTTTGTACTTGATTTAAACTATCCTTAGAGAAATCACATGTCTGATTCCTTTTGTTATTAATAAATAAGTTAAATAAAGCTAGAATCACTGTTTTTTACATTCATCATTGGACCATTTTTATGCACTTTAAAGACTGCCCACTTCTCCGTCAGTGGCAGAGCATTTTGTCACCCAGGTATGAGAAAAGTACCTAAGGCATTAAAATCCAGAAAATTTACACCAAGAGCTGCAAAAAAAAAAAAAAACCTAATACAGCTTGAAAGTGGCAAAGAAATATAGAGTTTGAAGGTAGCCTTAGTTTTGTCTCTTGATAAATTTTGGTAAACTCACTTTTAAGCCATGGAGAGCATTTTTCCTGAGAAGATCAGCTGTCTGTGTCTCTAAATCATTCCCGTATGTCAAGATAAGCTTATCTATATATCACAAAGCCTCTTGAAATATAGCTTACTCAGGGGAAAAAAATGCTATCTTAATGTATTAGGTTATTATTAATCACACGCAGTTCAGAAAGATAAAGATTCTTTTGCAAAACAAAGAAAATAAAATAAAGAGGTTAAGATCCAATAATAAATTGGTACTCTGAATGAGTTTAGAGTCTTTGTTTTTCTGATGCTTCTTAATCCAGAAGGCTGGAGGATACTGTTGTAATCACTCAAGGAATTTTATTCTTCCGACCGGAGCTGTTTCTCTGTGGCAAAACAATTAGGTGATTAAAGAGGTTTACACAGTGCATCACTGTGGCCTAATAAGGATTTGTTCTTGACATTACCAGTAAATGAAATGCACAGGGGAAAATCTGAGTCATATGGGCTTTTATATTAAGGCAAAAGAGCCAGTCAATCAGGGAGGGGGAGAGTAAGAGAGAGAATGAACACGTTGTACCAGATGTTGAGAAGCCAAGTTATTCAGTTGATGGATTTTTTTTTTTTTTCAGTTTTCCAATGATTGCTTGACAAACAAACACTTGCCCTATTGTCCGAAGAAAATGAGCTTGAATCTGCTTTCCAACAGTCCTTCTCATCTCTTGGGGAATAGCAGGCTCCCCAAACAGAATCAACCACTGCAGTAAAAAATAAAATCTGTCATCCAGCCATTCTCAGGAAAAGGACTTATACTAATTACAACTAAGATTTGATTAATGCTTTATAGTCTTAAAATTGAGTGCGCATTAACCCATTCTACCTTTCCAAAAGCTAACAGTTCCTTCCTTATTGTTGGTTTCATGATTTCCTCTACCGGAATACAAAGGAAACATACCAGCTACAAGTGAATGTGGCCCACCTCCCCCAGCTGTCTTCTTTGTCTGAACTTTCGCAGACATTGCTCCTAGATATTTTATCTTACTCCTATACTATTGCTTGTATATACAATAGTAATTTCCACCTTTTATTTTATACTGTAAAGTCCTTGAGGGGAGGGTGTCTGTAACCCACCAACATGGGTCCTTTTAGGTACTAGGCACTGTTTGCTTGTTGAAAAAAAATGAATGAATGGTCTGATAATGTCTAAGGAAAAGAGTAAAAATTGACTTCTCCGTTATGAAAAGCAAGTTTTCACTTAGTTGTTAACAGTGATAGACTGAAATCTGTCCCTAATTCTTTATATTTTGCCTTATTTCCAAAAGCCTCAATTGTTAGAAGGTTGTCATTCAACAGGTACTTCCCAGAATACACTCTCTGGGTAGCGTTCTAAACGGTGAACTCTCCCATTTGACTTTAATTTCCCAGCATGTGGCTTATTACTTGCACATCATTTGTGCTCCTGATTAAATTCAATTTGTAACCTAGTAAGCTGATATCAGGCTAGCGGTTAATATATTAATCAATATGTTGAAAAGTAAGGAAGTCCCTAGTGCATTAACTAGTAGTTACAAGTTAAAGGAGATTACTGTTTAACAGCTGTTGAACAAATGAACTAAACTAGCTGTTCAACCAATTTAACTTCTCATGTCATACTGATTGCATTTCAGCTGCAGTAGAGTCAGGCACGACAAGTCCAGTAACATCGTAAAAGCTGCCCTTACACGTTACAGGATCTTCAGGGATAGTACAGAAACTTCTTAGTAGAAGCCCAGCTCATGGGGTCCTGCATTGAAGGGCTCTTCCTGCAGTGCCTCAGATCTCTGGACTAATCCCGAAACACGTGGGTCCAGCCAGGAGCAGAGAGCCATTCAAAAGAGTCAGCTGGTGTGTGGAAGATCAGTGAGCGCGCCTTGGAGTTCTGTTCTGCCCACCTGCCTCCTGCCAAAGGCAGAGATCACAGGCACCGCACATCAGTGAATAGCATCCCACCCACGTTGTGGGAAAGTCAGTTCCCAGGAGGGTCCCTGACGGTATAGCCAGTTAAAGAAGATGGGACTTGGGAAGTCATAAAGGCAAAGTGTGGCTGTTGAGTTGGCTAAGTTGTTTAACGAGGAATTTGATAACATAAAAATAGGTCAGAAAGGTAATAAATTGACCCAGGATTATTTCTATTTTTTTAGGGGGGAAGATTAGCCGTGAGCTAACATCTGCTGCCAACCCTTTTCTTTTTGCTGAGGACGACTGGCCCTGAGCTAACACCCATGCCCATCTTCCCCTACTTTATACGTGGGATGTCTACCACAGCATGGCTTGCCAAGCGGTGCCATGTCCACACCTGGGATCTGAACCGGCAAACCCTGGGCTGCCGAAGCAGAATGTGTGCACTTCACTGCTGTGCCACCAGGCTGGCCCTGACCCAGGATTATTGAGGAATTATTGGATAGAGGGTATTTAGCTTAATGCTGATTGCCTGGATTCAAATCCCAGTGTTGTCATTTGTAAGCCACGTGGCCAAGGCAAGTTGCCTCTCCATGCTACGGTTTCTTCATCTGCAAACTGGAAGTAATAGCACCTGCCTCATAGAGCTGTTGTATCAGGTAAGCAAAATTTAGAAATTACAAGGAACAATGCCTGACATGTCATAACAATTATATAAATATCATCACTATCCTCACCACTGTTGTCATTTTTATAGGAGCAAAGGAAAAAAGTAAAAAATGAAAATTATAGGAGGAAAGTTTTGCAGATAAATTAGCATGAAGGGGAGCAAACATTTCTAGCTTTCTAACAGATTACAGAGACAGTCAAAGAGTATTCCTAGGGGTTTTACTGACATGATTTTTGGACCTCCATAAAGCGATGCGACAAAATCTCCTACCATTTGCCCAAAAATGTTTGTTTGAGAGAGTTGGAAGAAAAAGCTGGCGCATTGATTCTCAGCAGATTCTACTAAACAAAAGATTGAATCGAAGGGAATACACGATGCAATTCCTTTTAAAGAAATTTTTGAATTATTCCCAAAGAGTTTGAGAATCTGTAAAGGTAGACAGAACAGCAAGGAACCCCCATGGTCCATCAGCCAGCATCAATAGTCACCACTCATGACCAATCTTGTTTTCCTTCATTTATATCTCCTCTCTTTTCTACTCGATTACTTTCCGTATGTATTCCTAAATGAAAGGCTCTTAAAATATATAAACACATTACAATTAAAACATCTAAAATTAATTATTATTAACATTATCAAATATCCAGAGATTTTTGTTAAAACTGTATTTTTTAAATGGGAGAAGTAAGGTGGCCTCTCACCCTGTGCTCGCTTACTGTCTACACTTCAGGTGTCCACTTATTTAGCTCCTGCTGTTTTCTAATACTTTGAGGACGTTAGTATATATCAATACAAAATATTTGATTGTGTTAACTAATTATCTCCTTGGAAGAAACAGAGTGCGGATCTAAAGAAACAGAAGTTAATAACAGCACAATGTAACTAGGGGACAGAGAAAGCAAGTGGAAGTGGAAGAAGCACGGGCTTGTGGCAGAGATGGTGCAGCATGCAGAGACAGGAGAACAGGCCTGGCCAGGAGCCTCACCACCGGATGACCCAAGTGTGGCCCTGGGAGAAACGGCCCATTTGTATTCAACTGAAAAACAATTAGTAAGAATCTCCTAGGCAAGAGAGCAGGTGTCTTTATTCTTGCTGCTTTAGGGAGAAAATGACCAAAAAAAGATAATAGTGTGTCACCACAAATTTGAAATTACATATATATTTTATTATTAGCAGAGTTGTCAAGGAATAAAGTGGCATTGCATTCTATACAGAACAAAGATAGACAAGGTTATTAATATATAATTCTACATATGTGTATTGGTAAACATTTGAATATACTTTCATAAATGTTTGAAAATGTATATACTATAAACCATATATAGTATATTTATATGTAAATATATAAATATATTTATATAGTATAATATTTGTATATATTTCAAGGATTTATAAACCATATACAAACATTTATAAATACATACACATATATGGAATTAAACAGACTTGCTTTTGACTTCCAGCTTCCTTAGTTACCTGAACTAAAAAGTGGGGATAGCAACACACATTCGACAAGGTTGCCCTTGGACTTAAATGAGATAAAAACAAGCTAAGTGGTTAGACAGAGTTCAGTGCCCGGTCCAGCTACAAAATAAAAGACATATATTCATCACACAGCAGCAACACCATAGAAATAGAGGTGTAGTTGTAGCTGCAGGTTATACTATTAATATTTCTCTACCTTCCAGCCAGCCTCTCTCTGCCTGGATGCCATCTCAGGAGAGAGAAATGGAAGAAGAGGGCAAAGGAAAAGCTAGTTCAAATAATGACCAGATATTCACAGAAGGCAGCTGGGACCTGGGGCAACGATTCAGGAGGAGTAAAGAGACTGGACAATTACTTGGGTATTGATCTTTAGTTGGTGCTTAATCTCATGCCTTTAGAGAAAAAAACTAAAATAAAGCTACCTACAGAGATTTTTTTAACAGAATTCCCCATAAATTAGGTTTGGAGGAAAGTGCAGACAAAAAGATAGACAAAAAGATACTACAGAAAGAAACTTTGTTTAAATCACGCTTTGCTAAAAGCAGTCTCCAGAGATAGCCTTGAAAGGAAATGCCACCAAGAGATGGGAATGAACGTTGAGTTGAGCATGCTTTTGATTTAGACAAACAGTAATTTAACTTCGAATAACTGGATTAAATAAAATAATGCATCCCTTGAAACTAAAGTCTATAAAGCATATGATGCTTACACTGTGATTTTGCTGAAATTTATGAAAGGTGGAATAGGGTGAGGTATTTATGACTGCAGGATTACCTACTGCAGCCATTTCTCTCTGCTTATAATATTGTTCTTATTTAGAAAAGAGACTCATTTCAAAAGAGCAGGAAAATGCCCACGCAAAATGATGCATTTTGCAGAGTTTCCATTTATTAGCTGTTAACTTTGAGAGAGACCCATTTGAAAGATGACAAAATATCACGGACTTGCCTTAATAGTTCATTCCAGCTCTGGGACTGGTCTAGAGATCCATTCATATCACAATACTCATGATATCAAGCAGTGGAAGGGGAAAAAAATGCAGTGACCTTGAAAATCCTCAAATAAATTGAGTCCATAAACTTGGATGTCTCCTTCATGGAGATTGCAACACTTTTTTCTTCTTTCTTTCTCTCTAATAGATGACCTGAGTTCGAAACAAAATGGAAAACGGCTGTTTTATCATAGTTTTTGAAGGGAGGGAGATTGAATCCTTTGGTGAAAAAAGTTCAATATAATGCACATAGACTAATATTAATTACCAATTTTATGCAAAATGACATGCCAAATTAATTACTGATGAGCTATTTTAGTGGAAATATGCCAGGATTCAGATTGTTTTGGGCAGAGCGGTGCGGTAATAAATATTTAACACACTGTGGGATATTCTGGTTGCCCTGGTCAGTTGTTCATTTCCTTTGATCCCTGGAAACTAATTTTTGTTGCAGTCAACTGTAACTGATTGCAGACAGCTTTTTTTTTTTTTTTTGTAAACCAGGCACCTAATGTACATTTTCCCATTTGCTTTTCATCTGACTGTACCTCTATCACAGAAAGCAATAAACCATACTACCTGTGTATGTTGTCAGCTGCTATCCGCTAATCACTTAATGCTTTAGATTTTAATCGAATCTGCCTAACATTTCTCTTTATTAAAAGAAGACATTTCTATCATGAAAAATCACTTTGAACCTAGTTTAAAATCAGTGTTACTATACTAACATTTTCTCCCATTAAGAACTAAGTTGTTCCATTCAAGTACAGTATTTTATAAACCAATAACACAACTGTTTTTCATAAAGTCCTAGATCCTAAAGTGTTTTTTTTTTCCACTGCAAAACCCAGGTTTCAAAATAATATGAGCTAGACATATTATGAATTTTAGTATGAATCAGAGTTTATCAGTGTAATATATTAATTATTCAAAATATGCATAGGTCCCTAACATTATTATTTTATTATGTTAATTATGGGTGAAATTTTTAAATAGCAGAATCCCTGAGTTAGAGTAGCTTTTAAGACTAAATGGGAAATCATTTGAGCGGGCTTTTTTTCCCCACAAAATACCATGGATTACACAATTAAATCACATGATGTACTTTCAAGCACAAATTAAAACTAATTTCAATAATGCTTTTAAGAATGCACGTGAAATATTTAGTTCTTATGCTGAATTAAGATGGATAACTTTCAAAGGTAGCTTTTACAGAATCTTTCAAAACTGCATTATCCAATGGTAACCGCTAGCCATCTATGGCTATTTGATTTTAAATTTAAGTTAATTGAATTAATTAAAAATTCAGTTCTTCAGTTGTACTAGTCACATTTAAGCGGTCAAGAGACACATATGCTAAGGGTTGCTGTATTGAACAATTCAGATTTATAGGACCTCTCTATTATCATAGAAGGTTCTACTGGACAGTGTTATCCTAGAATATTATTTTGTTTTTCTAACATTTGAATTTTAATATACACTAATCTGACAAATGTAACACAAAAATAAAACTTACTTTTTATCAAGGACCTATATGCCAACCATGATACTTGGTGACTGTGATAATCTAAAGCCAAAGTTATGACAAATCTGACATTTGTCTGTTTAAAAACTGATATTAACAAATGATCCCATTTTGAGAAACACTTTTTCTTTGATAACCTTTAAAAAGAATTTTAAAATAGAATTTTCAATATCAAAATAAGGATGCTAAATCTACCCAACTATAAACAGATTATGCTGTTCTCTTATCTATGAATATATATTAAATCTAAATGCTGATAAAAATTTCATAAATCACAACTAGGAAGAAAACAATTTGAATTAATAGTAAAATGAGCAAAAGTGAGTAAAATATCTTCTAGGGATTAATTTTATATATTATATAAACATCTATATATATTTTACACATTTACATATGCATTTATATTTATATGATTGCTTTCTCTTATACTTCAACATGTGTTTTCACAAACCTTCTACTCAGAGCTAGTTTTTTTATACTTGAGAATTGGTACATTAAATATTCTTTTTCTTTCATACATCTCTACATCTTTCTGTGCATACCACATAAGCAATAAACAACACATTAGTTTTTCAAGATGAAATTATAAATGACACTAATTATCACACTTCATTCCTCAGAGTATATTTAATACCTTACAGTATTTTAAAAATCTAATTCAAATGTGTTCAATTTATAAGAATTTATTTATGAAACATTCCATATTTTTAAATATGCTTCTTTTAAGAATTTATTTTTTTTGTATAAGAAAACTCAAATTGTTTACTCGACCAGGACCCCTATATTTGTGCAACTTGTCATTGTAAGATCTATAA
This sequence comes from Equus caballus, assembly GCF_041296265.1. NCBI lineage: Eukaryota > Metazoa > Chordata > Mammalia > Perissodactyla > Equidae > Equus > Equus caballus. Next base: position 46,466,758 of record NC_091710.1, read on the forward strand.
GCCTTGTGAATGGCACTTCCTAGAAGTGTGCAGTGCAAAACTGGCACAGTTACACACCTCTGTGCCCAGCTTTTGAAAGTATGTCATCTTTCCCTTTAATTTTATTTTTTGAAAATTTCTGAAGAATATGACATATGCTGGACTAAGTATCAAGAACAAAGCATGCTCACCAATGAGAAAATACCAGCCTGTGGTTCTGAAGCTGAAAGTCTTCAGCAGGTGCAGTTCCATGACTGGGATTCCACTACACTCCACCTAACTGAATATTCTGGAATACCTAAGAGCGATCTCATTAATTATTCATTAATTTCCTCGTTTACAAAGTGTCCTAGTACATATCATACACCAGGCCTTGGTCTAAGACTATAAAGAATAAAACAGTCCTTGCCTGAAGGTTCTTAGAGTACAGGAGAACAGAGATATGGAAAGAAACAATTAAAATACATTATTATAACTGCAACCAGATGGACATGCACAGGCCATTAAGGAAATACAGTGGGTGATTACCTAGGTGTCAATTAAAGTTTCTTAGGGAAATATTACCTTAGAGAAATAGCAAAGACTGAGCAAGAATCAGCCAGGTAAAGTGCAACTAATTAAAAGCATTCTAGACAGATGTCTGACCATAGACGTTGAAGGGAAACATAACAGTGGTTTTCAAGGGTACTCTAGACTACAGTTAATTATCACAATTGTTAATCATTATGCCTAGCTCATTGGGCAGAAAGTTCTATTGTCCTCAATGTCCCGTCGTCTTCCCCTTTTCTCTTTAAAAAGGGAATCCCAGAATTTTAGCTGGGCACTTGGCTGACCATCTAATGACTACATTTCCCAGTCTCTCTTGCAACTAGGAATGGACGTATAACCAAGTCATAGCCAGTGGTATATGAGCAGAAGTGAATTGCGTAATATCCAGGTCACATCTTTAAAAGGAAGGGACGTGACTTTTATTCCTTTTCTCTCTTTACTGCCATCTGGAATGCGGATGGATGGTCATAGCTAGAGCAGCTATCTTTGAATCACTAGATGAAAACTGCAGGTTGAGGACATCTGAACAGCACGATGGAGAACACTGGGCCCTCAGCACTGCAGAGCCACCATAGCAGCACTGGACGGCTCCTAGCTGGACTGTCATGCCAGAGAAGAAATGAATTGCCACCTTGTTTAAAGCACTATCATTTTGAGATCTTTGCTAGAGCAGCCATTTTTGATTCTTAATTAATAGAAGCAAAATATTTTGGATTTTTATACACCACTTTAAACAATATTTCACATTTATCTTTACATCATTCCTGTGACTAGACTAGAACTCCCCATGGATCTCTGCAAGAGAATCTCTACGGGCAGGTAGATTACTTTGGGGTTTGGAAGGTGACCCTAAATAAGTCTTTGATCCTGAAAACTCTTTGTTTGCTATCTGAAACGCCTTTTGAACAAAGTTTACAGATTCTAGGGCATAAGGCAATTAATTTTATAGATCTTTTAAAAAATAACTTGGTTGTGTAAATTCTCTTAGTGACTTAATTTAGCCATGTTTTTTATTACTTATTTTTAAACTGTTTGCATGTATATTCTTGAAATATACTATGGAAACATTTTATGAAGGCACAGTTTGATAGAATTTTCTTCCTCCTGGCACCTAAAAAATTTTAGATGTTGTCCACTATTCTGTGAAAATGAAAAAAGTATATATATTGCAGGTAAAGCATACTGCAGTACAACTAAAAACACTGACTGTTTGCAAAGTTAGCCACTTCTAGTGTATTTTTAATTAGAAATGCAATGCATTTTAGTGACGTAAACACCACATTTATTGTTTCACGTATAATTGTCTGATTTATTACTAATTTTGCCTGAAGAAATTGACAGCGAACTTTATGACTTTGCATGCAAAATTATGAACATTATATAATATCAAAATAATTCAGTCTAGAATATGAACAAATTTTAGTTTTTTATTACAAGCAGAAATTTCACTAGTCATGACACAAGAGTGATTAAGTAGCTATCTGTTTTTAAAAGACTGTGTACCCTCAAGCATCCTTAAGCAATGGAAATGGAAGCACTGTTTGAATTTTCAACTGTTAGGTATTCCCTATCAATCAATAAAACATTGTACTTCACTGAATGTTACTTTTAACACCAATACGTGGTGTTATTTGATAATAAAAGTGGTAATACCTTATATGTTCTTTTGTTTGTTCTTTTATTTGATACATTCTTGTATAATTATACATTATTTATACACATGACATTATAAACATTTTCTCTTAGAAATAATTTAATATTCTGATACTTCAACTGATTTAACCTGAATCATAGAAGCAAAATTGGGTACCATTTGATAAAACATCACCAAACTAGAACGAGAGATATTGTCAACTCCGGTGAGTCGGCCATAGTTAACGTCAGCGAGACGTTACTTTCTAGATCAAACTGAAATCCTAGATGATGAGGGTTTTGTCTAAACTTTACGTTATGAATGAAATGTTTTTCCATCTCAATAATTCTGTGAGGAGGAAAAGGGAAAAAGGGACAAAGCTCATAAGACTGGAGGGGTCCCAGGAACCCCAATTTGGAGGCTGAAATGAAAGGTATTCTCTAGTTGACAGCTGAACAATAAGCTAAACTTATTCCCTAAGAGAAATTTCTAGCCACTTCAACACACAAAACCTGATTTCCCCTCTCCCTCCAGGGAGTCATGCTTTTTCACGTTTTCCTCCCAAGTTTGAATGATATTCACAATATCTTCTTTATTTCTATTTCCATACTTGAGCACACATCAAAGATCTGTTGTGCCAATAGCTATAAATGCAGGACTTGCCAAATACTTTCTGTGTGGCTCACTGGATTACTTTTAAAAAAATAAGAATCATGTCTAAAGCAAATTCAACATTAAATGACAAGCTAGGATGGTCTTTTCCAGCTTACAACTAATCCACTCTTCCAGCCCATAAGCGTTACGTGCTGCAACACTAGAAGCTTTGCGGTCCGTGTGTTTGAACTAGAGAGGACAGTGTAACACCTAAGCGAGCGTTCTGGGCTGAGCTGAGAGATGTCTGTAAACAGAGCAGACACCAGAAGTGCTATCAGCACAAATTCAAATATGACATGGCAGAGCTCTGAAGTGCTAGCAATCTACTATGGCAGGCAGCCTACCGCTCTCACAATTGGGGTGGAACTCACCCAATCAGAGTCACAAATGTTTACGGGTCTTGAAACGTTGGCTGCAGTAGTGATAAGAACCAAAGAGGAGAGGACAAAACTGTAAGGCACACCAGTTCAGTGTAAGTGTTTCTAGAAACAGTACTTACAGACCGAAAAAGAAAGAGAGACTTGATTTCATACGTGAATGTGAAATTACCACTTTAACTTTAGAAACTACTAAGGTAACCAACGTGAATCATTTCCGCTATTGGGAAATATGATGCACAGACACTACTCTAATTTGAAATAAATTAAACATTCATACTAGACCATGTATATCCTCAGGTCACTACAGAAGGGCACCTGTTTTCTGGAATTCTCTCTCACCTTTTTCCTAAAGAAAAACAGAAGGAAAAATACTTATACAAATAATCCTATTGCAACGAAATGTTAAATCTTTATGTAACTTCACAGTATCAATTAGTTTAGCAGTTAAAAATATAAATGATTCATTGGAAATGGAGTATTAGGACATATATTTTAAACACTTAGGAACCCTTGATTCCAATTTTGTAAACTAAGGTAAGAAACGCCAAATGAGCACTGTTTAAGTAACTCAGATTGAAACGCTAAGATTTGCCAGACATCTCAGTAGGCAATGGAGGTGCGAAGATAAACGATACACTGTGTTAGTTTATTCTAAACATCTTTCTAATTCAACCTAATAACTTAGTAGAAGTTTTATTTCAGTATCAGTAAACCTCACCCACAAATATATTGAAATATTCAACAACTTAATCAGTACAAAGCTGAGTCATGTACACATCCGTGTATACACGTATATTCATATTCATAATTGTGTGTGTTTTCACCTAGTTGTAGGCACAATGCTTTGCAGGAGGCATGAACACATATAAAGATCATCCTGTCATTTGAACCAAGACGTCCTCCCCCTTCCATTTGTTTTCACTAAAGTTTTCTATATCTGAAGTTTTTAAGGGATTATCAGAAGTGATTTTGGAGTCCTTAGTGTCACAAAAAACATGAAAACATGAAGGCTAGTTGTGAGATGAGGTGTCATAGATAGACATTGGGAAAAAGTAAAGAAAGCAGAGGAAGTTTCCAGAACAAACGTGATTCATTCAGGTAGTGTGGTGCTCAGATCTCTTATCTTGTGTAGGTCCATCCCCTCCCTATATGGGGTTAGGAAGACCAGAATTTGAGTCCTACTCAATGCCTCAATGCTTTACTGTTTGCATGATCTTGAACAATTGACCTACTTAATACTTCTAACTTTGTCTTATCTTACTGCCTTCTATGTTGTTTTCCCGTATTGATATTGTCATTAAAATCCATACTACTATCACTGTCATAACTTGGCTTGTTTTTGTATTTATTTATTTATTCATTTATTTCTGGAAAACTGTGATGGTGCATTCTTTTTCCAAAGGAATAAATGAAATAAATGCAAAAAAATGCCTATGAGATGCGAACAGAAGATATTTTCTTCAAATGCTAGCATAGATCTTTCAGGAAACCAACAAGAAGGTTAGAACATAGCACAGACACATCCTATAGAAAATGATGGGGTAAAAAACAAAACAGTGACCACATGAAAGCATAGAAAATAGAATTTATTTGTGATCTTCTAAAATGTCTGAGATAGTCCAGCTCTTGAAAGAGCTGAATTGTTTTGCTTGCTTTATTCCTTATATTCACATAGTTAATGCCTCAGACATTTCACAACAGCTCCTCTGATTTGGCGCCCTTATGGCTTTCTATAATAGTAAAATAACAAAAATCCTTATTTAAGTATAATATTCTCTTGCTGATATTTAACACGACTAGGAGAGATTTTCCTTACACATCATTGGAAGCATTATCATGCTACACTGGTGCCAGTTTTATTTCCCCAGGGTCAGAAATATAGAATACATGGAGCTCTACCACCTACCAATAAGACTCTAACTTTATTTTCTTTTGGCCACTCATTGTTACACAAAACACTTCAAACTTCAAAATAAAAGCACAAAATAAGATAAAAGTAAAAATAAAATGAAGAATATTGAGGGGCCAGCCCAGTGGCGCAGTGGTTAAGCTCGCACGTTCTGCTTCAGTGGCCTGGGGTTTGCTGGTTTGGATCCCAGGTGTGCACATGGCACTGCTTGTCAAGCCATGCTGCGGCCGGCATCCCACATATACAGTAGAGGAAGATGAGTATGGATGTTAGCTCAGGGCCAGTCCTCCTGAGCGAAAAAGAGGAGGACTGGCAGCAGATATTAGCTCAGGGCTAATCTTCCCCAAAAGAAAAAAAATAATAAAATAAAAATAAAATATTAAGTAAAATTGCTAGAATTTACTCATGAATATGAATATAAAAGTTTTATTGCTTTATAATTATTTATCTACGAATTTCTCACCTAAAAGTCAACAACTCCATTGAGGGCAAGGGTTTGTTTTAATCATGTTTTGATTCCCAGTACCCAACATAGTTTGTAGTATAGTATATGTAAAATATATTTAAAATACATTCAAACATAAGTAAAATATAAATATATGTTTATTTAATATAAAATATATTAAAATACGCTTGTATAAACAGTTTACTTTTCACGATGACAAATGTTGAATGATCAAAAGAAAGATTCCAAGTACATAAAATTCCAAGGACACGTGTAAAATTTATCTTCAGGTGAGAATGAGCACTGGGTCTATGACATGCCTGTCTCCCACCTTCTATATAATCTTTGGATTGCTCACATTAATCAGTCTTTGTGTTAAGGCATTGAAAGCACAAGTTAAATGAGATCTGATGGTAAACGAGATCTGATGGTGGTCACACCCAAACCATCATTAACTGTTAGAATTTTAATCCTATTAAGTGAGTGAATTGATGTAAGAATGAAGAAGCGATCATGAAAGAATGTTCCCGGCAGCACTGTATCATTAACTAATGACTTGCACGGCTCATACTAATTCTGGAGAAACTGATATTGCTACAAATTGAATTGTGTCCCCCAAAATTTGTCTGTTGATATCCTAACCCCCAACGTGTTCGTATTTAGAGATGGTGTCTTTGGGAGGTAATTAGGTCATGAGGGTGGAGCCTTCATGATGGGATTAGTGTCCTTGTAAGAAGAGATGCAAGAGCAACATCTCTCACTCTGCCATGTGAGGGCACAGTATGACAACTGTCTACAAGCCAGGAAGAGGGTTTTACCAAAAACCAAATTTGTCAGCACCTGATCTTGGGCTTCCTAGCCTCCAGAACTGTGAGAAAGAAACGTCTGTTAGCCCAAGGCAACTAAGACAGATACCTAGCAGAACCTGGAGAGAATGATCCATTTCAAAGAGAATGCTGTTAGATGACGCCTGGATCTTGGCACAGGCCTGGAAGGAGGGAGAAGGAGATTATGGTGGTTGGTCCCGAGTGCTCTACAACGAAAGAATGATATATGGAGAAATAAAGAGAGGACCTCTCAAAAAGTAAATAAAAGCAATGTGATGTATTTTATACAGATATTTTTATCTCCTTTGATTTTAGGTAACAATCTATCATTCTAGGAGGAGAAAGCCTTTATAGATAAAAGGAAAGATTTTATTTATGTCTGACGCAAAAGAGAAACAATGAGTTCATAAGAGTGCAAAGTAAATTTGAATTAATGATATAAATACAAACATACACATACTTAAAATAAGAATGATAATGGACTTCAGGAACGGAAGCATAACGCAGAAAACACATAGTAATAATTTAACTGGGCATCAGACAGCCCCTTATAAGCACACCATGTCTAATTTTTGTTTTTATATTCTTGATGCTTTAAAATTTACCTTTCCCCATGCACAAAAGATATTTGTGATGCACAGAGATATGGTGACAAAATCAGCTTATTTCAGGATGATGAATCTAGAGGTTTTGAGGGTGTGGAGCACTTAGAGCAGAGAATGAGGATTTTATTCTCTTACACATTGCAAACAATGAAAAACCGTTACTTATGTTCTCCTAAACCATGGCTTTTGAAGAATATTGCCAAATTTTAAACTGGAAAATAAATTTCTTATTTAGAATCCTAGAGTGTACAGCTATGTATACACCTTCATGAGACAGGAGAGAGCGCCTTTCAAGAGTGTTTCACCACCTGGGGAGATGTTGGCCTTAAACTCCTGGAGGATGCCCTGAGAAGGAAGGGGTCAGATTGCTGTGGCCAGTCCTAGAACATGAGGCATCCTGGAGTTCTGAAAGCAAATTTTATACATGCACTTCCAATTAAGGATGTCTTTTCTTTTTTTAATCTGTAAAGTTAATACTATCAATGGGAAAATAATCAAAGGAAAATAGATTTCCAAAGAAAGGTGATAGTAAAGTGAGGGTATGAAGGTTGCATTTCAGAAGAGTATTGTAAAGGGCTGAAGTATGAAGTTCATTTTCTTTACCAAGTGAAATACATATAACTCTAAGCTTATTTTCAAGAATTGGCGTCTAAATATAGGTAAACAGAGGTGGAGGCAAATTCAGCATCTTAGGGAAATGTCATTTTCACTTGGTTTGACTAATGTCCTTAGTCAAGCTAGAGAAGCATTAATTTTAAGCTATCACTATTAGCACAGTGTGACAATGGAAAAATAACAGTTGTTCCCACAGTCTCTTTGGAAATGTTTTTGTAACATAGATGGCAAGTGTGAGTTCAATTCCAAGACATTAAATCTCAATGGACAATAGTAAAATCTTATGTTTTGAATTTGATGAAAACAACATATTTTGTCCCATATAAGTATATGCATACTTTTTCAATATGGGAATTGGGAAAGGGTATTTGCAAATAATTATGACAGAGTTTATTGCTCTAGAGTATACAACAGCAAAACTATCTTTGAGAAAGAATAAACCAGGGCATATAGAAATATTTTACATAAAATTTGAACTATTTACACACACACACACACACACACAGCATTATCACTGCCAAAGTAAAGTTTGTTCTCAAAATTTTCCATAGGTACGTAGTCAAAATGGTTGTGTGTGATGTTGATTTTTGTGGTGTAAGTGTTCAACATAGTTGTAAAGGAAGACACATTGTTATGAGATGCTCACCTTGGTTTCTTCAGTAAATTCAGTTTCTCCATTAGCATGAGTTAATATTTATTGAAAAAAGAATGAATAAATACTGAACCATTAACTAATCACTTACATAGTTTATATTAATGTTAGAAATATTGATGAGCAAATGGTAATCCTGTGAATCACTTAAAGATATCTGACTTCTGATTCATACTTTAATCCTGTCACTTCGAAGTCTTAAATACTAAGGAGACATCATAGTCTCCATTAAACTTCAATTTTGAACAGTGTCTATCCAAATCCTTAAAGAGCGCGTGCTTTCTCAGGACACGCTGGTCTTCCTTTGATGTAGTGCTGTGTAGTGAGTGATGATGCCTTCTTGATTTATATCCCATCTCCTACTCTACTCCCTCTGTAAATATATCCAAATTCTATTTATTAAGAAAATATTCATTTAACATGGCAGGGAACAAAAAGAGGCATGCAAAATGTCCTAGTCTTGAAGGAGTTTACAGCGGAGTGTGAACAGCTGAGGCTGTAAACACACCAGTGACACTAAAAAAATACTTTCAGTTTCATTCATCTGAAAAACTTGCAATGACATCACAGTCACTAGAAAGCCCATTCTCTTTAGTATGCTGTTCATAGTCCTATACTGTGGACACTTTTAAAATGATCTCCTCTCACATATACAAAGTGAATTATTTAAGAGGGTGGGTATGATTATTTTATTTTCCAAATCTCTGAAAATACTACTCCCCTTGCCTGGATGCTCTTACCTTATCTCCACGACTACTTGAGATATAATAAGTTTTCAAAATCCAGCTCTATGCCCTCTAGTATCGAAGTGTCTTTCTTCACTTTTATAGTTACAAATTATACTTCCTACTATAAACTTATAAAAGTCATTTTTTTGACTAATTAGTGGCAGCTCTCATAGTTTAGCTATGTATTGATCTTAACTTTCAAGTGTGTGCTTGTCCATCATCTCCTTAAGTCTGTGATAAGATTTGACGAATAAATTAATGAATGAATGTATTCCTCATATTATTATTTCTCCATCAGGGATAAACCAGGTCAGAGAATAACTGGTCCTGCAGGGGCTAAGACTCAAATTTAAACATGGAAAAATAAAGCCATATTTTTTTATTCTAGGGAATGTAGAGAAATGAAATTGACACTAGAACTAAGACAAAACAAATTCCCAAAGGAAAAGGGGGCAGCTTCAATAAGAAGATTATTAGCCCCAAATTAGAGTACGAATCTAACATTGATGGAAATGAAGTGGGTGGGCTGATCTAGAAATCATAAAAGTGTAGGTGTTTATTGGTCACCCGGAGATAGGGAGTTGGTTTAGAGTTGGCTAAACAGTAGGTACTAAGATGAAAATGCAGAGATAATAATTTTGGTACTGAGGCATCAGTAGGAGATGTTTTCTTGGAAATCCCCATTAGGGGGACAAGATGGTAATCCTCACTGAAGAAGCAGAGAATAGGACAAGGACTTCATAGAAGGTTTGGGAGAATACACAGTGTTCCGGTTACTACTGAACTAATGTAGTCACGTCAGAAGAGGACCGAGATGGAGACCTGTTCAGTCTGGAGGTAGTGATCTAAGCAGCCCTGCTTGTGTTTAGGATTGCTTCCAGCATCAGTGACAGAACTAAACCTATAGGGAAGGGGAGGTAAGTCACTTTCACTGAGGGCCTGTATTATTCTATGTATTTCTACATGTAATTTGATACTTAATAAGATACTATATGGTAGTGTAGTCTCATTTTACAGCTCAGAGAACTGACTCAAATATTAAGGATGTAATGGCCATGGCTATTAAAGTGATTGAGCTTTGATTTGAATGTAGATCCCATGGACTCTTCCCATCTCACTAATTTCCAATTTTTTAAGACTTGTGAACCCCTTTTACAGTAACACACACTCTGATGTAGCCCCATTAGAATTTAAAAATAATTATCAATTTTGCAAGGTGGAAGATAAATAAGTGATAATATGAAAATAGATTAGTCTGTTATAAAATTATACATCTATTTTTAAATAAATACTTAACATCATTTATAATCTTTGTATATAATATCACATTCAGTTTTTCTCAAGTAATATATAATAAGGCACATTTCTTAACATTCTTTCTGCCAATCTCATGGCGGGGGCAGCACAATTTTTATTAGTTGACCTTAATGATTGTTTGTTAACAATCATTCTGGGCCGGCTCTGTGGCCTAGAGGTTAAGTTCTCGTGCTCCGCTTTGGCGGCCCAGGGTTTCACTGGTTTGGATCCTGGGCGTGGACATGGCACTGCTCGGCAGGCCATGCTGAGGGGGTGTCCCACATAGCACAACCAGAGGCACTCACAACTAGAATACACAACTATGTACTGGGGAGCTTTGGGGAGAAGAAGAAGAAAAAACAAAAACCAAAATCATTCCTCCTCTTCTTTTATGTTTGCAGGATCCAGTTTTGCTCTGTTTTCTACTTCTCAAGAAAGGTAATTCTAAACCGAACTCAGTGGTACATCTTAACCAATCAAAAAGCATGATTTGTTAACACTATTCCAAAAAGTGACACATTGATTCTAGAAACAGATTAAATTTAACTACATGCTACTTTATTAAACAAAAATTGACTTTATATGCTACATATTAACTTTCATCAGATAAGTTTAACTAAAAAATTGGTGAGAATGATTTTGAGGTAAAATTGCAGGATTTTGCAAAATTGCCATTTTTATATTTCCTATTAACTTCTTGTCTTCTTATTGTTATTGAATAATCCACTCTGCATATAAATTAAACAACGTAAGTCTAAGAACAAAACTATTTGTAACTGAATAACTTTCTAAACCACAACATCAAGTGAAATCCAGCTGAGTGATCAACTAAATGACAGGTAAAAGTAGTCATAAGACCTGTGGTAACCAACGTGGTAAATAATTTTCTAAATAAGCACTCTAGGGTCTTAAACTACTGTATTTTGAAAGTAAACATGTTAAAATGATTATTTTTGTTACTACTTTTTAAAGAATGGAAATTGATACAGATTTAAGAATGTGTGTATATACACACATATATGTTTTCCATAGTGGCTATAACCAATTTACGTTCTCACCAATCTGTACTTCCTTTTCTGTTCCCTTTCACTGAGTCTTGTTTTGTGGCCTAACATATGATCTGTCCTGGAGAATTTTCCATGTGCACTTGAGAAGAATGTGTATTTTGCTGCTGTCAGATGGAATTTTCCATGTATGTCTGTTAGGTCCATTTGGTCTAAAGAGTAGTTCAGGTCCAATGTTTCCTTATTGATTTTCTGTCTGGATGATCTATCCATTGTTGAAAGTTGGGTACTGAAGTCCCCTATCATTATTGTATCGTATTTCTTCCTTCAGATCCACTGAAATTTACTTTACATATTTAGGTACCCTGGTGCTAGGTGCATATGTTTTTACTACTGTTATTCTATCTTGATGAATTTACCTCTTTATCATTATATAATCATCTTCCTTGTCTCTTATTACAGTTATTGACTTCGAGTCTATTTTATCTAAGTATAGCTACCACTGCTCTTGTTTAGTTCCCATTTGCACTGAGTATTTTTTTCTATCCCTTCACTTTCAGCCAGTGTCTTTCTTTAAAGTTGAGTGAGCCTCTTTTAAGCAGCATATAGTTGGATTGTTTTTCATCCATTCAGCCACTCTATATCCTTGATTGTAGAACTTAGTCCATTTACATTTAAAGTAATCATTGATAGATAAGGCAATACTATTGCCATTTTGTTCACTGCTGTCTGAGTGATTTTTAGATCCTTTGCTATCTTCCTTTGTAATTTTCAGGGGGTCTGCAGAGAGGAGGTCTGTGGCAGGTGTGGCCCTTGCTCTCTTCAGTGGTGAATACCGCAGGGGTCCTCAATGGAGCAGTCTGCTGGGATCCATGATGGGCTCCTCAGTGATGAAAGCTGCACGGGGGTCTGCAGTATCTGCAAGGGATCTTGATGTCCTCATTGGCAAAGGCTGCTGGGGTCCTCTTGTAGAGCAGGTCACTGGGAACTGCGGTCGCTCCTTCTGCATGGCCGATACTGGTAGCCTTACCCTTTTTCTTGTTCCTAGGGTCTCCAGATGTCTCAGCTATGCCAGTCTCTGCGTATGGTGAAACTGAAGCAGGTCTTTCGTGCAGTGCTCTGAAAGGCTGGGGAATCTGGTCACTCACGCTGCTCTCCTTTTCCTGCATGGTGGGGGGGACCCTCTGTCTGGGGAGCTCCCTTTTGGTGCTGAGCAGTGCCAGCCTGGGGGATATGATGATGGAGGCAAAATGAAAATGTTTTTCCTACCCTTTTTGTGCAGTTATTCTCGGGTTTTTTGCCCTCTATGTTAAAGCTTTTTAAGTGGACTCCTGAGCTCTCACAGAGCTATTTTCATTCATGAATAGCCGTCTAATTGTTGTTCTTTGTTGGGGTAGAGAGGCTGGGGTCTCCTACAATGCCAGCTTGCTGACCTTACTGGTTGTGAGGTTTCAATCTATCTAAATGAACTTTCAGAGTATGACAAAATAAAACATCAGCTAGGCAGAGTTAATTTTTTTGAATTCCTGAGGGGACGTGGCAACTGATGTCAATGAACTAGGTGAAAGATGCAAACTTTAAAAAAGAAAGAGAAAATCCTCATCATAAAAATCAAGAGTTCGTTTTTAACTCTCTTCCAAGCTCTTTCCTGGTAGAATTCTGTGCTATATCAAAGTACAAAGTGTAGTCTCTCTCTTTCTCTAAATGTTTTGCATTTCAAACTACCACATGGGGTCACTATATAGGATTTGCATAAACTGGTTCCCTAATAAAGGGCAGGCAACTAGTGCAATAAAACGTTATCTTCCTTCAGGCTAGCTGGCTGGTTGGAAATACTCTTTTAGAAGTGACAGTGTCTGCCTCTGCCAAGATCATTGCAGCATTTGGCCCTTGTTTTCTCTACTGGAGCATTGAGTTTTGAAAAAGGGATTACATTTACATGGGGAACTTTCAATCAGCAACATTAGCAGAACATAAATGGATTAGAAACATCTTTTATGCCTTAAATCTCAGTTCTTTTCAGTCAATTTGTATTCTCATTTTGAAGTGTGTACCATTTTAATGCCTTCTCATTGTGCCCTGGAAAAACTCCGCTTCATCATTTCGTTCTGTCCTCCTTTTATGATAATGTGCCTGAAGACAGGAAAGGGTTCATTTAAAAACGATATTTAATGACATTAGTTCTCAACCTCAGTGTCTTAGAAGAGACGGGAGCATAATGCCTTTACAAAAATGAAATAAAAGGGATAATTTCAACGGTAAAAATATGTTTCCTGTTTAATATACTAGTAAAAATGAAGGTCAAATTTTTAAAACTCATCCACTAAAAGAAGAAATAAATAGGGACAGCACAAAAGCATATCCAACCAATGTTGTAGAAACTTTTAATTTTTTTGAGGAAGATCAGCCCTGAGCTAACATCTGCTGACAATCCTCCACTTTTTGCTGAAGAGGACTGGCCCTGAGCTAACATCCATGCCCATCTTCCTCTACTTTATATGTGGAACACCTGTCACAGCATGGCTTGATAAGTGGTGCCTTGGTCGCACCCGGGATCTGATCCTGTGAATTCTGGCTGCTGAAGTGGAGCGCACAAACTTAACAGCAATACCACCAGGCCAGCCCCTGTAGAAAACATTTTGACAGAGTGTTCTTCCTATGTCTCTAGGCTGACTTGCCAAGTTTCATGAAGTAAACGTGAACCCTAACCCTACCCTAACATTTTAGGATACACAGGCTGCATTTCTCTTATCTAGTAGCTATTTGAGGTAGCAGGTTGATATAATCCCAGTACTTTTAACACAGCTAGCTAGCTAGCACAGTGCTCTCTGCACCCAGTCATGGAGGAGTCAATGCATGTCTATGGCATTCAGGTCTAGAGCACCCTCTGAAATTCCTGGCCTTGCTGAGTCATGGATTGTCCAAGTGAGTATCTAGCTTTAGACACTTCAATTGGATCCCACAAGATCAGATCTCTTTGTGCACCCAACCCTCGTAACAGTTAATACTTACTGAGTGCTTGCTATGTGCCAGGTAGTAAGTATTCTAAGCACCTACACATGATTACCTCGTTTAATCCTACAGCAACTCCGTGATAAAGGTACTACTTTTACCCTATTTTACAGATGAGGAAACAGGCAGAAAAGTTAAGTGAGAAGAGCATGCTCACCTGCTAGACAACGGCAGAGCAAAAATTCAAACTCAAGCCCTCTGGCTCCAGGACCTTTGTCTTCCTCATTTATCTCTTTTACCTGCAGCAAGATGATGCTCAGGGACCTTTAGCAAAGTTTTCTAGGTGATTCTGCACTGATTTTAATTGCCTTGCTGTTAGTTATCCGGGCATGCGGAGGGGGAAGCAAGGACTGAGATGAGTGGGGAACCAGGTCTTTCGTTACTGAACAACTTAGCAAAGATCGCTCCTTGGTCGTCAATCCTAATCCTTTCCCCCAAATTTAACATGGATTACTTTTCAACCTGGCTATGGAGAAAAAAAATTTTTTTCTCATTATTTTTGTTTACTTCCTTAATTGGCAAAATTCAGTCTAAAAGATTACATAGACATACACACACGCATCCACTTTATTGAGTTCTCTGTTTTTGCTTTAAAATTACACAGAACTGAAAGTATAATTTGAGGAAGAGACAAATTGGTATGTTCTGTATTTGCAAATAGTTTTAGTTTCTAAATGTAAACACTGGTTGTGTTCAAATTATTTGCTTATACCTGCTGAACACTGCTTTTCTAAGGAAGTTTTCCATGTATTTGTTTAGTGTCCATTTATTTATTTTTTTTTTCTTTATTTATTTTTGAACCAAGGGAGCATTCAGTGGAGAAGGGTAAAAAGAGGTTTCACTTCCTGTTAATGGTCTGAATACTAGCCTAGTTATTTGTCTTGAACGTCCTCTCCACATATATCTTGCTACACACAGAGAAAAAATATTCAAAGGTGAATACAGCAACTCAATTTAGGCACAGTTATATTGTCCAGACACAGTTCCAATAGCAATTAAAATACATTACCCTGAAAATGATGTTTTATATACAGGCACAACTGGATCAACTGTTATGATAGTCACTGGAATTTTTGAAAAGTCAGAAGACAGACTTTTCTTCTTAACTGACTATACTGTCATGGCACATGCTTAGCTAAGTACATAGACAAGAATTATAACTACAGTGATTGACAGGGCTTATCTTGATATTATTCGTATACTATTTAGTTTTGCTGCTTCTTTTTATTTGGATTCAACGTTAGGTAACTAGGTTAAGAAAATTTTCCAAAAAAGATAAAATGTTTGAGGATAGTCTTTCAGCAAATAGATGAGGATGTGAATATGATATTGATGATAACATTAGTCATTTATTGAGTTTTGTTACAGCATTTAGCTATACAGACACACCCTCATTCAATCTTCCTAATAACCCTATGGATTAGATATTTTTATTCCTTTTCATGGATGAAGAAAGTGAAGTTTAAAAGGATTAAGTTAATTACTAAAGATGGCCCTGTAAAGGAGTGATTAAATCAAGATTTAAATCTAGGTCTTGGGGCCAGCCCGGTGGTGTAGTGGTTAAGTTTGCATGCTCTGCTTTGGCAGCCCGGGGTTTGCAGGTTTGGATCTCAGGCAGGGACCTACATATTGCTCATCAAGCCGTGCTGTGGTGGCATCCCACATAGAAAATAGAGGAAGACTGGCACAGTTGTTAGCTCAGGGCCAATCACCCTTACCAAAAACAAACAAACAAAAATCCTAGGTCTTTATGATCTTAAAGACCTTGCTTTCTGCTATCACAAAATACTGTCTGCAATTTACAATTCATGATGTTAATTTCTCTAAAATAAAAACAAAATCACTGCAAGATGAAATGAAAGAATTAAGGGTGTCATGGAGAACTTTCTCCCATGTATTCAAACCAGGAAATGGAGATCCCATGACTTAGTTTCCCTGGATTCCACACTATGTTTTCTACTTCTAAATAAACACTTTTTATGAGTTATAATAACAAACTTGTTTACAAGCTTCCTATTTTCTCTTGAACCAGTAATATTTTAAGTTAGAGATTGAAATTTTGTGCAAAACTTGACTATCTTCCAAAACGCAAGGTATTATGGCTGCAAATCAAAACCTGGAAGCACATCTCTCCTATTTTTCGATGTCTTTTTTGCCCTGAAATCAATTGCTATGGATACTCGTAGTTAACGTATAAATCAATCATCTCATTAAGATTTTATTTTATTCATTAAAAATTTCATTCGCATTGCTCACGGACCACATATTTCTTACAACATAATTTTTCTTTTCAACAAACATAGGGGGATGTAAGAGGAAAGTTTTGTGTTCTTTGGCAACTCCAGAAGGACTTCTACCTGCCTTTCTGGGACACTGCTGCTGGTTGGCCAAAGGCTTTCCAGAACGTAGGATGCAGAATTCTTAGATTTCACTCAAGCTGGCTGTACATTTTAGCCACTGACACTGAACCATGTGCATCTCTGTGATTCATTCAATTCTGTTCCCCTCAAGGCACATATGAACAAAATATTCTAATAAATCCAAGGACTATGCAAAAGAGGGCAATGTCAGGTTAATCAGGGCCATGTCCATTTCAGCATGTAAAATATCTATAATTAATGTAAAAAGGAGAAATGAATTGTCAAAAAAATTGCACATTAGTTTTATCGGTCGGGGGCAGCTGGGACTTTATCGTCAATGAATATATGGTGTTTTAAAAAAAATTATAAAAATAAACAGTAATATCATAGTAATTTCAGTAACCATGAAAGTAGTAATTTTGACTAGTGATTTCTGTTTCTAAAATTATTTGCTTGAAAAAGTCTTCATCAATATTCATGAAGAAGAGAGTTTAATTTAAAGGAATAATTATTGTATATATGAACTATTTCAAGGGAATACATACTATGATAAAAAACAAAAGAAATATTAGGATTCATTTTGCTTTCCATTTTAACTTTTATTAAATTCTAGAAAGGAAATAAAGACCTTGACTTACGTGAATTATTTTTGAACTCAAGGGACAATGTTAATCAATGACTAGAGGTTTCTTTGTTTTTTGATTTTGATGAAGGAAAAATTTGTTTTCCATGCTGTTTAAGAAAAGAGTTAGGGCAGATTACAAAAAGTACACAGACCACAGTAAATCAGAAATAGCTAAGATAAATAAACTAAAATAGGGGAGGTAAATTAAGGCAAGCAGTAAACAGTTGGAAAGTAACAAATTCTGAATGTGATTCATACATAATACGTATTATAGAATAATAAAACATAAATAGCATAGGAAACTCCAGTCTTCAGCACAACATTATCTTCAGAATGTCCCCTGGTTAGTAACATAGTCAAATATTCCCAAAGTACAAAGAAAAAAGCCTTCACATCAAAACTTGATCAGATTCTCTTCACTGACTCCTGGCTAATTGTTAGCATTACTCACCCCTTCGCTGCCTGAATTGTGTTGCCTTGATGGTCTTCCCGAAACACAACTCTGATCATGCTGCATTCCCTTCCCTGAAACCCCTGAGTGTCTCTAATTTTAAGAATAAAATTCTTTAAAAGAAACTTAAAGTACTTAAAAAAAAAAAAAAAGCATGACATGGAGGTAACTTTATCATCCTGTTTACTTCTCAATTATGCCACATATCATAGTAACCCCATCCCAAACAACTGTTTAATAGTTTTCTTAATAGGGCTAACTTTTCCTCCTTTTTGCGCATTTTTATGAGTTGTTCCCATTGTCCATTGTTCCCATTTTTCGATTTCTCTGTCCCTCTACTCATTCCCACCTGGAAAATTCCCACTCAGTCTTTAAGAGCCAAATCCCACCTTCTCCTGAAAAGCCTGCTTTGGTAATTTTAGGCTCTGGAGACCCAGGCTCACGTCTCTCCCACCCCAGGTAACATAGCTCTAATGATTTATTTACTAGCTTGTGACCCCTAGGCCACAAGCCCTAGATGGCAGGACTAGGTTCCATTCTTGTTAGATCCCTAACACTGAGGCTGATAACTGACTCATTGCAGGTTTTTAATAAATGATGGGTGAGTAAAATATGTGGGGATGAAATGAAAGTGCATCCCCACAAAAGTGACTGCCAACCAGAGGGAGGACTATCTGTGTTTATACAGGATTGGGAGCTTGTCTGGGCCAATAAACTGTCACAATATACCTGCATACTATTTCAGCCATTTGTATAACTCCCTCCCACATAACACATGGAAGACTTTCCACGTATCTTCTCTCGGCTTTATAAAAGTGGAGATTTTGTGTCTCAAAAGTTGTTTTCAAAAAAGTCATCTCTGCACTCTAGAGACTTAAATCATACAGCACAAGATATGATTACAAGGGTGCACTGGTCTCTCCTGGTAAATAGCATGCTTCAGTAATGACTTTCCAGACCATCCGATCAAAGCAGGACTACAGAGGAAGAAAAAAATTTTCCCATGAAATTAGGAAGGGCAATTAGGAGGGCCACACTGCTATTAAAATCTTTTGAACAATCCAATTAATAGCATCATATCATTTGCCCAGCAAAACTAGTTTCTGAACTCTGTCACTCCCAAGTTCAGATTTTGTGTCTGGGTGTACTAATATATCAAGTGAAATCTATATTTAACTTTGCAGTATAATAAACATTAAAATGTGACAACATTCTGTACTTTGCATGTGAGGCTTAATTTCCTGCCTCTGGGTCAGAAAGAAATATGTTTTTAAATCCTTATTCTTGGAGTAATGAAAGACTTGGGGTTTCTCATTTACATTTTTATCCCTAGGGGTCCCTTGCATATAGATAGTAAATGGAAAACAGTGTGGAGAGTTCTCAAAAACTTAAAAATAGAAAAGCCACATGATCCAGCTACCCTGCTAATGGGGATACCCACTACTGGGTATTTATCCACTTGAAATGAACAATTCAAAGAGATATATGCACCCCTATGTTCATTGCAGCATTATACACCATAGTCAAGACAGGGAAGCAACCCAAGCAGCTGTCAACTGATGAATGGATAAAGAAGATGTGGTAAATATATACAAAGGAATACTACTCAGCCATAAAAAGACAAAATGGTCCCATTTGCAACAACATGGATGGACCTTGGGGTATTATGTTAAGCAAAATAAGCCAGACAGAGAAAGATAAACACCACATGATTTCACTCATATGTGGAAGATAAACAAACACATGGATAAAGAGAACACATTAGTAGTTACCAGAGGGGAAAGGGATTGGGGGTGGGCAAAAGGGGTGAAGCGGCACATACATTTGGTGACAGATAAAATTAGACTATTGGTAGTGAGCACGATGCAATCTGTACAGAAACAAATAGTAATGTACACTGAAATTACACAATGTTATAAACCAATATGACCTCAATAAAACAATTGAAAAAATATTTAAAAAGAATACATTCACGTTGGTTACTGAAAATAATACATCATGTTTTATTTTGAGCATACATCTATAACTGGTTAAACAAGTCAGAGAATTTGATCCTTGAACAGCACGAGGAAATGGGATTTTTCTAAAGTCAGAACCATAACTACGAAAAATTTGAGAAAATAAACACTGCTCAAATTTAGCAAAAAACTAATTTCATCTTGTTTTCTTTTATTGATTGCTAATAGTCTCCTGCTAGGTCCTAATGCCTATGTTCAGTTTATTTCCCAAGTCCTTGCCTGCCAGCTAATTGAGGTATGACCCAGGCATTGGCAAAGAGCTTTCTTAACATGTCCCCAATCACATACTTAAGTTAGGACACGCAATGTTTCTCTTAGATTAGAGTAAGGAATTTATTTCTGCCCCAGAAGTGCATTTGATATACCGGTTTGTCTCTGATGGCATATTTCTGCCAAAATTATGTACTGACTGCAAATCTTTCGATAATAATAATAAAAAAAAGCTAGTTGATCATAACATTCTGATCCCTCAAGTGGATTTAATAGCAGCAAGTTGAAGCTGTAATTCACATCGTAAGTTACATAGCAGTTGTGCTGTGAATTAGGCACCATCTATACTCTTGTGAAAAGAGGTGACTTTTCAGGCATAAATACACTAGCACTTAAATACTAAAAAAACACTCTCTGCACTACTGTGTGAATATTCTGGGGTGGGGGGAAGACCAGATTATTTAGATTTTTCTCAGGCAAAACTTCCAATAAATTAAATAAGAAGTTTCTCTTAGTAAACAGAGCAGAATTAGCACATTTAATATTTCTTGAGCTATTTTATGGTTATATAATAAACTAAAGCATACATGCCCAATAAAATTTGTTAAGAGTCAGCTAAGGGATCTGTACTTATTCTTTTATTGTGTACAAATAAATACTTGGAGTATAGATCTTTATTTCCTTAATATTTATTGTTATTTCATATCTTGACAGAAGAACTATCCTACAAGGACTTTAATAAATATAGTGAAAATAAACAATCACTCAGTCTACTCCAGAAAATTTGCATCTGTGTTCCCCTGATGACACTGCATTTTACACTCTTTCATATTTCAGAGGGGGTATGTCACATCCATCAATAGTTGGGAATTGCACTCACTATGAAGCAGAGACCTAACACACAGAAGTGCCAAAGTGATGACAAAACGAATTGAAAAGAAATGAAGCAAGTCCTAATGAACAGGAGAACACGACTTGTTTAGCACTGAAAAATCAATGAGGTGAAACAGTTTCCTTCACCAGATGCATAAGGTGAAAATCAGCCTATCATTGAACCCTGTAATTTCTCATCTTCATACCAACCATACACATGGCACCACCCTTCTAATGTGTCTGATTTTTATCATTGAAAGATAAAGTGTGTTTATCAGCTCCCACTTACTCATCAACCCTTTGTATTTTCATATTTGGACTTTCAGTAGTCAGTAATGACCTTCTAATGATCGAAACCAAATGCTTTCTCAAAGTCCACATAACTCAGAGTAGCTGCCCTATTTGAAACTCTCCTACTGTGGTTTCTGTGAGACTACATTCTTCTGACGCTCTTCCCACCTCCTAAACAATTTCTTTAAAATGTTCTGTGGTGTTTGTTGTGAACTGAATGTTTGTGTCCCCTCACCCCCAAATTCATGTGTTGAAATTCTAACCCCCAGTGTGAAGGTATTACAAGATGGGGCATTTGGGACTGGGTCATGAAGGTGGAGCCCTCCATGCATGGGATTAGTGCCCTTATAAGAAGAGACACAAGAGCTTTGTCCCTCTCTGCTCTCAGTCTTGTGAGGATAGAACCAGAACTCAGCCACCTGCAAACCAGGAAGTGGACCCTCACCAGACATTGATTCTGCTGGTGCTTTGGTCTCAGACTTCCGGCCTCCAGAACCACGAGAGTTAAACGTTGTTTAAGTCATCCAGTTTATGGTACTGCATTATACATAGCAGTATAAACTATGAGTTTTTTGTCCCTCTCATTTTTACCTCACCCATAATGATAGAAATGCTCAAAGCTTTAGCCTTCCTTCTTTATCTCTTTCTCTCTTTTCTCTTTCTGCTTTCTTTTCCTTACTGCTCATCTACCCCTTCCAGAATTTATACTGTAATCCCCATGCAGTTGATTGTCAGATATACGCCTACAGTTCTACGTCCCTTCCAAGCACCAGTCTTGAATTTCAATTCCAGTGAGATATCTAAGTAAATGTCCTAAGGGCGGTTTAACTCCTTGGCCTCAGGCTGGCTTTGTCACCCTTTGTTCATCCATTCTATAAGCAGGGTATTTACTGCCTCACCATCCAGGGACAAGGATGAGTAGGACACAGCCACTGTCCTTGTTCAAATCACAAATGAGAAACACAGATACAAAGAAGGGAATATGACAGGTAGTGCAACAGAGCAAAGACCTACAGGGGCCTAGAGCATTTCTTTCTTGTAGTCTCCTCATTTCTTCTAATTGTATCATCATTTCACCAATCTTCCAAACTCAAAACCTGAGGTTTATCCTTTATTCTTCCAGTTGACAATTCCTTTTACTTCTGAACCTGGTTTGAACATGCATCTTGCTTTATATTTCTTTGCCTCTCAAGTGCAACTCCTCCTGTAATACTCCAATAATCTCACTCCTTCTGCCTCTGGTTTCTTAACAATATGTATGAAGAACTCCCCATGATCAGGCATCAACATATTTTCAATTCCTCTTTAACACACACCAACACTCACAATTAAATTGGGCTGCATAACATTTCCAAAACAGGCCTTTTGGCTAACAATGTTTTTCTTCCTCTTGAATCACTCTTGTTGCTGGCTCAGAAAATTAGACTTCTATTTTTCTGAAGTCTGCTTTTCTGAAGTCTAATTTTCTGAAGTCTAAATTCTGAAGTCTAATAGATAACCTTCTATTATCAAGGTTTAGGTCAAATCCCAATTGCCAAGTAATATTCACTAATCCTTCTGCCTAAGCACATACTTTCTTCTATTAATTCCCAGGGACCTGTGTGCATAACTTTCAAACGTAGAATATTCTGCCATGTACCACAGTTTTATGCACACGTGCACACGCCCCTTCTCTCCTTATTAGATGGGGAGATGGGAGAGGGCAAAGAGCAAGATTTTGAAATAAGATGGATCTGCCATTTACAAACTGTAATAGCTTGTTCGAGTTACTTAACCTCTCAGAGTCTTCATTTTCCATCCATAAAATTAAATGTGGTAAATAATGTAAAGTATCTTGTGGAGTACATGCCATATCGCAGGTACTCAATGAGGGCTAGCTATAAAAACAATGAATACTTATAAGCAGAAACTTATTGTGGAAGGCAATTATGCTCTTCTATTCCATTATTTTTGACAGGGTCTAACAGACGCCTTTGCCTGCACTTGACCTTCAATAAATGCATTTTCTATGAATAAATATATAGATGTGTTTTACTCCCTAACAGCATGGTTTTTTTCCTTAGAACACCTCAGGGTTGCCTCAGATCTCAGAATATGTTCTTCACAAGACAGTTTCTATACACTTTAACTACAAAACAAACGTTTACCACATATGTGCCTCACCAGGTATGGTTTCATTCATGTTTTTGAAGTAATTTTGGAAATGAAATATTTGTACAATTTTAAATGTGTACAAGTTTAACCTTTAAATTGAAGCATATGAATTTAACACATATTTGTATAACGTTGAAGCTATCATCTTGAAATAGTCTAGCTTTTTTTCTATCACTAAATTCTATACAATATACTAAATATTTTATATAGGAAAGGATACTTTGGAGTAACTACTTAAAACATGGAAGTGGAAAATTTCCCCTGTATTTTGTAAATATGTAAAGTGATGTTTGGTATTACATTTTGAAATATTTGAGCAGGAGGAATATTTTTCTAGGTCTATACACAGTTAGCATACAATTTTTCAAAAAAGGAAAAATCCTAACTCTCACATGACTTTTAGAGGAAAAGTGTAACATTTCTATTCAACTTGATCATTGATGGAATTAGTAAGATGTTAAAACTGGCCCAAAGAGCCATTGAGAAACTAGATATTAATGGGCAACGTTAGGATAGGTTTTCTGGGTTAGATATAAAACTCCAACAAGGTCATACACTGTAAACTTTGAGGTTCTCTCTTTATTTGATAGAATTATCTGCACCTCTACTAGACGAAAATCAACAAGTTAACTTCTACCTCCACGGAGACGTAAAACAGCTCTTACAAAAGAAAGTCAAGTCTAGTACTGTGCAGAGAGAATTCCAGGAATATCTCTCCCCTGTTTCCAACTTTCAGCTAATGATTCTGACATAGCTATTTTTGATAATGAAGCCATACACACCAAAATATATTTGCATGTATTTAACATGTGTGTGGGGGGGAGACTTTTCCTCTACCTAATGTGGGTTCGTCTGGCCAGAGAACGAATTAAATTCACATGAGACAGACTAGCAAGAGAAAATTAAACAAAGCTTTATGAGGAACCATGGCCTGGGGCCTTTCTTCCCAAAGAAAGAAAGGGCACCAAAGAAGTGGGGTGCACAGAGTGGTTATATACCCCCAAACAGGATATTTCACATATGATTGAAATGTCCCTCCCACAATAGTCACAAGATTGCCCTGTTGGCACAGCGCTTGATGGACACAGCAGGTAGTGGTCTGCTATCTCGGAGGGCGTAGCAGGAGGCAAGTCTATTGTCTCAAGCTGGGTGGCCACAGGTGAGAGCAGCAATCAGTTCCTAGCCTAAGGAAAGATGCTTAATCCTTAAGAAATGCCAACGTTGGGAGGGGGAGTCAATCATGCGAGATTACCACACAAGTACAGTAAACAAAATGCAGATTTAAGTCCTTGCTTTTGGTATTGATTAAGAGTTTCTAGAGACAAGGTCACCTCCTTTCTTTTTCCTGGTACAGAGAGGGAGGCACCTTTACAGATAGAGATTTCCTTTACAGTGTAAATGTCTCCTAACAAAGGGCAAGCAAGTTCCACTCCTCAGAGCCTCCTTCCCTGTCCCAGTTTATCAAAAGCAATCAGCCTCAAACAATCCTCATGCCAAAGAGACATATCTTGGGGTGGCCAATTCCAGTCCCCACACATGTATTGGCAACACTGACTCGAAATACTTGTTCATGACACCAGAATCTTCTGTATTGTTATTCATTATATTTGCTTTAATGAACTGAGGGCAAAGCTCCCACATCAAACTTCCTTAGAACGCTCATTGCAGAAGAAATTCTAGAAAATCTGTAAGAATGAAAAATGACTGAAGAGCTGAGAAAGAAGAGAACACAAGTAAATATACTCATGGAAGTGAATTAAAAGGAATCAAATGAAAAAATTTCTACACGTAACTCATTACTATCTAATAATCCCTTTTTCCTGGCAGTTCTATAAACAATTCATCTGAATCAATCAATTTATATTTACTAATAATCTGATGTTTGCTTATAGGAAAAATAACATACATATCAACAGCATTAAATTTTATCATAAAATGTGAACTGAAATAGCACAGAGAGATGTTTGAAAGTAGTTAGTAACAGGCCTGTTCTCATATCTATTCATTAAGATATAATGCAAAGAACTACATTATCCTATTTCTAAACATATTATTGTGTCTTTAGGTTCTCAATTGATTTCCTATATTTCCAAAAGTACTTGTCTTGAATAATATATTAATATATCCACTCAGACATTTAATAGGCTTTTCAAATATAACCGATCTAAAACATTCTTGACTTCTCCATTTTCTTGTTCCTACTGCTATCTCAGTAAGAGACAACTCCATTCATCTAGTTGCTTACACCAAAAAACTAGGCATCATCTTTTAGCTATTTTCCACTCTCAACACTGAATCCACCAAAAGGCATTTTGGCTTTCCACCTCTCCCAACCACCGCCATGGCTTACTACCAGGATATTGCCAGCCATCATGAGTTCTTCCCTGAATTAAATAAGTCCATTATCCCTATGTCACTTCTTCAAAACCCATGTCTGTAATCAGTCTCTTTATTCAACAGGCAGCTTCAAGAACTATTCTTTTAAAGTCATAATACATCACTCCCATGCTTTGTACCTTCTAATGACTTCCCATCATAATAAGAAAAAAAAATTCAAAATTTACCTTGACCTAGAAGGTTGAACATAATCTTGTCTCTATATAGCATCCTGACTTCACCTTGTGCCCTATAGTCCCTCAGATCAACAGGTCTTGCAGTTTCTCAAAAATGCTGATCTTTCTCTTTCTGGGATCTTTCTTCGAGACTTTTCCATAGCTAGTCCTTTCACATTATTCGTATCTTTTCTCAGAGAGGCCTTCTCTGACTGTCCTATCCAAAATGCATTACCAACATTTTCTATATCTTTAGCCTAATTTATATTTCTTTGTGTCACTAACCACTCAGAAAATTTTTTTTGCTTACTTATAAGTTTACTTATTTATTGTCTGTTTTTTCCACTAGAATGAAAGTTTACCAAAAGCAGGGTTTTTTTTGCTTGTTTTTTATACTATCTGCAGTGCCTAGAACTCCCGGCATGAGGCAGGCATTGAATGAATATATGGTCAATGAATAAACTTAAAAGCAAACGAGTAAAAGGATAAAAAAGAAAATGTTAACTTAAAAATTAAAAACTTTTTGTTTGATACACATGATTAAAAATAAAAATATTGAAATGCAAAACTTAATCTGTATAATTTTTCAAGAGCAACATGCTTTCTTTCCTATATGTACATGAAATAGTTGCAAACAGGACAATTTTATTCTATTAATACAGAAGGAAACCAATAGTCACATAAGTCAGCCATCCCACTTTCTGTTCAATGTTAATGATGAAGCTAACAATTATTGACAGGTCTTTGAGAAATATACATATATTCAAAATCATTTGTATCTGTGTCATTCGTCAAAATGTCAAGTGTAGATCCCCTGCTTTTTCCTTGCTAATTATATATTTACAAACATATCTCTTCTGATAAAAAATTCTGGTAAAGATGCAGTCTTTCTCACAGCTATTTCAACTTTTTTATGAGAAATATTTGAAAACAATCACAGTATTTCTTTTAGAGGTTAGCAAAATGAGCAGAGAATCCTAATTTAATAATCTGACAAATGGAAAAAATAATTATCCTAATGTAAATAATTATACCTTTCAATAATTAATATTATGCCTTATTTTGTTTTATTAATATGCATCCACATTATATTCTTTCTTCATCCTGATTTTTTACCTGTGATAGGTAATGATAGGAAAGACTAAAAAGAAATTAAAATAAAAATGGCATTAAGCATTTTGAGAAGCAAATGTGATCAAAAACAGTAAGGTTTCACTAGAATGCCACGCCAGACTAACAATGTCTTTTGGATGGATTTATTTGACCAGAAGAATAGCAACAGAACTGGCTATGAGAAAAGGCTGAGCCAGAGCATGTTTATTTCCAGCATTTCCCCTGAGTACTAAGGGCTTGACCACTTGGGTGAGACAACAGCTCTAGTTCATCATCTTTTGCAATAAAATGTCTTATTTGCCACTTTTTACATTGCTAATCGAACCAGAAGGCTTAATCTCCATGGTTAAGCGAAATGACATGCAAATCTGCTAGCCTGAAGGGTATGGTCTTCACCCACTTCTTGGTTTTGTCTAAATCTTATCTTGACAACTACAAAGACCTCCTCACCTTAGTTCCCTGTAAGACAAGCCTTTACTGATTTACCTTCTAATATACATTCCTCCTGCAATTTCTGCAATGTGACGTTGGAACACTTTACGTCATCCAGTATTTCTTATATAAAGTCCAATGCAATAAAAAATCTTCAAAATTTAGTTTGGTGCAGGGAATCCTCTCACAAAAGCATTTGAATAATTGATAAGTAACATGTAGCCCATTTTGTTTCAGATGCCAGGAAAGTCAGCTCTGAATAAAAAATGCAGTACAATATAAATATTTAGGCTATGTGGTTATTATGTTTGAAATCTCCTCTTTTGACACGGATTTAGGTAGTCTGTTTCATTTTAATATCTTTTTGCATAATTTAATTCAATATATTTTCTGTTATCTCAAGTAATTTACTTTGGGGACACAAAGGCTGTTACAGTCAAAAGATCTAGGCAAAATCTAACTCACAGTAATACTGAGACTATCAAATGAAGTATTATAAAATGCCTTCCAAATTGTGACTCCTACCTAATTGTCTTAATTTCTTATAATGAATAGCTCTTGTCAATTAAGTATCTATTTTATTGAGGCACTGTAATATGTGTGTTTCAACTTTTTACTCATTTTGATGAGGATTAAGTCTGCCCCTGCCCCAGGGAGAAGCCTAAGGCGTCCTGTCCTACAGACTGATCTGTATCATCTTCCGGGACGCACAGGAAGTCCTGACTTAATCCCATCTGATTCTTACCTAAAGTTATAGGACCACCCAATAACCAGACCCCACCTGCACTGATACCATTTTAATGATTTTTTTTCAGGATCTTTCCTTTGTCTTGTAAAGAAATAACTCACATACCTATGCCTTATAAATTTAGCTCTAACCCTCAACACATTGTAGCTCCTCCCGCCCATAGGTCCTGTCCCTGTGCCAGCAGCTCTTCCTGCCCATGGGTCCTGTCCCCATGCCAGCCGCTTGTTACTGCCCATGGGCCCTGTCCCCATGCTCCATGCTATTCTCTGAATAAAAAAGCACTACTGCCAGACCTTGAGAGTCCAAGAAATCTTTCTTTCGACTCCTGGACTCACCGAGCCTGCATCATTTCCATCTTTATTATAAAACAAGAATTAGATGATCAATTCCTTTTACAAACAAGAAAATAGAAACTCATGGTAGATGACTCCATGGCTGAAGGTCATATAATTGGTAAATGAGACAGGAATTGAATATAAGTGTATGTAACTTTGCCCCGGCCTTCTACCCACTGCTCTCCCAAGACCTCTAGCAAAAGAAAGTATTCAATATGGGGTAATAGATTCCAAAAATAAAAAACCCCATTACTTACTAACTCTGCTGAGTCTGGTGAGGCACAGGATAGATGGTACCACTGATACACTTTATCGCTAATTTTCCTAAGGTTGATATGGATATTATAGCTATTTTCTATTCAACTTAGTACCTGAAATACTCTTTGAAAGTTTAATATCTTAATCATTGAGAGGATGTTGGGCTGCTCTCTTGGAGTCCCTATAGATAATGACAAATTCTTAGCAAAATAGTTAATGAATGCCTAGGATGTGCCAGGTACTGACCTAGGGCATTTGGGATACACTAGAACACGCCATTATGTGGCTCATGGTCTGGTGTAGGAAAGAGAAAGGGATTGAGCTGTATTTAAATAGAATTGCCAAGGAAAACTTTGTTGAGAAAGAGACATTCGATCAATGACTGGAAGGAAGTGGAAGGTTAAGTACATGAATATGACAAATAGAAATGGCAAGCAATAGGATATATTGGAGTATATGAGAAAGCCTTTTGGTATAAACCTAATTTGACCTGACTTTGTTTTTCCAAAAGCACCTGACATGGTCATTGAGCATGCATTGTATATCTGCTGTAAACATTTCCTATGGGAAGAACAAATGCCCCTAAAATAAAAGTGCAACTTCCCCCTACATTGGCATTTCCTTAAGGATAAGCATCTCTCCCCAGGCTAGGAACTAACTGCTGTGCTCACCTGTGACCACCCAGCTTGAGAGAACAGACCTGCTACCCTGCTGTGTCCACGGAGACAGCACACCTACTAAGTGCTGTGTCCATCAACTGCTGTGTTGACACAGCAGTCTTGGCACTATTGTAAAAGGCACATCTCAATCATATGTGAAACATCCTCTTTCAGGGTACATTACCACTGTGTACACCCCACTTCTTTGGTGCCCTTCCTTCCTTGAGGAAGGAAGGCCCAAGGCTATGGTCCTCACATTTTGGCTCAGAATAAACTCACCCAAATTTTCATTTGTAGATTGGTTATCGATTATTTTCGTCAACAAATACATGAGAGAAGACTTTGGCAGGCAGAAAGAAGATCCAGAACAAAGGCTTTAAGCTCAGCATGCTTAGAGCAGAATAAGGGGAGCTGAGATGATGGTGGGGCTGGCAAATTCAATCTGGCTGCTGTATTTAAAAAGGACTTTAGGGGAACAAAGAAATAGGCAACCATGACAGTCTTTCCTTGAACTCAGGTACAGCCACAAAGTCCTTCTCAATAGAGTACTCCTGGTAACCAGTGACACAAGTTGACACTAGATAAGGGAGTGATTTGCAATCAATTTGAGTAGCTGGTTGTTACCTGAAGCATTTACCAAGTGCATAATGTAGATATCCCTTGAACTTGCTAACAAATACTTATGTCTTTGCTTTACATATGAATTTGAGGCAAAGATTTATTCAGATCATTTTGATAGTGGAATATGGTCACTTTAGAGTTGCATTTCCTCTGAAAGCACAATGTTTTGTTTTTGACTTGGAATCATTAAGGACTTGAAATAATTTGCAGTTTTAAGCCATAAATTCAAAATCAACATAACAGTGTCTTCTGCAACTCCATGTAATTTTGCATGGCTTGTTTAGGAAAAAAACAAAACTCAAAGGTGACCTATTTTGTTGCCTCTTATTCTTTATGTAACATTTCTGATAAACTATAATTCTGGGTCAACACCTTGTTCTAACAGCATTTGAAGGTCAATACTAACATGTTTTATTTCTTTCAAACAGAGAGCTATTTAACAGAAAGTATTCTAACTTGATATATCTATGTTAATAGGGGGAAGAGGCTAAGTGAAGCATCAAGAAGGTGATTTAGTAAATAAAGATAATGTTTGGAGAGTAGAAAGGATGAGAAAACAAGAATTCATCTCTGTTGTTGTTGCTATTGTTGTAACAACCATATCTAGGAAAGAAACAATAATTCTACCTAGAAGAGAAAAGAAAGAAGATAAATGTAACAGCTAAGTGTCTCTAAGCACGATGACAATTTAATGTATTAGATGAGAATATTAGGATTCGAAAATATCTTGGCAGATAGAATAATGGGCATAAATTCACAAAAAGATATCTAACAAGGATAAATTATACTCATAATTTAAGGGGCCAGCCCCATGGCTGGGTGGTTAAGTTTGCATGCTCCACTTTGGCAGAGCAGGGTTCACTGGTTTGGATCCTGGGCATGGACCTACACACTGCTCATCAAGCCAGGCTGTGGTGGCATCCCACATAGAAGAACTAGAATGACTTATAGCTAGGATATACAACTAGGTACTGGGGATTTGGGGAGGAAAGAAAAGAGGAGGATTGGCAACAGATGTTAGC
This sequence comes from Equus caballus, assembly GCF_041296265.1. Taxonomy (NCBI): domain Eukaryota; kingdom Metazoa; phylum Chordata; class Mammalia; order Perissodactyla; family Equidae; genus Equus; species Equus caballus. The sequence goes on from NC_091710.1 coordinate 46,497,768, forward strand.
TCAGGGCTAATCTTTCTCACCAAAAAAAAAAAAAAATTGTATAAAAAATGCATAATTTAAGAACTTTATTTGTATGAGTATATAATTTTGTGAAAGTATTCTAATATTTTAAAGATAGGTATAATCTACAATAGGTTATAGAGCAAAGGACAGAGAGCCTGGACACCTGGGACATGGTTCTAAATTTTTAGAAAACTACATATGTGGCTTTGGCAATTCACTATAGGATCTCTAGTTTCATCACTCTTGTAATGATAGAGGTATGACTGGATCTCTAAGTCCCTTTGCTTTTATGCCTAAAAATTTCTATGAGCCCACATACTGACTGATGTGATGTCAGTAAAGTGAGTTAGCTAACCACTTCTCCATCTTTTAGTCACCCTATAAAATGCAAGGTAATACTATATATCTACATCAAATAAGTGCATTCTGCAGATAACTTAACAGATAAGTTTTAATGCCTCTTTTTCCTGGTCGTTATAAAATTTTCCTACATTGTCAGAATCCAATTCTATGCGAAGGCAAACACAGGATTATATTCTTAGAAAACACTGCCAAATATTTACTTAATAACTTTTTGAAAATCCTATTGTAGACTAGAAATCATATAATGTCTGCTGTCAGACCACAATGGAATTTAAACTAGATAAGAATAACAGAAAGATAACTGGAAAATGCCAAACAAGCGGACGTTAAACAAAACACTTCTAAGTAACATGAGTCAAAGAAGAAATCTCAAGAGAAATTTTAAAATATTTTGAACTAATAAAAATGAAAACACAACTTATCAAAATTTGTGGGATGCAGTGAAAGTAGCGCTTAGAAGGAAATATATGGCATTTAATACATATATTAGAAAAGAAGAAAAATATAAAAATCAATCATTTAAATTTCCACCTTAGGAAACTAGAAAAGAAGAGCAAATTAAATCAAAGTAAGTAGAAGAAAATAAATAGTCAGAATTAGAGCAGAAATCAATGAAATTGAAAACAGAGAATCAATAAAGTCAACTAAACCAAAATAACGTTATTAGAAAAGAACAACAAAATTGATAAGCCTCTAGTCAGGCTAACTAAGAAAAAAAGAATGAGGACACAAATTGATAATATCAGAAATGAAAGAGAAGACATTACTATAGACACTATGGAAATTAAAAGGATAATAAAGGGATACTATGAAACAACACTATGCCCACAAATTTGATAACCTAGATGAAATGCACTAGTTCCTTGAGGATGCAATCTGCCAAAACTCACATAAGAAGAAATAGACTATCTGAATAGGGCTCTATCTACTAAAGAGATTGAATCAATAATAAGTAACTTTCCAAAACAGAAAACACCAGGCCCAGATGGGTTCACTAATGAACTCTAGCAAACATTTAAGGAGGAAATTATACCAATTCTCTACAACCTCTTTCAGAGGATAGAAGCAGAGAGAATATTTTCCAATGCATTCCATGGAGCTAGCAAAACACTAACACTGAAACCAGAAAAAGACATTATTACAAGAAAAGAAAATTATGGGAAAATATCTCTCATAAACATAGATGTAAAATCCCTCAACAAAATAGCAAATAAAATCTCCAAAATTATAAAAAGAATTAAACACCGTGACCAAGTAGGATTTATCCCAGGTATGCAAAGCTGGCTCAACATTTGAAAATCAATTAATATAATCCATCACACCACATGATTATATCAATAGATGCAGAAAAAGCATTTGACAAAATCCAACACTCATTTATGATAAAAACTCTCAATAAACTAGGATCAAAGAGGAACTTTTTCAAATTGATAAAGACTATCTACAAAATATCTACAGCTAATATCATACTTAATGGTGAGAAACTTGAAGCGTTTCTGCTAAGATCAGGAATAAGGCAAAGACATCCCTTCTCACCATTCCTATTCAACATCATACTGGAAATCCTTGCTAATGCAATAAGGCAAGAAAAGGAAACAAAAGGTAGATGTATTAGGAAGGAAGACATACAACAGTCTTCATCCTCAGTCGACATGATTGTCTGTGTAGAAACTCTGAAAGAATTGACAAAAAATCTTCTGGAACTAATAAGTGATTACAGTAAGGTTGCAGGATACAACCTGAAACAAGTGAAATTTGAAATTAAAAACACAACATCATTAACACCCCTAGAAAGGAAATACTTAGATATCAATCTGACAAAATATGTATAGGATCTATATGAGGAAAACTACAGAACTCTGATGAAATCAAAGAAGACCTAAATAAATGGAGAGCCATTCTATGTTCATGGGTAGGAAAACTCAATATTGTCAAGATGTTAGTTCTTCCCAACTTTATCTATAGATTCAATGCAATCCTAATAGAAATCCCAGCAAGTTATTTTATAGATACTGACAAAGTGATTCCAAAGTTTATAGGGAAGGGCAAAAGACCCAGAACAGCGAGCCCAATACTAGAGGAAAGATCAAAGTTGGAAGATTAACACTACTCAACTTCAAGACTTACTATAAAGCTAGAGTAATCAGGACAGTGTGGTATTGGTGAAAGAACAGACAAATCAATGGAGCAGAATAAAGCGTCAAGAATTAGACATCCATAAATATAGTCAATTGACCTTTGAAAAGGAGCAAAGGCAATGCAAAGGAGAAAAGATTGTCTTGTCAACGAATGATGCTGGAAAATTGGACATCACTTACAAAAACACAAATCTAGACACACATCTTACACTCTTCAAAAAACTTAATTGAATCATTGATTTAAATATAAAATGCAAAACCACACTAAAATATAACACAAGAAAAAACCTAGATGGCCTTGGATATGGTGATGCCTTTTTAGATACTACACTAAAGTTGCAATCCATGAAAGACATCATTGGTAAGTTGGACTTCATTAAAATGAAAAACTTCTGCTCTGCAAATGAAAACGTCAAGAGAATGGGAAGACAAGCCACAGACTGGGAAAATATTTGCAAGGACACATGTGATAAAGATCTGTTATCCAAAATATACAGAGAATTCTTAAAATAAAACTCAACAACAAAAAACAAACAACTCAATTTAAAAATGAGCTAAAGATCTTAACAAATACCTCACCAAAGAAAATAAACAGATAGCAAGAGAGCATATGAAAATATGCTCCACATCATATGTCATCAGGGCAATGCAAATTAAAACAACAGTGAGAAATGTTGGCTAGGATGTGGAGCAACAGAATGCACAGTGGGAATGCAAAGAGGTCCAGCCACTTTGGAAGACAGTTAGTGGTTTTATGCAAAACTAAACATATTCTTACTATACACTCCAGTAATTTCACTCCTTGGTATTTACTCAAAGCAGCTGAAAACTTACGTCTACATGAAAACCTCACACAGATGTTCGTGGCAGTTTTATTCATAATTGACAAAACTTGGAGCCAACTAAGATGTCCTTCAGTAGGTGAATGGGTAAATAGACTGTGGTACATCTAGACAATGGAATATTATTCAGTGCTAAAAAGAAACGTGCTAACAAGCTATGAAAAGATATGGAAAAATTTAAATGCATATAACTAAGTGAAAGAAGTCAATCTGGAAAAGCTGCATATTATGTGAGTCCAACTATTGGACATTCTGGAAAAGGCAAAACTATGGAGACAATAAACAGATCAGTGGTTGCCAGGGGTGCGGGAAGCAGGAGAGATGAACAGGCAGAACACAGAAGATTTTTACGGCCATGAAAATACTCTCTCTGATACTATAATGACGGACATATGTCATTACGCATTTGTCCAAATCCACAGAATATACAACACCAAGGGTGAATTCTCAGGTAAACCGGGGGCTTTGAATGATTATGATATATAGGTTCATTCTTGATTAAAAAATGCACCATCCTGGTGAGTGATATTGATAATGGGGGAGGCTATGCCTGTGTAGGTGTAGAGTCTATACCGGAAATCTCATGTCTTCTGATCAATTTTGTGGTAAACCTAAAAATGCTATAAAAAATAAACTTTTCAAAAAATCCTATTATATTAAACGTATACAAAAATTTTCAGGATGTATTTTTAGTAAAAATTAAAAATTTCTCTAAGGACAATTATTTCATAAGATTTTCTTTTTTTTCTTCAAAGTCAATCACTCTCATCCTTTTTCATTAAAAAAAATCACAGATTTTTATAAGTTGTACCTCTCTTTGGGTTCTAAATTGTACCTCACATTGTTTTTAGTGAAAATATAAGTCATGTCTGTGTAGTCATCAGAAAGTTTCTTCAGAGAAGATTTACCAAAAAATCAAGCTCTATACACCTCCCCATTGTAATTGTGTTTAACAGTAAAGAAAACGAATATTCCATCTGAATCAATTCTGCAGCTACACAGACCAGTTACTGGATATTGCAGGTAGAAATCCTCTGGGGACGTGAGAGCATTGTTCTTTAGAACCCAGGAAGACTTATCGGCTTTCTGTTAACAATGCAAATCCAGAATTAGCCATGGTAAGCAGAAGAATCAATTAAGAGCCTTCGGCCTTCTGACCTTAAAAACGCTGCTGATATCCTGCACAGGAACTGCCGAATTACACTGCAATCTGCAGGAACTTCCCATGAAAAGGCAAGTAGACAGGTTCTGTTGTGATCCTATGTCAAATGAATCATCAATATTCTAAACCACATCCACTATTTTGACAACCTATCTAGTATAGAGATCTAAAAAGCCTACAAGACAATGTCTTCAGAGCACTCCAATATTTTCCTTATTGCATTGGAGAATAAATGTTAGACTATGTCGTGATAGATTTTTGGATGAATCTGGAGTGGTTTATTCAACCGGGTCTTAAAAATCTACATATGCATCATTCTAGATAAAATGGCAGAATTGACTGATTCCAGATCAAGCTTCCGGCCTAAATGTTTCCCTAGGGTAAAAAAGACCAGAAATGGAAATGAGTAAATGAAGCATAATTTTTCCCTATTTTGTGTGTGCTACTTCAGCCTGATGAAGGATGTCTGGAAGTACTTCAATCCTGCCACAGGCAACAGAAAAGGGGTAGACATTTATAGACAAATAAAAGAAATCTAACTAGAGCTGGTCACAAAGCTCTCAGAAATCCTGCAGCTTTTGGAGTTTACAACAGCCCAGCCACCAACAAGATAAACAGATTGCTCAGATCTTTTAGAAACAGCCTCATATCCTCGTGTACCAATTTTCCTTCAGTCCTACTGAACCACTGGGGCAGAGCAGATGGGTTTTCAAATAACTATATTCACACAGTAGCTGCGTACTTTGCCTGAATACAAACGTTCCCACATCTTTTGAGCAACTGCTCTTTACAAATGGCACCATCCACAGAGAACATTACAGCTGCCGACCCTTGTCCCTGTCTGGCCTGCCCTTTACCATCCCACCCTGGTAAAAAATAGGACTTTGTAATTTTGCTATAACTGATATTAGTATGAAAGAATTAATAATTTCTTCTAGAAACTTCATATATACATTCTGCTACATGATACTTAGAAAGTGATTTTATGTGATTATGTAATACATTTTTCTGTCTCTTTTAATAAAAGTGTTTCATAGTTTCAGTGTGTTTGAGTATATTATTAGCCTAATGATACCTAAATATACACATTAACAAATATTTGGTGAAAGCCTGAATGGCCATGTTGTCATTACTAGTCCAATCTTTCCTTTATTGTGTATTAGATATGAATGTAACATGGATCTTACATTTAGACACACATAATTTCATGTTTTCCCCAATGTCAAGTCCATAGGCATGCTGTCATTGTTTTGGAATACTCTTGCTCCACTTTTAACTTAGGGGCAATTTATTGACCTTTGCTGAAGGAATTCACCACCTCCACGATCAAAACAATGTTGTCACACATTGTAAAAGTTTAAAACTCAGCCAACCAACCGACAGCAAAACATCTGTAACATTTACTCCCTCAGTATTTCTGAATCTCCTGTTGATATAAATGTTATTTTGTTTTCTACGACCTTCCTTGATTTTAAGTTGCATATCTTAATCTGCGTACAGAGCTATAATTCCCCCTGTATTTGCAAGGTTTTCTTGAATCACTTTTCAAATGTGTGTCATCAGATTGTGAAATGCATTTACTCCTGAGTCCAAAGCCTCCAGTCCCCGTGGATCCCAAAACAATTCCTGGAATTTGAGGGCCAGGGCAGTTCTTGAGGGACATACAAGTTTCAAGGAGAATCTATAAAATTAACGCGTTAACAGCTGAGATATAAGAGCTCCCTGCATTCTGCTCAACCTCCTCACGTCTTCCTTAATGCTGATCTCAAATGAACAGCAAAATCATATCAAAATTTGTTGTATCTGTGCTACATGCGCATCATACTTTCAAACTTTATTTCAAAAGTCACTTCCCTTGGAATGGCTTTCTTTATCCAGGCAGAGGAAATAATTGCCTCTCTTCTACTCTTGTAGCATTTTGCACTTCAATCTGTTATAATTCATGTTACTTATCATATTGCAATTATCCATTAAATATCTTTCTCTCTCAGTAGACAGATAGTTTCTAGCGGGCAGGAAATGTATCCTATTGTATTTTACATACTGACTGCTAGAAAATCTGCATTGGCTTAGTTATTAAAACAAATAATCTCTTACACTTTTTATCCAGGACAACATATACTCTGCTATAGGAGCTAAAGTTGTAGTTAATCACAATTCTGTTCCAAATTAATATTACACCTAATTGAACCAGTGGTGGAACCATGACCTAATGCATGAAGACAATTAGTGAATGGTCATCAGAACAACCTTCTATGTTTTAATGTGTTTCTCTCTGAACGCCATTTAAAAGGCCTACATGTTATGATTTTCAGTTTCATACAATTTCCTGAAGGCTGTTTTGCCCCAATCCAGAATCAAGTGAAAGTCTACTCTGGCAGGCTATCAGCAGTTTTTTTTAGGATTTGAAAAATCCTAAATCATCTGCTTTACGCTCAAAGAGGGACGAGTAGCTCAGATGCTTGCCTTAATAAACCACAGCGTTCCAGCATCTCACCACAGCATAGGCCTTTATATTGTTCTCTTGAGGGCCAGCTGAAACCTCACTCCTAGACCATTTCAAATATCTCACTCTCTTCTCTCCAGACTTTCCCTTCTTTCAGGAAGAATTTTTTTTTCTTTTCCTTTTTTCTTTTTTTTCCTCTGAGGAAGTCTGTCCCTGAGCTAACATCTGGGCCAATCTTCCTCCACTTTGAATGTGGGATGCTGCCACAGCATGGCTTGATGAGAGGTGTTATAGGTCCATGCATGGGATCCCAATCTGTGAACACTGGGCTGCTGAAGAAGAGTGCGTGAACTCAACCACTACGCCACCAGGCTGGCCCTCGGAAGGATAATTTTTATTGTTGTTTCTTGCAAAGTAAGCATTGCCTTCATCATATGGTGCAGACTTTCCATTTTCTAACTTATAATAAAACTCCAGGTCCATGCCTCTAATTTCTGGGCTGTAATGCATAAAGACATGCTTTTAGAATATCTGCCTTAAGTGACTAGCTCTTGCAATGGAAAGTCTGACTTTCAAGAAGATTGTTTCTGAAATGGGCAGCAAAATTAATTGTGGAAGACAAAAGTCGACAAAGATTTTCTCCTTTTCTTTGAGGTTCAGCTATCGGAACTCTGGAGACCACTGACTGAGCTCTTTGACTTACAAAAAAAATCATACAAGGAAGTGTGGATAAACAAAACCTCGTTATATTTAGTTGAAATTTTCATCTTGATGCAATAATAATAAGTCCTAGTAAATGAGAGACTATTTTGCCCCAGGCTCAGCACTTATTTACCCCATATGTAACTCACATATGATCCTCATCATGACCATACAAATTAGAAATTGAACTTGCAGGATTTCACATGGCTGTCCAAGTAGAAAAATTAATGGCAGCAAATCTTGTTAATTTTCAAAGGATCTCTGCTATAAAGCATATGTTTATGGTTTACAATATTCCCTTTGTTAAATTCCTGCTGAGGGATGACTACTTATCCTAGTTATTTTAAGAATGATACAGAAAAAAAAAGATATCCTTTTACTACAATAAATCACATTTCAATTAGGGAAACTGAACACACGTTACATGAAAAATGTCAAAAACTCTGTGTGAAGTAACATAGCAAGAAGTGCAAATAGTTTATAAGTTTAAACCAATTATTAGCATATTTTTTCAGTCATCAAAATGGTCAAACTTTAAAAATGCTTTCAAATTAGAGGATACAGTGACACTTATCTTCCTGTAAAATTTTGTGAATATCACAAAATGTTAGTACTATGAAAATTAAATCTTTAAAATAGCTTTCAAAATGGAAAATACATTTCAATTTGAAATATTGGAATTTGATTAATTTTAATATAGCATGGTTTAGGAACCGTTTAGTTAATTAGAATTCTTGGGAATAATTTTTTAAAATCCTAAATACATTCAAAGAGAAAGCATGGAGAAGAGAGAAAGCAATTTCTTTTCCTAAAGATTGGCACCTGAGCTAATAAGTGTTGCCAGTCTTTTTTTTTTTTTTTCCTGCTTTTCCTCCCCAAATCCCCCCAGTATATAGTCGTATATATTTTCTTAGCTGTAGGTCCTTCTGGTTGTGATATGTGGGACGCAGCCTCAACATGGCCTCATGAGCGGTGCCATGTCCGTGCCCAGGATCCAAACCAGTGAAACCCTGGGCCACCGAAGTGGAGCACGCGAACTTAACCACTCAGCCACTGGGCCAGCCCGGAGAAAAACAATTGTGTAGACTTTCAGGAGAGAGCAAGCACTTTGGTGGAAAAACCACTGTCCAGCACATCAGGAGAGCCAAGTTGGAGACCTGACTGTGGCACTTGCCTCTAAGCTCTATGACCTTGAACAAGTCACTTCACCTCACTGAGCTCAACTTCTGCATCTGTAAAATGAGAAACTGCACAGGATGATCTTAAAGGAATCTTCCATTTGTTAGCTGCATAATTATAGTACTTGATAAATTGTTTCACAACAGCATTGAAGGAAGAGGCTTCCTGTAGATGAGAAAAATGAAAAAAATCAACTTTTGGGGCAGTTTGTTAATTTGGATAATGAGCTTCTTTCTGGCAGTTGAAAGTTAGAACCTGAACTTGGTGGTACATTAACTCTCTAAATCGCCCAAGAACTTTGTACTCTCTACTGTGCCAATATGCATCAGTTTCTGTGGTGATGAACCTACATCCTGGAAACATGTGACTGAACAGAAGCAGAATGTCCCTAATTTATGCTTCATTTCAAAATTTTTCTTTAAAATACCTTTCTTGAAACAAGTCAATCTTCATTTTAATATGCTTGCCAAATTTAGCAATGAAGAAGATCAAAACATCCTTTTCCACGCAAAATTTGAGAAATAATGACAGTTAGCTAGAGTTTAATGACAAACTTGCCTTTTTGAACGTGTGCACAAACCCAGCAGATTCTGTGGACATGTCAAATCTGTGATTTGAAATGAAGCTATTTAAAAAGAAGACTGACAGGATCAAGCCAAACAATCTCGCACGTGTTCTCAGACCTAAAATATTTCTTAAAGAAATGATAGTTTGGAAAACGGTAGTTTTAGTTTATTTCTCAGATTCAGATTATTTCTCTGTCTCCACATACGGTCAAATGAAAATCACAACTTCGCTCTACACGTTAGCAATCTGAGTTGAGGCCTCTTCTTTTGAGAAACGGAATAGAGTAGAAGTTGTTCCACTCTTGCATGGAGTAGAGACTGGGTTCTGGTTCCCCACTGGATGCAGGCAAATTACTTACAACCTGTAAGCCGCAGTGTTCTCCTTTATCACATGATGAAAAGGAGAGTATCCATGTACTGGGTTCTTTTGTCGCCTACACGGGCTAATTCTTTAAAAACACTAAGCATAGTGACTAGCAGGTAATAAGTGCTTGAGTAATGCTAGGTTTTGTTTTGTAATTTTTTTTTTTTTAATCTGTAAAGGATTCCAGCTAATGAAAACCAGCAAGATGATGTTGTTGTTGATGATGATGATGATTATGATGATGATGATGGCTATTAGATATCTCAATCACAGTACCTTTTTTCTCTACACTATTACCCAGAATGAGTTACTCTTCTCCTTGAAGGACAATCAAAGTTTCTAAAGCCAGAGGAGCAAGTCCGACCTTTACAGGTGAGCGGTGTCTGCTCTGCCTTCTAGGCAAGGTGGGAAGAGTGGCAGGGCCAGTGTTGTGTCCTGAGAATCCCTCTGCTTTGCTCTCCAGGCACAGCTCAGGTTGGCTCCTGTGGCTGACGCTGATCCCAAACTCAGACTTGTCCACCATGCAAATCCTCCTGATCCCTCCTGTCATGAAGGCCTGGGCAGGATGGAAATTCTCGTACTGTGTGATAAACAACCAAAAAGCCACTGTCTTGCAAGCCCTTCTTCTTATTTTTCTGAATTACTCTCTATTTCCCTCATTTTCTTCCCTCTATGCCTATTATTATCCAAGCAACACATTTTCCTTCTAAAATTTCTTTTTTTTAATACAACTTCTTAAATTCAATTTAGAGAGTATTTATTGAACACTCAAAAAATGGTAAGGCATTGCTCCTGTTTTCGGGGAGCAGAGAATTAAAATAAATATGGAAAGAAGATATACAGACATGAAACCAACAGGGATATTCTGACTTCCTCTATGATTCTGCTGAAGCCTGCAAGAGTGTCTCGGTTGTAATCAATTACAGGTCAAGGACTAGGTCCTCACCAATATGGTAGCCATCTGATACATGTGGCTATTTAGGTTCAAATTAACAAAAGAACCAAATAAAATTAAACATCTAGTTCTTTAATGGCACTAGGTATATTCTAAGTGCTCAATAGCCACATGTGGCAAGTGGCTACCATATTGGACAGCGCAGTCCAATTAATTAATTCTGTCATCACAGAAAGCTTATTGCAGAACACTGATCTAGAATATTTTGCCTTATGTTGTGTTTTGCATCAGTGGTGATGCTCTATTTATTAATTTTCCTTCAACAAAATTCCTATTAACTTTTTCAGAAATAAACTAGAATGCAAACAAATCAAGTGATAATTTGCAATATAAATCCATAGGATATTTTAGTCAAGGATTTACTCGGACAAGTTTTGAGTCATCTATAAAAGGGAATTTTGGGACAAAAACTGTATTTGTAGAATAAAATCATTTTATACAAATGTTATCAGCCTTATAAATTATTCACGTGCACACGATGGTACAGAACTTCTTGCACTCTATGTATGTGTTTGTGTGTGTGTGTGTGTGATACTTTCTTGTTGGTACATCAGCACTTTTCCCCAAAAGGATCCAATACATGTCTCTTTAAAAACAAAATAATAATAGTAACGAAAACAAAACTAAATTGCCATGACCATTTCAACAGATTCATTTGTTTGAACAACAATCTCAAATCTGAATACAAATCACGAGTTAGCAAAGGACAAGAAGGAAGGGAGTGGTGAGAGAACCATTTAGGAATTTCAAAATTGACAAGATATAGGAGTAAAATTTTCTCATTTTCAAGAGCTAAAAACAAAACCATAAGGTTTTTAATCTATCTTGAACTTCCTCCAAACGCTGTGAGTCATAATAAACCCTTACAGAACGCATACATGATGCAGCCTTTAATAGCAAATGATCGCAAGCATATAACATTCAAATTGCTGTCCTTGTGCCCGTATAAGCCACTACAAAGTGCAGTGATAACGCACCTAATATGATTAAGGTGGGTGGACTACCAAGTAAATAAAATCTCTTTAAATTCTGCCTTGGACTTGGTACTTATTTAAGTCATCAGAATTGAAGAAAACACAACTGAAAATTTTTTGGCCAAATTTTTACCACTCCATTCCAATTCCTCACCCACTCAGTCAGTAGTCAACCTCACAAAAGTGTTCTCAGAACATTTACCAGTAGACTAAGTCTTGCTTTCTGTGGACTTTCCACAGTGCAGAACCCCTTTGTTTAAGAACATTGGTTAAGGTTCTTCATTCAATGTTTGGATATCTCCATACTCAAAATCTTTCCATGGGTTCTTCCTTGTCTTTCCAAGGGTTGGGAATCTTTTCTCCTGGACTGTCTTAGTAAATTGAAGTCACTTCGACTATTACAACTGGTTTAACTTTTATTCTTTGCTCCTAATTCTTGCCAGATGCAATCTAATTAAACTCACCAGGTGTCTCCCCTCAGGTTAGAGTACCTCATAGAACCCTTGCTATGAATAAAATGTGGAACAACAGAATGCCAACTATGTAACGAACCCTTCATGGAAAGGTTGATAGGTAGGCTTTAAAAATCCATTTGATGACTATAATAGAGTGACAATAAATTAACTAAAAACTGTGTAGGCAGTGAAGTACAAGATTATTCTGTCATTCTATTGTTCATAAACATATTTATTACTGCAAATTTCCCTTTCTTAATCTAACTGAAAATGTTATTCATTCATGATGCTAAATATAACAAGAAAGCTAGAAAGTACCATGTGGGATTTTTCAAATTATTTCACTTTTACTTTCTGAAGGATACACACTTAATAATTAATACAAACAATATGATGAAATAAATTAGAATAGTCTTTTAAACACACTCTATGGTTTTTGAAACAACCTAAGGTGATGTTTTTCATGCAATATTCTGAAATGGAAGCAAAGTTTAAAAAAATTATTCCAAAATCATTCCATAGTCTGCAGTATCTAGAAGCAATACATTCTTGGCACTAAATCATTTGCATATATTGGATAATTTTTGTACTTAAAGAGTGTTTGGGAAGATTTAAGTCAAATAACAGAATTCCTAGTTTTTTCAAATTCAGAAAATAATTTTAAAGTATTTTGTATTCTGATTCCAATGTGTCTCCAATGTGTCATCTGTGAATGTGGTTTTAATCAGTTTAAACATTTATATGTAAAGTTAGGCAAATTATATATATGGATACATAATTATATAATCTTTATGTTGGCTAATTGTTTATCCTGCAAACCTGTATGACTGGACAGAAGAGACACATGCATTTGAAACAAAACTTTTATTGGAATTGTAATTCATCTTATAAATCTAAAACATAAATAAATTTTTTCTGGTTTCTAAAGAAGGGGGAGAAAGAATTATTTTCAGGTACCAGTAACTGTACATTATCTTAACTTTTTATCTTATATTATTGTTTATGATTTTGTGTATAAATCATTATCAGCTAAATGTTATTATTTTACATCAAAACTTCTGTGTTAATATATTTATACAACCATGATTCCATAAGCATTGATGTAAATGAATGAATGACTACAATAATTGTCAGGAGGAAACCTAAGACTTGATACAATTACCATCTCTAGTTGATAAAATGCTTATCAGAGTCAATGAATTTACCTTTGAACTTTAACTCTAACCTGTAGTATATTTAACTCCTTACTTCCTATGTAAAATGTTCAATTTATTTTATAATATAAAATATATCTATGTATATAAATACAATAAACTTATCAATATGCTATTACCACAATGCATTGTGTATGCAAACTAGGTTTATGCTTTTGCTACTTTTGATTATTTTTCAAAATAAAAAATTACTTTTCAGATTTAAGAATTCATCTAAAGTATTTTAAAACAACTTAACAATTATAATTAGTTTCTACGATAGAAAACAAAATAATGTAATAACACTGAGCACAAATAGAGCATAAATAGAAAAATTTTCTCTGCCATTTATAACTCAAACATTAAAAGATTGTCCTATCCTTGTTTTGTCAATGAAAGCATTTTTATAAATTATAATAATATAAAAAGCTGAAAATTCTGAATCTCCCTTCTTCCTTCACCAAAACAATGATAAATATACTTTATTGGTGAAATAATACTGATCTTTAAATAACACTTATTACTGACATAATTTGTTTTTTATTCATATGTTATGATTAAATACGTGTGGTATCTCTATTTTATTATTAATGCATTTTCTAACAATATTTTTCTTAGAATTATCTGCAACTATACATATACTCACATTTTTGTAAATTAAAGCAGTTTTATGATTCGCAATCCACAATAAGGTCCATAAGAATAGTCCTATATTACTTCTCATTTTAGTATAAGTGGCTATATTTGATTTAAAATTTTCAATTAATATGATTATCACTTTACTGGCATATCTTCAGATAAATTCTCAAAAGCTCAATCATGGAAGGAATGTTACACAATGGCAAACTCTAAATGTTCTCTTACATTAGATAATACTACTTCACAAATAACAAGTCAACGTGTTCTTAAAAAAAAAATCGAATGAGGAATATATAGGGACATTTTTTGCTATTCCTAGAAATTCTTAATGATCAGGCTGGATTATGCTTCTGCCATTTCTTCCCTCGATTTGCTAACACACACTTCAAGGCTGCAATAACTAGATTAAAGTCATAACACACCAAGTGTAGCTCCGGGCTACAGTTTTAGCTGACACAAATCATCTTTCACCGGACACACTATATAGTCTGTAACACAAGATGACTTCCCTGGAAAAGCCAGTGTTTGCCAAGCTGGGGTTACATTTATATGCTGTCATAAATCTGCAGCTAGGCATCGTAAGTTTTTGAGAGTTTGCGATAAAAAAGGGCCAATATAGTTAAAATACCTTAATTATATTTCTAAATCACATCAGCTTTAACCAGCATACCCTATGATTGAATGCAGGTTAATCTTGTTCCATATAAGTTCCTGGGAATTTTTGGCTGCAGGCTAACGTAGATTCATTTGTTCTTTTAAAATAGTACATTTGTCTTCAATTTGGAAAAATTGAACTAGTAGTTTAAATGCAAAAATAAAGAAACACTTAGCATATCTGGCAGGGTTATAATCAGTTGTAACATCACATCATAAAACTGTCTATACCAACTGGATAGAAAAATATATTTTACATAAAAATTTGGTGTTTGGTTTTTACTCATCTGCTTCTGGAAATATCTACTTACAAATATTTTGGCAAACAGATCTGAATCATCGATTGCCTCTGAATCGTCAATTGCCTATCTACACATTCTTAGGGAAACCAATTTAAAAACTCCTGTGTCGAGGTTTATGATTTAGTTGGTAATGCTGAGTCTAGGAAGAAGTATAAAGTAAAATAGGCTTTGAGGAGTGTTAAATCCTATGAGAGATGTTGCTGTAGGTATTTCTACTTTATGAAACTTAGATTCTTATTTCCCTCACTTACTGAGAAGAATGAAACAGAAGTGATTAAAGAAATATAAAGGGAAACAGATAATACTGATAATAGTTTGTCTGACCTTTTCTAAAGAAAATAAGGTTAACTCTGTACAACTACAGAAGGAAAGACTTTTTGAGAATATTCCAATTATGACATTTTTTCCTCTTCCATACCTGAACTTACATGTTCTCTAAAATACTGAAGAATTATGTTTATCTGACTTTAAAGCACATTTAACAGACAAAACACATTGAAACATATGGGAATGTGTGCAGTGAAATGGGTTTACCAAGAAGACATTATGCCACATTTTATTTCTCTTCTCTGAATCTCTTTGACTCACCAAACCAACGGTTGGTATTTTAAAGTACCATAATACTTGTAAAAGTAGACATTATATATTTACACAAAGAGAACAGCGCAAATGTATGTATACCAAGATATCACTTGATAGTCATAAAGTTCCTCAGAACTCGTATAGTAATAGAATAATGATGTGATTTCTTTGTCTTCAGAGCCCATATTTGATTTTTCACAAGGAATTGTAATGCAACAGGCCAACGGTCTGTATGTTTGGAGGGAGTTCGCCTCCAGTGTTTATTTACATTATCTGAATCCTTGGAGTAATGCATACTAATTAGGTATAAATTATTTTTAAAGGAGCACTGGTATATGCAATAATAATTATTTATGAAGTATTACTGAAGAACACTAAAAGCTCCTTCACAAAATGAAACAGCTATCTTTTAATTTTGTTTTTACAAAAGACGGCAATGTAGGTGATTAACAGATGTAATGATCTCCTGATGAAATTCTGATTTTTATGAAAACTTTTTGAGCTACAAAATGAATATTAAGTACTTAAATCTAAGGAAAGTTCCCCTGAGTTTCAATCTCCTTGTTTCCAAAGTTATGCGGATTTGGGTGAATTCTAACAACGCTGTGCTTAAACTAGCACACAGGTAGCAATGCTGGCTGGTCATGATACCTACCTGGAAAAACAGCCCAAAACCTCAGTAGGGATTAATCATTTCCTTTTGTGGATGAGAGAAAAGTAGGTTGTATTTCATGGAGAAGAAAAATAGGCCAGTTTTCAGTTCTGTTCATAAGTAGAATAAAAAAGCGTATACCTAAGAATAGCCCCAAAACATATCTCAAGAACAGAGACCAAATCAGTGGAGTGACATCTTTTGTTAACATTTAGAACAAGAAGGCGAGTTAGAAAAATTGGAGCCAGTGTACCTGTCTTCAGAATGTTTGGACATGTCTGATGTATTCATGCTGCGTATGTTTGCACGTGTGTATGCATGCAGCATGTGTGTACGGAGGTCCGATAAATGTGTGCACACGTGCAGTGTGTATGCATGTGCATGTATGCATGCATGTCTGGGCTATGTATTGTGCATGATGTATGTATATAGTTAATAAGTTTTCAGTCTTATTTTTCCTTGAGAACAGCAGTTCTCAGGTTTCTCTTCTCTTTGAAATTCTGCAAGCTAGATTCAAGACGGTGGGTAATATATATGTAGGAAATCATGTAAGATGTTCTTGCAGTTCTTAGAGCAAAGAGATACTAGCTTTGAGAAAAATGTTTCACTTAAAATTGTGTTTTCATTTTATTAGGTCCTATTTGTCTCCCAGCATGTTTGAGTCTCCTTAATTCGCTTTTCCAGACCTCAGTTAAAATAAAATGACTTGTTTTTGCCTTCTCTTGTATCAGTCTTTTCCCATCCATCCCAATTCTCCTTCCTGTATTGTATTTTTCTTTCCTACCTATTGTACTAAGAATTTTCCGCTTATTTCTTTAAACATGTCTCCATTTCTATGAGCTCTTCTGATTTTAAGTGCTACATAAGACGAATTCATTGCATTTGTTAACATTTGGAAACCCATGCTGGTAATAAGAAAACCAGGTAAAACATCATGTTCTCTAATCATTCATTGTCAATATCGTTTGCTAATGTATGAAAATTGTGACTAAACATTTCAATTTATAATCTTCTCCTGAAGAAATCACATTAAGGCTCCTGAAGTAAGTTGTAGATATTTTGCTACAGTTTTAGAAAACTTGTTTTTGTGTCATTCTAAGTCATTAGTATACTGTGATTACACTTTCAGTTAGCGGGTATCAGATTTGACAAGTTTCTTTTTTACAAGTGATTTATTACTGAATTATAAATATTCAGTAAAATTGAATATTTACTTTTTAATTTTCCCCCAACTTCTTTGTTTAACCAGCATAGTAAAGAATTCTAAATGATCAATGGTCACGGATTTTAAGCAATTTTAGAAGCTAAGAATTTCAGGGTTATTACGATTCTATCTTTAGTATTATTGCTTACTATGTACACCCAGAATGAAACAACTTAAAATAAATAGAAAGTGCAACAGTGGCATGCAAAAAAAAAAAAAAAAAAAGTCAAAATGGCATTGTACCACAATACCTCTAAATCACATTTCAAGTTTTCCTTAGCTGACTTATTTTGAAATATACTGAAATATAATTTCAATTTTTCAAACCAGATGTGCAATCTCATGATGCTTTTAATGATTTTAAAAATACCACGTTAAAAATCACCTACCCTTCTGCAGTCTTGAGGATTCTTTCTTTCCCATTTCCTTCCGTTAAACTAAATTTGATCTTGCCTAAAGGTGCAAGCACACTTATATGTGCAGGGACTTCAATAATTCATATTTTTGACATCCAGACATTGTATGACCCACTGAATATTCTGAATTAGTTGGAGAAGGAAGCATCTGTATGAATTCACAAATTATTTTAAACATGCTTTTAAATATTTTAAATTAGAGCTTCCAATTAAAATTGTACATGTCACATTGTCTCATTTAATTCCACTGTTCTTTTTAGGAGGCACAGCCTCAGCTGAACAAGCCTCATTGATGTGAGCTGAGCTCAATTAGTTTCTGATGTTCTGCCAAATTGCCTCATTACCTGTCATGCAAACACCACTGACACTTTTAAAGTTGAGCTCTTTGCATCCATATTAGTCTCTTTAGACCAAAAATAATTATTCTCATTAGAGTAGTAAAAGTAAGTAATTTGCTAATAAACAGTAAACCAATATGTTTGCAATATAAATAATAGGAAAAAACAATGATGAAATTTATAAATCAAGAGTGTGCTCACACTCATGCACAGACACACACACTAAAGGTTTTTAAATTATATAAACTATGGGTCCTTCATGAAATCCTTAGAGGTTGGTTATTATGATTGCTTTGTCCATCTGATTTTCCAAATTGCTTACAACATATTGATGATAAGAGAAACTAGGAGTTTTCCATTCTGTATATATTTGAATTTAAAATATATTTCACCCTAGAATCATGAAACATACATCTAAAGCATTTCTTGCTGCACAGAGGGCTTAAAATGGCTTAAAATACACTTACATCACATTCTAGAAGAGGAAGAACGAACTACTACTTCAAATAATCTTTATTTGTAAATCCTTCATTAATGCTGTTTACTACTTATCAAAATATTGACCCATAGGGAAAGATTTATGCGGTTTTAACCCTTGAATCTTTAGTCGCCCAAATGACTTTTCTTTCTCCCTTGCCCATTATTCATTGCCTTTTGCATGGGGAAAGAGGAGGACAGAAGGTTAGAATCTAATTAAGAGATAATGTCTTTCAAGGTTGGTCTATACAGATGACACGTATTGAAGCAGAGACCAATTTTTTTCCTGAATGGCTGGCAGAAGATCATTAATAGAGCAAAAAACTTGCATTCCATTAACAACTTCGTGATATGGTAAAATACTCTAGTTATAAAAGTTTCTGTCTGCCGGTGGCTTTCAACCCCAGCTGCACATTATAATCACCTGGAGAGGTTTTAAAAAATACCCAAACCCGGGCTCCACTGCAGGCCGATGAAGGCAAAATCTTGGGGGACTGCTGGAGGCACATGTGTTCTGGAAAATCTTCCAGCTGTACCTCCTGTACAGCCAGGATTGAGAGCCATGTTCGAAGGGCATCTGTCCTTATAGATAAGAGATTATCATGAGCACAAAGTGTAAGCATATGACTTTCTTTGGACCTTATATCTACTCTTTAAGTAAACTTCAAAGGACTCTTTAAAAGTAACGTGAACATAATTTTGTCCCACTGCAAATATTGTTTGCTATATCTATGTTTTATTACTGGAGTTTGTGTTGACATATATTTATGAATTTCATTTCATTTTGTGGTAGAATTGAGGTAACCTATGTAACTAGGTATTTGTGTAACTAAAAATATATTCTAATTTCCATTTGATAATAGAAGGATTCTTTTTCTCTTCCATGATTTCAGATTAAATGGAAGAAATCTTACTGTTGCCTTGGATACAAACCTGGGGTAATTAATAGGAGACCAGACCATCTGAATTTCTTTCCCATTCAAGTTTTATGTTGATCTTATTATCCAGGCACTGTTGTCAGTGTTTTTGGAAAATCTGAATAACCCAGAGTCTGTAAACACTGAACAACAAGCCTTCCAGGAAAGGAAATTTGCTCTTGCACTGAAGGGTTCATGGCATCAGCAAATATCACTGCACAATTTGCTTTCAGCACGCTCTCCACTTAGCAGGGGCAAACTGCAAATGCTCACAGAGATTACGAGAATAATACACTGGCTGCCCGCTACACTTCGCTCAGCATGGCATGGAATATTCTTCTCCTCCGTGCCTCTCTCATTCAGTGATTCTCAAGGAGGGTAGTCCATCAGAGTCTCTGGGGTTGGGGAGGGGCGGGGGGGAATAGGAGGCACATGCAGCAACGTGTAAAAAAAAAACCAATACTTTTCCCCATTACTTTCGATCGGTTTAGTCACAATATTTAACTTAATTTTTAACTTATGTCCAGTATTACAGGAGAGTGCAATGTTTTAGTTTAATTAAAGAGTCAGGGGAAAAACTGAAGACGATTGTTGTAAATTAAATATGTTTACAAGTGGCTGCTATAAATAGAATTCACTCAAACAGTTTTCTTTTAGCCTCTCAGCTGTACCTTCAGACTTTCATAAATTTATAAACTCTGTGACACCAAAAGAGAGAATTGACTCAGCCAAAACAGAGCTAATAGTTTCAGAGGAGTTTCTGTTAATGTGGAGTGAAAGGCAAAGTGATATAACTCCCCTGCCTTAAATACAAATCAGACACTAAGGACCTTTCTAGGTGATCTTGCCCTAGGATGACTTAGCTTTCCCATGGGATGGCAGGATGGTAGAGAGGCGATCAGACCTTCTTTCTCAGCCTTCTCTGTGGCAAAAGGCAGATGGCATTTACGAGACATGTTGTTGTAGGGGCATGTTTGGAGTGGCAGACTATAATTTTTTTAAATGATCCAAAGAGTGAGCAAATCCAGGACTCTGACAAGATTAGAATTTGATGCTAGCTGGCCAAATAGCTGGTCCAGCTCAGAGTGCTCCTCCTTTGATGGCTGTTTGACCTTGAGTACGTGTCTGGGAGATACAGACCTAATAACTACCCTTTACTTATAAACCATTTTTAGAATTTAAATCGCTATGTTGCATGACTTGCAGTGTTTGATGATCCCATATTTTGAACTCTTCTGTAGGACCGTTGACCATAATTAACTTAAGAACCTCTTTGTGCCTCTGATTCTCCTCTACATCCTTATTGCCATTTCTTTTCGGTACCATGAAATCATACTACTTGGCGCACAGTAAGTGGCCAGTCGGGAAAAGTACAGTGTTGCCCAAATGTTCATGTGCAGCACCATCACATGGGGACCTTTGAAAATGCAGATACTTGGCTCCCCTTTCTTAGCAAGATTCTGCTTCCCCAACTCAGAAGTGCTGGGTGCGGGACAGTGGACAGAATCTGCTTTTGTTTTTGCTTTTACACCCCTACGGTTGGTTCGAATTCCCTGCCCTGCTGACCACATTTGGAGGAACTACAGGGAAGAAACTGAACCTGGGTTCGGGAGACTACGTTCCAGGCTTCATTTCTCCTCCACATCCTGCATGAAAAGTGCCTTATCAATTGCCCTGTCAGGGATGCAGAATTAAGAAGAGTCTGCTCATTTGAAGTGGTGCTCTGGGTCAGCGGATTTTGGAGAAGATTCTCCAAATTCAGTTTCCTGACCTTGGCACAACTGACATTTGGGGGAGCATAATTCTTTGTTGTGAGGGGTTGTCTTGTGAACTGTGGGATATTTGGCAGCATCCATTGTCTCTCCCCACCAGAGACCAGTACCAACCTCCCAGTCATGAACCAAAAGTTTCCAGACGTTACCCAATCCTAGAAGGGGGCAAAATTGGACCCCCACCTCTGATCGAAAACTGTTCTAATTCAGATTCTGATTATTTTATTAGTATATTTTATTACTCTAAGAATACCATGTGAATACATGTTTTCAATTTCATAGTCAAATTATATTCATAATATTTCAGACGATGACTGATAACTGAGGTTATACAAAGAGTTTGAGCCTGGTAAGTTTCCTAAACAGAGAATGAGCTTCATCTGCAACACTGGTCTATAACTAGATCACTAACTATTATTTCTCCCATTCTTTGGTTGGCTGTGAGCCACTTACTACAGTTCTCATCTTGCCAGTTTTATTCGTCTTATCCATACCACGCTCTGTCGCCAGACACTTTTCATGACCTAGAGATGATAGAAAAGATTAGATTATATGCCACTACTCTTTGTGGGGTGTCTCAGAGTGATGTCACATTGGTTGTGAAAGGTTTTCCATTTCCAAATCTGAGAATAATAATGGTGTTGGATAATTTTAGAACTTTAGAGACCTTCTAATAGAGATATCCTTATTTTATATGTTAAGAGACAGAGGCCCAGGTAATGTAAATGACTCATCAATATCTCTCATGACAATTTCTTGTTAGAACCCAGATTAAACATTTCCAAGCCTTCTGACTCAGTCCGTTTTTCATTTTATTGCAGTTTGCTGATTTCCCTAATGCTGTGAAAACCATGTATATTATTACGGTGATTGCTAAAGAAGAAAAAAAACTCTGACAGCAAATCCCAGATCTGCAGTATTTGTTACCTGTGCTCGGCAGTTAAGACATTCTCCGTGATGTTTATATCCATTGCTATTGGAACTTATATGCAAAAATTAGCCTTATGAATTTTTATTTATAGACAGAATGTCACTTGGAAGCTCGAAATACATTCAGATGGTTTAGCTAGATGGTAAAATACTTCAAACTCCTGCTCAATCTCTTATTAATAGTGTTCAAATTAAATTTTATTTTGATTTTTGGGTAAAGGTGAATAATAATGAAATAATCATGATAATGAAGTCATTTTTCAGGAAAGACTTTCATCAACACTTTAGGATTTTACAAGGGTCTTGCTATTTTTCCCTCATGTGCATCTTAAATGCACAGCCAACCTTCAGAGTTATTATCCATTTATTAATTAACAATGGTCCTCTACATTTTTCATCCCTTACTCTCTGTTGCCTGTCTTGGAATAATTTCACTCTACCTAAGCACGTTTATTAGAGCAGATAGCAGGGGGAGAGAGAGAAATATTCAGTAAAGTTCATTTTTCTATTCCAAAGCAGGTCCTACAAGATCTCATGGGGATTCATGCTCCTTTGCACTCCATCTGTGATTGCTCAGCCTCTCAGTCCCTTGATATCAACGACAATGCCACTTAGTTTGAAGTTAGTTTCAGCAAGTTTCTGCTGCATAGCTTTTTTTCACCTAACAAAGGATCACCTCACTTAGTCAGCTCCCCGGCCCATCCCCGACTTCCTCTTTCTCTCTATACAAACAACACATATACATATATTCATTTGACTGTGTTTTATGTATATTGGCACAAACCTTAACCCCAATCTAATGAGAATGCTTGACCCAGGTCACATAATTCTCTACAACTTGCTAAATCACTTCAGGTTCATATATGTGTTTGTAAGTTGGCTGTTTTTAGCTCAGCACGTTTTCCCGTGAAATAACATTTAAGTCGTGGCTATTGGGTTGTCTTTTTGAGGATAATAAATTAAATGTGGCAGATGTCCTTATCGCATACATTAAGAAACAGAGGCCCAAGTACATTAAAGGCCTCTTCAAGATGAGGTTCAAAATTCTGCGCCATTACTGGTAATTCATTGTAGAGTTTTTGTGGAATATGCGACATGAAGAATAACT
Source organism: Equus caballus (assembly GCF_041296265.1). NCBI lineage: Eukaryota > Metazoa > Chordata > Mammalia > Perissodactyla > Equidae > Equus > Equus caballus. The sequence continues at coordinate 46,521,101 of NC_091710.1, forward strand.
CAGGTTATGTGACATGGGCACGACACTTTACTCAGCTTATGCCTAAGCCTAGAAACCTTAGAAAATATAACCTACTAGGCAGCCTGGAAATTTTATCCTACAAATACCTGTAAATTAATATCATGTTGCAGAAATTAAATACATTGGAAGAAAGTCCTTTGAATTACACGATTCGGCTTGCATAAAATAGTAACAGAGAGAAAGCTATTTAAAAAAAGAAAGTTTTGACAGGTGTCATTTGCTGATTTCCATGGTGTAAATACTCCCATCACGGCCATCATCGAGGTGCCAAAATGATGTCAGAGAGCGTGGGGTTGGGAGGAGAAATTCAGACTCAGCTCTGGATGAGTAGTTAGCATCTGAGAGGGAGAGCCCTCACGGATGGCTCAGGAAGAGCTAGTGCAGGCTGCTGCCCAGGGGATGTGCATCAGAGTGGACAGTCAAGGTAAATGCAACACAGCAAGCTTTTCCACAGCATTACAAAGCAAAGCGTCCTCCGAGAATCAGCACCTTTGTCTTTGTTCCAGACTGATGTGTGTCCCCAAATTCATATGTTGACATTCTTACCCCAAGGGGTTAGTGTTTGGAAGTGGAGCCTTTAGGAGATGATTAGGTCATGAAGGTGGAGCCCTCAGGGATGGGATTAGTGTCCTTACACAAGAGACTCCAGAGAGCTCCCTGACTCCTTCCAGCATGTGAGGACAAGGCAAGAAGACAGCATCTATGAACCAGGAAGTGGGCCCTCACCAGACGCCATATCTGCCGGCACCTTGATCTTGGACTTGCCAGGCTTCAGGACTGTGAGAAGGAAATGCGTGTTGTTTAAGCCACCCAGTCTACAGTATGTATTATAGCAGCCTGAATGGATACGACATGCATTATCTACATATTTGTTATACATGCAAAATCTCAGGCATTTATGTCAAACTTCATCAGAACCTGCATTTTATAAGATTTCTGGGTGAATCACATTAAAGTTTGAGAAGCCCTGGTCTAGAGAGTCATCCCCATTCCAACATACCCAGAATTTCTGCAATAGGACGCCCAGTCTCATCAATTTGCTGTATTCTGCTTTAGAGCATCAATTGGTAACACAATACAGGATTCATTGTGGCAAAAGGAGATGCGTCCTTATCCCCACTTCGGGTCCATGTGTGCACATCCCGGCTTAGTGAATTTGCCAGCTGAACAACTTGGAGATTAAGATTCAAACCTCTAAGACGAAAAAATTCTCCTTTATTCACAATGCCATAGGAAAAGAAAAGGTTCTCATTGAATGATTTTCCCCTCTGTGCATTTTATTCACCTTTTATAGACCAGCCATCATTTTTTGCACAGTAAGAAGCAGAGTGTATAGAAATATCAGGCACAGGTGAAACCTGATGTTAACTAGGCAGAGTGGATGACTATTTCTAAACTCAGAAAAAGCAGGAACCCCTCTCTTCTCTAACATGATCTCCTTCACCTGTGTCCTGCCTCCTGCTCCCTACCTCCTAAGCAGACAATTCTTTTCATCATTTAGATTGCCTCTCTCTCAGATCTCCTTGTCTTATTATTCAATGGTCCCTTGGGGAGGCAAAGGTGCTATTGTTGAGAACGTTTCATTTGCATTTAGGTGGCCTGTAAGTTCATCTCGGTTCTGACACTTACTAGCTGGATGCCTTTGGGTAATTTGTTTCTCTCTGAGTTTGTGTCCTCATCTCTAATATGGTCCTGATAATTCAGGGCCAAAAGGATCCACGAGATATGAGCTTCGAGTTCTTAGCAGTGTCTGGCACATGGTTAGAACTTAAACATAGTAACTCATCTTATTCCTATACCATGTTATTTAGTAGATGTGAAACCCTGTACCAAAACTGCTCTCTTGAAAATTACCAGGGATCTGCGCTTGGTCAAGATCATTGGCCCTTGCCCAGAAGCACTTTATTCTTTGCTATTCTTTCCACATAAATATTTCCTGTTTCACAGTTATTATCATTTTTGATTATAATTTATGCTTGCTACTTCTGACAAAGCATTTTGTTCCTTTCTAGAAGCTTAATGAAGGCTACTCTTAAATCAGAGTAACTTCACCCTTTCTCAGATTTGGGCAATACTCCTGGTATTAATTTCTCAGAGCATCACAAAGTACTGGAAAGATTACGGATAATGGTGTCAAGCAAATCCTGGTTCTGCCACTTACTACCTGTAATCTTGGGCAAGTTATTTAAACTCCCTGAGCATCAGCTTTCTTTGATGAAAATTACCCACGTGGAAGTTTGGAAGATAAGAATTATTAAGTGCAAATACTAAGCATAGCATATAGTAGTTATTCAATACATTCCCCTTTCTATTTTCCTGTTTCAGAACTTATGTATTGTTTCACTCTTTGAGAATAAAAAAAATCTTGGTTCTACTAAGCCTACCTTCTTAATTTTAGTTCATAATGTTCCTTTTTCCCACTTATTTATGCCACATTTAACCATGAGTCGTTGTTACTACGTTGCACTACTCAAAGAAAATACCAAAACTCAGAATTATTTCATTTTGATCTTGAGTAGTGCAATGTACAAATTCCCTTCAAATCGGACCTGCCAAATCACCTAAGAACAACCCTAAATTATTCCTTGATTGGGGTTTTCAATTAGGCATAAAGGTTTCACTACGATCTTAATGGTAAAGTCCACTTTCTTTGAGGAGCTTCATTAACAGAAATTCAATATTTTTTGTAAAAGCATTCTGTGTTTAGATGTGAAAGAAATCACAGGCTTCATTTTGTTAAAAATATCATTGTAAGCAGGTTGCTTTCAGAAATGTGCACATCTGACCCTGAAACACTCAGCTCCCTAGAGCCACAGAAAGACTCAGAACTGGAGCGTTGACTAGAAAGCTAGGACACAGCATTAAAGAATTTATAACCATTTCTCTGGGCATCCATTGTCTCAGTCGACAGTCTGCTTTCAGGGCCAGGCTCTGTGCCAAGTACTGGAGATATCAAAATGAGAAGATATGTTCCCGGCCTTCAAGAAATTCACATGCTACATAGCCCAAGGCCAAAATCACAAAGCAAAACATTTGCACTTCACATGGAAGAATATGTCAACCATCTGAGGTTGGAGGATAAGGATTTAGGGTGTAGATATCACAGCCTCACACAGAACACAATCAATGCATCAAGTGACCTGCGTGTGTTGATGACTATGTTGTGAAGGGCACATCGAGGGAGGCCATGAAAGGTGGGTACTTGCTATCATCTCATTTTAGGTTTGGAGATGGAAATAAAAGTGACTCTCAAATGTTGTCTATCACCCTGCAGTTACCAAGAGATTAATCTTGGGACCAAACAGGAAGGCCTAATGAACTCATTGAACAGTGTACTGCATTCTTGTAACACTTGGAGTGACTCATAGAACAGAACTTCAAAATGCTACACTCTCTCTGGCAGTTGCAATTGAAACTGCATCATGAAAATCTAATGAAATTAAAGAATGCATGATCACTCCTAAAAAAGGCTATGTGTCTATGTGTGAGCCACGCATAAGAAGCAGCGTTTAGGTTAGAGAGGTGAAAATAACACACCAGGGTTTCTTTATTAAAGGTGTGAGGTGGAGCTAACAACAGGTATTGGGAAGGATGCTGTAAAGGTTATATTGAAAATGAAACAGTACATATATTTTATAAGGTTAAAAAATGAATTCTAAATCAGGAGTCTCCATGTTTGAGAATTGAGGGATCAATGTAAATTAAAATACCGTTTGAGGATGAATGGACGTTGCCCATTTGTGGGGAGAGGGCAGAGGCAATTAGGATATTTAAAAACCAAACTTCACACTTCTACCACTTTCAGCACCACTACGTCAGAAAAGGGCAAACTTTGCAAGACAAAACGTTAGCAAGTATATGACCTTAAAATAAAGGAGCTTTTAAGAAATTATTTAATTATATCAAAACCTTCCTACATACATTCTTATTCCTGACATGTACCTACACAGGTCCATGAGCTAGCTTTATGAAACTGTCTTAGATCATTTACAGTGGGATACAAGTCCATGATAATCACTCCTGTTCACTTTATAAAACAAAGCTGCTTCCATCTAAGCATAAGGAGACTTTGGCACCGGGACAAGGGGTGTAGGCTAAGAACATAAAGGAATTAGGGACAGTGGAGCTACTTTCTCTCATCACACCTTAAGAACTATTATGACCTGCCTCAGAAAAGGATTTTGTCTAACTGTATAAAATGCTTAGATAAAATCCAAGCAATAAAACCTACTTTCCATTGTCTTTGTAAAAGGACTAAAAACATTCACTTTCATGAATATGTGAACACTTTTTGAATATGTGCATTACAGTGCTTTAGCACAATACATCTCCGAGCATGCTTAATATAATACTGTAGGCACAATAGTGCATTTTTGAAAGCTGTTTTAAATGTTCTGTGATGACTTTTTAGGCTGTAGATTTTTGAGAATGAGAATTCATCCAGTGCCAAGTGGCATGTCTATTACGCGTCATTGATCCCTCTAAAAGTAGGTTTTGACTTGAGATGGATGGCTGTAAACTTCTTAGAAGTCATCTAAGTAACACTGAAAATCGTTAGAATCACAAACAAGCTGCTCAGACCAAAGCACTCTACATTACTTCTGTCCACAGTTACCAGCCCCACTGTTTTATTGCTCAATGCACAGAAATAGCTGTCTGCAGCACACCCACTTGTAGTGCCTCTCAGACTCAGACTCCCATCAACATAAATTAAAATGGGGCAGAGGGAGGTGCTGTGACTTGGATCTGCCCTCCGTTGTTCCGGGCATGCAGTGTTTGAGCCGTTCTGTAGACATTAGGGCTTTCCCTCCCAGTATGGCTTACTACCTACTGAGATTCCCATTTCAAGATGCACAGTGGTGGCGGTAGCAACTGTAGGAAAAGATAATAGTATCCTAGATTCTCCACAGAGAACTGCTTTTCCCTAGAGTTGTTTCTGGGGAAAACGGAAGACTGTAAGAGCATAGTGTTGGTGCTGGCTATTCTGTCCATCCTTGGGCTGCATGGTACTAACATATTACTTTGGACCAACCAAATTGACAAACTGTTCATTTAAAAATATTTCTTGACTTCTTACCTGGAGCTAGAGACAGCACTCTTCTAGGTACTAGAAGTACAATGGTCAAATTAGGCAGACGAGAGGCTGGTTCTAAGGCGTTTCCATGTGGATGGGGGCAAGACAGTCAATAGACACGTAGAAAAATGTGATGATTTCAGGAGGCTATGAGAGCTGGGAATGAAGGAGGCGGGGTCCCAGGCTAGAATAAAGGATAACTGGAAGAGTTAATATTAGACAGGGAGGACAGGAAAAGCTTTTCCCCATGGCACGAAGAACCGAAACCTGAACCCAAGGAGAGATTTAAGTGAATAACTTAAGTAAAAAGTAAAAACGAAAATCCTGAGCCGGGAAAGAGTAGATTCTTTGGAGGAACTGAATCAAGGCAGTGCGGCTGGACCAAGGTCAACACGACAATATTAAGAAATGAGATGGGGGAGACAGGCAGGAGCAAGACTCCAGGAGAATCTGGAGGGAACTGATGAACAGTTGACATTCACTTCATCTTCCTTACGCGAGCACTGTCGATGCAATGAACATGTAAATAAACGAACAGGCCCAGATATCCATTCCACACAGAGTTAACTGAAAGAGGAAATTAATTTCTCTTCTTTTTTCCCCCAAAATATGGATGGAAATTGCCCTGCTATACCTTGGAATCCTGAAACACCACCATAAGTATAGGGGTCTTTATTTTTACTATTTTTAAACATAAATTGGGTTTACTAAGATTTATTTTATACAGCTAAATCATGAGAGAGTGTAATTGTTTCTTTCCATTGTTATTCTCACTAATGGGACTCGTGGCATTTCTGCTCAGTTGTCTTTCCATGGAGCTTGTTTATTTATTTGGAAATCTTCATTTACTGCCATCAGATGCACCAAAATAGACACTTAGGCCTTTTCTGATAAGCAAATACTGCATCTGCCTCATTCCTTCTGTTATCCATCCTGTCATGTTTTTTGAGAAAGATGACATTAAACTAAAATTTTTAACAAAAGTAAAAGTAGTCTATATTTAGCTCTGTATGCTGACAGATAATTAGTACCAAAGACCAATCAAAAATGTCAGCAGAGTTCAACACATATTCTTTGTTAATAAATGCATAGAACAGAATAAAAGGTATCTGTTGCATTAAAATTTTCACAGCATATTTGAATTACTTTTATTTGCTGGGGGTGATAGGGAATCACGATGCTTTAAATAATTGTTTGCAGCTCTCGTTTCAGAAAAAAATTAATTTTGAGTGATTACCTTAAAAAATTGAAAGTGTCCCAATATTGCTGTATTTTATAATCATCTTAGATTTCCTTCTTGAATAACCAAAGCAAAACTGTATATATATATGTATATATATACACATATATATATAGTGCTTAAAAATATTTTTTGGCTGTTTATTTTAAGTGCCTCTTTTAGAAATACAAGCACTCAAAATGTTTCAAATGTTACCTGAGGGATTCCCTCCATAGATTTGGGGAGAATTCAAAATGACATTGAGCAAATCTCCTTGGCTATATCTGAAGCATAAAAATTTCCATTTTATTTTTAATATGCCTCAGCACATTCAAAATAAAGCCTTTTAAATTTCAAATGCATAAGTGATGGGAACACACTCTTTAGTATACGAAGTCCCAAACTATGACTTCAATCAAAGTGTAAAAAGTTGGATGGCTCAAGGATTTTTAAATCCTCTGAGATGTTACCTTGGCCACCAGACACAAGAAAAGCAAGTGGATTAAATTTCTATTTAAAATATTTATGACTTTCCTGTAATTAAGCAAAAGTAGTATATTGCAAACCTTTAAAGTCCTCTAAGGATGGAAAAAAGGTTTTTTCAAATGCATCCCATATTTTGAACACAAATATTGGTAATTCTGTGAGTATGTGAGGGGGGTACATGAGGTGAATATATCTCTGTGAGTCCTTGGAATTTGTCTTTTGTTAGGGTTTCAGAGTAATATTTTTGTTCAGAATATTAATGATCATTTATTTAGAAAAAGATCTCAATTTATAACTAATGCTATAATTTAAATTAATGTGTCTTAAAATGCACTTGATATTTATGTAATAAATTATGAATATTGCTATGGTTCATGGCCATTTAAAAAGGATAGAGGCAAGACCCGGGGGAAAACATGGTTATTAACAGATTGCTTTGAGAATGCACTATTTTAATAATTTGGATTTTCTAGCCAAATGAATTGTTGCCAGTGATACCTTATATTTTAAGAATCTTCCTAAAATCTGTTATCTCCAGCACCTGGGCCATTGACAGGCACATAACAGTTACTCAGCAAATGTTTGTTGAAAGTTTGAAGGACATGCTCTAGATTGAATGCAGGAGTGTTCAATGAGTGGCCATTCTCAGGACGTTCTCTACAAACTATCACAGAAAGAAGTATGGCTTTCTAATCCCAAAATATATTTCACCACGTAAAGAAGATTTGTGAAGTTCTATTTGTGTTCAAACCCTTCTCCTCCCACCCTCAACCCTCAAAAGTATGAGAAATTATACTATTTGTGGGCCTTTGTATAGAGATTTTTTCCAGAATGTTCTTTATATCTTACTTTGAGAAAGAGACAAATCCTATGGAATGTTTTGTCTTATAACACATTATGTTGAATATACTGATTGCAGATTAGTCCTAGTAATCATGCACCACGAGACCATAAGCCTCATGAGGACAAGACCTGTGGGAGTTCACTGATTTGTGTATATATGTAGCACCCAGCCATAGCACCTGACATAGATTAGGAACTAAGTATCTCTCAAATGAATTAACAAATACCAAATATCGAATGAACAATGAATACCAGACAATGAGAATGTTTTCGTTCCTGGTATTTATTAAACTAGGTTTTCCTAGGCCGGTCAAGGCAGCCAAGCTAAACATAGGTAAGTCCTCCACTTTTTGAAGTGGTACTCAGTCAGAAGAATGCCACTGAAAAATGATCCCCTATTCCTGGCTTATCAGTCTTGGAGTAGAGGGTTCTCTATTTTAGAGAGTAAGAGAGGGACTGAGGGATGGTGAAGGGACTCATTATCAGAGAATCCAGGGTCTCGAGACACAGTTGCCAAGGTTAACACATCTTTCCTACTTTCATGATGGCATGAGAGCCAACACAACACCTTCACTATTTTTGAATAGCAGTCTTGCAGGAATCCAGGCCAGGTGAAAAAATGTTTAAGATTTCTTCCCTTTCTCTCAAATTCCATCACTCTCTCCATTCCCAAGACAATTAACCCTTTGTTTCACATAGAAGGTAAATGTACATCTTAAACACACCAACGAATAAGTATTCATGTTGACCCTGTTAATCTAAGAACAAGTAAGAGTAGAATTAAACAATTTTCCTGGCAGTTATTCTGACTGCCAAACTCTTTGAAATATACTCACTCACTGGAGATCCTTTTTCCTCACACAAGGGCTATTGAAGTGCATTTTCTAACCATCCCTTCCCTTAACACATACTTCCTTCAAGGCATGAACATTACTTCACCCTAATTGGTACTGTTTCTTTTCACAGTTGGCGCCATCTCTGGTTTCTTGACTCCTGTGGACGCCAGGAGGAGCAGGTGTAAGGAAGTGCTTTAAACTGTTTGAGAGAATGAGGGGTGAGTCGTAACGCAAAATTAATTAAAAAGTAACTCAGAAAGAGAATACGGATTGCTGCTTTTATTGCCATCTTCAAAGCAGATTAGGAGATGGTAAAATTCCCTTTGAGCAGCCAAGTGAAACAGTCAAACATAAATTCCATTTTAGTAATTATTTTCTTTTACTTAGAAATGGCCCTCACTTTGACAGGGACTTGCAAAACAAATAGCAAGTATAATAAACTCCTAATTATGTGTTCATGCAGGTGATGTGGTATGGATAACACAAAGGGATCGGCAAAGACACTCACCTCTTTATTCAACAATCATCAACCATGACTTAAGAATCAACCTTAGTTTATTAGCACATAGCAGGCAGAGGCTGGCCTGCCCCGCAGCCAAGTTCCACCTATCAATTCAGGCCCTACGGCCAACTGATTCGCTCCCACTATGGTAGATATTCTATGTATAGATAGATTTTATGGCTGTAATATACTCCACTGATGAAAGTAAGTAAAGTAAGCCAGTCACAGGATCCCCAAGATGAAATGCAGTTAAAAACTTTTTGGAACATATGCAAAAACCTTCCTTTACCATGATTCAGGATTTGTCTTGTTAACTTTTTTGTATGACGGCTTTTTAAAAAAGCTTATCATTTTGGATTGTCAGAGATAGAAGCTTGTTAGTTTTTATATTTTGAATTTTGAGTTAAAAAAGACTAACAGCAATGGGAGTGGAAAGCATTCTTCATTGCCAAAATCATAAATGTTTTATCATGTAAAAATAGAAATGTCACAAGATTTATGGTGAGGGTGGCCCTTTATAAACCAAAAATCCGAAACAATCCATTATTTTAATGCATATACAGAAAGGTATGAAGATTTTAAAAATATACGTACACCATTATTTACACCGGCAGTGATATTCTAAAGAAATTCAAGATTAGAAAACATTCATGACCGTCGTGTTGGTTTCTTGCAAATCTGGGGCTGTTTCTACTCACCCTGCTCGCTCCACTGTCAGACTTGAGCCTGCCCCCAAATCTCGAATGCTCTCCAAGAACTAACTGAAGCCTCTATGGAAACTTTTTGGTATTTTCTGAGGAAGGTTCACCCTGAGCTAACATCTGTCACCAATCTTCCTCTTTTGTTTTTGTTTTCTACTTGAGGAAGATTAGCCGTGAGCTAACATCTGTGCCCATCTTCCTCTACTTTGTATATGGGACACCTCCACAGCATGGCTGATGAGCAGAGTAGGTCATCACCCAGGATCTGAACCTGTGAACCCCAGGCTGCCGAGGTGGACCACGTGGAGCTTTAACCACTGGGCCACAGGGCCAGCCTCTTTGGAGCCTTTTTTTTATTTCATGTTAAGAAAAATTTCCTCTTACTTCGAATCTTTCAGCAAACATGTACCATGGCCTTTACTAAGATATTTAATCCTGATAAACACTTCTTTCAGATTTGTGTCATTCTTTTTTAAAACATAATAATACCCATAAAATAAATAGCTGCATGTTATTGATGCATTTGATCTGAGGCATATATGTCTAATCCTCAAAATTAGGTTGATAGTTGGGATGGTATTTTTGTTTTCAATCGCTGAATTTTACTATCTGTCTGGGGGATCTTCTCTCCTTTTTGCCCAGAATATTCCTATTTACTTTGAAAAGCCAGCTCAAATATAGCCTCATTTTGAAGGCTTTCCCTGATTTTCACATGTGAAGCATCCCTGGCCTCTTTGAGCAATCCCAGTGCTCCACGTGTCTTTACTAGACAGCACCTTGCATTTTGTCCTGTACTGATCTGTTCTCCTGTCTACCCATCAGTATCCATTCAGTTCCTTCAAAGCAGGATCATTTATCCATCTGAATCCTCAGTAGCTAACATCGAGTTTACTCTCTAACAAAGACAAACAGTAGTACTTGCCGAAAATATTATAGAAGAACCCTAGTCATAATGTAGGCTTCTGTGTAATGCCTCATACGTTTGCCTGTTAATTTTAAAGACAGCGATAAATCAAAAGGATTACTAATCTCTTTGGCCTCTCATCAGTAAAAATGATAAAAATCCAATTTGGCTAATTTCAAAGGAATAACTTTGTTAAGACGCGGGCTGAGGGAAGAATAATGAAGGAATTGAGGAGACATGTTTCAGAAATAGAATTGTGTAAGTTACTATTCACACAAGTTCCATCATTAGTGACAACTTCTGCAATGTTTCTACTTTAAAATGCTGTAAATAGGACCATGAATATTTTTAACTATTCTACCTTCGGTCTATAAGAATGTACTATTTCCCATGTTTGGTATTAACATTTCAAAAAAAGCAATACAATGATAAGAATGAAGCTAATATAGAATTTATCCCCAAGACACAGAGAACACAGAAGGGTGGATTGTGGTAATCAATCACTTGTATTTTATCTTTGAGAATGAATGCTATAAGACAGCAACAATTTTTTTAAGACAATGTAATGATGGGTTCTAACACTTTGGGAAATTTGAGCATTCTACTGTGTTTCTATGACACACAAAAAAATCCCTTAAATCTAGCAGTATGATGGGAAATAAATTCTTTATTTTGCTTAGGGTATTGTGTTATTTCTATACACGATTCAAGAATTATTGCAACCCTTATTTGAGATAAATTTTAGAGCAGTGGTTCCCAAAATATGTTCCTCAGATTAGCAACAATATCACCTGGGAACTTGTTAGAAATGCAAGTTTTCAGGCTTCTCTGAGACCTACAGTCAGAAACTTTGAGGTTGAGGGGCAAAAGATGTGTGTTAACAAGCCCTCTAGATGATTCAGATGTATATTAAAGTTTGAAACCCAATGTGTTAGTTTTGTTGAAGTCTAAAAATCTGTAAGTTTTCTAGCAGGAAATTCTAAAAATAAACAAAAGAGGAGTGTGTTAGTCTGATGTAAATGTTTAATCATAAGATATTCTTCTCTCTTTCTCTCTCTTTTTTTGTCTCTCATGGTTCTTCACTGCTTCATTTCCCACATTTATCTGTGAGGTCTCCAAAGACAGGAACTCTTTTGTGCTTATTTCTGTAGAGCTGGCATCTGAGTCACATGACTATTTCAGTTAGAAATAATTTTTTTGTTTTTTTTGACTTCTGAGATCATGTGTCTTCAGTTGGAATGATTCTTCACCAGATGGCGCTCGCCCTATTTTCTTTTTCAGCTGAGGCAGCTTTCCTAAATCTTCCCCCATTCTGGGATCTGAGATGAGGAAAGCCTAAACAGGCCCTAATGCTAACTGGACCTCAAAAGCATTAATTTAAATGACACAGAGAATTTGTGAGAAATACAATCCATTCATCTCAAACTGCCTATCTCTCAAGGCCCTTTATTTTTTCAATTATTTCTTTATTTGTATTTATTTGCCTTTCTCCAGAAACTCTTCAGTATTTACAATATTCCTGAAGATTTTCTTTAAAAATGATAAAATCTTAAAGATTTAAGAAAGCAAATAGTCCTGAGCTTCTAATTTAACCTTTTAATTACACATTAAATATACAAAGTTATATAACATGACGTATATGCATATATACACACATGCACACATATATACATATATTACCCAGCAATAAGTCTTGTTTTTGCCTTTAACTAAGTAGAAGATTACAAGAAAATAATTTGAACTACTAACTTTGGTTTCATTTCCTACAAAATTAAAAGGTTAAATTAGAAGTTCAGTATCTACTGATTTGCTTTTGTTAATCTTTAAGTTTTTGTTATTTTTTAAAAAATCTTTAGGAATATTGTGTGTGTGTATATATATGTCTGTATATATATATACGCATATATATATGTATCAATTGGGTAAGAGTAGGAGAACAAATACATCCATAGGATATGGGAGTTTTCTCTACACTACACTTTTTTTCAGAGTTGTTTATAGGGTAGGATTTTTAATCTTACAAATGTATTTTCTGATAAAAATGTAAATAAATAAATAAATGGTAACACTGTCATCTTTTCTCTTGATAATGAGATACTGTAAGAAAATTTTGACTTTTATAATTTTTGCTCATAAATAAAGTATGAATTATAGAGTGGTGGTTTCTTTATGAAATCCCAGATAAGTCATAAATTTAGTACATAGAAATAAAAAAATAAAATTTAAGAATTTAAATACAAAGCAAATAGGCAATTTAATAGCATAATTAATATGTTAGACTTATTTTGAATAGTAACACCATTAATACCCTTGTTCTATTCATTTAAGACTCCTAGCTGCCACTTCATGCAGTCTGTTTTGGTTCATGACACCCTAGCACATATTTTCTTTTCTGAATTTTTCTGTTCTTTCTTCCTGAGATGTTTACAGTACTTTGTCCACTTTTGATTACTGAATTCTGCTTGCGTTGAGATTCCTGACAAGCTTACTGATTCTTAGTTCAAGCAACATAACACAAATGGAATTTTCCAGGAGAAAAAGGATCTTAGAAAACCTTAGAAAAATGTGGATCTTAGAAAGCCTCAGAAAAATGTAGTTATGGAACCACGTCTTATAAATAAAACGAGACCAAGATATTAACTATAATTAGCAGAATTTTCCCACACAACAAAATTTATTCTTATAATTGAAACACATCAAGTCATATACAATGGAGTTTTCTTTATAGGGAGGCAGTTTTTAGTATACTGGTTAAAAACCCAGAAACTAGTTTCAGACAGTCTTAGTTAAAATCCTGAATCTGCAACTTACATGTAACTTTTAGGAAGTTATGTAACTTTAATAAGCCTCAGTTTTCTTCTATGTTAAATGGGGATAATAATGGGTCATACCTCATGCCTCCTATGAGGATTGAATGAAATGACACATTTAAAATGCTTAGTTTAGTGCTTCACTCTAAAAGCACTCAGCTAGTATTCTGTAGCATAAGTGTGTTGGATTTCGTGTTTACGTAGAGAGACTATAGATGATGTTGGTGGCCTCACAACAGAACAGGCCAAGTGGAGTGTAGTTCCATTATTCAAGACATATGGGATTATGATAATGGAAGGCAAAATGAAGTTTAAAGTCTGCACATGTCAGGCTGACTTAAAATAACAGGCAAGACGTGAAGCAGGGATGGCATTTCGTTTCTCACTTCAGTGCCAATTCAAATAAGTTGGTGGTGGTTGGCAGGAGGACTACGTTCTAGAAGATTCTCAGGCTGGGTCTAGGCTCAACAGGAAAGATTGCTCAGACAATTAGGTCATGGTCATAAAAGAGACGTGTCCATGGATATACCTCAAGATTTTAGTGCAAGTCAAAAGCTAGCCACACTGAAATTATTTGCGTCCTAGACAACGTCCGACAGGAGAAACCTCAAAAGACACCTGATTTGTGTGATTTTCTTCCTTAATATGCACACAGAAGGTTTCCCTGATTTTATCAATGTAATTATCCAAGTTTGAAACTGATTGTACTATACTGGAAGCTAATTGTTTACTATTAAAATCATTACTGATATTTTAAAAGCCCACCTCTCAATCTGATTTACCTAAAGAATGATTAATGAAATGTTATTTCTTGCATTCCTTTTCAGATAAAATGACAGTTTTCATTTTCCTCAAAAGTAACCTTTCAATGTTCTTTGGTTGGCTCAAGTGACAGGAATTTACGTAGACTTCTACCTGGGGCAAATTTCTGATGAAAGTGTTTTACGCAATGCTCTGATAAGATACCATGGAGTCTGGAATCTACAAATGTATTAGTGAAGAATAAATTGTTTGAAAAGAATGAATACATATCAAAGGGACAATTGATACCTACATGTAAGACAGGACACGTAAAATTTCCCCCTGAATGAGGCTTTAGTTTTGTTATTGAGCCTTAATATAAAAATAGATTGTTAGACATGTTAATTTAATTGATTACTTCAAATTGGGTGATCCTTGGAAGTAAAATGAAAATATAAAAAATTTTCGCCAAATTTCTAACGTAACCTGAGCCATCTTCAGTAAAAATAAGAAAGGTAGATTTTTGATAAATGAGTGAGTTTATTACAAAATGTTTAAGCAGAAATAAAAGAAACCTATGCTATATCTTAGTTTCTTAACGACATGAGAATGCTTTAAAAAATATTTTCTATAATCTAAAAAAAATCCATGACTATATTAATAGATAATTTTTATGACAATTTGGATACCATTTAAAAAGTATGACTAAGGATGAAAAAACTCCTTGCCAAGCACAATATTTCTAAAATGTAGGTTTGAAAAGAATGTTATTCACAGTGGAATCTTGACAGCTTTAAATAAATCAAATAGGCGTGTGTTTAAAACCATTCCAAGTTTCAGATTTTTAGCACATACCTTCAAGTGATTTATCTGCAATCCAATGATACCAATAATTCCTTAAAAAGTTTATGTTCAGAGTGATCTGTGCTCACTGATCTCCCATTATTTATCTTAATTGGCTTTATCTCACAGTGGCACCAAGATCTGTTACCATAGAGATGCATTCAAGATGCCAGGAGGAGGCCAAGTTGGTTTAATCTCTTTGCATTACTTTGGTAACATATCAGTGTCATTAGAAGAGAATTAAATTAATTATGCTGGCCAAATAATATATGACATTCTTGTATCTAAGGGGAAAAGTTAATCTCGTATTTTTGCTTACAAGGCTCACAGTAGTTTGTAGCGCTTGACATGAGTTTCTTTTTCTAAAAAGTAATAGAAAACTCCAAAGACAGATAATATCTTCTGAAACTAGAATTCTACCAAAGCCCAAATCAATACTCTGTAAATTAATAATTATTCCTAGATGCTATGATGCAGACTTTGTTACAAGGCATCTTCGGTTTTCAGTCTCAAAGATGGCTTTGTACAAAAGAGGGAGCTAGGCCTAGGCAGGAATGGTAGCAGACATTCTGATCCTTCCAGACTGAGGAAGGCTTCTCATGGTTCAAATAAGAACGTGAAGACTGGTTGGAAAACTGCACATGACTTCCCCGACTGCAGGAAATTGTCTTAACAATACACTTGGAACATAGACTGGGTTCAGTGTGCGCTTATTGAATCAATGGAGAGATTGATACATGAATAGATGAGTAACTGAAGAAATGAATCTATCCAATTCGAGGGTGGGGTAAGGAATCAGAAGTTCATAAGGCATTGCCTCCTACCCCCACCATCAGCCACAGCCAAGGATGACATCCTCTATTAGTGATGATGCTACCAAACCTGCCTCGGATCTCTAACCCTCACGATAGCATCCTATCTTTCTGACATACACAAAGGAACGATTCCAATGACAGTTCCAGACACAATTTAGTTTAGGACGCATACACAATTTAGCTATGATTTATGTCGACAATTCTCTACTTGGCATTCTTTGCTTTGAAGATTCATGCAAATATCAATCAGTAAAAAAAACAAACAGAAAGGGTAAAATTATTGTTGTTATGTAAGTAACAGAGAAATCTTATTTTTTTTATTTACACATTATTGTGGTAGAGCTCTCGTGCTTAGCTACCAAATCAACAAATTCGACATACTCTAAACCACCATTTTCCCTTGTACCATTATTTGGTCACTCCCTCCCCATTTGTTTTTATTTTCCCAGCTAGTTAGTCATGTGTAATGATGCTTTCACTGCAACAATATTGACCACTTCTCTCAAGTGTGTAAAAAATAAACCTCGCTATTGACAGACTGCAGTTGCGTCTCCTTAACTCACTGTGGTGGGATCACTGCGTTTGGGAACAAACAAACGAATACTCGGTTGCTTTTATTGTTTGCTAGAGCAAGTTATATGTTTAAATGAGTGCATACTGTAGTTAAAGCACTAAATGATACGCTATAAAACCTGCATTGCCTGTCACTTATTTTGTGTTTCCTAGGGTTACTTGTTTGATGCATGGGATGGTTTGACTGTTACTATTGATTCATTTGGTTGTAGCAGTAAAGTCATGAGATTGATAGACTTAAGGTCTGAAAATTATAGTTTTTTGAGCTACATTTAAACTTCCAGCAGGAGGATGTTCAAAGAAACATGGCAGCAATAATACAGGTTTTTTTCTTAGGAGTAGAGCATTCTTTCAAAGGACTACATCTGAAGTTGTTACAATGCAGAGCTTGAGAGGGACTGTCTGGGTCTATGTCGCAGAGAACACGATGGCAAAGAAACGTGGTGAAGCAAGTTCCTCATGCAGTTCGTGAACGGTCTTCCAGGTGACTCTCTTAAAATGTTCTCACTGTTTCCTAGTCACAAGGTACACACACACACAAGTCAAAAGCAAGTGAAAAAGAAGCAATCTGCCACGAGTTCAACTTGAGAGAAGCGAAATGCACTGGAAGCGATGGTGGTGGCCTGGGCAGGAGTGTATGTTGTACACACACAGTTCTTTTCTCTGAACTGGAGATCTCAGTTCCATCAGAGGGAGCTGCTGGCTCCCTGGGCAATTACTATCAAAAAAACATGGGATTCTTAGTCCAGAGCAGTTTTAATCCTGCTGATAATTCAAAGTTTTGAAATGGTCATTGTCTCCAATATAGGAACAACTCACAGAAATTTCCAGTAATTTGATCTTCTTTTCTCCACCACAGCAAGGTCCTGCCATGGTATTTTGCGTCACTGCCTAAATTCTCCTAAGGCATGTAACTTGACCCATAAAGAAATGGATGGGATCTATGCAGCAAAAGAAACAAACAACAAAATGGAAAGACAACCTACGAAATGGGAAAAAATACTTACAAACCACATATCTGATAAATGATTAAGATCCAAAATATATAAAGAAATCATACAACTCAATAGCAAAAAATGAAATAATCCAATCAAAAATTAGGCAAAGGGCCTGAATAGACATTTTTCCAAAGAAGAAATGGCCAACAGGTACATGAAAAGGCACTCAACACCACTAATAATTAGGGAAATGCAAACCAAAACCACCATGAGATACCATCTCATACCTGTTAGAAAGGCTACCATCAAAATAACAGGAAACAACAAACGCTGGAAAGGATGTAGAGAAAAGGCAACACGTCTGCACTGTTGGTGGGATTGTACAGCAGGTGCAGCCATGATGGAAAACAGTAGAGATATTTCTAAACAAATTTAAAATAGATCTACCATATGATCCAGCCATTCTACTTCTGAGAATATATCTGAAAGAAACAAAAACACCATGTCGAAGAGATATCTGCATCCCCGTGTTCACAGCAGCATTATTTACAGCAGCCAAGACAGAGAAACCAGCTAAATATCCGTCAATGGATGAATGGATAAAGAAGATGTGTTATATATACACAATGGAATATTATTTGGCCATAGAAAAGAAGGAAATCCTGCCACTTGCAACAACGTCGATGGACCTGGAGGGCATTATGCTAAGTGAAACAAGTCAGAGAAAGACAAACACTGTATGATCTCACTTATGTGTGAAACCAAAAAGAACAAATTCCTCCTAGAAAGAGATCAGATTTGTGGTTACCAGATATGGGGGGTGGGGCAATCAGATGAAGGTGGTCAAAAGGTATAAACTTCCAAGGGGGCCAGCCCGATGGTGTTGAGGCCAAGTTCGTGTGCTCTGTTTCAATGGCCCGGGGTTTACAGGTTTGGGTCCTCAGCACAGACCTACATACCACTCATCATCAAGCCGTGCTGTGGCAGCACCCCACATGCAAAATACGGCAAGATTGGCACAGATGTTAGCTTAGCAACAATCCTCCTCAAGCAAAAAGAGGAAGTTGGCAACAGATGTTAGCTCAAGGCCAATGCTCTTCACCAAAAAAAAAAAAGTACACACTTCCAGTTATAATATAAATAAGTGTTGGGGATGTAATGTACAACATGAGGACTATAGCAAACACTGCTGGGAGAAACAAAAAGAAGAAAAGTAATGGATGAATTCTGTTTCTCTGCCCTGAAACTAGTAGCCTGGAATGGATAGTCCTCCCAAGTTAGCTCAGTTTCCTACATCACAGGTTTAATACCTGCACAAGGGTCTCCCAGCCATAGTGTGCTTGTGGCAATTGATTAAATGGACTCTGCTATACATATTATTGCCATTGACTCTGGCTTCATATTCCATGTGAAAAGGTCTAATTAGTTGCCAATTTCTGGGTATCCCCTACTCTGGTTTCTCCAACTTCTGAAGGCAGTCCTAATTTTTATTTCTTTTATTTTTTTATGTTTCAGTTTTATTGAGGCATAACTGACATATATAATTGTAAGATATTTAAAGTGTACATTGGCGTGATTTGATATACATGTACATTGTGAAAGGATTCCCCCCTCTAGTTAATTAACACATCCATCACTGAACATTTAAGTTCGACTTTCTTAGCAAATTCCAATTATGCAATACAGTGTTATCAACTATAGTCATCATGTTTTACATTAGATCCTCAGACATTATTCATTTTTAAAATTATACTCCTTACTAAGCACCTGGAAAGAAACAACTTTGTGTCTTTAGTGTTTGAATGAAATATACATGTATAATCAGTCAGGAATATGCCATTAAAGCACATGCTTTGAATCACTAGTTATCAATGACAATGATGTATTTTAATTATACATACAAGCTAGGGCTATTCAAGACGCAATGAATTAGAAGCCCAAAGATGATTAGCATCAATCATACAAAATACTGGGAGACAGTATAAGTTGTACTACAACGTCAAGTAGGAGAGTTCTCATAAACTCCTTTCACAAAGAGAGATAGTGGGAGAATTAAAGACCTAAGCTGCTAAAATGCAAAATATAGACAGGGGCAAGTTCAAATATTGTGCTAAAGCCTTGCCCAGATGAGGTAAATCCTTAATGCATTGGTTAGTTGGCTACATGTGGCGTTTGCCCACATAGACTGATGATTGTCTATGGTTCCGTTGGTTCCTGCTGAGACTTAAAAATTTCACTGACCTCCATTCATTGTTCGTCCCCAACCCCCAGCTTGCTGGTGGGCTTGCCTGAAACCACAAAATTGCCCAAAAGTTGGAATAGTATCTATGTCCTCACCTGATAAGAATGTCTAGAGGAAACAGTGTCTGCTTGTTGAGAATGTCAGAGAAAGGAATATCTTTTAGATCAAGCAAGCATTTCTTGCTATCAAGCAAGAAATGAATATGGGTGTTCTAATGGCGATACCTTTATTATTACAAATGATGGTTATGTGCTACAGTACAATGTAAGTCAATAGTCATCAAAGTGGTATGCAAACCCAGAATTCTGAGTGTGCCATAAGATCCATGGAGTACAGTAAGTAGAACTTTAATTTATGTTAATTTTTTAGTCTAATCCTTTTTGGCTTTATATTTTTATGAATGTTTTATAAGGCACACAATATATAAGTGTAAAATACATGCAAGGGATTTATAAATAAATACACATGCATATGTTGTGTATGCATTCTTAAATTTTTATTTTTGCGGGAAGATTTGCCCTGAGCTAACGTCTGTTGCCAATCTTCCTCTTTTTGCTTGAGGAGGATAGTCCCTGAGTAACATCTATGCCAATCTTCCTCTATTTTATGTGGGACACTGCCACAGTGTAACTTGATGAGTGCTGCTAAGTCTGCACCCAGGATCTGAACACATGAACCCCGGGCTGCTGAAGCAGAGCATGCAAACCCAACCACTACACCACCGGGCCAGCCCCTCTTAAAATATTTTTATTAACAGAATTCCAGGAAAGATTGGTGACCACTGTTGGCATATATATAGATACAATGATTTATATACACAATGTTAACCAGCTGTATGAACAGGCTGAGAAATCTACCCACCAAATGTATCAGTGACCGTGGGAACATTTTTGTAAATAAATCATGAGAATTACGACTTCTGTTATTAGCCAATGTGAACATTAGGAACTCTGATTGAAGGCCTAACAAGAAGAAAATGTAAACTCTTACTAACAATTCCTGACTCTTGATCCCTTTGTTATCCCAGATCAACTTAACCAGCCATTATCCAACTGGTGGTTGGATCTATAACCTCTCTCTCCTAAGGCTAACTTATATAACATTTTCAAAAGGGCTAGGCAGAAAATAGTAGACTTCTTTCCAGTGGGCCACATAATGATTCTTACTCACGTTTTTACATCCCCTGGCAGTTGACACAGCATTTTCATATCCATTATCTCATATAATATATTGCTCACAGGTTTCTGGCTTCCTGGGATTCCTATTATCCACATCTCTCAGCAGTGACTTCTGAGCAGTGTACTTTCCACTAACGTTGCTGGTTTTTCTTCTATCTTGCCTTTCTCCGTGGATTTTACATTCCCGAAAGCTTATGACTATCCTCTCCAAACTTACAAACTTCTCTCTCCTCCACCTAGCACTATGCCCCACACATAAAAGACAGTCCATCTACACTTGCCGATGGCTTGCTTCCCTCTCTTCAGTCTAACTTCCTTCCTGTCAGGCAACCCGGGGCTCGGATGTGCTCCTCTCTCGAGTAGAACTTTCTTCCCTTGGTCAAATGGCTCCTGAAAGCCCACAAGGACTTTTCCAGTTATTTCTTTCTCATTTCCCCCAACCCATTTGTAGTTTCCATTCTCTAAAACAAGGATTTTTTTTTTTTTTTACCAAGATTTGTATTTACGGCACATAATTGACATCCACATATGCAGCTTTTCTGTAAACGTTTATCTACATTGCTGAGGTATAGTTAATTTAAGAAGTTATTATGGAATGTGTAAGTCCACGGTTTATGTTGGTAGTAAATTCTATTTGGCGATAATTATTTATTCATTCAACCAATATTTGTTATGCATTTGACAAGAACAGCAAGCTGGTTGGTTCAGAGCTTACACAGGTGAGGGTTACATTGTAGTAAAGGTTATACCCAAATAATTCAATCTACTGGGTATTACAGCTAAGGGTCATAAGCGATGTTTTTAAAGTGTTTTCCAGTTCAAAGGAAGAAAGAGTACATTTAACTAATGCTGACAAGTTTAATATCAAAACGATTCATGAAGTTCCTACTTGTGCACAAAGCTTATTAAAATTAAATTAATAAAAAATAAAAATAATTCAGCCCCTGTGTTTTATGAACATATAATGTTTTAATAAAAACAGTTAGGGTATAAAGAGAAATAAGTATTAAACACAAATACAGATTAAGCCTTAAAAGGAGTAGCCAAGAAGTGAAAGTGCTGAAAATTTAATTTTTCTTGAGCTGTTCCTCTACTTACAAGTGATTCAGAGATGTGAATGCTGCAGACACCCCAGCGTAGTCGGAGTGACCAAAAAAAACGAGTAATATGGGAATTCTATTGCATTGAAGAAGCCCTAGCATTTTGTTCAAGGAGATGTCAGGGCTTTGAAAATAATGCCATTGGTTCCCTTTAGCAAGTTGTGGCTTCAACATCCATAATTCAACTTACCTGTTCATGCAATTACAGTGATTCTCTGAGAGGTGTGGCAAACACATTCCCCACAAGGAAACATAATGCCAACAGAGAGAATGTTCGAAAAAACATTGCTTGCCAGCTTTCAACACTCTGTCACAAAGACTGACTTCAGGGATACAAGTTATTTTCATTTTTAACTACTTCTCTCTATTATTAAAAATCCACTTACTCAAAATTTAGGAGACTAAGATAATCAGCACGCTCTCCTCTATACTTTAACTATTTAACTTAAGATAGTTAACCAGAATTTATACCTATTTAACATTTCATGATTGAATAGAATTGCCTATTATAGCTTCCAACCACAGGTGAGCAGTTGACAAATGAGTTCTCGAAAGTGTCGCACAGATACTTACGCCTTTCACAGATGTGCAGAGAAAAAAAATTATAAGTGCATGGGAATTGAAGTGCTCTGGTATATAATATTTATGCCTTCAGGGTACAGAAAGATTGGCCAAAAGCCAGTTCCTAAATAAATATTCATTGTTTCTACCCTAAAGTCACTTCCATCATATTTTACTAATAAGGATGTTGTTTAGAGGCGGCATTATAAAGGTGAGAGACTAATGAAACAGCACTTTCATCTTTAGATTCTCCTGAAGAATAGAGAAATTAAGAATGTGCATTTTGGTGCTAATGAATTGAAAGAGTCCCCAATGTGTCAAAACAAATAAATATATGTTAATTAGTCTATGGTTGAATTGTAAAAATGTCAATGACTTTAGCCCTAGATTTTCCAGGGCTAAATCTAATTACAAAGGCCAACATCTCCCTGAATGTATGTTTACATCTACGTAAATGATCTGTTTAAAATGCTATTATAAAATTAATTCACAAAAGCTTCCTTGAAATTTTGTATTGGAAAAAATTATTTCAAACTGTCATTCTTTAAAAGCTTCTGAACTAATTGCATACAAGCATTTTTGTTCTCGCCTGCTATCTGAACAAAATTGTTCTCATTCAGTTTTGCTATCACTTAGTGGTAAAAGCTCTGTGGTCCTTGCTTCCATGGGTAACTACATCATGAGAACAGCTGCAACTGCAGACTCATAGAAATAAAGCATGTTGAGCACACATATGTTATTATGCAATCTGCCTGGTTGTTCTCCAATATCAGGCAAAGCAATGACCCTGTCCAGCTGGAAGCCCAATGGTTGGTAGTGGAACAACCTTTTCTGAGCTTTGAAGGCTGACATCATAGTGGGCAACCATACTGTCCTATAAAATTATCTTTTGCATGACCATCAAAGACCATTCCGGACTGACTCGGGAGCTGACTGGACCACAGATCTGAGTCTGTGTGACATTTCCTACATTCTCAAATAATACACCGAGGTGAGGCCTGTATTCCAGGCAACTGTGAAACTTTTCCCCTCAAAGAGAATAATATATAATGTCAAGATTTTGATGTGTGTTTTGTACAATATGTATGAAGTTGTCTTGATTTACACCTACAAATAATAAATACTCTGCATGGAAGAAAGAAAAATAGTACACAAAAAGTAGCAGTGCTAATGGTAATATACACACAGTCAAGTATTTTTAGTTTTGCAAAATATCTTTTCTATATTTGCCCATTTTACACTTAGTTCAACACTGAGGACTTGGTAAGTTAAGTACAGAATTTAGGAGTTCTCAGTTCTTAAATGAGTCGTTTACGTATAAGGAATACCCATATTCTAATATCATGCGCAAATTTGGAACTCCAGAACTCCTTATTTTTGCCCAAAGTATTTTGTTGTGGTTTTCTATTTTTTTTCCCCATGGAATCAGTAGCTTTATCCCAGAATATTATTAAAGGCATATGAATAATGCAACACAATTTAACAGTTCATAGTTTTAATCTAATAAATATAAAATCAAAATTAAGACATTAATTCAGTGAAAGTTATTGAGTGCTATGGGAGGGCTAAAATCATTCTAGGTGCTACACAAAGTGAAACTCCGTCCCTAAGAAATTTATTATCTAATTGGAGGACCATGGGAAACGTTATTTCCAAACATCAGGAAACGTAATTAATGAAAAGTTAGTGATCCATACACTATCTGAAATGGGGGTTCAGAGGTGGGAAATATAATAACAGACTGCACCCAGGAAGATTCATAGAAGATAGGCTGAAAGGAGCAAGCGTGTTTAAGCATCAGTGAGTAGAGCACTCTTTCTGGAGCAGAAGGTCATGCTATGGAGTACAGGGTAAAAGGTTGGAAAGATAGGCTGCGGAGGAGGGACACTGGATGCCAGCCTAAGACCTTTGGACATGAAAATAACGGGAGATTGTCCAGCACATGAAAAAAATGTTAAGCAAGATTATTTTAGCAGTGGCAAGAAAGATGGTCTGGAGTAGCTTGGCCGACTGAAAGCAAAATGGTTAGGAATATACTGCACTATTGAGGTACAAAACGACAAGCGAATCACACGCAACATTTATTAATAAGGAGTAATATTACCAAACATCTGAATCTTACAGATGTTTCCCCGTAGTGTAACCAGAAGGCAAGAAGCATCTAGAAATACTCAAGTCTATCTTCCAGCAATGAATATAAGAGCTCTTCACACCTTGATAAGCTCTGGTCTCAATTTGTTTAGGAATTTAATCATCTTCCAAATTCCTTCATGATTCACAGTGAAGTGACATACCCGTTCATTTGGTTCCTTATGCTTTTGGTGAAGTACTTCTGGATTTCTAGACACTGCAATCAAGATTTATGTTTTATTGAGAAAAATTTGTATATACCATGACCAACGTCTACATTTTCTGCAGAAATTTCTGAGCGGCTTTCAGGGTGTAGATTACAATTTACCCTCTACAGTTACCGGCTAACTGAATACGTGGGAGAAGTAGTGGTGGGGAAAGGCATGGTTCAAAAATAAATACAGTTCTGATCCTGGATATAGGAGAATGACCAATATTAAATGTTTCTGAAAATCTAGTGATGAATGTATCACACATCAAGCAAAATTTTCTCACAAATGCCTTATTTTGATTAAAATTGCCCTTATTTTAATATTATTTATCAATGTATAAACAAAAAATTAGCCCTTACATGACTTTTTAAAAACCTCAAAATCTCGAAATTTATAAATAAAACTGTAGAGCCTATACAATTCAAAATAACAGGTTTAATATCTTATCACCAATGATGTTGTTTATATGAAACTAAATTGCCACTTTTAATGTGAGTACGTTGCTGAATTTTTTTTCTTTTTAAAGATTGGCACCTGAGCTAACAGCTGTTGCCAATCATTTTTTTTCCCTACTTTTTTCTCTCCAAATCCCCCCAGTACATAGTTGCATATTTTAGTTGTGGGTCCTTCCAGTTGTGGCATGTGGGACGCTGCCTCAACGTGGCCTGATGAGTGGTTCCATGTCCGTGCCCAGGATCTGAACCAGCAAAACCCTGGGCCACCGAAGTGGAGTGCGCAAACTTAACCACTGGGCCATAGGGCCGGCCCCCAACATTGCTGAATTTTAGAGTGGAGACTTCTATAAACTCCACAGGGCTGCACTATTATTTGTCATGTAATAACTTAATTCTCCCAACAATTTTGTACAATCCAACTACAGTGAAATTTTGGTTAGTAAAACTTTCTAGGCTTCAAATGGCTTTGACTGAAATTACGCACTATAACATTATTTAAGGGATCTCTCTCTTCCTGTGATTTCTTACCAATTATAGTGAAACAATTTGAAGTCGCATGACACACAATATTATCAGGTGGTTAATTAGGATTTCATTAATATTAATGTGTCAACATTTTTAAAGATTATTATAGAATGAAAACATACACACACACTTATCCATAAAAATCTCATAACTCATGGATCTCCAAAAATACATGACAGGATGTCCAGTTTCTGGGGAAACTAAGTTTAAAAAACACATATAAAACCTTGGAGAGGTATTTTGTTATTGTTTATTTGTTCTCCCATGACAGTAATTATTTTTTGTTCAGTTAATCAGAGAAGATGGGAGAACATTTAAGAAAATGATGTATATGCATGTTTTATATTCCTTTTGTAAGAGTTGCTGCCTCCAAGTACACATTTTCTTCAGTGATAACAGTATTTATAATATTTATAAAACACTCCAGATTTTCATTCTGTAAATCTATTCTTCCTGGGCTTTTAGCCAAGATGTAGAAACATGCTGATAACTCTAGTGACAATTTTTGTATCATCTGGGTCATTTTTATAGTTATAAATTGAGTATTTGAGTTGTGTGAAATTTATAATTCTATTTAAGAAAAGAAAAACAAAAGCCTGAATTTTTGTTTCATTTGCGTTTCAACTGCTTCGGTTCTTTCAGAGCACAAAGATGGGCATTTACAAGATTGAAACAATGTTCACAATGGTCAGCCTCATATTAGCATGGGCACGTGAACAAACAAAAGATGGAAGGGAATCATTCCCCTCTTAAATGAACATGTAGTCACTAAAGGTCACTCTTTATTAGTGAATTCTGCAAATACTTGAATATGGTTCATAGGTTTGTCTCCAGGCCCTCCTGTCCTGAACAGGGAAGAACTGGTGTAAAGGATGAGGGAAGTATGGAGAGATGCAATGGAGGCGTTTCCAGCAGAGGGCCTTGCATAGCATTGGATAGCCCTTTGGTAGCAGGGCCTACTATGGCTCCACCTGGCCTGGTGTCTAACCACAAAGGAGCTCCTGTTGCTAATTAAGAAATGTGGGTCAATGATCTTATGAGCAAACAAAACTTAGAATGTACCCTGAGGAAATCCTAGA
This sequence comes from Equus caballus, assembly GCF_041296265.1. Classification (NCBI taxonomy): domain Eukaryota; kingdom Metazoa; phylum Chordata; class Mammalia; order Perissodactyla; family Equidae; genus Equus; species Equus caballus. Next base: position 46,547,889 of record NC_091710.1, read on the forward strand.
GCCTGCAGATCCAGCTCTCTCATCGTCAAGTAACAGGACTCAGAAGAGAGTGCTGAACTGCTTTCGGTAGTATAGACATGGGAGAGCCAAAGAATGATCAATAGAGCATATTTCTTTGATTATAAATCTGCAGTACTAATAATAGCATGCCATTTGAAACTACTTCTATTAGTTTACTTCTGGGAATTTATCCTAAGGAAATAATCGAGGATGCACATATCTACAGGGGTGCTCATTATGGCCCTGCCACTAATAATGAAAAATAGAAAATAGAAAAGAAGGTATATGTCAAATTGTGGTAGGTGTGGAGCATGAGCTGTGAAAATGTGGCAACATAACACTGAAAAACATGCAAAAATGTTCAAGACATATTGTAGAACAAAATAAAAAGCAGGCAATTAAACAATTTATAAAGTACACTATGAGTCAGTGTCCCAACTAGAAACAGATGGCACGCTCAAATTAGGATAATTCTCAGATGGTTTAAGTAGGGGACCATTTCCAAAGATGTAGGTGGAGCGTTCACAAAACCCATGGGGCTCCACAGGAGAACTCTCACTCTCCCCGCTATGGCAGGAACAGGGGAAGGAGCAGTTCCTGGAACCCAGAATTTGCTGTCTAGGGAAGTGTGCACTGAGAGGAACCTAGAGCTGTGAGGCGACCTGGGAAAGAGAGAGACAGGCAAATGAAAACCTGATCTCGCGCTCCACTCTCCTTCCGATCTTCCAGGCCTTCTCCCAGAATGAACCAAAAGAAGCCAGAAGGCAAAAGAGGCTTTGTTCGGTGCCTCTTGGGACACAGAGCAGGATGGAAAAGCATTTATCTAAGAAAAGGGATTGGAATAAACCTACACAATTGCAAATTTTGAGGTGTAAATGAATGCACTTTAAAGTCTAGTAGAACACTCTGGAACATCAGTGGTAGCTATCTCAAAGGGTGGTGCGATTATGGCGAAGTTTTTTTGCTTTAAGTTACCGTAATCCACTAGCTGCAATTAGTATGATTTCTACAAGGAGCATTTCACTGTGGAAAGAGAAGTTTACCATGTTAATTTTATTATATAATTCAGGTTTCAATATTTATACTTATTTTCAATATGAAGGTTTTATACTGGTTATATTTGTTTAGATGAAGAAAATCAGTCCTTGGGAATTCTGAGAGAAATGTGGCACCTTCACTCTCCCGAATCAGTCTCTGAAGTTGAGCGAGACAAACTTGCACTTACTTCAAGGTAAATGTATAAAAGCAAATGACGATATGTAAGAAAAAGGAATGATTGTGGAGTTTTTTCTACATAGAATGAAACTCACTGAAAAAAGATTTTTTGGAGTGCTTTAAATATTTACTTGAAACAGCAATATAAACTTAGGTCTCATAAATTTGCTAATGATCAAATTGCCCATGAAAATATGTCCAAAGTTGGAAGGTATAAAGAAGCATAGAGCTTGATTCAGAAACGAAAGGCAAATACCATCACTCAGGAGAACTTGGTACCATGTTTCTCAGATATCTTCGTGGTAACTGAAAATGACTAGGAGTAATGATGAAGAAATAAAAAGGAGATGCACCTCTGCATATGGTGGGGAATCCAAGAGTCCATGATGGAGGTTTTAAAGCATGTGTGCAAGAAAGAACATTCTAGATGTAAAGAAATGAACATTCTGGGGGCCAGCCCCATGATGTAGTGGTTACATTTGTGCGCTCCACTTCAGCAGCCCAGGATTTGCGGGTTTGGATACTGGGCACGGACCTAGCACCGCTCATCAAGTCATGTTGTGGGAGTGTCTCACATAAAATAGAGAAAGATTGGCACAGCTGTTAGCTCAGGGCCAATCTTCCCCACCAAAAAGGAAAAAAAGAAAAAGAAAGAAGTGATCTTTCTGGATTTTTCCATCTTCTAGTGAAAAAATGCAATTTATTCAGAAAGGAGAACTTTAGATTTGAGTGCATCTCATACGGTGGACATCTTCATAATAAATAGACACTCCTGACCAACTTCTACCCTATAATCCCAGATACACTCATTGCACCAACAGTTAGTTCAAGAATGACCCTACTCTCATGATCATTTAACCTCACTCCCTGAATTTGTCAAAATTAATATAGAATGACTGTTAAAGACAATCAAGAAGCCAACAAAAAACAAAACCAAAACATCCAATTTATCTAATTGGGGAAAATTTTTTTTATGATCGGTATAACTGGTAAGTTTTGACTCAAGAAGAGTGAAGCAAACCATTGGACCTTTGATCTCACATAGAAGAAAGGACTGAGACGAAGGAAGGTATTTTCTGCAAGCCCTAGAACCCGGTAGTCACTTTTCAGCAACCATAGAAAATAAATCAACATAAAACTTTGAGATAAAATCAACAAATATCAAAAATTTCCAACTTTTTATTACCTAAGCACTTGGAATGACATTTTAAAGGTCAACTAAAATTTTCTCAGGGGAATCCACTGTCTCTTTTTTTTCCAGAATTAGTTAGCTGTGCCCACCAAAATGTCGCATCCAGGGTCTTCTACTATGTTCTCAAGAACTGTAGCAATGTCATATATGCATTCCATTATTCAAGCAGAGAATTCTATTTAAAAATGAATATCTCATTTATCACTTGTAAACTACTTTCATTTTTGGCTTTTTGCTATAAAAAAATTGAAATCAAACTCCTGTCAACACCGAGTTTATCCTGGCAAGTAGCCTGGTGAGAGTCTGGCTCATTGAAGAGCTGACTCACATTCCCACCCACAGCACATTTTGCTTGGTTTTCTTCTTTCTCCTATTTCCATATGTATGAATAAATCCATAGAAGGAAAATAGCATAGAAATTGCTTTTATGCGATGGAATAATATCTGCATACGAACTGGATTGGGTGTCAGAATCCCTGGGATTAACCCATCTTTGCTTTCCCGACTTTGGCCAAGTCACCTCTGTCTCAGTTTTCTGATCAGAAATACAAATATTATAATACCTTCCAACCTTAACAGAATTATTTGGCTAAGGTGTATGACAATTTGTGACAATGAAAACACGATTAAAAATGTAAATTATTCTTAAAGTTTTGAAAGAAACTAACAAAATATAAAGGCTTGGACAACAGCAGAGAAGAGATTTAAAATATATTTAGGAGAAAATGTGTTTAAATTTTACAGAAGAAGCCTAGATATCCATCTATGTCTGTTTAAGGTTGTTTATAGGCAGTGAGAGAGAGGTGGACGAGAGAAAGAGAATATGAATGAGAAGTCCTGTACGTATGTAGGTGTTTATAGTAAGTACAGACAGGAAGCAACACTACTTTTTACAGTTTATGGGGATGCCTGGGAAACAGTTCTGGCCTCAAATTATTCCCCATGCCACAGAGATCATCATGGCCCCTTGCATTTAGGTTCAGCCATAACAAAAGCTCGTTGAAATGTAAATATTAACTAAGAAGGCGATTGAATCATTTTCAGCTATTTAAGTATCCAATTCCCCAGCAGTGTTTTTAGAGAAAACATTGCAAAAAGGAGGTACTTTCCTAGATAAAGGAATAAAAGAAGCAAGAACAGGGTCCTGATTCCAAGCTTCAGTATATAGTAAAGAGGAGTGGTTCTATGCACAGCAAATAGCCTAAGTAGAGACAGTGAAGGAAGGGCAAGAAAGGAAAGAGGTATTTAGATACAGAAAGAGCTACTAAAATGAGAGTTGTGTTCATAAATACCCGTAGGGCGATCCCCTGGGTGGACACATGGACAGGGACAGAATGTAAAATCTTTACATAGAGTTTAGCAAGATACTATGCCTTTATTTCAAAAATGTCAATACCCTGCCAATTCAGTGTACCCAAGAGGAAGTCTACATACACAAAAGAAACAAACAGACCAAACAAGCACACCATGAAATTACAGTTTTATCAGATAGAGCAGTAAGGAGTTTGTCTGAGGCTGTGTGCACGTAACAATAGATTTACTCTAAGGAGAAAGAGGGAACTGACAAATCACTTGCAGCCTCATTACAGCAGTCTTGCATCATAGGGAGTATTATATCCAGTTTGAAGAATGATGAAAATATCTCAGAGAAGTTAAGTAGCTTGCCTGGGGTCACACAGCTAGTAAGGGCTGGTGCTAGGTTTACAAGTCAATTTTAGTTTACCCCAAAGCCTTTGTTCTTTTCCCCAGAGCATTCGTATGGAGGAGGGAAAAAGTCAGGAAATGTTGAAAATTTTAATTCTCTTGATTTTTTTGTGCAATGTAGTCTGAACACTATGATAACATATATCATAAGTTTATGTAGTTAAGATTAAACTTAGAAAAAGAAGTTCGCTGTAACTTTATCATAACTAATGTCCACTATGACATGGAAAAATTTGTAAATTGTGCTTTTGAAAATACTTCTTGGTCACTTATTTAAGTTTTATGGGCTCCTACCATAACAGTGCATGGCTTTTAAAAGTCACTTTTTGTTTCTTTCCAAAATGCAGTTTTCTGTTAACTAAATAACTTGACATCATGGTTAGCATGCATGTTGTAAATCAGGCTAATATGCCGACATCCTCTTATCACACAAACACAGACCTTATAAAGGAACAACTATTAGGCAGAGAAAAGAGTTATCATCTATGAATTTACTGATCTTCACAACATAACTACACATAGAGCCACTCTGTTATTACAACCCACAGCAGGGTTCAAATGCCCTAAAGACAATGAGTTTCTCTTGCTAGAGCATCTGCAAGTATGAAAGTAAAACAGTGATGGTAGGTAGTCTGCCAACAAATATAAACAAGTGAGGATCAGAACCAAGAGCAGGAGTAGACATCAATGTTTGCCATAGAAAATGTTGAAGGGCATCTTCTGAAGACATAGCCCATGACTCCAAGAAACATAGACTCTATGCCAGGTATGCAGTACATTATACCCCCTCACGTTTTCACTGTCTGACAATGCTTAGAGAAGGCAAGCGGAGAAACAAGCCCATGCGCTGATCATTTCTTGCTACACAATAAAATATAAAATAGACTGTACTTCAACATTTAGCTTACTTTTAAACCTCATAGGATTCTTGAAAATTTAATACTAGATTGATTCAGCAATAAAACTTAACTCAGGCTCAAACCTAATATCTTACTAAATTTTACAACCTCTATGGGCTCAAGTAAAGAATATATATAGTCTTATTGGCAAATAGTAACATGAAGATACAACCCTTTTTAACTTCCAAAATGACCAAGCCATTCTCTAATTCCAACCAACCAAATGACAAAGATCAGTAACAAAAACTGCAGCCATACCCCATGGGGGGCTGTAATTTCCATGAAAACTGTTGGAAACTACCTAGAAATAAAACAAATGTGACCAAACAGATCTGTGTTCTTTGTATTTTACTTCAACAGGTATTTCTTTTAAAATTGCCAGGTTAATTAATTATTCTTACTAAAATAGAGAACTGTTCCAGTCTGTCCTTTCTACGTAATGTTTGCAGCATGAACAATAATCTGGAGCTTAAGATAATTAATACTATATATCCTTGCCTTTAAACAACACTGCTGTCAGCCACTGGGCTTTTAAATTAATAGGCTCTTCAAAGCTATAAATCAGAAACCGTGATAATTCTATATAATATTTCTTAAAAGGCACTTACCCTTTGGAAGAAAAACACACCTCTGGCAGCAAATTGCCTGTTAAAATAAAACATATCATTTGTTGGTATCCAGTAAATAATATAAAGGATGATGCATTAGCACGATTACAGGGCAACTTTAAAAACTTTTTCTGATCTCATTTAGCTTCTTTTTTACTAAAAATTAAAATCACCTCCTTGGTTGTAATAATTAAATGCTTTTCTGTTCAATGCACGTGCACTGAAACCACAAAAGCTAATGAGTTTCATGTCTGAGTGCAAAAACAGAAATTACACGGCACATTATCCAGGTCATGGGTGTAGATTCCAGCATATTCCACTCACTGAGTATAATGAAAGCATATAAATGAATGCCTATACTAGAAGTTCTCAGGGTTAGGTGTCACAGAGAGTTTCATTTCTACCAAATAAAAATAAAATACCACCTGGTAGACGTTATTAATATGTGATCTACTCTTTTTAAGTATTACATTAGTTATTTGAGTTTCTTATAAACTTTTCACTGAACTGCATTAAAGTCTGAAAGATTTTTATTTACAATGCCTCACAAATATCGCTGAGATGAAATGAAGTCAAGTCATGTTTCCACACAATACACAGCAAAAATTGAACTTGAAAGAAACTGGTTTGAATCAATATAATTCCTAATCCTAATCAGAGGCAAGGGAGTGATACGTTGGGATACAGTAGGACAAACAGTAGCGGTAGAAGAAACTCTTTTAATCATACTTTCTTTCCCATAGGATCCGAATTTGTTTTCTCAGAAGGGAAGACTGAAAATATCAAGAATCATTTCCTCGGGAACTCTGTTTGCATAAGTAAGACTACACAGACACATTTTTTCTTTCCCAACTGTCTGGGTATGTCACAAATGCTGACATTCAGCTGCCTCAAGTTACAGAAAAAACAAATTTTAACTGAGTTTTATTGTATCCTCAAAACAAATTAGATCCAAAGGCTTGCAAAATTGGTACCATTTAGATACTGATTTGTAAACAGAAGTAACTCCTGTTGTAGATTCATCTGAGTTCACTTGAGTGTTAAATTGTCAGGACAGCAAAATCGCTTTTCGTGCTGGTCCTAGGTGGACTCTCTAATAAGATGTGGACAGAGGGAGGGATGCTCAGAGAAGGATGGAGGGCTGGCCTGGAAATGCTCCTAGCTCTTTGGGATAAGCGGTGCTCCCAGAAAGACTTTCTTTCTTTCCGGTGCCCTGCTCTCTCTTGCTGCTCTGGTCTGCCCTATGAAAACATCAGGCCCAATTTCCTCTCTGAAGGTGTCCTCCCAGCCATTAAGGGCAAAACTGATTAAGAGTAAAGGAAACAATTAATGTAAATATTCACCTGTCCACAGAGATGATTTCTAGATGTCTCTTTGCTTTGATATAAATAGAAACATTCAGGACAAAAAAATATTTTTCAAGTTTTAGTCCTCTTAATTCTGAAGGTAAACTGTTTACTTTCTGCCACAACCACTATAGCTAAATTCCCACACTGTCTGATGATGGCGGTCACTTTAGCTTGCTACCGGTCTCCACAATTCCATTACTATCCATACACCTGACCCAACCCTAATCCATTATCCACGCAGATGTCAGAGTATTCTTTTTAATAAGAAGTAGATAAAATCAGAATTCAGCCTTCCTTAAATATTGCAGTATTTTTCTTGTTATCGCTTTAGAGTGAATTTGAAAATCCTTGACCTGGCTCCCAAGGCTGGCTGTTCTGAACTCTGCTGACTTCTCTCGTCTAATTTCTCACAACACCTCCTCTCTCATCCTACGGCTGACATTGGACTTTTTTCGGTTCCTCAAATTAGCTCCCCCTCTTTCTAGTCTCATGGTCAAGACCTTAGTAAATGTGAAAGCTGAGAAAGCCCTTTCTATAGAGGTGAATTACATAGGTTATATAGTTATATAGGTTATATAGGTACTCTTGACCTAACTTATGAATCTCGAAACTTCCTTCCTTAAGAGTCTTCCCATGAATCCTAAACTGGATTCTTTTACAATCTAGTAATTATATTTTGTCGTTTTCCCCTTGCAAGCATTGCAGAGAGAAGTTTTGAGCTCTGCTTAGTTCCCCTATGGATGGAGAGAACATTACATTTATTGTGTAAACTGAGAGACTTTGAGACTGAAAGAAGGCATTAAGAAGGTGAGAAATTGACATTAGGGGAGCCATTTTAAAGCAGAGCCAGAGCAGCCATTCCAGAGGAAGAGGCCTTGCTCATCTTGTTCCTTGAACCTTGGACTGGGCCAAAATAGCAATTGTTTGACCAGCAATAGTTTGAGAAGTCAACAGGAGCACAGCATCCTGATCACAGGACTGATGACTGCGGACCTTCTGAAGGTAGGATCAATACCTAATCATGTGCAGCCAACGGCGGCTTAGCTTGTCAACACCACTGAACGCTTCTTGAAAACATCTCACCTCATCTTCCTCCTTTTCTCCCTAAAATCCCTGAGCCCCTCTCCTGTAATCAGGACCCTATTTCGGTTTCTCCCTGAATGGCAATTCTTTGATCCCAAATAAACGCTTTACCTCTTAAACTGGTGTTTTGTTTTGTTTTGTTTTGTTTTGCTGAGGAAGATTTTCCCTGAGCTAATATCCATTGCTAATCTTCCTCCTTTTGCTCAGAAAGATTCTCCCGGAGCTAATACCTGTGCCAGGTATGAGTCACATGGCTACTAATGAGTGGTGGTATTCTATGCCCAGGAATCAAACCCAGGCCACTGGAGGAGAGTGTGCTGAACTTAAGAACTAAGCCATGGAGTCAGTCCCATGGTTTCTGATTTTTATACATTGGCAGTAGACTAGATCCCAGTACCCTCTATATGATCCAGGACTAGTCTGAGCAAACCCAGGCGTATGATCAACCACCCTGTGGAGGAAAAGTTAGCATTTATGTGGATGCTAACAAGTTTAAGGCTGCCCAACTTTAACTGAAGGGATGACAAGCAAACAGTTGATAAGCTTTAAAAGCTGATGGTTGCTCACGTAACGTTACATAAAGTTAAAGTGTGAAATATCCTCAGTGTTCTTTTTCTATACTGAACAACTATAATAACAAAAAAAATCCCAAACATAATAAGGTAAAATCAAAACAGTATGCAATGAACTTATAAGGGTCTCCACAGCTGGACCACAGCCTAAATCATGGCCACTGATTAAATGCTCTCCGGGCTAATTTCTGGGCAAGCCAGGAGCTGCCGTTTCTCAGCTTCTTCATCAGCTTTTTTCTCTGCCACCAACACATTCACATTCATCAGCTTATTTCCAACCAAGGACTGCGGGAACTGACATTACTCTTCCACTCGAATGCACTGATGATGGTCTGAATATGAGGATAGCAGAAGAGAGGTAGACATTCTGACTTCTAAGAGCTTTCCATCCTCTTTGTAACTAGATCAACAGAAAGTCCTCTTTGAGAACATTTTAGTGTGAGGAAGAGTGGTAGACTTCCCTTCAGATGACCAGCTTTCAAATTAACTCAACACAGAGATGGGTAAGTAAAGAAGAAGTGAATACAGGGGCACTGGGGTCCTTGAAATGGGCCACCTTTCTTTTTACCTGTTTAGTACTCTGATTCAATTCATCTTCTTTGGTGAGCGTGTTGCACATGTGCTATTGGGTGAGCAAGGTGATTTATTTTTCCTTCTTTGGAGGTTAAAATGAAAGTGTGAATCTTGAGGAGTGACCGGGAGTTAATCAGACAGTGGCAAATGAACAGACAAAGGCCAAAGACATGGGGAAACCTGGCAGCCTAGAGTCTTACTAAGCAGGTCACTTCAGCTGAATTAGAGGAAGGCTTTGTAGAAAGACAGGAAATGATGCTGAAGGTGCAGGTGCTTACGCTGTGTTAAGATGTTTCCACTTTTTAAACTGAAGGGTATAGAAGATTTTAAAAGGAGGGTTGATAACATATTTTTGATTTCAGTAATCAGATTAGCAGTATCGTGGATGGTTACAATGGATGAAACAGTTAAGAGACATTTGCAATAATTCTAATCGGTGAAAAACTTGACTGAGACAAAGGCAAGTGAAGATGAAGAAAGGAAGAGATACTCAAGATCTTTAAGAGGTATAATTGATACATAGTTTTGACCATCTGAGAACAGAGGGTTACAGAATATCTTTCCAATGTTTGGCTTGAGTGACTAAAGCACCAATTAGCAAATTAGTGATCATAAGAGAAAGAAGAAGGATGGAGAATGAGAGAAGGGGAGGATGATGAATTTATTTTCAGATTTTTAAAGTTTCAGATTTTTGAGGTTCAGCAAGAGACTCAGCAGACTGGGCTCACTTTCATATACATTACTCTAATTTTATAATTGAGGAAATTAAAACTAAGAGATATATTTGCTATCTTAAGGTCATACAGCTACTACGCGCTAGAGGAAGGATTTTATTTCCACTTCCTTGACTCCAAATTCCCTTCCTGGTATAGAACTTGCCCTTTGATTTTGTAAATTCACGCCTAAATACCACAATTTCTTCATCTGTAATACAAGGCTGGTATCTATCCCTTTGATTATCTGAAAGAAATGTTGTGAAGTTAAGATTTAGTAAACAAAAGCGGAAATCTCTCAAGTGAAGATTTTAGTTCCCTTGGTGCAAGATTTTTTCGAAACCTAACTAATAACGGGCAACTACTTGTCAAAAAAAAATGTAAATGGTTGTGCAGCGCTGCCCTACCATTCCAAATTGATTCCACTTAATTAGGGGACGAAAAACCATGTCCACGTCTACGTTGGTGAGGACAGTGGATATGGAGCATGAAAAGAGACCAGATGGCTCTTAATGTTGAACTGGCTACCTAGCAAGACATTTACTTTGAATGTTTTTCATTTCTCTGTTTCAGGCTGGCCTTTAATATTCTCTCAATGTAGATTTTTATTTGCGCATTTCATGGCTGCTATGTGAATCTGCCACTCCTGAATATGTTGAATCTTAAACGTTTTGTGAAAATTAGTACGGTTCTTTATGGTTATAAATAACAAATGTATTCTTTTTTGATAGAAAGGACAATTAAAGGGCTTTTTAAATCTTTTTATTCTTAAACTTTGTTCATATTGATTTATTTGGATTGTTAATCATCACCAAACATAAAAGATTATCTCAAATAAGAGCATGTCATGTAATGTCTATTTTGCTCTTTGCTGGAAATGGACCATTATGCTGCCAAGATATGTTGTTAGAGTAATTTATTTTCCTGGTTTTCACCCTCCCTGCCTCTACTATGCAGAGATATGCTAGTGTATTCATCTAAAGTCTTGCATTTTCATAGAGGATAAAAAAAAGAATTTGCCATGCATATCATAAAGCAGAAATATTATTTATCACTGAAGTTAGTGAAGGGTTGAGCCATGCTTAATTGTGTAATATATACAGCAGTAAATCCGCTTGTGGAATTTTAAAAAGTTGCATGCAGATAGAAAGGATTTGTTACTTTAAAGGTATAAAGCCCTGTAAAAAGTCAATTACATAGTATTTATCAAAAGTGAATGGATAGAGATTAAAGTTATTGACTTGGGAGCCATACGGCCTGGGTTCAAAGGGCACGTCAACACTTGTTACAGTGTGACCTTGGACAAGTTACTTCTCTCTCTCTGCCACTATTTCTTTAAATGTTAAAGGAGGAAAAAAATAATCACTATCTCATAGAATTATTGTGAAGATTAAATGACTTAGTGTATACAAAGCTTTTAGAATATGGCTTAGCACATAATTAGCCCTCAATTTATGTTAGTTCTTATGATGATTTGAGTGAATCTATTATTCTACTCTTTGGTATAGTCATTACCAAATGATATTATTATAAAGCTTAGGCTTTGCTAAATATGAAATATCATAATGCCTCAATTATCCTGAACTCAGCAGAAAATCAGAAAAAATATGAATAGCAAATAGATATTATGAATTCTATGCACCAAATCTTAAGCATGTTGGCCATACAGAAAAGTCTCAGCTTTTTTTCAGGTCTGGCAATGTGCTACAAGTGATAAAAAGATAAACAAGAATCTTTACCCTTAAGCATCATGTAATCTGGTTGGACAGTAAATATGAATAAATATTATAAGTATTAGGTAATATGGGATTATTTCTACAAGGAGTTTACAAGAGCAGAGAGATGGTGAAGTCATGTTATTTTTAGCAGAAATGCAAACTTCTGGAAAGAATTTCCATGCTGTATCATTTTATGTGGACCCCGTCTGCTCTTTGACAGTCTTTTACTCTAGAATTATGAGCTCTTGTCTCTCCACTAGGCTTCAGTATCAGTCTTTCTAATGGTGAACGCCTCATTTCTAATTATTTGTATTGCTGAAAATCCAACCATTAATGTAAACAAAATTTACTGAGTACCAACTAAGGTGAAGCACAGGAAGATACCCTCGTGCAGCCTTAATTTGAGTGACTCGAGCCTAAGAAAATGAACAGAACAGTCCTAGATACTGTGAAGAAAGTAAAACAGTGTGACATACGGTGCCAGTGGGCGGGAAAGGCCACTTTGTTTGGCCATGAAAGTACACTCAAGATGTGACACTTGATCTGCTACAGGAAAGAATGACAAGCAGCAGTCAGTCTTAGGAGGGTCTGGTAACAGAGCCTTCCAGGGAGAAGGAAGTCCAAGAGGAAGGGCCTGAAGGGAGAAAGGAAATGATGTGATCTGCAAGGAGAAATCCTCTCCAAGTGAGAAGGCTTGTGAATAAGACCTGGGAGAGGGGAATTGGAACAGATTTTGATTTAAGGGCTATTTTCCAAGTTCTAAGGGACAGCATTGAGGTTTAGGAGGAGGAGCGACATAATCTAATTTATGTTTTTAAAAGAATTCTTTAGCTGCTGTGTGAGAGGATAGCAGGGGTCAAGCTGGAGAGTAGTTAAGAGGCTACTGCAGTGGACCAAGCAAGAGGTGGGGGGGGGGGGGGTGCATGGTAGCTACCACGGGATGGAGAGAAATGGATGATGCCAGAATAACATTTGCAGGTAGAGCTCACAGGATTTGCTGATGGATTGGATGTGAGACTGAGAGGATGACAGGAATTAAGTACAACTCCTAGGTTTCAGGGGAGGCAAAACAGATTATGCTGCCATTAACCAAGATGGGACTGAGAGAAGAAAAAGCATAATTGGAGAGGAAAATAAAGATTTATATTTTAACCATATCAAGTGTGACATTTAAATGGTAATGTTGCATACGTGAGTCTAGAACAGAGTAACTAACGTGTTTGGGCTACAGGGTTTTTCAATGTCAACGTTATTCACTTTTAGGCCCAGATATTTCTTTGTTGTGGGGGTTGTCCTGTGCATGTGTATGCACTGTAAGATGCTTCACAGAATCTCTTGCCTCTATCTACTGGATGACAGTATCTGCCCTGCTCAGTCATGACAAACAAAAATGTCTCCAGATACCGCCAAATTGCGCAGGGGGGCAAAGTTGCTCCAGGTTGAGCATTACTGAGCTGGAAATATACATTTAAATATGAAAATAAAGATTGAATTTGACACTAGAGATATGGATGATCTCATTACAGAAAGAAGAAAAACATAGTAAAGGGCTCACCCCAGGGGACTCCAAAATTAGAAACTGAGCAGAGGAAGAGGATCCGGTAAAGAAGACAATTAGCTAGGAATTCAACCTGAAGAGGATGGTGGGTGGGAATCCTGGAGAAGCTGTTGCCAGCAGGAGAGAGTGAGCATGTGTGAGCATACGATTCACTTTGATTAGGCAAACAAGGACAGAAAAGTAATCACTTCCAGATGTGTGTCTATAGAGAACTGCCCTATAAACGTCACAAGGCTGCCTCAGCGTGAAAATTTCTGTAACCTTAAGTTGTTGTAGCAGGACATTTTGCCTGCACAAGGATCTGACAATACAGGGGGGTTGAAGGGTTATCAGCCTTTCCTCAGTATAAGTAGCTGTGTCTGAGGCTTGGTACTCAAGGGGCTGGATGCAAGTGAGGTTCGGTGTTAACACTCCTCCCATGAGTTTGCACAAGGGGTGGGGGTGCCTCCGGGGTCCTGAGCTCCCACTTGCCCTCATCCTACCATTGAATTAGAACGCCATACAAACATGTTCGATGCCTGGACTGCTGCTGAGCAAGGCAAGATTCCAGAAAAGGGCAAGTATTCCCGAGAGGAAAGTTATCATGAGCGTGGAAGGAGTCTGGGCCAGCAAACTGGTCTCTAACCTAAGGACAAAGAGTCAGTGGGGAGTGCTACCCTGGACCCAGCACGTTTCTGATATTAGAAACTTTTTGTCTGCTGCTCTGATCCTCTGCTCATTTGGGAAGGAGTTACTACGTGTGTGTGAACTGGATGAGCCACATTTCCAAAAGGCTGAGTCTCAAGGTTTGGGAAGCGGCAGACGGGGTCTTGCTTCATCCCCTCTTCCCACAATGCTCTAAATTCAAACACAGCACAAGGACAGCGGGAGTTGGAAGATCTTGGAGACTGTGACTTGGTGGGTTGGGGGTACTTGCAACTCAGCCAGCAGCAACGACAGCAAGTTCAGTCCTCCAAGCCCCTCAGAGGTGGTGCTGATCCAGATTTTCAGCTCCCTTGTGACTAACCTAGCTTGTGATGCTTGAGATAATGGAGCCCAGATAAGGAGGTGGATGCGTGTGTGAGCTGGTTAGAGAGGTAAGAGAGTGTAGAGACGTAAGAGAGTATAGAGAGGTAAGAGAGAATAGAGGTTGAAGAATTCAGCCACAAAGCAGCTTATATACTTTTATATATTTTCTTACTCCTGTAGAGTTAAATGTGCTGGGTCAAGGGATATGTAGACATAATTTCAATAGCTAAAGACAGATTACACTTTTTAAAAATTATAATAATTCATAACCTCACTAAGGAATTAAAGGTGTCAATTTCCCTAAATTTTTACTAGCTCTGGATGTGAACACTTTTTAATTTTGGCAATCCTGATGGGTGAAAAAAAACGCTATTTCCTTGTTGCTCTTATTTGCATTTCATGTCCACTATTGAAGACAAACTATTTATAGAAAGACTATTTGTATTTCCTTTTCTGCAAATTGTCTACCCATAATCTTTGCTTATTTTTCTGATAGACTCTTGGTCTATTTCATATTCATTTGTGGAAACTTTTTATATTAGAGACATTAATCTTTGTCATATTTCAAAAGATCATCTCATTTAATATGAGTGTATTTGTGCAAAACCGTTCACATGTCCCCATAAATCATTGATGCATGTCTCATATCACCTCCTGAAAGACTGAAAACTTGTGACACCTCCCTTATAAAAATTCGGGAATGGAACCCCTAGAAAAGACTGATATTCCTGTTAGTAAAACAGGTGGGTATCTGAATTCTTAAGATATAGGTTATTAAGAGGATTCATTTTTTAGAACAAGATTGGCAAAAAAAAAAAAAAAAGTAACATGCTGGTTGCTTTAGGATAAGGACCTAGCTCATCACTCCTCTGCTTTGAAAGGCACTTGGATCTTTCTAAACCGTCATAATGAGTTTCTTCATTTAAGGTAGATTTCCCAAACAAAATGTGTTCCCTGGGGTGTTACCGTGTGTTAAGGAAAAAAAAAGCCTGTGGCCAAATATACTTGGAAATGCTTTTGCACAAAGTGGTTTTATTGAGGGATTCCACAGACACTTTTAAATGCTAATGTTCATTATGAAACTCTAAGTAAAACTTGAATGTGCAGAATTCCCAAAATTATTGGACTAGAGCCCTTTGAGATTTCTCTTTCAAAGCATACCACTAGAACTAGTATTCATGAAAAAAATTTTTTATAAATGCTGACTTAAGGAAATATCTACACTTTTCCTTGTAAATGAATGTTTTTTCTTGTTTATTTGCCTTAGCACTGCCATCTTGTCACCACAAATCATTCTGGGACAACAGCAAACCTTGCATAAAATTACTAGTGGAAAATTTTTGAAAAGATTCATAAATTTACTGCAAGGTTTGAGTTGAGTTGGAAGAACCCAAATGTAGTTAGAATTTGCAGAGTGGTTGTGTGTGTGTGTACATATGTGTGTGTATGTGTGCGCATCACATCTCCATGAGGTTATGAAGAGAGATCCCTCTTTAAACTCAAAGAATATATGAAGTGATACTCACACAAAGATGAGAACTTAACTGAGAAGGCTTTACTAAAAAGGGAGAAAACAGAATATTGTTTTAAAATATTTTTAGTATTATTTTTGCTCATGCTACTGATAGATTTTATTTTTATTTAAAAATTTATCGTAAGCCTCTTATTTTTAGTTGGTAAAAATTTTCAAGATCTAACCTGAGGTCATTTGGTAAGTTATTAAACATAATTTTAAGATTTAGTTTTACTTTTTGCCGCTTAAATTCACATTTCTGAAGAGATGACGTAAAATAAGGAACTAATATGAGAGGATTATTATCAATCACCTATATTGACATGATTGTTCATTGTCCATTTAGTTAGCAGATATTATTGATAAATTATAAGTAAATCATGGATAATTATTCACTTCCGGGTTCCTAGCTTGCCATTTTACCTGTAGCTTTCAGTAATTACTGGTTCCTTCATTCTTTGGCACATAGGAACATTTCTTCTAAAAAGCAGGATTATGCATTGCCTATTAAAGTTATTGCCAGCATCTCAGAAACTGAAGTAAATGCTTTCACAAATAGCATTTCCAATGAATAATGCTGAAATCAGACTTTTTTTTTCATTGCAAGTGCCTGAAGTAGTTGGCTCCCTTCCCATCGGCTACTTTGTAACTGCGAATATGACAACATGATGGTGATTCACAGATGCCAAAATATGACGAGCAGAGCAAATCTGTGTTGCAGATATGATAAGGTGAGAAAAGCGGGACTCTGGGCCCCAGGTGATTTCCATGAAGACACCTACGTACGCGGGGCTCACTATCTATACCATGCAGCCGCCAACTCTAATAACTTGAGCAGGAGAGAAACACATCTAAAAAATGCAAATGGATGAAAAAATAAAACTGGGTTGCATAGTAACATCTTAAGCAGATTTGAGAGATGGATGTTTCAAAAGCCTAACCTACAGCCTTGGAAAATGCTTTTGGTTGTATTCAACACATATGGGACTAGAACCGAGAAAAATACATCGAAATTATGAATACTTTAAAAAACAACTTCTCCAATCCACCAGCCTTATACACAATGGAAATCAAGTAAAATAACAGCGTGTTTCGTGCTTTTTTCATAATATTTGGAAACATTTTACACGCATATATGCTCCATAGGTTAGGGGCTATAGCTACATCACTGGAACAGAAAAAAGAAATGGTGAACTTGTATCCTAGTAAGATCAGCTATACATTCATAAAAACTACTTCTCAGTCTTGCACTGTAGCATTCAGGAATAATAGAATCACAAATGATACAAGGCTGTATTTACTGGTTGTACATACACATTTATGTAGATTCCATGAATACATCCTGATTTCTGCCAAACCTGATAGGCAATTGAACTCATGCGAGCTCGTTTATGGTCAGAATTTACACCTAAAGTCAATCTTTCCCCTATTGAATGCAGAATAGGCTTTTATTAGACATAACATAATATAGATGAATATTAGAGTCATTTTACCAGAATGATGAGAAAATTAAAGACATTTTTATGTCAAACTATGAGCCTAAATATATTATTCAACATCACATTTGTAAATGAAAAAGGCAGTGTTTCCCTTAATTCATAGGTTATTGACATTATTTAGATGTATCTACACACATTCAGCTACAGCAGCATTTTTGAAAATTATTTGGTACAGGAAAAAAAGAATCTTAGCATAGATGCTCTCTTAATTGGTTTTCAAGGAATACTCTATGTCAATTTTTATGGCAAGCTATAGATAAATTATGAAGTTATTTAGAGGTGAGAAGCTCTCTGAGAGAGGGGGCCGTGTTTGTTTACCATTGTATACTAAACACTTCGCACGGTGCCAAATACATAGCACATGTTTAATAAGTATTTGTAGAATGAATTAATGGATAAAGAATTGAAGTCAATTGAAAAAAAAAGCAATGAAGCCTAATCAAAACATTTTACAAAACATCCAAACTCAACAATTTAAAAAAAAACACCAACTACCTTATGCCTAACTATAGAAATTAATGTAAAATTGGATTTTTGAGGGAAGGGCGTCAAAGAATTACTCAAAATATACCTTTATTATTTTTTTCCCCTTTCTAGGGTGGTACACAGGGGTAAAAAGAAGCCGTTACTATGTGGAAGCCATACTTTCAAAAGCGGTTTAAAAAAATAATCAAATTCTAAAATATAGTGCTACTTACAACTGTTGACACTTCTGTGAAGAAAGGCCTGTTCACCATCTGACTGCACCCCAACTAACAAACTGGCCTTTCTAACCCAATAGAAGATTTAATAACACCTCCATTAAGAAAAACACTGAAAATATATCATCACGAAATCAGTAAGGTTAAGAAGGGTCAAATAAATTATCAATAGAACAAAAGAAATCTTAATACTAATAACTTGATCAAAATATCGAAATTACAGGGACCGGCCTGATGGCACAGCGGTTAAGCTTGCACATTCCTCTTCAGCGGCCTGGGGTTCGCCAATTTGGATCCTGGGTGCGGACATGGCACTGCTTGTCAAGCCATGCATAGCAGGCATCCCATGTATAAAGTAGAGGAAGATGGGCACGGATCTTAGCTCAGGGCCAGTCTTCCTCAGCAAAAAAAGAGGAGGATTGGTGGCAGATGTTAGCTCAGGGCTAATCTTCCTCAAAACAAAAAATTGAAATTACAAAAAATGGCACCAAATAGGCTTAATTCTAGAAACAAATATGTAAAAGCTATTATGTTCATCTAATATCTATAGATCATAATAAAGGGACTAAAATGTACAAGGTAACACAGAATCCTGGGCAGTACCATGCTGAAAGGTTTGTTTGTTTGTTTGCTTAGTTTGAGGTATTGGTTGTAACTCTGATCTACTTCACCTCGTTAGATATTGACCTTTAACATCAACATAATAGACTTAATAATTTAATATAGCAAGGGAATATCATTAATATATGAGACCATTAATATTTAGCATGCCAATATAAGTTATTATGCCAAAGTGACCCAAAGGGAAAAGGGAAATGACTAGTGTGGCATGAAGTGTATGTCCAAAATAGCACTTCAGGAATGGCTCTCATTTGATGGGATTTGCAGCATGATTAGTTTCCTAGTAAATACAGGGGTGCATTTCTTTCTCTCTCTTTCTCGGTGTCTCTTTCTCTTTCCCACTCTCCCTCCCTCCCAACACTCTTTCTCCATAAAAGCGTATGTACCTTCAATGACTCTACAACGAATGCCTGAAACATTGAAAACTGTGCACACTACTTAATATTAAAAACTGTTCCTATGGGATACTTCTGTTAAATTTCACCTTTGGCTACTATGTCATAAAATCTAATTTAAAATCATCACAATGTGCATATGCACTGAGGGGAAACTGATGTACTGTGTAAGGGAAATCATTGGGATATACACATTGGGACTGGATTAGAGTACCCTTGAATGCCAGTCAGTCTAAGAATTTTCTACTTTATTCAAAAAGCAGTGGAAAATCATGGAAGGTTTTTGAGCTGGGTGACAAGGCCAATGTCATATGTAAGAAAAAATACTCTGACAGCAGAGCTTGGATCCTTCAGGAAGGAGAAAATCTAGGAACTGGGAAATTATTTAGGAAGCCCATTAAGTTGTGCACAAAATAGTACATGTGTCTATCATTACTGATCCAAATCAGATTTAAGATATTTATACGCTTTTGAAAATTAATCATTTAAAAATTTTGCCTAACATCACAGATGATATTAGGCATTAATTATGCTTCATATATCAGATGACTAAATGAATTAAAGAAGGAGTAATAATGTTGAAGCATATTTAGAACCAAAATATGCCTTAGAGGTTGCGAGAGAGAGAGTCTGTCAGAATCCTGTGAAAACTTGCCGAGTGCACTGAAAAATTACCCTCTAGGGAATTGCCTTCAGGCTGCATTTTCAGAAATTATATTCTAGTAGTGGTCAATTTTTCAACCCGAAGGGTGATATTTCTCTCCATAAATTTGAGTCCCAGTCAATATTTCTTATACATAATACGATCTAGGTATTTCTCAGTTAAAAATAACCAAGGTTAAAATGTCTCATAAATACATAGTATCATTAAACATCGGCCACGTAAGGTGAGAGCCGGTGCTCGGCTGTTGCAGCTGAGTATGTTATAGCCCTACTTGTCACTCTTTCTTCTCAGACAATTTCAACAAATAAACAGTGAAGCCCATTATTTACAGTTCCCACTGTCAGAAGCTGCCATCCTTATCTGTATCCAAATGCGAGAATGTACTAGTTATTTCTGTAAGGGCTACTTTTTATAATGTCAAAACATGCTGTAATTACAGTGAAGTTGATTGAATACAGGGGGATGATAAAGATAGGAATGGTTAAGTTTAGATTCATTCCAAATATATGTTTCTTAAGATTATAGCCCTAAATGTTTAATAAATCTGTATACTTTTTTCCCCTCATAAATGACAGTTCACGTCGGCTCAAGCTAGATTCTAGCACACAACTCTGCAGCCTCTGAGGGCACTGAAATTGTGTGAGAAGCTGCTCCAACCTGATTTGCAGTAAATGGGTATCTGATAGCGGCCCATTCTTCTTCTCTCATTCACTCCAACTCGGGGGCGGTCACTCATTCAACTGACATAAATCACTGCTTCTCTGTTACAGGAGATTTCATGTAAATATCTAGTACTTATTTGTCACCCATGCTCATTCTTTTTTTACAACTTAATACAATGCATTTAACTTGTTAGTGTTGCTTTGAACTCAAACTTTGGTCCACTACCGAACCTTTTTTCCCTACAAGCTGATCCTGCCTCACTACAACTCACCAGTCCCTGGACTTCTTGGTGATGTCTAGAAACTTGGAAATGTGCTGTTTTTGTCATTGCTTAAGTCCAGAGCACCAAGTTTTGTGAGTCTCCCATTTGCAGATTCTTTGATTTGCTTCTTCCTTCCTTTCCATTTTTACACTGGAATTCTTCACCCCAACCAACTGTAAGAGTCTTCCAGCTGTTTTCTCAGCCACCATCTCTCCTTGCCTGTCCACCTCGTTTGCTGCCACACCACTTCATCTTCCGAGTTATCATGACTTCCTGCTCAAGAAGCTAACACAGCTGCCTTCGGCCCTTCTTAGCTGTTGTTGGCATCCATGAAGGGTCTGACCCAAGAGAAGAGACCTGAGTGCGTCTGTGATACTAAATGTGCTAAGAGTTACCATTTACAATTAACTCTTTCTTTCTATTCAGGGTCAAAATAGAATAATAATATTAATGGACATTTCCTAATGAATCTCTAGGCTTTTGTACCTGTTCATTGTTCTGGTCAAAGGGATTTTCTCAGCTAAAATGTATTCCATTGAGCAGATCTACCTAATATATTATGGCCCTTGGAAATGATTATCAGAAATGGAAAATCCTTCATTTTTTTTTTACTGAGGAAGAAATATTTGTGTCGATGGTAGAAAATTTTTAACTATTTTCTCTTTTGAACTGAATTCCTTTTTAAAGAAATGTTAATTGGCTTTTAATCTCAATGCTTTATTTTCAATCAACACTGTAAACAAGGTCTGGCTCTGGGACTCAGTTCAGCCAATAATTTTATTTATGAACAGAATTTAAATGCATATGTGGCATATGCATCACCCATACATTTTCTGAATCTGTAATGGTTTCTGTCCTCTGACAACACTTTACTCATATGGTAACAGTGATCAACCTTTACTGAAGACAGAATTATGTACAGATATTGTGCTCTGTGACTGATCCACAGCATCCCATTTAAACCTCACCATAACCAGGTTAGGTTTAATAGATGAGGAAAATGAGCCTTAAAGAAGTTAAATAACTTGTCAAAAAACAGATGAATACATTTGTGTATCAGAATTTTGATAGAATCTTCTCCGACTTCAAAGCCCATGAATATAATCTCATGCAATATTGTCTTCCTCTGCTGCCAGTGTAACATTTATCACACTCAGTTAAAGATAACTACGTATATGCCGTCCCACTCCCGCGCGAGATGTGAACTTCTTAAGGGGTTTTGCCTATTAATCTTTAGTTTCAACAACACAATCTAATACCTATCTAGCAACCAGTCAAACATTGTTGAAATGAAGTACTTTATACTTTCTAAATTAGGATTCAAAATACCTATTTTTTTAGGTAGGGATATCATACCCCATAGGTTAAATATATTACATCTTAAATAATAGTTTATAAAAAACATATTTTAAAAGGTTTGATTCACAGAACACCAGATATCGTATGCATGTTGACCATTATTTTTTCTCTCTGAGAGACAGTGGTCCAAGTGCAGACTAAAGGGTGCAGCCTGTGTGACACTGGGACAATCACCACAGTCATTTTATGCCTCATTTGTAAAACACGGCAGATAACAGTAAAATGTTTGCATAGATTTCATGTGAGAATTAATACATAAAAAAGCACTTGTCAGTGCCTGACATATTGTTAACACTAAATAAATTTTAGCTATTATCATGACTTATATGCGTAACGTGTAGTAGTTTTAAAACATTTTGGTATCATGTAGATTTCATTTTGATTTTTATATCCTTAAAATTACTGACAACTCCAAAGAGCTTTTGTTTACATGGGTCTGATCTGTTGTATTTACCATATTAGAAACTCTAAAACTGAGAACATTTGAAAATATTAATCTAAAATAATATTAATAACCCTATGCATCTTGACATAAATGTTTATACAAAAACATTTTTAAAACAAAAAATAGTGAGAAGAATGCCATTATTTTATATTTCTTCAAGTCAACTTCTTCTTTATGATATCATATACCACGTAGCTTCTGGAAAACTCCTTGTGCACCAGTGAATGAAAAAGGTAAACCATGTCTTAGCATTATTATTGGATGTAGTTTTGAGCTTAAGCACTCCCTAAAAACAGACTGAGGAACCCTAGGGTCCCCCAGACCACACATTGAGAAGTGATGCTTTATAGAAAAGCTTCTGTAAGTGGATTGACCCTCTGGAACAAAATTGCAGAGGTTGCATAAATCTCATGGTTAGGGACACTAATGATTACTGCCAAGTTCTTCTTATTTCAGTTTATGTCTAATTTTGCATTCTCCAAGGTTTGGGATATAATAGTATTTACCTTGAAAGAAAAGATGTAGGTTTCTACCCATTAAGACAAAAACATTCTAAGGTAAGCAAGCTTTTCCTCTAAGCACATACTGTGCCATTCTGGATAGTTACCTTTGCTGTGTTTTACTCATTCATGTGCATAGAACCAGCTGTGAAAGCACAGAGTTTAAAACTAAACAGAAGAAAATCCAATTTCCATTCACCTACTTTTCTAGAAAACACTCTTAGGAGATACATAGCCACAATAAACGTGAAGGAAAAAAAAGGAAGAAAAATCTTTCCATACAGTATATTGCTTAGATATTTGGCTAAAAGCTTCTTGAATACTTTAGACTTAAAAAACTGATGACACAACGTAAAATAAACTAAAAAAATATTTTAACCAGAAAATAAATTGTTCCAGGGAATTGTTTTTAAATTACATTAAAAGAAGAGAAAAACATTTTGGTAGCTTATCTACCAGATTCAGGATGAATTTGCTCACTTTTCAACATTCTTTTCCATTAAATTAGATTACTGTGGTTTTGCGTGAAGCAAGGAAACCATTCCTTATTGTTTAAACTCTAAATATAGAAAATGTCATTTAAAATGTTTTAATTTACAAGAAAAGGGATACATGAGCTCTCTGGTGCTGAACACATCTGACTAGCGCATTAAAAAAGAAAAAAAACTACCACTGCCTAATACAATTGCGTCTCAATTATCTTTGTGTTTAAAGTCCCTAAAACAGGATTTAGTACAGTAGCAACAATAAAGCTAATGATATTTAGTGATTACGGTGCCATGTGCCAGACACTGTCCCAAGCACCTTATACACATTCACCAATGTGTAACTGATACTCTGTGGTAGTTGTTCCTAACCTCATCACACAGACCCATCAACGGAACCATAGAGAAATTAAGTAATTTGTCCAAAGTCACCGAGATCATAAACAGGGAATCAGAGTTTGATCCCAGGCAGCCTCTATTGAATGTGGGCTCACCACCACTAGACCATATTGCAAGACTTGGGAAAGAGTGAATACATCAACGAGGGAATTAAGTTCATGTCATTTGCCTTAAAATTTTAACATAAGCTTGTTTTCTCTGTATAACTTACACAAGAAAACCGTTGATTTATTAGCAGAATAGTAATTAGGATTTGCCAACAAGACAAGAATAAAATTCTAAAGGCAGCCTACTCATTGGCTACTAGATGAATTGAGAACCGGAAAATAATGCTGTATTTCTAGTGGCATGACACAACTTTCATCATAATTTCATCATAATTTCCCCCAAACTTTCCTCTCATTTCCTTACATTGCTCAACCAATAGGTTGTAACCAAAGGATTGTCTTGATTACTCAGCTTAGGAGTTTCGAATTCAGTGAATTTTCAATAAACATATGGCTTTATCGTTCACTAGACAGCTCCGCTTGAAATTCCCACTGGAAGCTCTTTTTTTCAACATTTTTACTGTGGAATTAATCATTTTGCTCACCACTTCTTTCTTCTTCTCTATGCCAGTCTCTAAGAATAGTACCAACTTCAAAAGAAATGATTTTGCCAGAAGCCTGGGAGTCCTCTGTGGTGTGTTTTTACCACCTCATCCTCCCGATCCAGCTAGGCGCTGAGTCTTGAATGCTACCTGTTAAACAGTTCTAGGCGTATCATCCCTGCTCCATCCTCACTGCCTTTGTCTCAGTTCAGGCCCCATCACTGTCCCTCCCATACTCAGGCAGCCTCTTAGCTGGCATCCTCCTCTTCATTCTGGCTTCCCTCCAACATCTCTCCAGGCTGATGGTGTCCATCACCAGAGTAGATCCTTCCAAATTATGTCTGATCATGACCCACCCTATTTAAAATCTTCAGTGTCTTTCCATATTCACAGGATGAAATGAAAACTCTTTAACCTGCCATACAAAGCCAGATGCAGTCTGCTCCAGTCTACCTTTCTCTTTTCAGCTTTAACCCACCTCCTCTCCTCCCTTGAACGTATGAACTCTTCTCTAGCCATTCTGCAGTTTTTGGAAAGCACAACGTACACCCCACATATCATCCTTTTGTATGCCTGGGACTTTGCCACCCAATTTCTCCACCTGGCTCCTACTTACTTTGTACAATACATCTCCTCATGGAAGCTTTCTCTAACCTTTTATTCCTCTGCCTTTGGTCTTCCTCCAGGCTTACCTTAGGAGTCATATATCCCGATGGCAGTCAGCCCTAACGTGGACATGGGGCTTGTTTCTCTGTTTACTACTTTTTCTCTCCATTTAATGGAAGGGAGGGTAACAAACTCCTCTTTGTATCCCCTGTGACTAGGATAGTACTTGACATAGGGTAGGCATTCAGTAACTACATTTCTTTTTCGTTTTTTTTTTTTTTTTAAGATTGGCCCTGAGCTAATATTTGTTGCCAATCTTCCTCTTTTTGTTTTCCTCCCCAAAGTCCCAGTAGATAGTTGTGTATCCTAGTAAAACATTCTAGTTCTTCTACATGGGTTGGCGCCACAGCGTGGCTTGATGAGCGGTGTGTAAGTCCCCACCCAGGACCTCAACCAGTGAACCCCAGGCTGCCAAAGCAGATGTGAGAACTTAACCACTTGGCCACGGGGCTGGCCCCAAGTAACTATATGTTTAATGAAAGTCAACATGATAAAAAAACTTAACATTGCTTTCCTTTCCCTTTGCTATACTTTAAAAAAGAAAATAAATCTTTATATTGCCTGCCTAGTAATATGTTTTATTAGCTTAATTAGTGACGCTAACTTTGAATTCTTAAAGAGGTATAAATAATTAACTCTTTGAATAAAAAAATCAATCAAGTTTTAAGTTTAGTTTTGGATAAATTAAAAATATTACTTTTAAAAACTAGCTCAACTGTAATAAATGGAAAAATAAAGCAGAACCCTCATTTCTAAGTTCAAATGAAATTACTGGAATTATGTTTTTTTTTAATGCAGTACCCTCTGCTCCCTTAACAGCATTCTCAAAGAATTCATTCATCAATGACTCTTGAAAGAAAAACGTTTGCTATGGTTTAAAAAGGTCTGAAATAGCATTTACTCATATATTTTAAAAATTTGGCTGCAATGGTTAGAGTGTTCTTGGAAAATTTCAACCCCTCTGTTGTGGTGATAATGACACAGGGCTGAGATCATTGGTTCTAAAGTTAGCCTTGCCTGGATTTAAGTTCTAGTTCTCTGTGACTGCCTAACGGTACAATCTGTGGGAAAATTAACCTCTCTGAGCCTCAGTTTATTCAGCTGTCACACTGGGTTAACAATACTCTCTACCTTTTAGGTTGTTGGGAGACTGATAGAAGATGCAGTATGAATAGAATTAAATGCACCGCCAGACATGCTAAGCTTCTATAAATGATTCCATTGTTGATTTTATTACCATTTTTTTTTTTTTAAAGATTTTACCCTTTTCCTTTTTCTCCACAAAGCCCCCCGGTACACAGCTGTATATTCTTCGTTGTGGGTACCTCTAGCCATGGCATGCGGGATGCCGCCCCAGCATGGCTTGATGAGCAGTGCCATGTCCGTGCACAGGACCCGAATCAACGAAACACTGGGCCGCCTGCAGCGGAGCGCACGAACTCAACCACTCGGCCATGGGGCCAGCCCCATTTATTACCATTTTTTATAACTTTAGTATATTTACAATTGAAACTCCTTTGGAACACATCCCACTAAGTTCTACTTTATTCATAACCCACATGTGGCTGGCAGCTCTCCTGAGCTGTAGCATTATCAGCCATGTCTTAAGAGGCATGGAAGTGGTTAGAGCATCTGGCTCTTCAAAACCAGCTGGCCTGTCTCATAAACCCTACTTCATGTGGTCCAGATTTCCAAAGTCAACATGACACTCATAGGGGATTCAAGAAGACAGTGCTGGCACTGAATAACCAATAGTTCATGAGTCCACAGGGTCACAAGTCACTGTCTTTCTCAAGATGGTAAACTCTTGATTTAACAGCAACTGCTCTTGCCTGAATTGCTCTAGCAAGACTTTCAGAGGTGAGTTCTGTACTTAATACTTGTGTAGAAGCACATGGTTGGTGGTGCCTGCACAAGGAATGAGTTGACTTCTAAAAGGATAAAGACATGCAGATAGTCGTGATAAAGGCCAGGATGGGATAATGAGGAGGACCGCCAGGCAGGTGCTTTGCAACTAGGATCACACATGACTCTTGATTCCCAATAGCTGGTATCAGAGCCAAAGAGAAGGACTAAAAGAACACCAAAGAGAGGGAAGATATTTTGTTATTCCACAACACTTGACACTTCTCTTACTGTCCATATCACATTTCTCCTTCTATTAAACTATCTGTGCAACTGTTTTATCAACTCTACTTTGATTGTGAATTCCATAAAAGTAGATTTTATGTCAAATGCTGCTATGTATGTAAGGACTGACAGAGAATTTGCCAAAGGAAGATGAATAAATCATTTCCTAATACAATGTTCACATCCAAACACATCTTAAAATGTTAAATTCTGATATATGTATTAGATATTAGACATCAAGCAAAGTAAATATGAGTATCAACTAGATAACCACAATAGGCAAAGCCATTTCAATAATAAAAGAAGACTGTTACAATTTATATTTAATATAGAGGTTAAAAGTTCTAGAGTAATTTCTGGTTAAATGTTCTGGAGTAATTATCCCTTGTCTTTGGTATTTGATCAGAATAGGTGGAAATAGTCTCTTAAATAAACTTGTAGGTAACTGTGTCTCCAAGACTCCATTGAAGCTATTAGAAAGTAAGGGGTATGATCAAAATGAGATAAAATACGAAATAAAATAGGCAGGATAGAAACCTATTCGCAGAGAACTCACCTCTTCTGAAGAGCATGTATGAAAAACTAGGTGGATCATATACCTAATGTCATTTTTGTTGGCAGCATTGATTGACTAAGCATCTTTAGAGAAGAAATGAGAGAAGTGAAATGTGTGAAAAAATGTAATGAGATCTATACAATGCCTAAAGACTAACTGGATTTATAATCTAAATTAGATGAACAAGGTCTACACTCAATGGAGGATTCAACTAGGTAAGATCAATTACAACAACTATACACTTTCAACAAGCTACAAAAGGACAAAAGTATATTACATCTACACTACATGTAACTAAACTTAATTCATATTTCAGGACAAGATTCCTGGGAATAGTAAAAATCTGACAACAGTAAAGAATTAGTTTGGGATTTCATGGACACTGTTTTGATGAATGTACTGAAGTTCCTAATAGACATTTATCCATAAAAAATACAGAGCTAAATTATAAGCAATTCTTTCAGCTCAGTACAGCTAGATAAAAGAGCTGGCCAATTGTTTTGCTTGGTTAATCACCTTTTTATGCTTTACTGAAAGGAATTAATGGGAATTACATCCTTTTCATAGGCAGAAAATTGTCTTTCACTTTATTTCTTATTATCTACATAAGTGATAATCACTAAAAATAGTTGGAGGCTTCTCCTGTACTTAGAGAAACCAAGAGTACATGTTCAGTTGCATGTGATTCTTTTAAATTGATCCTCTATGTCTAACAGGATTTCAATTAGATATCCAATATTTATATCAATTTGTTAGAAAAGAAAAGATTCCATCTGTTGACAATAAGGAAAGGAAGGAAGGAAAAGGAAAGAAACAAGAAAAGAGAAAGAAAAACAAGAAAAAACTACAAACATTAATCTTTTGGGACGCAGTTTTAATTGTTTGCTATGTCTTTTACAGAAGAAACTAGGGAATAGTATTATAATAACTAAAGAACAGGAAATTGATAGAAAAATAAATTTCAAGATTTTTATGTATTCATTCTTAAAACAAAGATCTCTGAATATCTATTTTATTGAGCTAAATTACACACATATTTATACACATCAGCTAAAGCTTTACATAATTTAGCAATTTGTTGAATTTATATCCCTAACAATGGAGAGCACAGTTCTTCCTTTCTATGTAAATCTCAGAAATATGAACTTAAAACAAAAAAGCAATAAATGTATAGAAATGAGATTATGCTCTTGCAGTGGAAATTGAAAAAGCTATTCACCAAGTATTAGTTAAAATTTTGTGCACTTGTATAGATTTCTATGTCTCTTTTGACTACAGAATTCTATGAGCCTTTAGCCACTGTAGGCAAACAATTAAAACACTTACATAATGTGGAACAATATATTTAGAACTTGAATAACTGTGAACCACAGTAAGAAATATAATGTACATTGCAATCTAATGCATACATATTATAAAAGTTTTATGAAACAATATATACCCTTATCAAGTGTAAAGGATAATATTTTTCATTTCTATATATTCTATTTTAGTCTAGACTAAACTATTCCTTTTTTTTAAGTGAATAAATTCTTTCACAACTGCATTAAAGGTATGTGAACTCAATGAGGTCTGAAGTCCATTTACGAAGGCAATGCGTTCTCTTTGTAAATGTAAAGGTCTGCAAAAGCCAAAAAAGATAAGAATATGAATTAAAATCTTATTCCAAACGCAACCTTCAGGTACTTTGCAATACAGAAAGAAATGTTAATTAGTTATAAAAATAACAAGAACTTAAAAGAGCTTTTTTAAAAAAAATCTGGTAAGCATTTATGTAAAGCTTACTATGTGTCAGGCATTGTCCTACATGCTTTGTGGATATCATCTCACTTAGTTCTTCTATCAAACTCATGAAGGTCTCCATTCGCATATGAGGAAACTGAGGTACAGAGTGTTTACTATCCAAAGAGCTGTCTATCAACGGAGGCTAAGTTTGCTAATAGGTATTAGCAACAGGGACACCTGGTGGTGAACATTGAGGACTCTGTCACAAGGAACATCCAGAGAAGGCCTAGGAAATCAAGACACTGGCCAGGACAGAAATATAGGGAGAAAATTATCATTATAAATTAACCCTGGTACTAGGTAGGGGTTCTTGGAGTTAGGTATATGACATCAATCATATTCTTGAGGGAATAGGGTCCCAACAAACAACAATAGTAAGGATCATTAATGTCTTCCACTGGTTTCGAGGATTAGCCTGGAGGGTCAGAAGAGTTGGGTTTAAAATGCTAACGTGTATAGTAATCAAAACAGTATGGTATTGGCATAAAAACAGACACATAAATCAGTGGAACAGAACAGAGGGCCCAGAAATAAATCCATGCATATACGGTCAATTAATTTACAACAAAGGGGCCAAGAATACACAACAGAGAAATGACAGACTCTTCAATAATTGGTGTTGGGAAAACTGGACAGCCACATGCAAAAGAATGAAATTGAACCACTACTTTACATCATACACAAAAATTAACAACATAAACTTAAGACTTGAACATAAGACTTGAAACCGTAGAACAACTAGAAGAAAACCTAGGCGGTAAGCTCTTTGACATTGGTCTTGGTGATGATTTTTTGAATCTGACACAACACAAAGGCAAAAAAAGGAAAAATAAACAAGTGGGACTACAAACTCAACAGTTTCTGCCCAGCAAAGGAAATCATCAATAAAATGAAAAGGCAACCTACTGAATGGGAGAAAATATTTGCAAATCACATGTCTGATAAGAGCTAAAATTCAAAATATATAAAGAACTCATACAACTCAATAGCAAAAATACAAACAATCTGATTAAAAAATAGGCAGAAGATGTGAATAGACATTTTTCCAAGGAAGACATACAGATGGCCAATAGGTGCATAAAAAGATGCTCAGCATTACTAATCATCAGGGAAATGCAACTCAAAACCACAGTGAGATATCATCTCACAAGTGTTAGAATGGCTATTATCAAAAGAACAAGAGGTAAGTGTTGGTGAGGATGTGGAGAAAAGGGAACCCTAGTGCACTGTTGGTGGGAACGTAAACTGGTACCATCACTATGGAAAACAGTATGGCGGTTCCTCAAGAAATGAAAAGTAGAACTACAATATAATCTAGCAATCCCACTTCTGGGAATATATCTGAAATAAAATCACTAACTTGAAAAGATATATGCACACCATGTTCATTGCAGCATTATTTACAACAGCTGAGTTATGGTAACAACCTAAGTGTTCACTGATGGATGAATGGATAAAGAAAATGTGGTATATGTATATAATGGAATGTTACTCAACCATAAAAAGGAATGAAATTTTGCCATTTGCAACAGCGTGGATGGAACTTGAGGCCATAATGCTAAGTGAAATAAGTTAGACAGAGAAAGACAAACACCATACGATCTCACTTACAGACGGAATCTTAAAAACAGAAACAAAAACAATTGAGCTCATAGATACAGAGAACAGCTTGGTGGTTGCCAGAGGTAGTGGGTAGTGGGTAGTGGGTAGCGGGAAGGGGGTAGGGTGTAGGGGGTAGGAGTGTGTCAAATAGATGAAGGGGGTCAAAATTGCAAAACTCCAGATATAAAATAAGTCATGGGGATGTGACGTACAGCAAGGTGACTATAGTTAATAATACTGTGTTACATATTTGAAAGTTGCTGAGAGAGTAGATCTTAAAAGTTCTCATCACAAGGGAAACATTTTGTGTAACTGTGGTAAGGGATATTAACCAGACTTACTGTGGCGATCATTTTGCAATGTATACAAATATAGAATCATTATGTTGCATACCTGAAACTAATAATGTTATATGTCAGTTATACCTCAGTAAAACAAAATTGCTACCGTGTGAGCTTTGGCAAGATTTTGCCTCTGATTCTTCACTTGTAAAAGGGTATAATAATACCAACGTGTATATTATTGAGGATTAGAATGAAAAAATGAATGTGAAGTGTCTAGTAAAGTATCTTGTACATAATAAAACAATTATAAATGCTTTACAAAATTATTATTTTTTTCTCATTATTGACAATATTATTGTTTATGTTCTTTCCTCCTCTCTAAAGCAAGACCAGGATCTAATTGTGAAATGAAACTAAATGTACAGGGAGAGGATAAATGCCCCTGGGTTGAAGCAGAGGAATGAGAAGCTGACTGCTGCATGTATTTATGTTGTGCCATGACTAACTTGAATTTTTCAGTTGAGAAAACATTTTTAAATTTTGACTTCACATCGTGTCTGCTTCCACCTGCTTTTGAGCATGTTATTAAATATGCTTGGCAAGAATGAAAGATAAAGGTCATCTGACTGCCACTTCCTAAGGAGAGAAGGTGAAAAAACCCTAAATTGGTCTATTTAGCTAAAATTGTCAGGTTGGGGGCTGGCCTGGTGGTGTAGTGGTTAAGTTCATGCTCTCCGCTTCTGCGGCCCAGGGTTTGTGGGTTCAGATCCTGGGCAAGGACTTACACTCTGCTCATCAAGTCATGCTGTGGCAGCGTCCCACATGCAAAATAGAGGAAGATTGGCACAAAGTTAGCTCAGCGACAATCTTCTTCAAGCAAAAAGAGAAAGACTGGCAACAGATATTAGCTCGGGGCCAATCTTCCTCACACACACACACACACACACACACAAAATTGTCAGGTTAATAGTATTTTATGATGTAAAGCTTCAGTTGTTTTCTTTTTTAAAAAAAATGAATAGAACATTCCTTAGCGCTTGTATTTCCAAACAAACTAGGAGTTCGGTGTTGACATCACACAAAATACACAGTCACACCTGTATTTAGTAAATCATTTTGATTTTGTGCCTATTTTGACAATTCTTTGAAAATTGATGAGTAATAAAGTAGTTGTACCCTTAGATTAGAGACAAAGGAGTGAAATTCAAGTGAAAAAATAAAAAAGATTTAAAAATATTACTCCCTTTATTTCTTCACCAGTGAACTGAAGATTTGATTAAGAAACGTGCCCATATCTCTAAGCAGAAAAGCAATAGTGGAAATAAATCACTGAGAAAAAAGATCAATACCTTTGAAAACATAATTAAAATATTCTGCAGCTAATAATCATGAAATGAAAGGCAAATGATATTCTGGGAAAATATTTGCAACAAATATGCTAATTGGGTTACAACATGTCTGCATATAAATTCTTAGAGGTAATGAAAGAAAAATTCTAACACCCCAATACAAAAATTGGCCAAAGAACGTGCACATGAAATAGCAAATGAAGAAATAAAAGTCTAAGAGTTTCATTTCAACCTCAATCAAGTAAACCAAAAGTAAACAAACAAGTTACCATTTTCCACCAAACTGGTAGGGTTTTTTTGAAAAGTTTTTTTTTGCTTTTTTGCTTTTTTGGAAGAGTCTGTAGGTTTGGAGAGGGTAGGAGACACATGTCCATACATCACTATGAGTGTATCTGAAGGGCAATTTGAAATATGTCTCAAAAATCTATAGAAGTCTGTGGAAGCTCACCAAAAAAAAAAAAAAGTTCATTAATTCAATCCTTTATCAAGGATTGATCGAACTACTTTTCTCTGCTATTTTCTTGACATCTTTTGGAAACCAGTTTGTGTCTAACTTTTAAAAATTAATTAAATTCTGTCAAAAAACAAATAGCACTTATATCTCATACAAAAATAAGTTTTATGTCATGCCAAACATTTTTTTAACATTTTAATTCCATTGTGACATTCTGGTGCCCCATGGATATAGCCATACAAGATCTGTATTACAAGACAAGCACATAATTTTCATTTCTTATACGTAACATGAAATTTATAGATCACTAAAAAGTAATCTTTGACACATTCAACTGCTAGAATACTCAGAAGTTAGATTCCAACTTAACATTTATTCAACTTCTAGGTTTTTTTTTTAAAGACAACACAAAAGCAGCATGCCTGCACGGTAAAGCTTCCTTTCTTGTGCTTTTCTCATCACAGAAGTTGCTGCTTCTCCAAGCTCAGAATGAATACTCATAGAGTAAAGCCAACACAGAGGAGTGATAAATAAATGCTCCTTTTTGTCAATGAAATTCATATTATATGATTTCATTTATTTGAATTTTAGAAAACCCCAAATTATAAAGATGAAAGCAAATCAATGGTTTCTGAGAGCAGAGGGTAGGTTGGGAACCAACTGCAAATGAACACAAGGGCCATTTTTAGTGGTGGAGGTATTCCAAAATTGAATTTTGCACAAATTTTCTATAACTCATGAACTTCAAACTTAAAGTGGGTGAATTTCATGCTATTTAAATTATACCTGATTAGTGCTGTTTGAAAAAATGAATTAATGTGTATTTGCTATATTTGTTGACATATTGACTTATTTCTGTGATACATTATGTTTTATAGTTATTGACCTTTCTTCCTTTTAATTGGGTAGATCAAATTATCCTTGGCTGGTTTAACAATATCTTAATTTATTCTACAGCGAAATGATTGAAATCCATAAAATTTTCAAATTTCCCATATAAACATCAATATCTTATCAAAATATACATTTTAAATGCTGAGACAGACTATAGTCATTTTATATTTTTATTTCCCTCTGATCACACAAAAAACATACTTATCTCATCCTCTGCCATGTTATGCTGTCTTGCAAAATCCAGATTATTAAGGAAAGAGTCTTTAAAATCATCATTCATTTAGAGAACAATGTATTTTTTCTCAATTCCTGCCTCACTCTTTTTCCACCTTTGTCACTATGTACAACTCTCTGTTCTGGCATCTCGCAGGCTGAATTTGGTAAAGGTCCAAGAGCCCATGCTAAGTCACTATGGTTATTCTCGAGCTCTTCTCCAAGCATGATATTTTCAGTAAGTGCTCATCATCCTGAACTACGTTGTCACTCACTAGCCATTCATTTGACAACGGTCATATATCAATTTTCATGCCTGTTTCTTGTTGTATGTAAATGTCACCTTCTCAAAAAGAATAGGTCCTAGCTCTTTGTTTTATTCTTTTATTCACCACTTTTACCACAGTAATTTCCCCCCAGCCTGCTCCAGAAAATATTCTTTGATAATGTTGAAAATGATGAAGTTGATGTCTAATGACAGTGATGGCTGTAAAATATTTTCATATTTCAGGAATGTTTTATATTTAACAAAGATATGGTCCACAGATGAGACATAACCAAAAGATAAAACATGGTCACTTTTGAAATTCTATCTTAAACAAACCAAAAGATACAAAATAGAATTTTGACCCTATCCCACCTCATCCAAACTTGAAAATCAAGTGATTAATAAAACAGAAAAGGTTTGGGATTTTTGGCTCTCATCCTGTCTGTAATGGAATGGCCCTGAGAACAAGCCAGTAGGTAGTAAGCTTGCCGGCAAAGTATAAATTAGAAAGTAGGATTCAATTATGATACTCAAATATCCTAAACGTATGGAAATGAAAATAAAAACTGAGTTCATTTAGCTTGGATAAGATCTCCATTTCTGATTTGTCTTATATAGGGACAAGTGTTGTATTTATGCCAAAACATCCCAATATCTTTCAGAGGAGAATCTATTTTTAGTTTTGTTTGCAATATTTAAGGTCACTTGTATGGGAGAGGTTAGAGAATCTTGTTTGAAAGAGGTTTTTTTTTTTTTTTAACAGTGTAACCAATAAATGGGGATTGTGGATGGTTTTAATGTTGAAATCACTGAGAGACTGAGGGTAGGTTAATTAGATCTCAAAATTATAGGCATATGTCAGTGACATCCATCCATACCCCTTCGTTTTGTATTAGCAATACTATCTGCTATAGGAGATGGTGCATGGTGAAAATTGCCAACTTGGTAAGTACCAAAGAATGATGGAACAAAGATACAGTTAAGTCAGGATGTGTTCTTAGCTTAGGTGTGTTCACTCAGGCTACAGCTCCTACTAAGGCTTCTGACTACCTCTTCTATTTTGTTCAAGGAGTCTAGGGTGAAGGCTTGGAAGTCTGCCTATGTAGAAAATATGGGGATCTTTTGTTTGTCCAGAGAAAAGATAAGCAACCCTTTATACTTAAAAAGAACATCACTGACAGGGACCAAAGCAACAGCCTCAAACCAGGCTTACTTCCCAAGAACAGAGGGGTTTTTTTTTTCTTTTTTTAAAGAAAAGTCTTTTAATGGAAACTTTTATGTCAAGTATTGGGCTCCGTATGGGATTTTACCAACTGAAAAATGAATTCTAAAAATTGAGAGCAAGAACATAACAGAACTTGATATTATAATGGAAAACAACCACAGTTTTGTTTTTTTTTAATTTACTAACCAACCAGAAAGTTACCTAAAAAGTCAAGAAGTGAACCTATTCTAGACTCAGAGTGCCCGATGTGTCCTTGTTGGACTGGAGATTTCCCAGCTTGGCAGTGAAATCCCTGCATCCCAGGAAATCACTCTATTCCAGGCAAACCAGGATAGTTGGTTACCTTATGACTAGAATCTTACCAGCATAGACCACTAAAATGGCAGACTAGTCTGCCATTTTGAAAATGATAATGCTACCTTTAGTGGTGAGGGGTGAGTCTGGAGGAGACAAGCTTTTCCAAACAGCATATGGTGAAGGGCTTCTCCAGGGTAAATGGAAATTCTCCATCCCTAATACTGGGGAGTGTGATGCTCTTGATTAACGACTGTCTTGTTTGCCCAATATGTTCACCAGGTCTGTGATTCGGGCCAGAAGCCAACCACTCCTCATGTCCCTCCAAAAAAAGTGAAAAACCTGAAAATTGAAGCTAGAGCATTTCATCTCATCTGGGATTTAACTCAGTATTAAACTTTCAACTAAATGTATCACTAGACTTGCATCCTCCTCAAGAATCTCTCTCTGGTGTCTTATTCATTTTCAAAGTATTTACTCAGTAAAGTATTGCGACACGTTATTGCCGTAAGACGCAACTAGTACATAAAACATTACAGAGGTCTATTTGCTGTTCAAGGAGGTATAGTGCAACTTTTCACTATCAATATTTCCATGATTTGTGCAAAACTAGAAAATTATTTCTCAGAGTATTGGACTATCTAGGGACAAAATGTGCGTCCCACCTAAGGCAGGAGTTCCAACAAGGGACTTAGTTACTCGATAGTTGTGTTAGGTAACATTGTGCCCTAATGCATTACATCAGTAGCATTTGATCTGAATATTTCCTATTACATCAATTAAATTTTCCCTAGTTTATATATTAAAACATATTTGATGCGACTGTACTGATGGAATATATCATAAAGCTAGTTAAAATAACTCTACTTAAATCAACAATTTATCCATACCAACTATAAATTTGGAAAAATGTACAATCTTTAAACCACTAAGAAGTATGAATGGCAGATGATTAAATTTAAAAAGGCTGGATAAATATGGCAATATAAGTCTGTGTCAAATAGAAAAACATATTCTTGTCAAAATTGGAAAAACTCAGTTGGTTCTCCAGATGTTTTAGGAACATTCCTATGTTCAAACGCACAGATGTTTGGATTCACCATGTAGACAAAACATCTTAAGAATTGCCTGAATTGATTAAATTTGTTCAGCTCTCTTTCAGATGACTAGCACTATGTGGGCAATCTAAATATTCCAGTTCGTCTAATGACATCTTGATAAAATAGAAAGAAAGAAAACTTTTCTGGAAGAGATTTTTCTAAAACAGCTGAGGCTTCCAGTCTTGAGAATGTTCAGATGTTGAAAGTGTTTTTCTTTTCTTTTTTTCTTTTTTTGTTTTAAAGAGATGAGTAGGAGGCTGAGGCAGAGCAATCAATTATCTGAGGCTATCTCCATATAGATGGCATCTATTTGGCATCATTTGATTTTGAACAGACAGTAGAAAAATTAAATCATAGATTTTGAATACTTTTTTTTTTACTGGTCAACGGCAATTTCCATCAATTTCAATCTATGTTCAACACTGTAAGCTGTAACCACCTTATATTTGTTCCTAATTTTAACATTAATATTAATTGTAAAAATCCTTCAAATAAGTGCCATTCCAGGACCACGTGTCCATTTACCCTTGGATAGAGAGCAGGCACTCTGAGCCACACATCCTTTCAGGCAATGATTGGGATTGGACTTCACAGTTAGCTTCTATTGGTGTTTAAAGAGCATTTCAGGAACTAGTATTTTGCGGATACCTCAAAACTCTCAATGGAGTGGCCTCAAATGCAGTAAAAGAAATTACACCATTATACCAGTATTACAAACATTATGTTCTCATATTTCTCAACCTAAAATGTCATTTTACTTCAAAATGGCAGAAATATATTCTAAAATATATAAAACATCAAGAGCCTGTTTATTATTTTAATTGTATCATAGATAACTATTTTTGTTGTGTAGATGGACTAGCTGTCTTCTAAGAAACGTTGAGTTGCCAATCAAAATGCTTTTTATACAAGAATTGTAGATTTTAGTAGTATGTAAATAAATGGGATTAAGAATTAGCAATTTGCTTTACTCCCAATGGCCCGTTTCCATACCCTTGTCTTTCTAACTCCACTGTTGTTGTTGTCCATTTATAAAAATCACTATTTATTCTGAGTCCTTGTGACCTTAGAAAGCTCCCTCCTTATTTCCGTAACACAAATCTTGGGAACTAAATGAATTATGCCTTTACTTTTATCCAACTTCTTTCCGCCATGTCTTCCAGCTCTATCTGATTGTTGCTGAAAGTGACCCCCAGTTGGAAAGGCAAAACTACCTGCCTGGAAACACCATATTGGGAAAAGACAGAGAACTAACATTTATGGAAAAATCTCTAGATTCCAGACAACATCTTCAGTTTTATGCCTTTTATTATCTCTGAGGCACAATATCTGCTTTTCTGGTGGAGAAACAAAAACTCTGAGGTGAGTTATTTAGGAACTTGTTCAATGGCACATGGTGTCAGGGCTAATATTCAAACTGAGATCTATCTGATTTCAAGGTCTCAGTTCTTTTCATTGCGTCTCACTAATCTCCACTCTAGGAAGCAAAAGTAAAAAAATTATATTACAAAAATTGCTAATCCTTTAGACTACGATGAAAGATTCCTGAAATTCTTGCTCAACTTGGATGTTTTACTACCCTACTGAACCACAGGAGGACATGGTTCCCACCTTTGGTTTCTTGCTAATAAGTAACATGATCTTGAATAAGTCATTTCATCTTTTCTAAAGTTAGCGACACATTAACGAAATAAAAGAATTTAAAGAGAACTCTTCAAAGATGAAACTCCTATGATTTCAACTGTGATAAAATATTATTTTAACCTTGTTCTAACACTAATCCCAAAGTAATATTTTAGTAATAATGTGTTGATTGCATAATTTTTCAATTTTTTTCTGTTTTTGAATGCAAGGAGTTATAATAGTTGGCATTTGTTTGAGAGTTCTGTTATATGATTCAAATGATAAAACTTTATGTCATTCAAATAAATGTCAATTTGAGTATATATGCTATGTATATATAAGGCCTCAGAGGCAACTATTAATTGAAATATTAAAGAATAATTACATATCTACAAATGGTGAAGATAAAAACCCATACAAAACTCAGTACTCTGAAATAGTACTTGCCAGAGGGTAATTCACATAGTTTTATAAAGGCACGATCTTTATGTAACATGCCCACACAAAACAATCTGT
This sequence comes from Equus caballus, assembly GCF_041296265.1. NCBI lineage: Eukaryota > Metazoa > Chordata > Mammalia > Perissodactyla > Equidae > Equus > Equus caballus. The sequence continues at coordinate 46,587,135 of NC_091710.1, forward strand.
AGATAAATATTTCATAAGACCCTTATGTGTTAAACTCACAAATTAAACCATATTATATGCATGCAAATAAAATTAATTCAGTAATTGTCATTACCTCTACTTCTCTTGGAAGTAAATAGAAAATGCTTCTGGCCTTGGCTAACACATGAAGGACACAATGACAGTTGGGACTTACCAAAAAACAAACAGCCAAATAATTTCTAATGTTTTTTCTTTTGGCAATTATTAACATTTATGTTTTGAATTTACATTTTCAGAAATATGGAAATTTTTGAAATCAAATTTAATTAAAATTATGTGACCTCTCCAATAAAGTATAAAATGCTTATTGTAACAATTTGTTAAATGAAACAGAGATGGCAAAAGGAAAGAACATATAGTGGATGGAAGTTATGTGGCTGGGTGGAGGGTTCATGACTGTTCAATATATTAAAAAGAGAAAAATAAATGAATAGATAAATGTCTATGATGAAAATGTGTGATGCATCAAGGATGAATCGATTCTGTATAACTGAATTTTCTTAAAAATGTAAACGAACAAAAAGGAAGCATATGCATAATTATTTTTGTTTACATTACAACTTTGAGCTAGGTAAGAATTTTATTTTTTTGAGAAACATGAGCTTTTTAATTATGGTAGAAAAAAATAGAATTTCATTTAAGAAAGTAAAAAAGAATCAAGCACATTTGTGTAACTACTGAAGATGGAAAAAAACCCATTAAAATATACAGTTTCCATATTGGCAACTCATTAGCATACATTAATTAAAAATTAAAGATACTGGGGGCCAGCTCCGTGGCTGAGTGGTTAAGTTCGCGTGCTCCGCTGCAGCGGCCCAGGGTTCGGATCCCGGGCACGGACATGGCACCGCTCGTCAGGCCATGTTGAGGCGGCGTCCCACATCCCACAACTAGAAGGACCTGCAACTAAGATATACAACTATGTACAGGGGGCGTTTGGGGAGATAAAGCAGAAAAAAAAAAAAAAAAGATCGGCAACAGTTGTTAGCCCAGGTGCCAATCTTTAAAAAGAAAATTAAAGATACTGGATATTATAATTTTTGAACAAGCATTTAATACAGTATTAACAATTCTAGTCACAGTGTCTAACATTTAAGTTAATTCAAAATTAGTGAATGGAAAATGTATTCTTTTTGAAGTAAAACATTCTTTTCTTTCTGTATGGCCCACTGGAAAGTGAAAATTTTTAATAGACAACTAAGCACCTGAGAGATGAGACTAATGAGTGAAGAAAATCCAGAATCTGCGAGCCAGAAGTGTTCCGGTTCTCCTATAAAATACATCCTTAATGAAGTAAGAGGCAGCTAGCTCTTACTTTGTTTAATTAAGAAGGTGATAATTAATGTCATCCAAATAGCATCATATCCAACATTTCCTATGGGCAGAGACTCTAAGACATTCTTGATTCATCACTATCATTATCATCGGCATTAACAACATCACCGAATTCTTCTTCTTTATCATCATCACCAGTATTATTATACTTCTAAAATTCTTATAACTCAAGGATTGTAAAATTAGGAGCCAAAGTAAGTTCATCTGAAGTGTGGAGGGGAAACACAATGTTGAAATACAACTTTAAACAAGACAGCATGTGCTATTTATTGCTAGGCGATGGCAGCATCATGTAGCACGCAGTAAGCTAAGTGGCCATGATTCAATGGCAACAAAAATAAAGTATGTATAGCTTCTAAAGTGAAGAGACAGAAATATGAGCAGCAGTTGCCCCTGCAAACCACAGCCACAGCTGCTACCCAGAAGACATACTATAAGCGAGCTCTCCACACAAACTGCTTGACTCTAAATCACGTGAATAGGAACCCGACTCTCTTCATGTTTCGAATGAAGTTCTGTTAAAATCTGCACCATGTTCAAGACCAATGATTGTAATTCTATCATTAAAATACTAACACAATTATTTGCAATATGATTTAATATATATGAAAGTATCCCAGGTTATTCTAGTATTTTGAATCACTTCAAATTGGACATAGGTTTGTAAGTTAGTGATATTTAAATTTTATATCCTCATTTATTTGGCAGAGCCCCAAATACTTGTACCGTATGGCTTACAGAACATCATCAAATTCAGTGTCTAACTCCCGATGTTCTAATATGTCCTATTCAGTTATTTTACTGACACTATCTCATTAATTGTTTATTAGGGGAAAAAAACAGCAACAACAACCTTACACCTCAGTGGTGTCAGGTCCTATTGCAGGTACTACACACCAGCATTTTGCACAAGGGGATATTCTCGCCCTAAGGAAATAACATTTTAGAGATCAAGAAAGACAAACAAGTAAACCAATAAGTAAATAAATATTTAATTGATGACTTTAAATAAATGATATAAAAATAGTACATTGAAACGAAAACAAAATACTTTTTGTGTGCATCTCCATATATACAGACATATATATATATATATGTGTGTCAAGAAACACACTTCTGAGGAGATAGTATTTAGATGAAAACCTGAAGGATGGAAAGGAAGGCGCCAGGTAAAGAACTGAGGTGAAAACATTCCAGGCACAGGGAAAAGCAAATTGAAAAGCCTTGAGGCAGAGAAGAGCTCTCTCTGTGTCTCCCAGAATGCATCAGCAGGCTACAGTGACTGGAAGGCTGGGAGTGAGGCTGGAGGCATGCAAGACTGAGTTAGAGAGGTACACTGGGGATTCATGCAGGGCCTGGAAGCCTGGGGAAACAGATCGACATGTTAAATTTAGTAGGAAGCCAGAAAAGAAGTTTAAGCAGGGGAGCAACATGCTCTGATTCATATTTTTCAAAGATGATTCGAGTTTCTGGGTAGATAATAAGACTCAGGTTGGATCAGGGGAGAGAAGGGATGATTGGGACAGGAAGATTGGTTGGGAAGGTACTGCAGGAGTTCAGGAAAGAAATGATGTTGCTTTAGATTCAGATGTCTGTAAAGATGGAGAACTGTGGCTGGGTGGAAGGTATTTTGGAGATAGGAACTACTTACATACTGTATTTAGATTTGATGTGGAAGGTGATCAAAAGGGGGCTCATAATAATAATTTGTTAGTAACTGATTTGTACTATTGTTTGGATACATGAGTCCATTTACTGTATGATAGAGGAGAAACTAGTTTAGGGGGTTTGAAGGGTTCTGGTTTGGACACGCTTTATTTGAGATGCCTTTAAGACTTCCAAGGAAATTGAGTTGTATGTACATATCTAAAAACCAGAAGAGAAGTGTAGGCTAGCCCTATAAAATCAGGAATTATGAACAATTAGATGGTATTTAAAATCTTGGGCAAGGAGATAACCCAAGAAATAGTATAGATTGAAATTGGAGATAAAGGTAGAAAGGTATAAAGATGGTAAGCCACATCCTGAAAGATTTCAACCTGCAAAGGATGGGTGGAGGAAAAGTAGAAAAGGATACTAATGCAAGCAGCCAGCAAAGTCAAAAGGAAGATGTCACTCCATGTAAGTGATTCAAGAAGGGGGAAGTGATCAACTGTGTTGAAATCTGCTGGAAAATCTATGCAAATATAATCAAGAAACACAAGATAATGCAGAACCCACTGCAGTCTCTGATGAGAAAAGTTTCAGCAGATAGTTGGGGAAACACTCAGTTTTGGGTGGATGGAGGAGTTAATGACACGGGAGGAACAAGGGAAAGAGGCAATCTGGAATATACTCTCAAAACAAGTAACAGAAGGATAACCAAGAAGACAACTCCTTGAATAATGTTGGGGAAATGGAGTTCAGAACCTTTGAGAGAAATTTTAACAAGAAGATGGAAAAGATTGGTATAGATGCAAGGAAGTTTGCAATTTTAGCGAACCGAGGAGACTGCTGTCCAGTGACTTCATTTCTCCACTACGTGTGAGGAAAATGCAGTCTGCAGAGGAAAAGAGAACAGGTTCTAGGAAAGATTTCAGGAGAAAGAATGAAGTTGGTCCTCTCAAAGTGTGGGAAAGGGAAACACTAGAAAAAAAGCATGATTATAAGGAAGTGTTGATTAGTCATTTAAGTTTAAGGATGTGTGAATTTAGAAGAATATTAGTAACTCAGTTTGGTTTTGTTTTCCCAGAAACCTAAAGCTGCTTATGTCTCAGGCATGGAGAACCTGTTTTGGACTCAACAAAGGTACTGTAGTTGCAATCCTGGCATTTCTGCTTTTCCAAATATCTGTTTGCTCTTTTATGCCTACCTATTGCCCTTTACAGATTTGCTATTTTCGAATTCCTTCTGTGCCTTTTAAAAACCTGTGTATTTTATTTCCTTTCAAATTTCTTATGTCTCAGTTAAAAAAAAATCAGTCAGTGTATATGAAAATGTAGAGAAAGCCATTTACATCAGTGTTAGTAGGTGTGTATACATAAAATCATGTGTATTAGACAAGCTCTAAAAGTAAACAAGTGTGTGGCAGTGTGTATGTGTGCCTGATATTACCCCTCCATTTACAATCTTTCAACGGCTTCTGGCTGCCAGGATGTAGTTCAAACACCACACCTTCTCATCCAAGGCTTTTATATTCCCGAGTTAGAGCCTCTTTCACCAGATCATCCTTCATATAACACAGAAAACAACACGGATATTTGCATTACTTTTTAATTACATCATCTTAAGATAATCATTTTAAAAACTATTTTTCTTTTAAATGTGTATCTACCTATCTCTAAGACATTCACAAATAACTGGAAGAATTTTTTTCCCCCCATTTAGCTTTAAATCATGGATATTTTCCCATTCCACTGGCCACTCTTCTACCGTGAATCTAATGTCTCCTTACAGTTAACTCTCATGAAATTATGACAATTAATTTCACAGTATACCAGTTTAGGAGCATATATATTGCTTGTAACTATTCACTTTTATAAATAATGCTTTGACAAATGTCCTGTTACATTAAAGTTTTAATTATCTGATTATTTCCTAGACCTTGAATGACTTCGCCAAAAGAGATGAGGATCCTGAATACACTGACAAATTATCATTTGAAAATGTTATACCCGGCAATACTCCGTAAGTGTATTCCATTGTCTATTTCACCTCACCATTGTCATCTCACATTAATATTTTTAAAAGCTTGTTACTAATTTCTTATGAAAAAATGACCAATAACACCTATATACTTCAGTGATTTTTTTTTTTTTTTTGAGGAAGATTAGCCCTGAGCTAACATCTGTGCCCATCTTCCTCTATTTTATATGTGGGACACCTGCCACAACATGGCTTGACAAGCAGGGTGTAGGTCCACGCCTGGGATCCGAATCCATGAACCCTGGGCCTCTGAAGTGGAGTGCGCGAACTTAACTACGCCCCTGGCCCGGCCCCTTCATTCTCTATTTTTATGACTGAAGAGTATGGTGAGTTCAATGAAGACACTATGATGTCTTATTTATTGTTGTATATGATTCCATATGCCTGGATTACAGCACTCAATAAATGTTTGAGGTTTGAATACATAAACTGTTTTCCTGGGTCTTAGAACTACGTGTCAGTGATGTACCTCCATCTGATGAACCACAGAAATCCCAAGCTTGACGTATCATAAATTAAACTCATGTAACTACCCCAACTTGATTAGATCCCCAGTCATCCTTAGAGTCACACCAGTTTGAAAACTTCATAGTCTTTTGGGTGTTCTTTCTACCTCAAACTCTATACTCAATAAACCACCAAGGAGCATAGATGATTCTTCTTAAGTATCTATCCATTGCGCCTTCTCTAAAGTACCTTTAGTCTCTTAGTTCTGATTTTCATTGTTTTCTGCCTAAATATAGCAACAGTCTCCTAAATGGGTAGTCCACTATAGACTTCTCTTTCTAATTGCCCCATTGGCTATATCAGGGTTTCTCAACAGAAGCACTATTGAAATTTTGGACTAGATAATTGTTTGTTGTGGGGGTTATTCTGTGTATTATAGATGCTTAACAGCATCTCAAGCCTCTACCCACTAAATGCCAGTTAGGACATGCCCAGTCGTGACAACCAGAAATGGAACTAGACATTATCCAGTGACCCCTGGGAGGCAAAATTGTTCCCACCTTCCCCATACCCCCTCGAGAATCCTGATCTGCACTATAGCTTGCAATCCTTGCAGGTCTCCTCATATCCTGGGGGCTAAAGTCCAAATTTCCATGATGTTCAAGCTCCTTGAAATATGACCCCACTTTAGATTTTCCAGGTTTATTATTTACTGTAATTTCTACTTCTCTCGTATCTTTCCCCTCAAATTAAATAGAACATCTTGCTATTTCCAGAGCGTACCGTATGCTCTATTTTATGTAGAACCTATCTGTTCTTTATGAGCCATCTCATGTGTCATCATTTCTATGATTCTTTTCCCGATTCCTGTGTGCTTCAATAAGCTTCTCACAGCACTGAGTACATTATTCTATGAAATTATTGATATGCTGGTTACTCCTTCAGAGCAAGAATTGCTTTCCATTGATCTTTGTACACCCAGTTCTGAGCATAGTGATCAGCCCATGGTGAGCATTCAATAAATTCTTAATGAATTCAACTGTTGACTCTTTTAGGTGTGCACACCTTCATACTCAGCACAGCTAAAGCACGGTGTTTGTTTGTATTAAGTGAATGACTCTAAGTTCTGATGTCACCTAATAGCACCTCATTCTAAATACTGCCAAGCAATATTCCTTGCATATTTGAAAGTATTCTTACATATTGTGTATATCGGTATTTTTCTAATGCAGTCCTTGCATTGCTGTATAAGGGAATTAACTATATAGAAAATTTTATTGTAAATTTTTTATTAGTATAAAATATGAATAAACATAAAAAGTCCCATTGAATACATAATATATACTTATATTTTTTCAATAATCTCTGACTCTGGCTATCATGTTTCTGAATTTCTCCTTAGTCTGGAAAAAATCAAGAGTTGGGTAAAATGTCATTTTTGATTGAGTACATGTAAGTGGAGCTGTTAGCTAGCGTGTTTCTTTCTATTTTACTGCAAGAGACAATTTAAGAGGAAAGCGGGAAAAGGATATAGCTCCAGAAGCCCTGAAATATACTCCTACTGACTATTCACAAAGAGTAAAAGGGCTAACGATGAAGTGCCTCTAAAGCATATTGATGGGTTTCCTTGAAAAGGAAAGAAGATTGTTAGAAGCAGTGGGTTGGAGAAACATGTATTAACTATGGTTTCGTGGAAAAAGCCATCAGCCATTTTCCGAGTTTGTGCAGAGGTCAACACTGTAATACAGGTGAGGTCATCCTTGAAGCATTTTTTTTTCTCACGTACCATTATCTGTTAGTGTACATGTTTTAATGCAGTAATTTAAAATCCTCAATAAACATTAATAATTTATTAAATTGCCTACATTAGAGAGGTGAGAAATGCTGTTATTTTTCACATGATCAATAGATAGATATAAGAAGATATTAAATGACTTGATCATTATACCTAAATGAAAAAGTAGAATTATGCTAGATGAGACCACTTTCAACAATAAGCTATTCTCTAGAATTTAATGATTGGCCTTCAAGCACTCTTCAGCTGGGGTTACACATAACAGAAGATATACCTATACTTTCTAAGTATGAAGAAATTATATTAAATATAAGAATTTTCATGGTAAGAATCTTCCATGTTTCCAGTAAAACCCCCAAACAGAGCTCTTTGAGAATTTTTAATGAACATCCTTAAAGAACATAATGTCGCCCATACCACTGGTTCTTTTATGCAATGAACAAATTTAAAGCATTATTATTTTCTCTGCTAACAAATACATAACTTTAGTTCATTGCTTAAAATAACCCATATGTAAAAACTTCAAAATTCTGTCTGGTAGAATGAAAAAAAAAATTGGAGTCAAAGTCTGATTTTTAGCGCAGCTCCTGGCTTGGTTGCTGATTAAGAGTGGCACCTTGGACAGACATTTTAAGGAGATTATAGCCATCATACATCCTTACTCTTTTTGTTTTTCAAATTTTGGGTTAAAAGCCAAGTTATATAAAGCAGGAAAGAAAATAATTTTCACAAAGTCAGAGAATTTGTACATTCTTCTAAATGTCAAAATCTATGGGGAAAATGGAACTATTAAAATCACCTCAACCTCCAACCCTAAATTTTGATTGTTTAGATGGTACATAGCATCCCTCAGAGGGGGGGATGGAGAATTGAACCAGACAGCTTGCAAAAATTAAATATAACATAAAATATGAATTTTGCAGAAAATATATTCACCTCCTTCCAATGACAGAAAATGTAAAAATCAGAAGTATGAAAATTTTGACATGTATAACTATGAAAGATCCATGGTGCCTCCTTAATCCAAAAAGTATATTATATTTGGAATTGCTTACAGGTAATGAAAAAAATGTAAATGATAGAATAAGAAATGACGACATCATTCAGGGTTTAACAGTAGAAAAAGAATATTAAAAGAACTTAGCTTCTATGAGCCAAGTCACAATTTCTTATTCACTATAATTGCAAATATTGGTTCCTGAATACAGCAGAATGCAAATAGGAGAGTGGCACCATGACAATGCAATGGGCAAAGAAAGGTAACACATTTAAATAAAATTGCATGCATGTGTCCATTTCCATTGTAATTGAAATGGTAATTTGAGGGCTAAGCATCAAATTATCTTAGGTATAGAATATACTGAGAAGTTTCTGGTTCTTGTAACTCGACAGGCTTTTGAAATGGTTAGAAAGGAAAATGAAAGAAAAATGGAAGATAAAAAGGGGACTGTTATTTCACTTCTCTGTAGCTGTTTTCCTAATTATTTTAATCCTAATGTTGCAGTGACTAAAATTCTATTTCCATTATTCATTCTTTAGAATCATTATCCTTTAAAAAGGGGTAAAGGAATTACCTTCTCTTTCTAATTATCAGATTATTGTCTATGTTTTTCTTATACTGTAGAATTAATATTAAGAATATCTTATCAATAAAGTCCAAGTAAGCGTTGTTGAACACAGAATAGTAATACAGTCCTTGGCAATGCAACACCTTGAAAAGGGATCATACAAGACAAGGTACAAATTTCAAAAGCAATTTTGCTATTGATAAAACCCCTTCTTGCAATTTTCCTCTTCCATTGAGAAAGGGGGAAAAAAAAGTTGGTAGTTAATCTGTAATTGTGTTTATACTTTATATCTGGGAGTTCAAAGAGCAAAGTACCTGTGAAGACTCAGACTCCATCATCTGCATTTCAGTACAACTGAACTAATAGAACCGCATCCATCATTGCAGTGCATAGACAAGAAGCTAAGAGCTGATTGGCTTTTGTTTCTGAGCATTTGGGTACCACAATGTAAACAAGATGCCTGAGCTACTGCCAACATAAGCCAGAAAAGTTTTACCATGAATTACAAGACTTGACCTAAGTTACCAGGATACCACCAACTTAATTACCTCTGCATGCTGTAAGGCACAGACTCAATCATATATCACTGTGTCCTTGCAACATCTGGAACATCAAGTCACTACACTTTCTTTTCCTCTACACACAAATTCTCAATGACTATCAAAGTTTATAAGAGTGTCCCTAGCCTAGTGTGGAGTTTGCTTGTAAGCATCCATACCCACCCACACAACACAAGATAAGGGCCACAACGCTTTCTTCTGCTTATGGGCTACTTGGATCTCCAGGCCCATTGTACATCTTGATCGGTTTCTCTTTGATGTCTATGCTTCTATTAGTGACACCAACCTTCAAATACAACTGTTACCATGCAAAGGGCATGATCTGCTTGCCACAAGACAAAAGCCGATCTACCAGCAGGGAAGATGGTGGAAAGGAAAGGCATTTTACCAAGTGAGGAGCTAGCTGATAGGAAAATGGTGGACTAGTTCCTAAAGAACCATCTTAAAGGGCATAGAATCTTGAAATATTTATATAGGGCTAGTGGGCTATAGAGGAGGGGGTCAGGTACACTGACCTCGGGCATTACAGACTGGGAATCACCACACCAGATATTTCAATTGTCATTGATTATGCATACCAGTATAGAATCTCTGTCCAGAGGTCATCACACTCCTAGACAACTTAAAAAAGTTATTGTCTTATCACAGCCGGGAAGTACATATGCAAGCGAGGGCCATAAACCCATCAAGCATGTACATCTCCTGGAGGGTGCATATCCAGCTGGGTGAATCAGACTTCATTCAAAGTTACAGCATGACTTCTTTTCTACAATATGGCTTTCCTTTTGTCAACCTTGTGTTGAGCCGATGTCACAACTCTAGTTCTCATTCAGATTCAATACACTTTTTCAATATTTCAATGTGCAGAATCAATATTTATCCAGATTCTAAACAAAATTTCTTTGGATTGTGATATTTGCTCCCTGTTTTAGAAATGTATCCGCGAAATGACTTATGTAATGTTCCACCCAGCTAGACTCAACACCCAGGATGTATTTCCCTGAAGGCTACACTTAGAAAACATAATCACACTTTGGGTCTGGCCATATAATATTCTCTCCCCTCTCTAAATAATATAAATTTATCTTTAAAAAAAAGTCAATGAAGTAGAATTAGTATATCAAACTGGAGTTTTAACAAAATGTGTGCCTTTTTCTTTTTTAAAAATTGTAGTGATTGTGGCAGTTGGAAAAAGCAATGAGTTAATACAGTTAATTTAACATTCTAGGCAAATGTATGTAATGGGGTACATATATTCCTTCTTTCTACCAACACTTATTAACAACCTGTTACTTTTATCTGATATTATGTTGCTATGTGTATCAGTTAGGAATTTTTATGTTGAAAGTGACTGAAATTTACTGAAGTCAACACATATTGACTTAAACTGAAATAGCTAATTTAGTAGATTAAGTATGTGAATATTTTATGGTTCTGGCTTTAGGCAGGACCTGATCCAGGGCTCAAATGTTGGTGTCAATATTCATCTTTCAGTTTTACATCTTTTGTGGGACAGAGACGGGTTAACTCTTCACCAAACTGGTTTACTTTTCCTCCTGAATGCACAACTGGATTACATTACACAATCTCCCTTGCGTTTAATGTGGCCATGAACTAGGTTCCAGCCAATAGAATATGTGTGGAGGTGATGTTTAGAACTTGCAGGCATGGCTCATTAAAATCCCTCAGGCACTATCATCTAAACTCTTTCTTCCTTCATCTGCAAGCTGGTCCTCAACCTCAGAATACAGATGTTGAATACGGGTCCTTCATCAACCTAGGTTCATAGAACAAAGCCCCAGTATCAACATCCCCACCAACTGGAATTTATATGAAGGAAGAATCAACTTCTATTACATCAAGCTTTAGAGATTTTAAGTTTATCTGTTACAGCAGGTAACACTGGCCTAATTAATCCAGTTGGTGTTGTCTGCATTCTTGGAATTCTCTCTTCTCATGTTCACAAAACACCTGGCAGTATTTTCTTTACAGGTATCTGTTCCATGAAACATCAAACAAAATTCCTGAGCTTCACTCTGATTGGGCCAACTAAGGTGATATATCCATTCCTGAGCTAATCAGTGCTAATTTACCTGGTCTCATCTCTAGGCCCCATTCCTGGAACTGAGAGCAATCAGCTTCTCTTAAGCACATATATGTGTTGATGAGGGACACAGCAAGGAGGGGACGGCTACTCAAACAAAATGGTGATTGTGTTGCTTAAAACGACAAGAGATGGCATTGGGGAAGCAAATATTTGCTGAATTTTGGCACACTAGAAAGATAAGGAACTCCAAGTTTTGTCCTTCTTAGCACATAATTTATGTTTTTAGCAACAAATCTAGGCTGTGTCCCAACTAATCTCGAAAGAAAGCTTACGGTCCAAAGGATTTCTGAAATTAAAAAGAAAAGTTTTACATAACTGTATTCATTAACTTTGTGGCCTAACTGTTGTACATACTCACAAATTCTTCTTTATTTGACCTAAATTACAATGGGGTATCTATTTTTGATGACAAGTATGTGTTTGTGTTTTTATACAATTATTTTAATCTTTTCATTTTAAGGGAGGCTATCAAAAATCTTATCTTTTCAAAAGTCTACTTTTAACAAGGTTTGTTTTTTACTTCTAAGTAATGGAGTAGGAGTAGCAAAGGGTGGAAGATTATTTCCCCAGCTGCGCTCATGGTCTGCTTCCTCAGCTTCTTCAGTTCACTGCTCAAATGTCACCTCGTAGCAAGCCCTCAAGGCCCTCTGTGAAAAAGCACCACCGCCTGCAGCTTCCCATCTCCCCAAGACAGTTTAATTCTTCTCTGAGCCATAGTTCGTCATCTGACATGCCACATATTGATCTATTGATTGGATCTTCCCACTAGAATGTAAGTTACGCAAAGGCAGGAAATCTGTTTTGTTTACTTCTGTATATCTGGCAATACTAGGCATATAATAGATGATCTGTATCTTCAGATGTGTAGCCGAGTTGATTATTTATTTACGTTCATCCTATACACATATCTGCTTGAAAAGTCCCAAGTATTTTACTGTTACCGTGGTGATAATATGATGTATTTACAAGCGGTATTTTTCCCCCTTAAGGAAGATTAGCCATGAGCCAACACCTGTTGTCAAGCTTTCCTCTTTTTGCTTGAGGAAGATTGTCCCTGAGCTAACATCGGTGCCAATCTTCCTCTACTTTGCTTTGGGACGAGACAACAACATGGCCCAATGAGAGGTGTGTGGGTCTGCGCCTGGAATCTGAACCCGCAAGTCCAGGCCACTGAAGCAGAGAGTGTGAACCCAACCACTATGCCACTGGGCCAGCTCCTGAAGTATTTCATTTCTTAAACACTGATTTTTCTCTTTTAAATATTTTGGGTTCTATAAAACCAATTATTGGAATTTCTTTAAAATATTGTTAGCTTACATTTAAAGAGTTTATGATACATACAGATACTAACCTCTCTTTTTTGCAATATGACTAAAAAAACAAAAAAGTGAAAAGTGAAAACATAAATTAGAAAGCGTAAAAAATACACACACATGCAAATACTCTATAAAGGGGAACCAGAGAGGAAATGTTTGTTTTGGTCTTGATCAATGGTTCTTAATTTAGGGGAAATTTCTCCCTCCCTCCAGGAAACACTTGGTAATGTCTGGTGACATTTTTGTTTACCACAACTAGAGAGGAAAAAAATAAAAAGGAAATATACCTGCCTTTATAGAGATTAAAATGATAAAGCAAGAATACTTTTTATGAATAACTATATGTCAATGTAAACTTAAGCAAAAATTGATGAATCCATAAAAAAATAAATTTTCCAAGTGATGAGTTTTGTGAAATACCTAGTATTTCCCTTAATCCAAATGTGCAATGTGTTCCACTCGATCCTTTTAAATTATCTCTATAACATTTGTCACGTATCATTTAGATATGTTTCTGAATGTTATTCTAAGTTAAAAATCAATAACGAAAAGTAACCAGAAAAACCTATGCATTTTTAAAATTTAAAATGCATTTTCAAGTAACTTAGAAGTCAAAATTATGATGGGAAGTTAAAATAAAAAATATTGAATACAGTGTAGTAACAAACACAATATACATCCAAGCATATAGGTAGCTGCTAAAGAGCATTTAGCCTAATTTTCTTTAAAAAGCCATGTTAGAAAAGAAGATATCCTGAAAATTAATGAGCAATTAACCTATTTTATGATACTAGAGAAAGTATAGCAAAACAAACCCAAGAAATGAGAAGGAAGACAGTAATAAAGATAAAAACTAAACTTCGATAGTAAAAGAATATATTTACATGAGATTATTAAAACATTCAAAAGCTGATTTTGTGAAACTATTGATAAAATTGACAAACCTCTGGTAATATTAATCAAAGGAAAAAATGAAAAAGGAATACACCTTCATTTATATAATTGAAAAGATAAAGCAAGAATGCTTTTTTTGAATAACTAAAGTCTAGTATAAACTTAGGGAAAATGGATAAATTCACAAAAAAATAAATTTACCAAAACTGACTCAAGGAGCAGCAAAAAAAGCACAAATTGTTTTGTAACATTTAAGAGAAATGTTCAAAAGGGGTTCAAAGTAGAAGATGAGATGACAATTCTAAATTATTTAGCAAAGTTTAGAGTGCACATATATGCCTCAGAAATTCCTTCCTTTGCTTATATACTAGAGAAATTCTTGCGCATATGTGAAATACACAGCAGCAGGAAAAAGTACTGTGAAAAAATCTGTAGACAATACATGGATAAAAAACTGTTAGAACTATACACTGGAGCAACGAAAATTAGTGAACTTCAGCTGCACATGTCAACATGAATATTACATAAATATGTTGAGCCAAAAAAGCAAGCATAAGGGGTGGGCCTGGTGGCATAGTGGTTAAGTTTGTGTGCTCCGCTTCTGAGGCCCAGCATTCTCACATTCAGGGCCCAGGTGTGGACCTACACACTGCTCAAGCTATGCTGTGGCAGCATCCCACATATAAAGTAGAGGAAGATAAAAATATAAACAGTATATTCTTATGTATACATATGTACTAAAACCACGAGTAAGATTATGGTAATAATTATCACAAAATTTAGAGGCTTTCTTTTTTTTTTTTTTTTAAAGATCAGCACCTGAGCTAAAACCTCTTGCCAATCTTTTTTTTTCCCCCTGTTTTATCTCCCCAAATCCCCCTGGTACATAATTAGATATCTTAGTTGCATGTCCTTCTAGTTGTGTCATGTGGGACACCGCCTCAACGTGGCCTGATGAGCAGTGCCTTGTCTGCGCCCAGGATCCGAACTGGTTAAACCCTGGGCCTCTGCAGCCGAGCCCTCGGACTTAACCGCTGGGCCACGGGGCCCACCCCTAGAGGATTTCTTAGGAGATTTTGTATGATGGGATCTGAGAGAATACAGGAACCTCAAAGATACATAATATATGCTATTTCTTAAGTAGCAGGACGAATACTCGCGTGCTTGCTATTCTTATCCATAACTTGATAATTTGATGCTGCTCGTTATAATTTTTTTAGTCTGCAGATGAGTGGGAGAGGTCTGAGCAAAGAGCTAAGTGCTAATATTTAACAGGTAAGAAGTAAATAATAAGTAATAGCATAATGTCACCATCGACATAGTTGTTTTACTGGATTTTTTGAAGCCACTCTCTGAAACATAAACTTCTACCTTTGGCCTGGGGGACACACTAAAGAATTTTAGCAAATAATGTAAGGGAATAAATCTAAATTCCCAAATATAAAAACACCACTGTGTCTTTGGAAAAAATCACATGATATATGACCATAAGAATAATGCTTGCTTTCAAAATTGATCAACAAAATGATGTTTTTGACCCATGTATGCTGAGAGGAGCAACTTCTAGAGATGGCACGAGAAGAGCATTTAGCTCCCCTCCCAGAGTGTTCATCATGTATTTCCGACACACCTCACCCCAAAGAAAACAAATTCTAAGGGAAAACAGTGACTTCATCTACACGCATGATTTCAAAAAGAGTGCCTTAAATTGTTTCACATCTGGACTCCCGAACTGGCGCTATGGTACATCAGTAAAAATAGCGAATAATGTTTAAAAATGTAGAAGTGAAACTACAAGCCTCGTGCGTCTTCATGAATTGGTCTCATACCCCTCCTCACACACACTCACAGCCCTATAAACAGATTGCGTCCCTTCAGAAGTGGTGGAAACACCACTGCATCCAAGTACCTTTGCATCTGTCTTAGGATAAACAAAAATATGGAAAAGGAGGAGATGGAACCTCAGAGAAAGGGTGGAAAGGTACTAGGTAAAATATTAGTTTAGTATCCTATTTGACAATGATATGGCACTACTTAAGGAAGCCATAGCCAAAGTGTGACCTTTTTACATTTTCATATCCACGTGCTTTGTGTTTTGTTGTTGGCCACTCTCAGAAAGGAAGATGGCCCTAAGCAAGATGACCAAGGTGGTTGTCTGCGGAGTCCCAGGTTACCAACACGAAGGTACTAGAGATCCCGGGACTGGAGAGGAAAGCATGGAAAGCCTTTCCTTGAGGCATTTCCACTGTGGTGATAGGTAAGAGAGGATTCTCTCTCACACTTGGATAAAATATATTATTGTGCTTAGAAGAGCATGGATGTAAAGAGAGATATCCTGACAAAAAAACCATACTGGCTACCCAGCCATCAGAGATTTATATTTCCAAGCAGCTCCTGAATGTGAAAAGTGAAGGAAGAGAGATTGCAAAAAACATTAGGGTACCATTTTCTAGGGACAACTGTTAAACTAAAAGTAAATTGAGAGGATCTTTTGTTTCAACTCTTCCCTTCTTTTTTTTTGAGGGGAGTAAGAGGCTTGTCAAAAAATAAATTGGAGTAAATATCTTCCTTCAAAAGGAAAACTTTTCAGAGCATGAGTCTATAAATTCCCTATGAAAGAGTCAATTTTCTGTTTATATTTAGCACGGAAGAAAACCTTAGGAAAAAATCTAATTCATTTTTTTCAGAAAACATAAGGTTCTACAACAGAAATTAAATATGATAGTTCTTTTCCCAACCGCCTCACCTAAATAATATCATTTATTATTCTGAATCCAATAAAGGTATTCAGTAAGAATATCATTCTTATTTACTTAGGTGTACTTCCGGGGGTTTGAGATTATGTAGTCAGCAGACCCTGAAGTGAGGTTACACAGTGGCCAAAGGTTTTCTTTGGGACTTTAGCTCTCAGCTTTGTATTCAGAATTGAGAACTACCTTTTTTCCCCTGCTACGGCAATTATATTGCAATTCAGTTCGGGATAAAGTGGATCTATTATCCCAAGATTTAGTTCTGTTACTCAGCGGTTAACCTGTTTTATCTTTATTATCTTTTTATAAAGGATGTAACACCTACTTAGAGTTGGGAATTGCAACTCTGATTTCTGAAGTATACGAAACGACTTTTTGGAAAATAACAGTGGGGAAGAGGTAAGACACGCAGCTCTACTCATCTCTTCTTACTGCTGTTAATGCTAGCCATCTGCTGGCTGTTGCTTACTTTTCCTTGTGCCCGATTCCTATGGCTCATCCTTTGACAAATCCTTATGCTAGGCTTGCCCACTCACACGCCATATGCACCTGTCTGTTTCTATAAACTATAAACTACTGACTTTCAGGCTAAAAAAAAAATACTCACTTTTTTTTTTTAACAAAGAAGAAGTAAAAGAAAACGATCTTTTTCTTCTCATTTGCTTTCAGATAACTTTTTTCTCAGCTCTTTAACTGAAACTTATCTGATGAAGTTACATAAAAGTCACTGCATTGTGAATTCTCTTGAACCCTTTTGAATATCCTTGAAGATAATGCCTTTATTATAAAGCAAGAGTTGCTAAATTTTTCCTGTAAAGGCCACATAGTAAATATTTTAGGATTTCTAGCCTATATTATCTGTCACAAATACTCAATCTCTGCTCTTATAGCACAAACACAGCATAGACCATACATGAAAAAATTAATGTGGCTCTTTTCTGATAAAACTTTAGCTGTGGAGACTAAAATGTGAACTTCGTATTATCTTTACAGGTCACAAAACATTCCTTTCTTCAAACGTTTACAAATGCAAAAACCATTCTTAGTTTGCAGGCCATACAAAAGCAAGCAGTGGTCACACTTGGCCTATGGGCCAGCCTGCAAACCTCTGCTCTACAGTATTCAGATCTCTGGGTCATTCGCCTTTTTCATCAAAAATTTTGCCGTCCACACTTTTCATTCAAAAACAAGACAAAATGAACAAACAAAAAACTAAGTATCGCAATATATGTTTCTATTACAGAATACAGGTGATCTTTTTTCCCTTAAATATTTATATGCTTTTATCTTTTGGAAGCATCCTATCATCCTACATATGTTGAAGCTCTTCGCCTACGCCCCTTTATAAACTAATAAATCTTCTCTGCTTCAATCTTTTGAGTATTTTTTCTAAGATAGTAAGAATCAATTATGCATCGTGATCAATGAAAGAAACATGTTTTATGCACGTGGATCTCCAACTGACTACAAAGCATCCTTAGATTAAATCCATGGGGTACTAAACCAGAAGAGAATCAGCCCAAAATGACTCCAAACCATCACATATCTACTGTCCACCCAGTAAAAGAGTCAAAATCTAGACAATAAGTTAGAAATTAAACTCTCTGCTCCAAGTGCATTATGGTTATATTTTTCTTTGCAAGCATGAGAATTACATAATTGCCCTGTCTCAAGGTATCTATTTTTCTCTCTGAATCACTGACAGGATTATCATTTGTATTTTTGTCATTACTAAATAAATTACACCTTTAGAAATTAGTGCTTACCTCAATGAACTCTCCAGCAAGGAAATCTATGAATAAATTAAATAGCTGAAGGTCAATTATGTAAGATGTATGAAGAGGCAATTCTGTCTTCCAAATTTTAATCATGTATACAACATTTTGCCAAACATTTCTTATATCTTTTATTAACATTTCCTATATCCCTGAGAGCAAGTTAGCATCCTAATCTAGGTGGAAAAGTAGCATAGAGGACCTAAGACCCTCATTAAGCTAGAACCATCATTCAATGTCAGACGTTTCAGTCTTTTCAGCATGCGATGCGTGAACAATACTAGAGTCTGAACACTACCAGCAGGGTTAGTTACAGACCAGTTACATAGGCAGGAAATAAACTAAAAGAAATTAAAAAGGCAATATTGAAAAGAAGGGATCTGGAGAAGAAAATGCATTTCCTTTGTCACTGACTCTCTAGTCATTCAAAGCCCTGAATACGCCATGCTCTCGCATCCTTCCTGTCTCCATACTGCTTACCCAGCTAAGAATGTCTTATCCGTACACTCAAACGTTGAACCTCTACTCCATATGCTCAAGAGAGTCCAAATGGACTTTACTGATCTCTCCAGGAAATAAAGCGCTCCATCCTCTGAGTTCCCATACTGCCATGTGCATATGGGATACTACAATTCTTATCATATGGCTGTAATGAATATTGTGTATGTTGGATTCAAAGCTTATTTCAAACAAGAACCTTTTCCTATTTATATTGGTATCTGTGTCACCTACAACAGAGTCTGTCAATAAATGCTTAGCAAAAGGACAAATGAAATCAAGCAAGCAAAGCAGCAAGAGCAATGAATCTGACAGGGTCCCACTCACTATGTCAAGTTTTTACTTTCAGCATCCTCATCTGGAAAAGATGACTAGCATAGTTCACCAGGGAAGAATCAAGGTAGTTTCAGCAGTTAAGAAAAAAATCAACAAGAGTAATTAAAAAATTAGTAAAAATATTAATGAAATAAAAATAAGTTCCCATTGATCATCTGCTGCTCTTCTAAGCATTGCATCTATTTCACCTTCTTTTCCAATTTGCAATAAGAATGATGAGAATGAGGGATCTTACTGAACACGTATTTTGGAGCACTACATAGCAGGCCCTTTATTCTCCCCTGTCCCATCTCCCCAAATTACTGCCCAGCACACAGACCCTCTACAAATAGTCACACCCCACCTGCGAGGCATGTTTTAGTTGTGCGCAATTTTTCCCTCCCTTCAGTCTAAATCTAATTTGTTAGGAAGATGTGAGGGCAGCAGCTTGTATAATTGTTAGAATGGCACCCATTTCAAATTACTCATTATCCACAAGGATGTTACAAAGAGAAAAGATAAAAAGCTAGTGGGCAAAGGAAAGAGTGCAGTTATCAATGGTGATTCATTTCAGTATCATCTTGCTCTTCTGTAAAATACACATGTGAAAGCCTGAGATTCTTGTTACATTTAGTTAAGTTATAGAAGCATCTCTTAATACAAGTTACTGAGGAACAGTAAATCTCTTTCTCAATGAAAATGGTTATAAACATGTATGCAGATTTAATATTTGATTAAATAATGTTTTCATTTAAAAATAATGTTTGAATTTTAATTATTTTTTAACAACATCACTGCAAAATCTGATACTTAATATTAAATTGTGAAATAACCCCATATCACATATTTGTTGGAAAAATTATTTCACTCTGTTGGAAACATATTTTTAATGTCACTCTCACATTCTTCCATAATGATCTGTTTATCATGCATTACAAAACAAATCAACAAAAATATCTCTGGTGAATCTAAAAATTGATAGATTTTATCTCCAAATATTATTGACAGTGTTTGAAATATGCACAGCATTATTTGTAGCTCATATTTACTCTTACTATCCTAAAGATTTCAGAGTTAAGAATTTTAGTTTTACAGATGCATATCAAGCTAATCTATTTAAAATTTGTTTTAAAGTCATCAACTTCATGTATCATTATTTACATGAAAACTAAGATGATCCCAAATAAAACCAGAAATTTGTACCCAAGTTCATTATTTCTAGCACATTTATCAGCTGTGCAATTTCAATTCTAGTTCCTGTTACATTTAAATCATTGTGTCCAGTTAATCTTTACTTAAAAAGTACAAAGAAATTACTACCATATTGCCAGCTGTTGCTGTTTTATAATAAGATGCATTTCGTGTACATTAACACCCCTGATGGGAACAGATGGCAGTTACTCCTTTTAACATTTTTTAAAGTATTAATTACTTCAGTGTAATTTCTGTTGTGTTGTACACTGGGCATTTTAAAAGGTAACATGTTCAAGCTCAGAGTGAATATTTACAGCTCATTTATAGCAAGATCGTAAGTGAAATTCTGCTGTCATTTTAATTGACTCATTTGGGATGCTTCTAAATTCGTCATTATTGATGGCTGTTTTTATAAAAATTCTTGAATAATGTTGTACCTTGCAAAATGAGAAGTGACATAGCACACTTATTAGTAATCATAGAGCTGAAATACCTTCTTCTATATTTTAAATGCAAAGCTGTCCACAGCCTTAATTAAAATAGCAGATACATGAAATTTGAGGCAGTTCTTAGTTGTTTACCTGACCATGATAAAAAAAAATCAAACTATTTTGTCTCTCAGCTCTTGTTTTGATGGAATTCCTACCAACGATTTTTAAAAATTTGATGGTTTGCCAAAACAGTTTTAAATATATTTATAAACAAATTAATCAATGACTAATAATAATTAACATTTATTGAGTGTTTGCTAATTGGGCTAAATTCTCTACTTATATTTAACAAACATCATAATTTTTATTCCAGAAAGAGATACAAACAAATAACCAACAAGGTGTTGGAAAAAAGAACTCGAGAATTGTTTTGGATTTGGGAAACTTTCTTTTATCTAAATTATCCCAAAAAGCATAATGCTTATACACTAGTCTTTAAAATGTCTGTAGAGGATTATCTAATACTCAAATTTCATTCATCCATCCATCCATCCAATATATATTAATTGAACTTCTACAATGTGCCAGGCATCATCCTTGGCACTGGGAATATAGTCGTGAATAAGATCTACAAAATTCCTGGATTCATGCAACTTGCATTAGGGGAGAAGGTGGATATTAAACAGATTCACCGGAAAATAAATAGCACACACAGGTGATAATGCTTTAAATATTTTAAAATCAGGATACAAGAGACAGAAAGTCCCAGAGGAATGGTTGGTGGTTATTTTTTGAAGATCCTACAAACTCATAAATACAAATTTAGCATCCCCATACCATCTACGGAGAAGAATCTTTGAGAACCAGCAAGATATATGTAAATTTAATAGATGAAGATAAGTTGAAAAAGAATTCGCTATTCCACTTGAGAAAATGTTGAAGTTTTCTGAAAATAAATGATTTTGAAGGATTTGAGGACAGAGAGAATTAAAAAATTTTCTTTAAACTTCCACTCCGTTCGGGCCTTTAAGCATTTGACAAATACCTGAAGTCTCAGACCTTCTTGATTTTGTTTGATTGTTTTTTTAAATGAATTAATAAAAAATAGCCACTCTCTAATGAAGATATTGTGCATTCCAGAATCTTTATTAAGGATCGTCTTATTAATCCCTACGTTCTTGTAAGATAGGTGTTAATGTTTCCATTATACAGAGGAGAAAATTCAAATTACAAGCCGCTAAGTTACCTTCTAAACATCTCATAGCTGTAAACATGTGGCAGACCTGCGAGATGTAAACCCCACCTCCTCATGATTTCAAGTATTAAACTACACCAACAACTTTCAGCTATTTTCTTAGTTCTGATTCTCTTACCAATGAATTAGTGAATGTTGATTAAGTTAAAAAAAAGTAAGTTTTTGTGGCAATGCTAGAAAACTATAATACTGAAACTTCAGCTTAAAGTCCTTATGTGTAAGATAAAGCTAAGAACTAACAAGGAAGATTTTTACAAAATTAAAGCAAGAAAAAAATACCAAAGAAATTAAATAAAATCCTTTAAGAAGGTAAAAGATAAAAAGAAATGAGTGAAAAACCATTAACGTTGGTAGAATACAGTCTCAGTCTCCAGAACCAAAGTCCAGATCCTGAAATGATCATACCTTTAAAACACGCAAATACACAAGCATTAAAGAAATGAACAAGACAAGAAATGGGAATATAATCATCATCATTTGATACGTATTTGTTGTTGTAATCGTCACCTGTGTATTATCTAGCAATGATAAATAAAATAATGATATATATAATTAAACTTTACATTCTTCCCGGACTCGTACTGTATGAGGCACATGCTGCCAATGTGTCAGGCAAGTGACAGGCCACAGTGACAACTCAAGCAGAAGTTCAATGAAGTGTCAAGTTCTGCCACAGAAAGAGTTAATGAGGCCTCCAGCCCAGGTATGTCATGGGTTATCAGCCTGTAACTTTTATCTTGTTCACTGCACACTTAATCAAAAACACAACATAGCTTACCAGAAAATGTACTTAATCTGGAGTGAAGAGATCTGAATTGTAGTGCTATACCAGCCCTTTCCTCACTTAATGTTGTAGATATTATCCCCAGTGCCTACAATGATGCCTAGCACATTGTACAAGTTCAATTAATACATATTGGATGGATGGATGAATGAAGTTTCAGTATTAGACAATTTAGCTTGAGCAATATATAAAATGAGACGGTTGGAGTAGATTATCTTGGGAACCTATTACTTCATGATTAAAGTATGTATTTGTGTATGTTTGTATGTGTGTCTGTGTATGTGAATGTATACATGCATCTTCAATGGTTTTCTTAAAAACCAAAAAAAGTTAACATACTAAATGCAAATTAATTTTCATTCCAACACTGTGAAATAAATTCCTGTAAGGAATTATACTTAGTGAATGCTCTTGGTTATAATCCTACTGTACCTCGTAACAGGATTTCACTTAAATCATGATGAAAGCTTATGAAGTATGAAGAAATTAAATGAATATAGACCAGAAACACCTGAAAAAGCTTATTAAGAGGCTGGGGTGCTAAAGGAAATAAGAACATAATTGAAGTACACTTAATGGACATTTTATGAGCACATTTGTTCCTGCAGAGGCTCATAAAGCAGAAAAGTAGCCAACACCATTTCTCTATTTCTGGAAAACGGAAAAGATCCAAATACACATTGGGCTATTACTATCTAATTTAATAACCACTGTGGCAAATGTCATAGAAACAATTTAAAATGATCAAGTGGAGTACATTTCACATTTTGATTAAGGCGAACAGAAGGTATTTCACAAAACTCATCACTTTTCTTTGAAAATACTATTTCTATATTTCTAGCACAAGATAACCACATCACATGAACACTCCCAAAAGTGTCTTTGGCAATTTCAAGCTTTGAGAGAAATGTCGAACATTTAATGACAACAATCATTAAACGGAATGTGTATTTCAACATATATAATGTTAATTTAAGCTTAGTTTGGGAACATGTGGGGAATTTTTCCCTGAAAAGTTTTTATTATATATCATAAAATAACCCAAAAAGTAGCTTGACTAGAAAAGTACATTTGTGGAATGAAGTTATATTATTTTGAAATATTAGAATAATATCCATATATTTATCTATACACAAAGTAAATGTAGCAGGATACTTTCTATTTGTATTCTGAAGTTGAAAGACAAGTAGGATATTTATTTTATAAATTCCTTTTTTGACTCCTAGAGAATGGAAATTAAATGTGGGAAAAAATATCCTTGTAAGAGGAGGACTTTTTACTACAGTACATTGAAAAGACAATGATGTTCAACTCTAATGAAAGTTATCATCTAAAAAAACAAGGATATAGAGAAGGGAAAGAGAAATTCATATCAATAAACAGTTTGAACTTAAATATATATAAAGTTCACTAAATCATGCGTCAAACATAAATAACATGAAAATCTCTGACATTGGCAAAATAAGTAGACTTTCAAAAATTATTTCAAATAGTTTTATTTTATGTATTCTCCTTCTACTCAAATTGATCATGGGAACTATCTATTAATTTATGTTCATTACAACTGACAATCTCAGGAAAGAAATGGAAAATAAAGAGTCGACAACTCACTCTTCAGTATGAAATAAATTAAGGGCCCAAAATAAATAAATACTCTAAGCTAATGTGGCTATTTCTTGCACAAAGAGTTTGTTATGTGGAGCAAAAATGACTCTATAAAGATATAAGTGGAACAGATTTTATCCTTTTACTCCAAACAAAAATAAATGCTCTTGAAGGCTATGGATTTTCTAGAAAGGCAGTATTGGTCCCATTTCTATCTGTTTTACTGATGGTTCCTCCCTTTGTTAAGAAGACCTCACAAACCAAGCGTTAACAGAAGACACATTAAGTTGCCTCCACCTGGGAGAAATAGCTTTCCTAAATAAATCTACAAACCTAAAAGGTAATCAACTGTGTGAGGCTGAATAATGGCCCCTCAGAAATGGCCACATCCTAATCCATGGACCAGACAGCTGCTTCCTTACAGGGCAAGAGGGACTTTGCAGATATAATTTAGCTAAGGATCTTGAGATGGGAAGATGATTCTAGATTACCAGGGTAGGCACAATGTAATCACAAGGGTCCTTGTAAGAGAGAAGAAAGGAAGGTAAGTGTCAGACAAGGACGTGTGACCATGGAAGCAGAAGTAGGAGTGCTGTGGCATCATGAGTCAAGCAACAAGGGCGGCCTTTAGGAGCTGGAAAAGGCAAGGACCCATATTCTCCCCTAGAGCTTCCGGAAGGAACACAGTCCCAATGATCCACCTTAGACTTCTGATCACCAGAACTGTGAGATGATAAATTTGCAGTGTTTTAAGCCAGTGTTTGTGGCCTTGTGTTACAGCAGCAATCAGAAACTAAGACCAACTACGTGGCAAACTAAACCCAGACTGGATAATTTGGACGCTGGTTCTTCAGACCCATTTTCACATTCAGTCTATGGTAAAACATTCCTGCATGATTATCCATGCCATTAAAGAGAACTGAGGGCCAATAGGCAAATTGTAAATAAAATAGTTATTTTTATCTCATGATTAAAATAACAAGTGCCTATTCATTATATCTCTGCTGATAGGCACTGAAGGTCAAAAATCCCTTAGCATATCGTGTCATGAAAACAGCTGGAAGAAAGTACCTGCTTTAAATTTAGGGGAAACTGGTTATCATGCTTTTGATTATTTTTCTTTGTTGGCTTTAAGAAATTAGTAAGTTCATATGTGAAATGTTTTATCTACAAATGCTTGGTGAAAGCTGTATTTTCAAATATAAAATATAAAAATTACCAATTTTTAAGGACTATTAGGCTCCGCCACTGCCTGAATTATGTTGAAGAACAGGGACCGCTGACAAGAGAGAGAAATGTTGTGTCAGTAAAGATAATTTAGCAAAACATATATTGTTAAAGATTTAGACAAAAGAAACAAATACACGTTGCATGTAGATATGCCTGGCCCTGTACTGGACACAAAGATGAGCAAAACATGGTCGTCTTTTCTTTCTTTCCTTGGTGTTCACATGTTTGTAGGGGAATCTCCCCACAATGAAACAGAACCTCTATTAGGAGCGCCAGTTGTTAGAGTAATTCCAAGGAATGCTACGCTGTAGGTGGAATGCGGAAATAGCAGAAACTATTATTACTAAAAAGCATGGGATAAGAGGAACCACTAACCTTCATGAACTGTTCCCTAATTTCTAACCAGGAGGTACCCGCTCTCCTTCCCAAGTTCTGTCACAGTTGGCTTGTTTGACTCCTAAAATACATCCTTGACTTAGGTTGCAGTAAGATGTATTGTCTCTTATCTGCCCTCCTCCAGAATCTAGGTTCTTGGAGAAGTCGGATTTCCATCTTCTGAATGTTACATGTTCCGCAGGTTAAGAAGCTAAGAGTGCATTTGGGGCTCTATTTTGCTAGTGTAAACGACTTCAATGCCTATATTCATCATTTACGTTTATTGCTATAAACTATAACAAATGTGTCTACTTCTTGTCACAAGAAAGAATGATTGTGAAAGATTCAAACATTAAAGCCATGACAAG
Source organism: Equus caballus (assembly GCF_041296265.1). NCBI lineage: Eukaryota > Metazoa > Chordata > Mammalia > Perissodactyla > Equidae > Equus > Equus caballus. The sequence goes on from NC_091710.1 coordinate 46,613,442, forward strand.
GAGGGGTTTTCTTGAACTCTGCTACATTTTTTTTTCTTTTTGTTTTTTGTTTTTTTTTGAGGAAGATTAGCCTTAAGCTAACATCTGCCACCAATCCTCCTCTTTTTGCTGATGAAGACTGGCCCTGAGCTAAAATCCATGCCCATCTTCCTCTATTTTATACGTGGGACGCCTGCCACAGCACCGCTTGACAAGTGGTACATAGGTCCACATCCCGGATCCGGATTCAAACCCGTGAACCCTAGGCCACCAAAGCAGAATGTATGAGTTTAACCACTGTGCCACTGGGCTGGCCCCTCTAATACTTTTTAACGTAAATCTTAGAATCGACAAGGATTAAGTCTTTCCTACTTTTTCACAAATTAGGCATGTGCAAATTATGCATGATTACCTAAACCATAATTGTCAAATAGTTCAATTATATGTTTTTCTTTTTGAGTCATCTATAAACTCAAAGAAATTATATTAACATTATTATTTTATAAATCTAAATTGCTTTTTAGGAACATTCCCCTAGACACTTTGTCTACTGAATTAATGAAAACATTAGCTCTAATAGTATCACAAAACCCTGATATATAAAATTAGTTCTGAAAAGATTCATTCTTTTTCTTTTTTGTTGTTTTTTTTGACTAAAATACATCTATTCTTTAAGCATAAAATAAAATTTGAAGTAACCTTTTAAAGTGTAACTATATGATGCTTAAAGAACAGCAATGAAAACAATCATAGTGGATTTGCATTGACTAGGAAATCACCCAATAAATCTATATATGTTAATGTGGATTGTTAATCCTCAAAAATTCTTCAAATCTAAATGTTTTCCTCAGTGTCACTGGGCCGCCACGTTCCTCTGTACAAGGGTTTTACTAGACTGATTTCTTCTGCTTTCAGACACAAGCAGGAAATGTCAGGTTTCCAATTCACCAGATGACAGATAAAAATCAGCGTGTGCACATGCACACACACACACACAGTCAATCGGCGATGATATTTCTCTAGATGAACTCTAGAAAACACAGCCTCAGGATGACTGATTTCTGATGCTAATTGCTGTTCTGCAGGTATCACACTCCTCTTGGGCCAGACAGTTGTGACAGAAGAGGGGTACTTCCCTAATCAATTTTGGCATGAGAGATGCAATGCTGGTAGATGATGTGGAAAAATACGGACCAGGCATTTCATCCATAATTGATTACAAACCTATTATTCCAAAAACCACAATTCTAGTCATAGCTCATTCTTGTTAAACTATTTTTTTCCCTATTGCGACTTTGCTTTTTATGGAGCCTTTCCATAACTTTCTAAAATTGGACTATTACACTAAGACAAAGATCTCCTGCAGTAGCAGGAGCAACTGAACACTCGAGAGTCCACGTTCCCCTGAAATCCCAAGTTCCATAACTGCACACAAACAATCCATTCTGCATTTGAGAATTTTAAACATTAAATAAAAGATCCACTGTCACTTGGAACCACATGTGTGAGTCTTCATAAATTCAAATATATTAACCTTTGGAAAGCCATAGGTGAATGAATTATTGGATTTGAACTGTGAAGAGTAACAGTTAAAATAGCATTTTTAAGGAAATATATATCTAATAAAATGCTATATAGCAGGGAATATTATTCTAGCTTTTGCATTTTACTGTGGAATATTTAACTATTACTATTTTGTAATTGTAACTTATACATTAGTTTATATTAAATAGACTATATAATTTTCCGAATACTTCTATGGAGCCAAAAACTTCTAAGATCTTTCTATGCATTCTCCCTTTTCATTAATCAAAGGGCCAGGTGGGGCTGGGCTCATGGGCCGAGTGGTTAAAGTTCCACACACTCCACTTTTGTGGCCCAGGTTCACAGGTTCGGATCCTGGGCACAGACCTACTCCACTCATCAGCCGTGCTGTGGAGGTGTCCCACATACAAAACATGGAGAAAGATTGGCACAGATGTTAGCTCAGGGTTAATCTTCCTCAAGCGAAAAAAGAGGAGGATCAGCAGCAGATGTTAGCTTAGGGCGTATCTTCATCACACACACAAAAACGGGCCAAGTGATGCAATCTTTACCAATGACCAACTATGTACAGAAACAGTAAAATTTATTCAGGAAATACTTACTCAAAGAACCAGTGGTTGGTTGAGTAAATAAGTTAATTACAACCTAAATTTGCCTAGTGGCATAATTATATATGTTTGCATTTTTCTAGAGGATGTGCTGGCTTTCATTTATTCAACAAATATTTACTACGAACGAACTATGTTCAAGGCAATCTGCTGGGGACTGGGAATTAAAGAGTGTGCCAAATACACTCACTGATTTGGAGGCTTGTCGGAAATTCAGACCCATAGTTTCTCAATTCCATCATCACAGAGTGTGAGGGAGAGAACTAAAGCATTCTCAGAAATTAGGCTTTTTGGAGGAAGGCAAGACTAAATTGATACCTGAAGGATGAGCAAGTAATAGCCAGGAGAAGAAAAGATGGGTGAATGGAAGTGAAAATGACTCCCAGCAGAGAAAAGGCATATGCAAATGTCTGGAGGCAAGAGAATATGGCACATTTGTTGATGGAAATAAAAGTATATCAGCCCAGCTGGCATACACAGTGGACAGGAGACAGTCCAGAAACATAACTCAGATGTCAGCAAGAACTGGATCTTCACGGGCATGTGGGGCATATTAAGAAATTCAGAGTTTCTCCTATGGGCAACCAAAGCAATTAAGCATTTTTCTGAAGATGATTAGAACAATTAGATTTGCACCCTAGTAGTGCGGCAAAGGGAATGGAAATCATTCCAGCCAAGAAAGCACTGACCTGGAGTCATGGCAATTTCTGCTGTGTAATTTGCTTCCACCCAGTGTCCCTTCAGCCAGTTACAAGGCTGGCAACACTGTAAAGTGAAGGCATGCAATAGCCGCTTGTAATTAAGACTTCAGGAAGTTATAGCTTCCCTGTTACTCTTCATTTCCATAAAAACAAAGCAAAAATAAGTAAATACATAAATTCTGCTAGCCTTCTTTCAGTCCTCAGTCATCACTTACAGTCATTTCGTTATTTCGACTTATTACTTTAAGGATTATACCTTATTAAATGAGAATATTAGAAAGTAACTAGTGTTTCAAATAGAAACCTGTATTTTTCATAATAGATAAAAATAAGGAAATAAGCATGATAAAATTTAAAATATTAGATTTTAATTTTACATATCATATGTTTATGTTGTACTTATTAATTTTGTAACTACTTCAACTCAGTGAAATCTGATAGAACTTGTTTTTGACATCTCTTAGCTCTTGACAAAAAATAAGCCTCTCCTCAGTATTAAGTACATTCTCTTTTCTTGGGGCAGTCATCAGGGACTATCTTCCTGAATATACATATGTATCCTGTGCATATATTTATATATATATATATATATATATATATATCCTATGCATATATATATAAATTCATAACAAAAAACTGCTGACAGAAGAAAATTGGAACAAAAGTACCAGAATACATTAGAGTAGTGATAGTCCCTATGAAAGTAGGATTTAAAAGGCCACAGAACAGCTCCTCGGGTGTCCTAATATTATTGATACCTCTTAGTTTTATAATCCAGGACACTTTCGCAACAGGGTACACGCCTTAGGCATCGCTAGTTTGCTGTTGCCATTAATATTTTTAAAGGTTCTTGATTGATGATATGAGATCTTAAATAAAATACAAATAGATGTATTGACAATTCCAAGTATCGTAACTATAGGGTATGCCACAGTAGGAAACACCAACTCCTGAATAATTCTGTCTAATAAATCTTGTAACTACAGCAGGCAGTCACCTTCCTGTCTGACTGTCTGCCTCTCCTCCATTTTTTGTCTATCAGCCTGTATGTTTATTTATGCTTCATAATTTCCAAAGAGTTTGATATACTTTATAGAAATACATTTAGTTCAATAAGATAAAATGTAAAAAGGAGTAGAAAATTGACAGGGAGAAGCAGGCTGGTTTTTTGTTGTGATGGCGACAGTAAACTACATGGTATAAGCTTGGGCATTTGAGCACAACTAAGACCAAAGTGTTCTATTCCAATCAGAGATTTAGCAAATCAGATAGTCTTCCTTTGGGAACTTTATATTTCAAAGGTAAAAATCATGAAATCTAAGCCACAAATGTCAAATTTTCTGACTTTTACTTGACTATTACATTTTTAGTGATTATATACATTCCAGACCTTTATTTTCAATGTGACATTAATATTCTTCACTTCTAAAATCAACAACTTAAATTGTTCAGTTTTCCAAGCCAGATGGCATTGCAGCAGTCTTTTTACAAATAAGGTATAATGAAGCTAGTCAAAAAATCTGTCTTCCAGAGTGAAATCATAAATGTAAACAAGAGAGAAAATTCATCTTTTTATATCCTCCTCAATAAATACACGTCAGTGAGAAAACATTTATGATACGTAAAAAAATCAAAGATTTTCATACTGTTAATCAAGGTTCGTTGCTAGATGTGATCCTGAATTTTCCGTGAAAATAAGTAAAATACACATATTCCCCCAATCCTCTTTTGAAAATGTAGAATTAATGATTATCACTGAGAAAAAATAATTTAACTTCTTTTCAAGCTCACCTCTCCTTCATTCCATATACCTTCAATGCCCTACATTTACCAATAGGATATTAAACCCATTATCTACTAAGAAGGAAATTATCTTACATACTGCCTTCTTACTAATTTCATAGAATTTTGTCAGGCATTACAAGTGCTATAAAGATGTATGCAATGATTAGATAAAAATCAACAGTGCAAGATAGCATTTGGATAAATCCTTCTTAGGAGATTTTATATGATTAACTGAATGATATAGGTATTAAGCACTTCCAGAAGGAGGAGGGGAGTTGGAATTTGAATATGGTCATGAAGAATAAGCAGGTCTCAGCTAGATTGAGAAGAGGCGGGGAGAATACTCAGAACAAAAACTGTAAGAAAAAACATATTTGGCATCATTGGGGAAATCATCTTGAAACTTTAGAGAGAGAAAAAGATGGAAAACTCTTCAAGCATTATGTAAAAGAGAAACATCTGAAAGATAGTTTGGACTTTGGAGTTAAACTGTAAAGGCAGAGAATAATAGGACAATGATTTTCCATAGGTTTTGTAAAGAAGTTACAATTTTAATTTTAAAAATGATTTTATTTTAATAACAAACACAAAAGAAAATATTGGTTTTCACCAGAAGTCTTCCTTTATACTATTAACTGGTCTTTATTAGGCAAACTCCTTTGTTGAAAACTTTATTCAAAATATTAAACCTCCCAAGTTCACAGTAAAACCCCCCATTGTTACTTAAACCATGTAATGAATTGCTGAAATGTGTGTAAACAAATGATAGAAAAGAATTTGAGATAGGCCAATGAATGAAGTTCCAATGAGCCACCATTATACTTCCAATTAACAGTAAAGTATTAATTGTAAAGTAGGAACATTGAGTAAATCATCTTCAGAATTTCCACAGTCTAGCTAATAGATTGATTGCCAGACAACTGTGACTGTGGAGTAGCTTGCCTTATATTGCTAAAAACAATGGATAACATCTATTGAACGTCTATTTTATGCTAGGCTATATGCACTACCTACATTTCTCATTCAAATCTCACAACAGCTCTTTGATGTAGTTTATCATTGATACTCTTAGAGATGAGTAAAATTAGACCTCAGAGAAGTTAAGTGAATTGTCTAAGCTCACTCAACTAGTAAAGGGTGGATCCAGGATTTTAACCGAAGACAATGTTTTTGCTAAAAATACAGTTGAACTCTATGCTTACTTAATATGTAGGATGATATGTTCTAATAGGTGCAGAATTTCATTCATGATTTTTTCCTACCAGGAATCTACTGTTTGTTTAATTTTATTTTCTAGGTCGCGTCTTCTTGGGAAGTTTTAAACGAGTCTCAAAAGTATGCACAATCAAAAACTAGAATCAAATCTGAAAGTCAGAGTAACTCTTCTTTTACTCAGTTACCACCGTGTCAATTGCTTTTCAATGAATTTTGCATGAGAGTTTGTTCACTAAACTGATAAACCAAAGTAATGACATCAAAGGAGTATTTTTCAAAAACAGGTTTTAGCTACATTCACTCTTTCCTGAGTGAATCCTCATAAACAAACCTAAGTTAGTATATGAAAATATTTCTGGTGATAACATTTTAAGCTGCAAGAAACAGCAGTGTGGTGAGGTCTAAAATAAATTAATTCAACCAAATCAAGTGAAGTCTATGAGATGACATTACAAATTTCGAAACAATATCAATGCAAATCCAGGGGGACAGCAGTTGGGCTAGCCACTTCCTATAAAATAGTATTAGGGTATAAATTACGTTGAAAAATTGGGAAAGCGATCAGAAGTAAATTTGATGCTGCTCAATCTCGATAAATGTTGAAAGGGGGAAAAAAATCACTATGCAAATCCTAAGGGTAAATAAATAGAATGATATCTGGCTCATCACTAAAACGGTTTGAAGTTAATTCAAGGGCTTATGCACGATTTTAAATCCTTTCAACTCACCTTGCTTTACTCTTGGTGACTCTGAGATAAAACTTTGGTGTGAAAAGTATATTTATTCATGTCAGGCTTAACTCAGAGAGGCAATATTATACTGTCTAATAGAAATTGGTTTTTGAAACATCTGTTGAATATACATAACAGAAGTAAATTTGCTAATACATCTTAAAAGTATCTAACTAGAGCAAGTTCAATCATGGGCAATTTTTTCAGCTAAAAAAGCAACCATTTACCTCATATAACTCGTCCCTCCTGAAGGTTGCTCCCCTCCTTGTTGCAATGTAAGAATGCCAGTTAGGGGTCATATAAATAGCCACACTCTTAACATATAAAAATTCCCCAGCCACAACTGGAAGGACCCACAACGAAGAATATACAACTATGTTCTGGGGGGCTTTGGGGAGAAAAAGGAAAAAAAAAAAATTCTCTGACTCTCAGTTTACCTGTGAATAGGCTGAATCATGAGAAATTGCCAATATTAAGCCTCCTTTGCCTCACAAAACCAGTAATTTCATATGGTTTATCATAATATATTAGCTCCCTTAAATCTTAATCAGAAACTTTCCTGAAAACTCAAACTTAAACAGAAAGTAAAAAACGCTTTCTTGCAGCTGCTGTATGGAATCTATATCATTTGCCCCCAAAATAGTGTTTGCCACAGCAGACTCCACTGACCTTTAAACCCCAAAAGATCTCCTCTACATTGCTGTCTTGGGTTGAATTGGGTCCCCAAAAACATATGGTGAAGTCCTCACCCTGGGTACCTGTCAATGTGACCTTATTTGCAAATAGAGTCTTTGCAGATATAATACAGTTCAGTTCGTATTGGATTAGAGTGGCCCTTAATCCAATGATGGGGCCGTTATAAGAAGAGGAAACAGAGACGTAAAGATACGTAGACACACACAAGAGAACACCACATGACAGTGGAGGCATAGATGGGAGTGACGTGTCAACAAACTAAGGATCACCAAAGATTACTTGCAACCACAAGAAGCTAGGAGGGGGGCACAGAAGAGATTCTCCCTCTGAGCCCCCAAGAAGGAACCAACCCTGATGACACCTTAATTGTGGACTTCTATCCTCAAGAATTGAGAGAGAATCAAGTTTTGTTTTCCACTGCCAAGCTTGTCATAATTGGTTACGGCAGCCCTAGGAAATTAATATAATTGCCAAGGGCACCTTGACCTGAGCTTCCCAAAGCTACCACAGCTGTCTTCCACCGCTGACACTGCCTCTCATCCACCCAAAGCTGCAAGAACAGGGTAGGACTACCACTCGATATGTCAAATTGCATTTCTGGAGCCCTCAATACATGGAAGCCATGTCACATACTACCAGGGAAATGACGTTCTCACCATTCTTCTTGGTGTTCTTTTAGATTGGACCAAAGTAATGACCCTCATGCCCAAAAAAGTCTGACAGTGTGTTGTGGACTGAATGTGTGTAACTCACGAAAATTCATATGTGGACATCCTTACCACCAATGGATTGGTGTTAGGAGGTGGGGCCTTCGGGAGGTTATTCGGTCATGAGGCTGAAGCCCTCAAGGTTGGGATTAGGGACCTTATAAAGGAGAGCACAGAGAACTCCTTTACCCCTTCCACCACGTGAGAACACAGCAAGAAGATGGCCTACTATGAATCAGGAAGCGGGATCTCCCCAGACACCGAATCTGCTGGTGCCTTGATCTTGGGCTTCCAGCCTCAAGAACTGTGAGAAGTAAATGCCTGTTGTTTCATCCACCCAGCCTAGGACATTTTTGTTATAGCAGCCAAACAAACTAAGACACAGTGGAGCAATGAAATGAATCCTTCTGTGTTTGTTTTTTCTTTTCAGGGAAGTTCTCTCTTTCCTGAGAAATGTTAAATCAGTTGGTGGTTGAGCTGAGGGACAGTCACCATGTCATCTGCAGAATTTGCCCTTCCCTGTTTATCTGTGCTTCTCTTTTTCCTAAACAAGTACTTATTTCACAATAAATTCATGAAAATAAGATTCCAGGGTTTCGATTGGGATTGGGATGGTGCTGGGTATGGCATTGTCTTCCAGAAATATGTAAATGTGTTTAAATCCTCTAGTAAATACAGTGTGAGCTAAAGCTGGGAATAAACCATTTCTAGTAGAATTGACTAAATTTCTACTTTGTGAATTTTCTTGAGTTCTTAAGTATCTACTGTGTATTAACATAGAAGTAGGAGAAAATGCAGGTATTTATTAGGCAGATGGATATCTGAAACGTACGTAGAAAGAAGGAAAATATCTTACGGGAAGTCAAGAGAAAAAGGTAAACTCTTGATTAAACATATAAGGAATTTAAAATATATTTTGCATGATCAACTATAAGAGTAAACAGAGAAAATGTGGGTGAAAAGGACACATGAAGTATGTCTATCCACATCTGAGCAAAGCTAACAGGATTCCCCCCAAATTCAGAAAGCCACATGTACACCAAAATTCAGAGGCTGACAAAGAATGACCATGATCTTAAAAAACATTGAATGTAATACTGAAAAGTTTTGTTAAATGTAATTCTTTAAAAGATTAGTAAAACATTTTTATATTTGTAGGAGGTAAAGTACACTGAGGGTCAAAAAAACCCAACTCAGAATAGATTTGCTTTTTTAGGAAAAAAAAAGGAAGTAGGATTTTCACCACCAAGCTGTTATATGGAAATAATGGAAATGAATGTAGACAGTGCTCAGGGTGTCCTGAGACAAATTAAGAGATGACATAAAAATATATATTAGTAAGCCCAGTGGAGGGTAACCTGGGAATTTTGAAGGAAGTAACAGTAAGCCTTGCAAATGGCAGCTGCTGCTGAGATCCAACTTGAATTTGTGTTTGGGCTTTACTAAGCTTAAGAAACTGAACTATAATGCCTTTCTCGGAAGGTTCTCCACACCTCCTACCCCTCCCTGTGTGAGGCTCGAGTCCACTCTGCTTGTTTACATTATCTGCCAGCATTAACTTTGATATCCATGAGCAGGTGGAAAACTCTCATCACTGTCAAAATGGGTGCTGGGCTGGCAGACCTGGACTGTTGAGTCTTATGTGCCAACTATGCACAGTACTGGAGTTTATTAAAAGTGCAACTTTGTTAATGAATAATAACTTATTGTACAAGAAACAGTTATGTTAAAGAGAAACAGAATCATCATAATTGAGCTATAACGAACCTACTGGAATCATTTTTAAGAAGATACGTAGTTATACAGATTAATAGGATTCAAACGGTATAATTTACTTGAATATCTTTCAAGTCGTTAAGTTTCCTGCCAATGACTGTTTAATAAATGGAATCGCCAAGAGCATTTGCAGCAGAGGGACTCACTTCATCACAAACGAAAATACTTAAAGGTAATAAAGAAACGCTAAGTCTCCATGGCCATTTCTCTGCCTAAGAAACATAAGGAATAAAAAATATTGATATAAAAACCATTAGGTTAATTAAATGTGAACACAAGGTAAACATTTTTACTCTTTGTGGTAAATACACCCTTATTCAATGGATATTAGGTCTGAATAGCAGTTTAAAAGCTAATGAGTCAGCTCCTGCTTTAGTGTGGTTTATCCTCTCTAGAACAATCCTGCCAATGGGGCCACTGCTACCAGGAGTTAATTGGGCCTTCTGGCCATCATAACATGGAGCAAGAGAAGGTAGCAGTTTGTTGAACTCCCTAATGAACACGTCCTTTCATAATTTTAACATATTTTTAATATTTTTGGCATGACTGTATTTAAACAAATATAATTGCTGCTTAAATATTACCCCCATTTCAGAATGGTAAGAAAATTCTCATTTCTGTCACTTGTATATCATTTGACTGTGAATGGCTTCATTCAGAGATATTAAAAGGTAAGACCATTGGGAGTTTTCTTGGGTACAGCATGCAAGGGCCCTGGGAAGAACTGTGAATTTTTACAGCCACCTTGCAAAAACAATTCCATATCCTCAGAAACAGAGGAGCTGGGAAGATACCTAGTTTCTCTTCATTAAGGTGCAAAACCTGTTTCACGGTTTTCTAAACGGAAAAGACATGCATAAAACATGTCCTGTGACTATAGACCGTAATTAGCTTGGTGGTGAGGCTGTCAGTCTTAATAAATACATAAATAAGTAACATTTATATTAGTATTTTATGGCCATTGCCAAAGAGTGAACTAAAAGGGTTTCTCTTTTTTATATGGATTGTCCATGGTCTATTTATCAGATGTTATGTGAATGCCTAGAACATAGTACTCTTAGTATTTTCAGATATACTAACAGGTAAAACTGACTTGTTGAATTGCAATGTCTTCTAGTCTTATAAAATGTTTTTCAAAAGATCTTAAATAGTTTCCTTAATGTCAGCCTTATAAGACATATTTAAATAAGAAATGGATCTTGTATTCGAGTGTCTAGAAAAAACTGTTATACTCAGTAATTTCAGTTCTAAAATTCATGAAATTGTTCAAAATTTAATGACAAGAATGTTCATAGTATTGTTGATGATACTGTCTATTGAAAACAACAAGTTCAATAGAAAACTGGTTAAATAAAGGTGCATTCGTATTATAAGGCGATATTATGAAGCCATTAAAAACGAGGCTGGAGAAGAACGATTACAGGTGCACAGTGTAAATGTAGTTTAAACAAAAAGTGGGTTAAAAACTCAAAATGTAGAATAACCCAAGTTTATAGAAAAACAACCACCAAAAGAAACCAGGGAAAAATATTTATTCAGACAGAAGTTAAACACCACAAGTATATTCCTTAAAACGTAGACAGTGGTTTATACTGGGTGTTGGGGTGTGGTACCAATTGCTTTTCATTTCATTTTTTTTTTTCCTTAAACAATGCTTTTTCCATGTTCTAAATTTAAAACCACAGTGTTCTGGTAATGAAAGCCATAAAATGATTTTAACTTTGAAAGAGTATATACGATTCCTGACACTCCTTATCAACACATAGAAGATCATAAAACCTGATTTCCAAAGTTTAATTCTCTCTGGTTCTCAGAAAACTGAGTTATCACATTACTACACAGAAAACTGAGAACCCGCACACAGATGAATATTATCTATGTGATCTGGCTTAAGTAAAAAAAAAAGAAAAGAAAAGAAGCTAGTCCTTGTGATCTAGTTCAAACAATGAGAGCTGAGCTGCACTCAGCAAAATGTATCTCCTAGATCAAGAGTATGAGGTGCAAAACGAAAATGAAAATAACGTCAGCGTAGTTTCTAAGGAGAGAGTTCTGGCTAAAAGCGGAAAAATTCCTGAGTGAAGGGTATAAAGTAAAACCACATCACATAACAAGAAATGCTTAACGTAAAAATAGAAACAACTTTTAAAAATTCCCTCTGACAACAGATTTATGACAAACACAAAATGCAAAGGAAAAGTAATATAGTCTGAAACGTTTTAAAGGATAATGTACGCTGTCAGTTGTCACACACAGTTTTTATCTAGTCATTGGAAATGTCTTTATGTATTATTTTCTAACAAGCTGTGTTGAAAATGTTATTCAGAAATGTTTAGAAAATCTATACTTTTTTTTCCCTCCTATTTTGTCCATAGGTAGGCTAGAGAACTGCATTGAAACAGTCAAGGAATGAATGGTTGAGGATTTTGTCTCTTTAATGATCAATTTAGATTGTTCCATGCTCAATTTAACCATAATAAACCAATCCATCAAACTCTACCTATCCAGTTGCTATGCTCAGACAGGTGATTTAAGTAAAATCAAGTAGCACTCAGCAACAGCTACCTTCCAATATTTAAAAAACCTTATAGCAGGTCTACTTCTTAGCACAATCATCCATATAGCAAAATTTAAAACCCATTCAAACTTGTTGCTCCCTGCTGACACTTGCTTGGGATTTTGCCATGTTTCCCAAATATGTTCATTTGGACACCCAACACTGTTGGCCTAAAATAAACTAAAAGGTCATGAGATCTCTTGTTATGTTTTGTTTCATTTCTTATTAAGCAAACTTGCAACAACCTATATTATGTGTAAGACACTGTGGAAGGCGGTAGAGATACAAATCACATGGATGGACCACAGCTCCTGCGCTTGGGGCTGCTCACAGACTGATGGGAGAGACAGAATTTAACCAATTAAATACAGCAAGTGTTAGGAAAACACACACTAACAGAAGTGCGCAAGAAGCGCTCCACAGTGAGAGGCACGACAGAGTGATAATCCATCTAACAAGTCTTTTAGGGAGCCATAAGTAATGCAACAAGGCACTAGGCTAAATCTTGAGTAAAGTGAGATTTGAAAGTGAAAGCGAGGTAGAGATCCAACTTTCAGAATAACTGTCTGAGATAATTCTTCTTGAACACATGCAAGAAAGTTTCTAAAGCTGTCTGTTCATTTTCCTCTATTAGCTTCCCTTGTGCTTGTGATTTCCATTTAATAGATGCTTTCTAAAATATTTTAAGGAAAATATGATGTGGAAAATGACTACTTCCAGGATATCTAAAACACTTCAGTGATTAACATATTAATGACGTTTCTTTCCAATGAGAGCTTTTTTTAATGATAAAAATTATCACCAGCATATCTGAAGGAGTTCAAATGTAATAAAGGATCCAAGATTAGCATGTTATTATTGCGTGAATACTTAAACTCATAAATAAAAGATATATATTCTCATAGCATTTTATTCTATTTTTCAGTTATCAAAGGAAAAATAGGTAATCAATATATATTTCTAACCATAGCATTACCAACAAAAGACTTTTAGTATATTGGTCCTGAATATCTACTTTAAATGTTATTGATAAGAACACAATTTAAAATCTAAAATATTCAAATCCAAAATTTTAAACCTAATTATCAAATTTAAATTGAATATTTTCACATGTAGCAAATAATGCACTGTAAATTTCTTTATCACTTTGAATACAACTTTTATCCTCTTTCAGTAGGTATCAAACAAAGCAATAAAAATGATTATAAAAATAAATGGTGAAGATAATTCAAAGGATAGTTATGCAATTAACTGAAATTTAAGCCATGTTTTGGGGTTCTGAAAAGCTAAATATCTATAAGTATTTATCAAACTTTGGGTTCAAATGATTTTGAATAAGTATTAGTTGTTCAGAACTGACCTATATTCTACCATTAGCTTTGAATCTTGTCTGAACAAAGTGAATATATGAAAGAACGAACCATAATTTAATACATAAATGTGATTTAAAAGATAGGTATGCTTCTTGAGTCATAAACGTGGGCCATCGTTTTAGCTACACAGCAAAGGATGAAAGTGGAGGAAGTCATATTTGTGAGAAAAACTGAATTTTCTACTCTAAAATTTTGGTGTTAAAATTCAAAATAGAAAATAGTCATTGATAACATCATATTTTTCAAGGTTCCTAATTTTTGGAGCATTAGGAATGCCCCACTCTTGTTTCAGGGGCTACCACTTCACCTCTGACATAATAGTAATTCTTTCTCTCTCGTTTCTATGCATATGAGGTTTTTTCTACAGCAGAGAATTTCCTAAAATAGAGAAAAAAGAGCTTCCGAAAAGTAAAAACATTTTCCCACATTACTTTTGATAATATCTACTGTAATCACTGAGATACACACAACTGAATGGCAAAAGAACCTTTCAAAAATTCATTGCTCACACTTTAACCAGGCATTCAACACATCTGAAACTACTCAATGAAATATTTGTGTGGCTCATCTTCCTCTACATATCCACACCTGCCTACTTACCATTCCTGGAAGGAGCTGTGTGTAATGTTTATTCCACTAAGCCTTTGTTCATACTATCATCACGGATTGCAGTACCCTTTGAGCTTGCCCCGTCCTTCAGTCCTGTCCTCAACCAACATCAGTACCAAGTACTACCAAGTACTACCAACTTTTTTAGTTATGGAAATTCTATTCATACCTCAAAGTCAGGAATAAAAAGATTGTGTTATTTCTCTAGAGCCTTCCTCAGCCTCTCCTACTTAATACCAAATTAATTGCCCCATGTCAATGCTTCCACAGAAATTTTCTCATTTTATGGCATTTGCTCTACCTGTATTTTAGCCTGTTCTCTTTAATGTTGCTTTTCCTACCCAATGGTCAATGACAGTTGAAAGTACAGACTTAATGTCTACAAACACTTCACTAAACATCTTACATAACAAGCTATGATACCTGGCAAGTTGTCCAACCTGTTTCTGTTTCCTTTTTATTATTATGAGTAATAAAAGTGCCTATCACAAAATGAGAATCAGATTAAATGAAGTATTGCCTGTAAGTATGATGCCTTAAAAAGTAGATTCTAGAAAAAGATTCAGTTAACTTTAAAGTAATGACCATATAATGAATATAGATATTTTTTGACTCCTTCATAAAACCTAGCATAGTGTTTTGCATATAATAGGCATTCATATGTGGAATTAAATTGATATCTATAACTGTATTCTCTAAATTCTGCAAGCCAAGAGCAAATTTATTTCAGTAACTAAATTATTCAGGAATTCTGAGGTTCAAAATCCTTTCTTGGGTTGATATACTTTCATAAACTACCTGCATAATTTTAAGTTTCAGTTGCATAAACACTAGTCTCTGCTTGATATTTTCTTTTATGGATAAATAAGTAAAACCTGGGGCATAAAATCCCGGGTAGACAATCAAAGGAAAGCTTAGGCAGGAAAAACACATAGGAGGTGAGTACACAGCTCTCCCATTCTCCTACAGTGCTGAGCACTTCTAATATAAGACTACTGGAAACAGGAAGTTCTTACAAAATAGTCAGGGGTGGGAGGACCTGCAGTGAACTTGTACCCTGTGAGGAGAGAATTCACCGCACATCCTCTGGGCTGCAAAAAACAGCTGTTCATTATATCTGTGGGTAATTTTACTAGAGCTGATTTGGCATGAATGCAATGGAAACAAACCTCTTTAGTGGACTTGAGTCTCAGGCTCATATCTACCCTGCAATAATAAACTTCTAATAATAAACTTACACTGTCCTGCAGTAGTGCAGAACATGAAAGCGTTAAAATCACCCATTAGAAGGAAATCCTCTAAGATCTAAAGGGTAATGTGTAGGTTTTAATCTTATAAGTTCTATAAACAACAAAGCAGTCAGAATTTTCTTTTCGTATATATTTATATAGTACTTATTCTCCTTGCCAACTCCAACTATTTTTTTCATATTTTTCTAAAGTTAATGGTAACAATAACAGTAGCTAAATAAATTTTGGAGATCTAATATTCTCTCAATGCAGGCATAAATCTTTAGATTGAGGAGAAGCCACTGAATTGCAGCTGGTGTGAGGATGGAGGCAAACAGAAAACTTTGAACATCACAGAAAGATCCCAGAAATATTTTAAAAAATTTCTTTAATAGTCCCCTTCTAGCCAAGGAAGGCTGGGGCTCTCTGTTACCACGTGGGCTGAGAGGTGGGGACATTGGTGTCAAACTGTTTCTTTCACAAGTAAAGTTTTTGAGTATGGTGAAAGATGTGTAGAGCTGAGTAGAAAGAAGAAAAGCATTCTCTCAAATTTGTTCTAAAAATGAGTGTGATATCAGTTCTTCCCTACTTGGTCTATAGATTCAGTGCAGTCCCAATCACAATCCCAGTAAGTTATTTCAAGATATTGCATAACAAACTGATTCTAAAGTTTATACAGAGAGGCAGAAAAACCAGAATAGCCAATACAATGTTGAAGGAGAAGAGCAAAGTTGGAGGACTGACACTACCGAGCATAAAGACTCAATATAAGGCTACAGTAATCAAGCCAGTGTGGTATTGATGAAAGAACAGACAAATAGATCAATGGAACAGAACAGAGAGACCAAAAACAGACGCTCATAAATATAGTCCACTGATCCTTGACAAAGGAGCAAAGACAATACAATGGAGAAAAGAAAATCTCTTCAACAAATGACTGACATTCAGATGCAAAAAAATGAATCTAGACGCAAACTTTACACACTTCACAAAAATTAACTCAAAATGCATCATAGACCTAAATGTAAAATGCGAAACTATAAAATTACTAGAAGTTAACATAGAAGAAAATCTACATGTCCTTGGGTATGGCAATGACTTCTTAGATACAATATCAAAGGCACGATCCATGAAAGATATAAGTGGGACTTCATTAAAATTAAAAACTTCTGCTCTGTGAAAGACAGTGTCAAGAGAATGAGAAGATAAAGCACAGACTTGGAGAAAACATTAGCAAAAGATACATCTGATACAGAATTGTTATCCAAAATATATGAAAACATCTTAAAACTCAGCCAGAAAACAAACAATCCAATTAAAAAATGGTCCAAGGAGCTTAACAGATTCCTGACAGAAGAAGTGATACAGTTGGCAAATAAGCATATGAAAAGATGCGCCAAGTCATACGTCACCAGGGATATGCAAATTAAAACAACGAGATACAGCTACACACCTTTTAGAATGGGCAAAATCCAGAACACTGACAACACCAAATGCTGGCAAGGATGTGGAACAACTGGCACTCTCATTCATTGCTGATGGAAATGATAAATGGTCCAGCCACTTTACAAGATATTTTGGTGGTTTCTTACAAAACTAAACATATTCTTGCCATAAGATCCAGGCATCAGGCTCCTTAGCATTTACCCAAAAGACATGAAAACTTACGTTGGCACAAAAACCTGCACAGAAATGTTTAGAGCAGCTTTACTAGTACTTGACAAAACTCAGAAGCAATCAAGAAGTCCTTCAGTAGGTGAATGGATGAACAAACTTTAGTACATGCAGACAATGGGATATTACTCAGAGGTAAAAAGAAATGAACTATCAAACCATGAAAAGACTTGGAGGAACTTAAATGCATACTGCTAAATGACAGAAACCATTCTGAAAAGGTTGCATACTGTATGATTCCAACTATATGACATTCTAGAAAAGGCAAAACTATGAAGACAGTAAACAGATCAGTGGTTGCCAAGGGTAGGCAGTGTTCCAGAAGGGGTGAACAGGCAGAGGACAGAGGATTTTTAGGGCAGTGAAAATACTCTGTATGATACCATAATGATGGACACATGTCATTACACATTCGTCCAACCCATAGAATGTACGACACCAAGAATGAATCCTAATGTAAACTATGGACTTTGGGTGATAATGATGTGTCAATGTAGTTTCATCAATTGTAACAAATGTGCCACTCTGGTGAGTGGTGTTGATAATGGGGGAGGCTATGCATGTGTAGGGGCAGGGGTCATTAAAAATCTCTGTACCTTTCTCTCAGTTTTGCTGTGAATCTAAAGCTGCTCTAAAAACATTAAATCCTTTAAAAAAATTATGATGTTATGTAGCATACAATCTGAAATAGTACACATTTTAGTACCTCAAATATCCAGAGAAACAGTTGTAAATTTGTTCTAAAATATAAGTAGGACTTTCAAGGGATATTGTTAATATGGTGACATAGCTACTAATCTCAAATCAAGAATAAAGTAGTTTTTCAACAGATTGCACAAAGTTAAACATTTTAGAATTACTATATTAAAAGTAATATATTGATAGATATCAGTTATCTAGAGATGATGGGTAGGATTATCAGTAATATTTTCTTTTTTCTGTGTGTGAGGAAGATTGGCCCTGAGCTAACAGCTTTTGCTAATTTTCCTCTTTTTGCTTGAGGAAGATTTTCACTGAGCTAACATCTGTGCCAACCTTCCTCTATTTTATGTGGGATGCTGCCACAGCATGGCTTGGTGAGCAGTGCTAGGTCTGCACCTGGGATACAAACCTGCGAACCTCAGGCCACTGAAGCACAGCGTGCAAACCTAACCACTACAGCGCTAGGCCAGCCACTATGAGTAATATTTTCTACATGCACTTCTATATTTTCAAAATTTTGAGAAGGACAAACTTGGCTTTATGATAAGAAAGAATATTAAAACAAATGAAGACAAATGTATGTGATAGAAAAATAAAGATAAGCAGAGAAATAGCTTCAATTCAGATCTGTGTTTTTACATTTTATGGCTTAACTTTATAATTATTATTACTACTTTAAACTTAAAGATTTATTTTACTTAGCATAAGAAGACTAAACAAGTTTCATTAGTGAGAACCTTTTGACTAGAGGGTTTTCAAGAGGTTTATCTTGTCAAACAAAAAGTCCATACAGCCTCAGAGGCTAAAAGTACATATTCACATGCACTTGAATTTTGTGTAGACACAAAATCTTAGAAACATAAAAAATAATAAAAGTCCATATAATTCAAAAGTCCCCTGTAATCCCACTTTACTCTTGAAAATTGTCTCCAGACTACAATACCAAATTTGACTTTCAATTTGGAGGAAAGGCAAAGAACACACTAGTGACACCTGCTTCATTCTCATCTCTCCAAATCCCCAAAATCTTGGGTCACCAATTCTAAGAAGCTAAGAGATTTCTGCCAGAAACAGATGGAAAGTGGGCTTTCCGGTACTGGGGCTTCTCTATACCATCTCTACAGCGCCCTTCTTTCTTGAGTCTAAAGATTCTACAATTAATCCAGCTTCTTTTGCTTACATTTTTCAAAAATCAAAACAATTTTTTTGCATGATTTCGTCATTTTGGGTGTGAAAAGTGTCTTTAGATTTGAACACAGACACGAATCACAAGAAACCAAGCTCTCAGCTCCTGGGATTCAGTACTGTTTTGCTTTGTGTTCAGTGACTATATACTCCATTACTTACAGCTACAAGTATATACTTGCTTAGTGTTAAAAATCGAAGAAGAGACACCCAAATATAGAAGATCCTTTCATAGCACTAGAGTAATTTGACACATTTCCATATTAAAATATGATAGTTATATTTTAATTGAAGGAGAGTGAAATTGAGACTGAAAACTGGTTCCTCATTTCAGATGCACAACACAACACATCTCAAGAAATACGCCCCTGCCTGGTTACACGGCTGTGTGTGCTTTAGAAAAAAAGTGCTTCCCCTCGTGTTGCTATAGTTACACTAGGGTACCTTTAAAAGGACTGCAAAAATGAATTCTATTATGTTGGAGAACAAAACACCAGAGACATTTGACTTGACAGAAATTTTAAATAGATCTCCTTACAAACTACCCATAACTTTTAGTCACTTTGCAGGTGAATGACCAGTTATTGTAGTTGTTCCATTCATTGTATGCATAAATTTCCGAGACTACTTCTATTTGCATAGTACGAAAGAAATGTTTTCATGCTGGGACACAATGAGAATCCATTGCAATGGAAAGTTTCACAGCTTATGTAAAATGTCTAGTTTTAATGGGTTTAGTTCTTCCATTTGGGAATAAAACAAAGTTTTTTGTAAGCTCCTACAAGTTGGAAAAATTTCCCCCTCTCCCTCATAAACTGCCTATGGACCATAGGCTTAACCTCTGTTGTTTGTCATGGTCAAGAAAATTTGACAGAATGAAAAGGAAAAGAGGGAATCTTCTTTTTCTAAAATAACGATAAAAATTCGCACTATTGCATGCTAGAATAAAAAATCATGGTTCACTTATAAACATTCAAATTCTTTAACTATCCTACTGCTAATAAATATTTCCAGCCTATGAGTCATAATGTCTTCAATCGTTTTCCAGTATCTCATTTTCAATGAATTCTTTTAATTATTTTCTTCTGGTATAGTCAAGAGGCAGCATCGGACCACGTTTACGAGTAAAATCCCTTATTTCTGAGACCTGAGCTTGAAGCCTGTCAATGTTCTTAGCTGGCCTACTTTCTCGATCTATTAAATGGTGCTAATCATAGACTCTACTTTATAGATTGATTGTGAAGCTAAATGAGAAATCTTTGCAAAGTACTTAAACCCAGTACTTATCCCAGTAAGTTCTCAGTGAATGTCCAATGTTATTATTGGTGTTTTTGCAGGAAGAAAAATAATAATGATGATAACTTGTGACATACCATGCTACCAGATAGATGGTAAGCAGAATAGATAAATTGTATCTATTCCTACAACTTGAGGGATAAATAACCCATATCTTGAATACAATGCCTTGTTTTTATACTTCAAGTTAGCATTAACTCTCAAGGAGAGGCATTTAATCATTTAAAAACAGAACATAAAAAGAAACACACATAGTATATGTTGTTTTTCCCTAGAGGTCTTTCCTGTAACGTTGACTCTGAGTATAAAAAAATTATGCTCAGAAATTCATCCACTTAGCAGCTGCTCACAGAACACTGTGGGTCAGAGGTAAAGTGGTAAACCAAAGAGAGCCTGCGCTCTAGCAACACTCAAGCAATAACTATATTTAAATCTATATTTATATCTATATCATATTCTCATCTATATCTACATATAGAAACATAACTTGTAATTAGTACCTGAAAAATTATAATGAATCATTAAACTCTAATTTTTGCAAATCTTTCACGTTAACTTGATAAAATCCTTTTCAAAGACATTACAGTGGAACCACCTCCTCAGCTGTCGCAAACCTGAGCAACCTCCCAATTCTGATTTTCTACTGTTCTCCAAATTAAAATCTAGTTTCTATCATGTTTACCTCCAATTCCACTTTTGTCTGTCTCAGACTGTTTTAGCACCGCGTGCCGGCACATAATTTTCCATTTATTTTCAGCTCTGAGTTTTGCCTTCCTTCAAGATTATTTACGACCCCTTTAGTGCTGTCCACCATCATAATGCAAAAGATGGACCTCTGCAAATAAACTTTTCAATTAAATGGCTTTTTTCCTCCTACCTGTGGGATATCAGTTGATCATCCACCTAGAAAGCTTATATTACATTATGTGGGATAGTTTATGATAAAAGGTAAACAATTCTTTCCTCTATTTTCAGTGCAGTACATCATGGGAAAACAGTTGTGAAATCAGCCTATTGCATAAATGTATATAAATATACTTAAACTTTTTCAGTTCTCTAAATGAGTACTCCTCAAACTAACGTGTATGCAAATCACACGAGCAAACTGTTAAAACACAGATTCAAATTCACTAGGTCTGGGGTGGGACCTGAGAATCTGCATTTGAACAGCTCCCAGATGATGCTGATGATACTGCCACAAGGACAGGACCTACAGAGATCCCAGTCCCATTCTTTACGTTGATAATAATGATTCCAGACACCATTATTTACACAGATTTTAGTACATTCTTCCACAGTTTTTGTCCCACAAATTCTAGCCTTCTATACTCAGTGTCTAACAGGACACAAAATACTTTCTGGAATTTTAACATTGTTAAGGCATGCATCCCTTCTGGTAGAGCCCTTTGTGAATCCAAGAATCTCTTCTAGAATATTTCATACTGTCTTCTAAACACTTGGCATGATATACATGTACAGACACACAGAGTGAGGGAAACTGGCTATTTCATTTTATGTTTAGTATGATCCTCCTGATACTAAATTTCAAACCATCTCATAATCTCCATCAAAAGGACATTCAGGACAATATCAGATGAATTAGTAGAATAACATTATATTAGAGAGGTTTTAAGATTTATTTTCTACTTTCCAGTTTTGGAGGGCATATGGTAGACGGAGAAACAGCAAAGCTTCAGGTCTCTCTTGATGACATGTGGTGGCAACAATGCCTGAGGTCTCTCACTTTAGTCATAAAAAACTCTTATAAACAATAAAATAAGGTCTTTGAAGTGGCAGAGTATGATGTTAGTGATACAATGATTCACGATAACCCTTTTCATCCTTCTTAACAGAAGAGAGACTGGGGGCAAAGTTGGGTTTATACCTTAATTTTGCAACTTACTAACTTTGTGGCCTAGAGCACATTCCAGAAAAATGCCTGAGACTTAATATATATTTGATGTTAGTTACTATGAATATTAATCATATTGGTATATTTCAGAGAACTCTGACATTACAGTTGCAGACGTGACTATAAAGCAGGTTAGAGTGGACGGTTCCCTTTGGACAAACAAGAACACAAACCTTTAGGAGGTTCTACAGAACCCTAAACAGTCCCTCTGCTTCCTTTCTCACGTTTCTAAATTCTCCTAATATTAATCTAAGGCTACAACAAGGAGTATATAATAGAGTATATAATAGAACATATACAATAGAGTATATAATAGAACATAATTAAGAGCAGTGAAGATATTAGTTACCAGAAAGTGAGCAAAAAGGATTCAGAAACAAAGTCTTCAAATTCACACACTGACAGAAAATTCAACAATGCTAAAATTTATAAGATATTCACCTACGTAAAGCCAAAAATATATTCTGCCCATTTCTGCTGAGAGGTGATTTAATTATGTTTTTAATATATTCATCTATTTCTTAGACATTCCTAAAAATCGTGTAAGAAACACACATCCTTAGTATTTATATTTTTAAATGAAATTAAATCATGCATAAACTCTTCCACTTAGATTCTAAGTTAGATATAAACAATGAACAGTGGTGTTCAGCTTAAAAACAATGATGAAAAAATGTACACTGATAAATGGTCAAGAAAATTCTGATTATATATATACATTTTAATTGCAACACGATGTTAGTGTCCGTGAATAACAAAATATCCAGAATCTCCACAATAATGAATATAACGGTTTTAGCTTATGATTTTGAGAACATTTAATGTGACTGCAGAATCTTCATTAAAATGTTCCATTACACCTTCTCAAATGTCATCATTGTCAATTCAGGGTGAAACTAGGTGTCAAGTCAGATATGATGACACATTTCTTTGATGTCATGGTGTAGACATAAATATTATGTATTTGATCACTTAGCAGACAAACTATTATTATGTCGTTTTTTTACATTACTTTTTAGTTTTGCCAATTGGGTTTTTTTTAGTTTCTTCTTGATTTGAGACATATGACTTGCTGTTTATTCTGGAGGATTCAAATATGCAAATAAATTAAGATATGTATTTATAATTTGATTTTCTTCAACAGTGCAATAATACAAATGTGCAAACATTACTTTCTAAATCTATAGGGATGCATAATGCAAAATTATAAATACCTTACACTATATTGAATAAATTTGAGTAAAATCTTTACTACTGATTCGTCCCATATTTAATTATAAGGTATAAAATGTATTTTTCCTCCAGGTACTGGATACTTTAAATAACAAACGCTATTTTTATGGTACATTATAACATTTAGAATATGCATTGACCATACATACTAAAGTGAGTTACACATAATTCTCATTCATAATACTGATTTGTATACATTTCTGTCCTGGCAACTGGGAGAAGACTGGAGCATCAGCTAACATTTCATATGACAACAGAAAAACCCAGACAATAAACATTTGGCTCTGAGCTGAAGTGAATGCATTTGATTAAATCTAAATTGCTACGGCACAACATTATCTAGTGATGTCAACATAAAAGAGCTGCTGTCGAATCCAAATTTACCTTACAGACATCACAAAAGTTAAGCGGTGTTACTCAAATTTGAATCTCAGGACGTTTCTATAGGAGGTAAGTGTATTCAAGTGTTCTGTGCAATTGGCCTCAAGATGTCTTTTTCAGTAATGATCATTTATAAGGCTTGTAATGAAACACGAGAGAGCGCGCGCACATGGTTATGTGGGTGTTAGAAGCGTAAATTTAAATTCCGAGTCCTGGAACCAATTTCTTGGAAAGCGCTTCCCTTTCCTGTCACCCTATACTGGTTCCAAACATCTAATTGCACTTCAAAATTTTAAGGCAGAAGTTAAATAAGGGCAAGAACCAGTGTTTTACTCTTATTGCCAAGGTACAATTATTCCTAATGATATGAAACCATTTCCAATATTTCCCTTAAAGATCTTGATTTATTGGACAGGGGTGAGTTGGGGTGTTGGTAACCCTGTGAGGTCTCAGTTTAATCTCCAGCACACCTGTGGGACTCAGGTTTTTTTTGTTGTTGTTTTTTTTAAGTGGTAAGTGTTCTGTTTTGTGTGTGTGTTTTTTTACAGGGTAAGATTCACTCTAAGCTAATATCTGTTGCGAATCTTCCTCCTTTTTTCTTCCTTTTCCCCCCTCCAAAGCCCCAGTACATAGTTGTGTATAGTTACATGTTCTTCTCGTTCTTCTGTGTGAGCTGCTGCCACAGCATGGCTACAGAGAGAGGAGCCGTGTGGTTCTATGCCCAGGAACCAACCCCAGGCTGCCAAAGCAGAACACCCTGAACTTCAACCCCTAGGCCAGCAGGGCTGGCTCTAGAGATAGAAATTTTTCACCATAAACCAGGTTCATTCCTGAAACAAAGTGCTGGTCTCACAATGATAGACTTCAATTTTATTTGAAATAAAAATTGGAAAATATTTTTTGACATCTGAACACCTACTGGGTAATAAAATCAGTTCCTCATTTAAACTATCTAACTTGATCAAGAAACTGTATCATTACCTGTATTCACTATTTGCCAGGTATTATGTCACACGCTTGGCAAATATCTAAATTTACTATCAGAAAAGAAAAGATCTTTAAAATATCCCTAAAGCCTTTTGTTTTTGTCAAAACAAAAAAGGGAAAAATAAGATTCAGAAAATTTAAATATCTGAGGTTCAATTACCTGTAAGAAAAAGGTTTGTCTAACATCAAATTTTGTGTTTTCATTCATCTCACCAATGGTTCTCAAACTCTGTTGTGCAAGAGGGGTTGTTAAGAACACAGACTGCTGAAATGCACTGCCAGGACTTCTGTCTCAGTACGTCTGGGGTGGGCTGAGCTATACGCATTTCTAGCAAGTTCCCAGGTGACGGTGATGCTGCTGTTGCAGAGACAACTGTACTACACCAAGCTGCGTGTACGCTCCTTGAGGGCTGGATCTGAACTCTGAGTAGGCACCAGTGTCTCCCCAGTGCCCAGCACAGTGTATGAGAAATAGGAGATATTTGATAGATACATTCAAATAAATAGATGATTCAAGAAAAGTCTTTGTAGGATACTGGCAACAAAACACCTCCTTTTCCAATCTAATTAGGCATAAATCACTGTGATAGAATCACAGAAGGTGAGGTCAACCTCTTCATTTTGCAGGTGAGGGAAGTGAGTTCCAGAGAGCTCAAGTGATGCCTGAGGGTCAGAAAGCCAAGACAAGCACAGCTGCCTTCTAGTATTTTCCTTATTTAAGAGAATAGACTGCATTAAGCCATCTCAGGAAACGAAGAAGAAATCAGATCATAAACCATTTATCTTAGTGTTTTATCTTTTGTTGCAAACCGAGATGTGGAAAACAGAAGAATTTGAATGTGTATGCTCAACACATGTTTTATGCCAATGATATGGCAGCACTGATGGAGACTAAGAGATTTCTAAAACACAGTCCTTTCCATCAAAATTCTACCTTCTAGTTAGGGAGACAAAATTCACACATGAATCACACACAAGATCCTAGGCGGCATAAATTGGAAGTAGCACGGTACTTATTATACATACACTAGCACTGACAGAGTTAGAGCTCCTTGGAGATGATAAAACTTCACAGAAGAGGTGGAGTTTGAGCAAGCCCTAAAAAAACAATCTGGACTGGCGAGAGGAGACGGAGGCTGGAGTAAATGGCTCAATTTAGGTGCCCAGCATAGTATATGAAACACATGTGAAAACACACATTTTGTAATGGGGGTGGGGCACACATTTAGAAGTAACTGAATTGATGAAGTTAAGCAGAATTCATACACAGATGGTATTTTGGAAAAACTGAGCCATGACTAAGTATTGTAAAGTGATTATGGTTACCTGAGTTGGGTGGTGACATAGTGAGAGAGAAATCTGAGTTATTTACTCTCACCTTCCTCAGCACATTTCCACACCACCCTAGTGTCCACTACAGGCAAAAATCTTCAAGGAGGAAATGCCTCCATGAGACTCTCCCACAGTCTCTCACGTTCTCTATGGCATCCATACAATTACAAACAGGACTGACTGGGTTATCTTGCATAATCTAAGATTTCTAAATGTATTTGCTTGTATATGAAGAACTTGCACAGTTTATTACATAGCCACTGCCCATGGCCCTCCATTTCCGGGAGGCAGCCTCCTCTAACCCTAGCTTGCCGTGAACCCATGCCATTCAACCACACTCATCCACCTTACCATCCACCAACTACCACAGCTCTTTCCCATGAATTACCCTAGTTGGTAACAAACAACCCCCACATTTTTAGGTCTGTTGTTTCATTGTAAGTCAAACTGCTGTCCCCGAAGTTACCCGAATCTTTGGGCAGAAGGCTCCCCAAGATTGTTCCCAGAGAGATTCCCTAAACTCATCTTTTCTCTGTTCTGCCCACATCCACCACATTCAGCCATTTGTGTCTGGGATCCAGCTAGCCCATCTGCTCTTGTTTTTAATAATTTTCTAGCACACTAATTAGTTCAGCAGCCTCTCCAGTCTCAATGAGGCCACTCTGACTCAGTCATTTATTCTCTGCCTTCTCTCCTAAGTCGGTATTTTACGTTGAAAGCTGCCTTTCAGCCCAGAGCAGCCAGCTTCCTATAGAGACGCTTTATCTCTATGGTTAGGGTTCTATTGCCTCAACTTCCAGATTTAAGGTATTGTTAAGACATTTTATTTAATAGGATAAATTCTAGGTATGACTCAGTAACAACCTCATTATTATTAACCTCCTCTGAGCTAAGGATATTCTTAAGCCCACATATACATTTTAGGGAATATTTAAGTACTTTTTAAAATTTGATTTTACAAAGATTAGTTGTCCAATGGGGCAGATGGAAATTGAGAATGACTCTCACAAGAAGGCCACTTAAAGACGTTGTTTTTCAAAATGTCTGCCTATTTTTGTGACATCAATGAATTCTTCCTGCCAACATTTAGTTATTCCAATATAGTTGTATGTTATTACACATTTTTTAAAATCTCTAAGTATATTTTAATTATCAGAGGAATTATACCATATATATTTAGTTGTCAATCTTCCTGAATGTATATGTTAAAGATCTAAGGAGTTGAAAATCAAATACTTAGCTTGGAAAATACATGAGAGTTTCAAACACAAAAAAGGAGCAATGAACAACAGCAAAAAACCCCACTTTGATCCCTATAGAATAAATCAAAGTGAAATTCATTATAAACTCATAGCATTTATTGTGCTACTTTAAAAAAGAAATCAGTCCTCAACTACTAAGCGAATTCAAATTATTACAGAAAAGCAAGTATAAAAACTGACCAAGCATTAAATTTGAAAGCATTATCTATACTGCCCAAATGTCTGCATTTCTGAAGTTTATTCATTAATTCTATTAGTTTCTGATTATGGGTTGCTAAAATAAGAAGTAATTTATTACTATAGTAAATGTTTGATGTTAGTAACCAATAATTATTCTCAAGACTTTTTAATTAATCAGTAGTTTTATAAACCACAAGGCAAATTAAATACTACTTTAGCAAAGAGTTTTCCTTGGGTTCTTTTTTAAAGGAGGTTAATGATTAAAAACTACTAAAAATTGACTTTTCAACTTTAAAATCATGGCCAATAAAATTGAAAATATGTAGTGATTTTATTATTTTTGGACAATCTGATTTTAAGTCCCTGTGGTGTCAACTCACTTCTAACTTTCTGAACGTATACTAGATTTTCTTCTGTTGAAAATCCACTGAAGGATTATTCTCGATACAGGATAAGAATGCATTTCTAGGGTTTCACTCTGATGTAATTGTATATATAGCTACTCTGTATCCAAACCTTTAGGGAAGCTTTATTTCAGCAAAATAAATGTTGAAAATACTTCTTAATATCATATAGCTTTTATTCTAGCTATGGGCAACTCCACGGGAAAACATCTTAACTGGTTAAAAGAAAAACTTTCAGATTCTATATTGTCACACACACATTAGGTGAAAAGTGTGAAAAATGTCATTTAAAGTTATGCTCAAGGGGTAAACTGCAAATTCGCTTTCCCCTGACACGATCTACCACTCTCTCTCAATGTGTGTGTATGTAACAT
This sequence comes from Equus caballus, assembly GCF_041296265.1. Classification (NCBI taxonomy): domain Eukaryota; kingdom Metazoa; phylum Chordata; class Mammalia; order Perissodactyla; family Equidae; genus Equus; species Equus caballus. The sequence goes on from NC_091710.1 coordinate 46,641,872, forward strand.
AGACAGCCAATAAGGGAAAAAAGATACAATCAAAAGGAATGGAAGCCTCTAAAATCATTTATAATGTGGATTTACCAACATGGTTTCAGTTTATGTCTTCCCCAAGGCAATGAGCCTGTGCAGATGTTGTGGGAATCAACTTCCTACAGTGTTTGAAACACAAATCATTAACTTGTTACCAGTCTACATTGGAAGGCAGAATACAAAACAGTTTAAATATGTTAACTCCAGACGCAGTCAAGCTTTCTCCACGTTCATTTGAACTATTGAGAAGTCAGTACAAAAATCCACAAACTTCCTATGCCTTGGAGGGTTTCTTTGTTCTCTTAAGAATATACCACTATGTCTGAATATGTTCTCCCAATGTTTCTGCAGTTCAACAATTTGATAGACACATTCACAGTGAGGAAAAAAAATATATAATTCAACATAAAAAACAGGGAATGCAGAACCTTACTGGATAGAATCATACACAAAATTTCACTGTCCGACTAATTACTCAGACAGTGTGCTTTGAACAATGTGCTAAACATTTTTAACACTTCACCACGCTTTAAGGGACTCAGCCCACTTAGGCTAAATTAATTTTTTCAATTCTGATTTGTTAAGTGGCCACTATTTCCTAGAAAATGTTCAAGGAATGTAAATTTTCATCAGTGAAAAAATACAACCCTACTGTATTCAAGTTTGGGGAGGAAAACAATAAACAAAATAATTTAAATGTATAGAATCTTAAATGGTAGTAAACACAACGAAGATGAATGAAACTCGAAAGAAAAATTGAGTAGAGAAAGAAAGTTTTAAATAGGAGAGTGAGGCAGGTCTCATTAAGATTGCAAAACACATCTTAATAAGAAATGAGCCAAATGGATGCCTAGAGAAGAACAACCCAGGTAGAAGAAAAAATATGGAAAAAAATTCCTGAGGTTTTATAACGGCATGCCATTTACTTGCTATGTAGCTTGTTCAATTATTGAACATCAGACTTCTCAGGCCTAGTATAGCATAGTATAGTTGTATTGATTAAATAAGGAATACTTGTAAATAGCTTTGCCCAGAACCTGGAAAATCATAACTCATTGCATTTTAACCATTGTCATCACACGACGATACCCTATAATTACTCCTTCTTCCAGTCTTCTCTCAAGATATCATCAATATAGCAGCAAATGAGATACATGCTTGGGAAATCACAGGATGAGACACATGTACTGAATTCCAGGATTTCCATTCTATGAAGACAAGAACAAATGCACACACAGTCAATGCACATATAATCGAGAGGCGGAGCCTATATGCTAAGAAGTTGGTTAAAATAATACTATCAATATTTGCAGTTAGTCTTCCAACCACACCTGAAGACAAATTCAATTTTTAATAGTTTTATATGATGCAGTTATGTTTGTAACTGATGACAAAATTCATCTAAATTTCTTTACTTGAACTTCATGTCATAGTACATCTATAGATTTTGTGTAGTCTACTACAGCTTTGAACTGTTGCTGGAGTATTTCTTCTAGTCACAGAAATTTCTTGTTTTCTATATTTTTCTTATCATACAATCACTGAAGACATTGATTCCTCATTCCTAGAGTTATAAGGAGGGCTCACAAAAAAATCAATATCTATATTATCTATTGGAGCTTGGTGGTTAGATATAGATCCATAGTCTTCACAGACATTGCTTCATTTATAAAGAAAAAAATAAAAGCTTTCAAGTTAGTCGTACAAATACCAACCTACCTTTCAAGGGCATTGACTTACTATTGATTTAAGAAGGACTGATTACTACCGAAAGAACATCAGCCAATTTCTTCTTTACTTGAAACCTAGCACCTTAAACTACACACTCCAGTTTCATGTCAGGTAGCTCCCTGCCAATATGCACCTCCTTCATATTGAAGATGAAACAACACTACCTTCAAAGAGAGCAAAGACAGACGTGTTCCTTAAGGTACCTAAGGTGAAGGGACAGGACATGGAAGTCCTGAGGAGACTGACAAATATCAGAATAATAAAGTAGTCTTAGATAGCCACCTATTTTCACAAAATGAATTAACATGAGTAAAAATTGAAAAAAGGCATTTCAAAGTCACAGAGGACAGATACATATTGGCAAAATGCCCTAAAATCACTCATCTTGAATAGGAGTTGAAAGAGGCATATTTCTATGTCAAATTTTGTGGGACCTAGGGCTTTGCTTTGCTTATGATTTTATGTTCAGTACGGATAAAATGTGGATAATGCCTGTGTCAGCATCCACCAAAGTGAAAATAGGCTTCTCTGAGAATATTGCAGCTGGCTAGTATTTTATGGCAGAAGATTAGGTAGCTTTCTCCTGTTGAATACACCATGGTAAAGGTGGAGAACATCTTTCCCACCCCTGCATAATGTTTTCCTCCATGTGCAGGCATCCTGATGAACAGAACAACTCTGACTTTCCTTTGCCCCATTACTCCATCGTAGTGGAAGCAGAAGAATTGTCAGCTTGATACATTTGGGAGGAATGAACTGTATGAGTTCCTCTGAGCTCCACCTCTTTCCATGTGAGCAATCTCCCTTCAGGAAGAAAGAATTCAGGACTCCACGAGGGGCAGGCAATTCCTAACCAGTTAATAACAGGTATGTTTTGGCCTCAATCTGCCACACTTTTATTTCTTAAATTGTTTGAGAACTATGTGGGGAAGACAGGTAATATTTATGGGGCCTTTCCAGAGACGTCAACATTCCTGGCCTGTGTCTATGGAGGGATGGCTGTTATAATTAACCAGGAGAGAACACATTTTAGGGAAGCATTTCCAGTGAAACAAGAAGCACTAACTTAGTGCTACATGCCCAGACATGACCCACTGAATTGCCATGTTAATAATGATGATCTAACATTAATTGAGGGCTCACTGTGTGTGAAGAGTTTTTTTTAAATACTGCATTTGTAGAGACTCATTTAGTTCCCACAGCATCATCTTATAGATGATGAAACTGAAACAGAGAAGCTGAGTGGCTTGCAAGGTCAACCAGAAGAATGGTAAAAGGATTTGGACCTAGGCAGTCTTGTTCTAGAGCAGCACCCTCAAGCATGTACCACACAACTAGAGGCAACTAGAATCAAGAAGGGAAACACCATGTCTTGGTCTACAAGCCTGAGCACAGAGAGCAAAGGCATAGCCACATCAAGTCTCAGGGGAAACTCTCCAAGGGAATCTGAAACCTCCATCAAAGGACCAGTTCATTGCTGCTGAAGGGACTGGATTCAATAGGAGATTGAAAAATGATAGAGAACCGATAATGAGTTTAAAATCCCTCTCTGCTCATGGGTGCCATACATATTTATGAGCACACTGGGCAAGCCTGGGGATGCCTAAGATGACTGATTTTCTCTCGAGGAGAACCTGTCAAGCTGATTAGCTGGAATAGGCTCTCTTGGCCATCCAGATGGGCAAAACTGAAGAAATTTTCTGAGTCCTAGACAAGACCATAATGGCCCAAAAGGCAGTCACCTGTGAGGTAACTGTTAGCTATACAGCATTTAATATATTAAAATTTCAAATAAAGGTGTGTTTTCATACAGAAAAGTTCAGTGGTAATGGACACTACAGGATGAAAATTAATAATCAGATAGGTTAAATCTCAAAGTGCCTAATTGATTCTCAAAACAATCTACACCAAAAAATGTAATATGGTGTTGTTTTCTATTGTCGCTTGAGAATAAAAAATATCTATGCATTGTACTTATCTGGCAATTATTGGGGGTGAAATACATTGGAGAAATGGAAATATCATGAAATACATTCAGAATATCTGAAAGATTTTGCATTTGGTTCCTAGTTGATAACTATTTTGGTGCTCCGGTGAAGTGTTAATGAGGTAATTTTCCTGAGCGCAAGGGCAGGAGCAGCCAGGTGTAACAAACATGCTTTGTCTGCATGAATGCAAAACTCGAGGTCACTAGCTAGCAGAAAACTGATTAATTCAAATAAGCTAAGGTGCATGTCCAGCATACTCTTCACTAATAACATGGGGAGATCTCACTAATGCAACCTGATATTTATAGAAAACAAAAGAGCCACAACAAGGATCGGATCTAAAATAGCACAGAGTTAGGTTAACTGCCTCAAGCTTATCTCCAAAGGAGAATACTTAAAGGAGCTTAAAATTAAGGGGTATCATCTATGGAAAAAGGAGTATCATTTTAGGGAAAAACCATCAGCATCCAAGCCTCTTGGACTCTCCACTGATGTTTCCTTCTCTCCTCCCCACACTTTTCCAGCTGCAATCAGACTGGGAAAGTAGTTCCTTTGGAATTAACTATGTAATCATTCGCATGAGTGCTTTAAATTTGCAATATCAGGTGAAGGACATCTAAATTGGCCATGCTGCCTCCGAAATTTTCAGCCACACAAAGAAATTTACTGAGGCTAGATTTCCTTGGTCAACTTCCCCGTGATTAAAAACCAGAAATATCATTCCAGGTTACTGGTATCTAATAAGTAAATTAAAAGGAGCCAAGCCTATTAAAACATTCAATTACTTGAGATCCACCAGGAAAATAATTTATGTTGACAAATTTCTATCATGGGGATGTATCATGAAGATAAAGATAGGAAGTAGTTTGTATTGTACACAGGGAGAATAGTGTAAATTGAAAGTGATGTCTCCCATTCCTTTTGATAGAATTATTTACAAAAACTGATGTTTTAATTTTTTCATGTTATTTTTTTCACTACAACAAACTAAATGAACATAACTCTCAGCTTTAGTCAATAAGATTTGTTCACTAAAGACATTTTTTTCTTTTTATTCTATTTGCCTACATTTAAGGTAAACTAGTTTTATGAAAGTGCCTATTGGTAAATGGGAATGACTAGATTTGCCCCATTTTATTCTACTTCACACCAACTGAAGTGACATCAATTATTTGATCAAAGAGGGCAGTTCATCTAGAGAGTTCTACAGTCAGTGACTTAGTTCTAGTCTAAACGAGTATAGTTCAGAACTGATTCATACTAGCTCACTCAGGAAGCAGCATAACCACCTTAAAAATTACCCCAAATCTTAACATTTGGGGCCGGCGCAGGGGTGTAGTGGTTGGGTTCATGTGCTCCACTTCATCTGCCCAGGATTCACAGCTTTGGATCCCAGGCGCAGACCTACACACCACTCCTCAAGCCATGCTGTGGCAGAGTCCCACACACAAAAAAAAGTAGAGGAAGATTGTCTCTGAGCTAACATCTGGTGCCAATCTTCCTCACAAAAGAAAACAAAAAACCTTAACATTAAAATAGTTCAAAATACAGAATTGATAGCACATTTACTTTCAACTTATGTCAGCAACACTTATTTTGGAATTCTATTACTTGAAACATTTCAATTATATATGTCTGTATTTTAATGACAGTATGAATATGCATAATGAAGTCAATTTATCCATCACTATTTACTAGATAGTATTCTAACGTCAATTTTATATAATTTTTTCTGAAGGAGAAATTTTGTAACCCTTTGGTCTAGCATCCTTAAAATAAAATTGTGATTCAGCTTGGATTTGTTTCAATTTTATAAAAAATTGTACACCTTAGACAGAAGTAAAACATCTTTGATACAATCCAACTTAAATTGTTTATAATTTACTACTACCCTAATAATTTTTGTCCCAACTTCTTATTTTTCTATTTTTTATTCTATTATTTACAAACACGTCTTTGGTTCACATTCCTCTTACTAAAACGTGCCTGAAAATGAATGTGTTGAACACTGTAAATGTTTTCCCTAATTTTATAAAAATGATTAACTTCCGTAACTGTTGTTAATGGTTATGTTTTCCGAAAATGAAATCTTATTTGCTAAACTTCATTCTGTTTAATGTAGTCCAAGTAACGCCATACACTGAAGGAAAAAAATAGCACTCACATGCCAAGGATTAGAAAAGTTAATTTTTTTCAGAAATATCCTCTTATTGGAAAACTTCTTTCATTAAAAAGTCAGTTCCAATTTCCAATTAAATCAAAAAGTATTACAAATGCCATAGAAATGGCAGTGAAGATCCAAAAGAAAAGCCTCAAAGTGAAGCAGCCGAGTTAACAAATAGCTTGGATAAAATCCCACACACTAAAAAATTGTGTGGAGCACATACACACACACGATAGCCACACAACACATACAAGATATTTTGGGGAAATATTGACATGGTTCCATTTAATCAAATGAAACATCCTCATTTTAAAGCAGTTCCACATCAACATTTTCAATAGAGATTTGAATTCCAGGTCTGTGGGAAACGACTCCCGTTTATTATAATGTGAACGGCATTTTCACAACATGCAATTCCATCCTTTCTTCTGCTTCCTACTACTTCAGCCAGGGTTTTACTTTAACATTTCTTCTTTGATAAAAGATGAGCTTTGCTAAAACAATTCTTTTATAGTGCCATTTCTTTGCTCAAAATTGTTCCATCACTGCCCATTAATGTTATTCAATGCTTTTAGGTTGCTTGCTCTGTGCTAGGCTCTCACCTAAGCAGTCTGCATATATTAACTCAGTTAATTCTCACAACAGTTTTGCAAAGAAACTGCTACTAATCACGATCTCCAAGCAAATTCTAGAACAGAGATTGACTAAGGAACTTTCTTGTTGTCAGCCAGCCTGTGAAGTGGTGCAGCTTGGAGAAGCCCAGCCGGCTGATCCCAGAGCCCCATATTCTCAAAGCCATGATGTCTACTCCCCACAGGTTTATGCTCAGACTCCATAGTCTAACACTCAAGGCACTCACAACCAGTCTCCAAACTACCTTTCTAATCTTATCTCCCATTACTCTCTTTATCAGCAGTACCCACACTAGTCTCAAGAGATGTTAGCAAGTGCTCCTCAAAGACGGTTTCCAGGATCACATAAGCATGAAAGAATTCTTTGTGGATTAAAAGCTCTGCAAAGTCCTGTGGTGAATAAACATGTTTATTTCAGCAAACATTCCTCTAACTTATGCAATCACACAACTTTTTGCTTTTTTCATAGAGAACCTCAGGGGGACATAGTTCTTTGTGGAACAAAGTTTGAGAAAAGATGTTCTGCAAAAATACTGTACTCCAAACTGATACATTAACACTTCCTGGAGCATCACTGTGGCCTTTTCATTTATCTTTCTTCCCATCATTTTCATACTTAAAATATCCCTACTCTTTCTCTTATTTCAAATATATATCCTTCATGACTCAGCTCAAATCTCACCATATCACTGGTAACTTCTCTCATGAATTCTTCTCACTGAAATGCCTAGTAATGTCTGTGGGATGCATTCATTTAGCACACAAATATGTTTATTCTTTTTATTACTTCTTAACACTTAAGTTGCTCACTTTCTTATTTGCACATGGCTTCTCTCATAACCATATGGCAAGCTCCTTGAAGTGAGGCACTAAATGATTTTGGAAACCTGGAGAATCATTCTTTTAACTCGACTTTTCAGCCATCATCAGAATACACAGTACAGTGCTTGAAATGTGATGAAAATCACACTCAAAATAAGTGAGCATATTTTAAACTTGACCTATAAATTTTTGGAGCTGAAACGTATCTGAGATAATATCCGTTGCAAATATCTATGAAAACTGAGTCCCAAGAAAGTTATTCTCATTTACTCTTTATATCCAAATTCTTTACTATTTCCAGGAAGAGGCAGAAAATAGTAAAATAATTACATATAAGGAATAAACCAAAAGCTACATAATGAAATGTGATAGGGTAGGTAATTGTAACATTAATTGCAATCCATAAAGCATAAGAGCAATGGAATATAAACTCTGCTTTCTGACAGTCAGGATGAAAAGGAAAATGTGACAGGTTACATAGCTCTCCTTATCCAATAAAAGCAGCACTAACTTCTGCAAAGGAAGGAAAAGGAAAGATTATGAAATTAACCAAGAACCTCTAATGGGCCAGACACAATGCAAGACAGTTTTGGTATTATCATTTAAATTCCATAAGAGTGCCATGAGAGAAAGATTGTCTTTTTCAGATTAAGAAACTGTCTTAGCGAGGTTAAAAAGGCCACAGAAATAAATTTTATTAGTAAGAGTCAAGCCTGTTCTAGAACTCAAGTCCGCCTAATTCCATAGCCACTTAAAATTTTAGTGGGGAGAGTTGGAAAATAGCCCACAGGCAGGGATAAGGTGGCATTTATCAAAACAGCTTTGTACCTACTCAGTGCATGAACTCTGAACCATAGCTCTGGAAAAAAAAGACAGACAAAAGGTCATTTCCTGGAAGCATTTGAGGCCAAGTTGTCAGTTATCTGCTTCTAGCATTAGAGGACTTTAACATGACTCTTGTGGAAAATAAAATCTTGGGCAAACTGCTTCCCAGTGGGTTTGCTGGGATAAATCATCTGCAAAACATACCTCTAGACAACTAAACTAGTTAACCTGTTGCGTGGAACTGCTCGCTGTTATCCATCTGGATGATTTATAGCGCCAAAAATAACGATTTCGGTTTTGGCATAATTTATATTTAGCCCTTTCTTTCCTGAGAGAAACTGGCCAAGAATTTTAGTTGAATCTGAAAGTCAATACTGAAATATAATAGTTGAGACCATTTCTATCATCATCAGGAGAAGGTTTGATTGCTTGTTGGCTATGGCAGAGGGATGACCATCCAGGTAGACTAGAAAGCTTATAAATTGTTACTGCTCATTGTTCTGTAGAAAAGTCCACTCCCAATATCTCCAATTCTCAAGGGTGTACTTCTGATGATTCTGCCTTTACATGGTGCTGTCGGCTTGGAAATTTAGCACCACCAGCTACAGTTCTGAATAAATTAATCAGATGGCTTCCAGTCCAGGAAGTAAGGATCTTCTGAGGAATTTTCCCCCAATCTCCAGATAAGATGCTGTATCTTTTATGCTCTAATAATATTTTATACATTTCTTCTTCCTAGCGCCAATCATGTTACACTCTTATTATCTGTGTATGATATCCCCATTCCACCATTAGATTGGAAGTACCTTGAGTGAGAGATCTATGTCATTCCTCTTTGTATCCCCTGTATGTCGATCAAGGTAATCACACACACTCACACCTTGAATAAATGAACAGGTAAATGCTACAAAATATCTTGAGTTATTCTTAACAAATTCATACTGAAGTGATTGTCCCTGATGACTGACGGTAGAAAACCAGGCCTAAAGTCTACCTGTGACTCAACGAGACTATTAGAGCAAAGAGATCTTCGCCTCGAGGTTACCCACAAAAGCTGGCTTAGAGTTTTGCACAGGTATCTAGCTGTTTGCTGAGCATATAATTCAGGGAAGGCATAGGCTTATGCAGTGTCTATTATGAGAGAGAGAGAGGGCAGAAATGGGAAAGAAGGGTGAAAAGAGATGCACATAATTATATTTAAGATAGTTCCAGTATTTCTTCATTGTAATTCTTATCAACTGTTATTCTCCAAATGGAAACAGAAGAGAAGTCTAACTTTGGTCATCTAACTTCTGTGTAGATGAAAGAACTTGAAATACTTAGTTTAATATTGCTGAGGTGATAATCTCAAATTAGAAAAAAAAAAAAAGCCTTCCATAGGAAACTTTCTCCATATCACTATCGTCTCAACCGCTCTTTCTCTCCCCGACTCCTGATTTCAGCAGCCACTCACAATATCAAATTAGAAAACACGAAGTGTGAAGCCAGAGCAAAACCATAAGTACTCTAATGCTTCCTACCTGCTGAATATCCCACTGCCATTGTCGACAGAGTCAAGTGGTTGACTAGCTGCGAGTGATGAATCTGGGATCAATATAATACCATATACTTCAGGGAGAGGTTGCAATTACCGACTTGGAAAGCACTCCAGCAAAATTTCAATATTAAGTCAATGCTCTAAATGCCTCTATTTTGATCTGTGTTATACTAGCTAAAATGAGGAAAGATATTTTAAGCTGATTCTTAAGACAGGTTAATGTGTATGTATGCGGTTGGCTACTACATAAGATGTAAAACTGAGGAAGTAAGGCAGCCAGCTCTGAAACCACTTTGAATGGCACGATATTTATAGCATGCAAATGAAGTGATATAAAGCATCTTAGACTAACAAAGTGCTATTTTGTATTTTTCATTTCAATCTATCCCACACTGTGCAAAGGTGTGATGATTACACCCCTTAAAATTCTACTTATTGAGTAATGCAAGAGAAACCATATACTATAACTCTGGTTGTGGAAAACAGACTATCTGTCTAAATGATGTTGGGGGAAGTTCTACTAATAAAGCTTTGTTTCTCTTCACTAAATGACCCTGCTTCTGGTTCCAAGAGCCTTAAGGACCTATTAATCCTGTTAAAATGCTAATTTGATGTGGCTATCTAGATTTTGGACTACCTTAAGAATCACAAATAACATAATTCCCCATATTTTAAGCTAACAATAAAAATGCTTCAAGCCATTATATGCGTTCTTATCAGAAAATTGCTGAGATATGTTTTAGAAAGTTTTATTTTGAGCAAAAATGTCAATTGCATTCTAATGAATGTCACGCTCAACACTCCGCTCATTCGCAGATGAGTTTTCGTAACATTTTAGGTGAAAGTAAAAGTGAGTTGAGTCAATGTTAATGCCATTACTGACAAAGGCCAGAATGCCATGTTTTCAGTTTTCTGTTAAGAGAGAGAAATTAGCACTGGTATTTCAGCTGGAAGAAAACATCATGATTTGTAAATAAAAAGGTTTTAAAAAACAGGACACTTTGACCTAAGAATTCTGTTGTTGCCGGAGGAGAAGAAAATATGAATAAAACTTGCAGATCCAAGTATTTATTCATAAGTACCACTTTGAGAAGCTCACAGAGGTAAGCAGAAAGCAGTCTGGGACTTTCTAAAACTCAGGAAGTGTGTATTCTTATATATTTGATATAAGGTACTGATTATTTTCATTAAGGTGTACACTGTAGAGTAGAAAGAACATGAGCCTTTGCCCCAGATAAAGAGGGATGTACATATTGTCTTCACCACTTACCAGAGTATCTTTGGCAAGTTGTTGAACCTCTCTGAGCTTCCGCATACGCACTTCTAAAGCGAAAATTGCAATTCTTACTTAAAGAGATATTGTGAGAATTAAATTGGTAACACATACAAGTCACCTAATCCTTCCCAGGGCCCAGTGGACTCGCAATAAATGGCATCTATAACATTCTTGTTAAAAAGCTGAATATAATCAGACAAAAGGATAAAAGGGGGAATAAGATATTTCACTTTGGACAATGAATTTTTTTAGCTTATATAATAGGAGATTGAAGCAAAGATAAAGTATAGATTATTTCGTTCAATATTGATGAATGACAACATGTGTTAGAAGTCCCAGCACCTCTGGTTAACACAAAATCATCAAATGAAAACCAAATTGTAGTTAAGCTGTAGTCTACCTTCTAATGTAGCTTTTCCCCAGAAAGTCCGGATTGAACACGGAAGAGTTTATTTGTCAAGCTGTTGAGCTGAAGAAAGTCACAAGAGGAAATATTAACAGAGTTTGGGATAAGTTTAGTGGATATGTATGTGGGGTGTCTCAGATCAAGAAATGGAGGTGAGAGATTTTTGTGACCCCTGATGGTAAAGGTTTGGTCACAGAATTTATTCGGGCTGAATCCAGGGGAGTTGCCATATAATTCAGACCACTACTAAGAGATCATTTTTCCCTGAGTGAGTTGAAGATTGACAGATAGGAAATTGGGAGAAAGAGTTAATAAGAAGAAGACGACTTTACTTATTGAAAATTCTTTGTTCAAGAAATACTTAGCCAGGAAGTAGACCACAGAATGGAGAGCGTGGTGACTATACTACGTGTAGGTATGAAGAGGAGACAGTTAACCTGGCTGAATGGCCAACTGTTGAGTCCTCTCACGTTGTTTTTATTAATGCAGAACTTGAGGCACATGAGTCAAGACCCTTCAGATAAAAAATCCAACATTGTGAGACACGTAACAGAAAACGCTTGGTGTTTAATCAAGCAAAATCACCATGGATTTACAGAACTGGAAATTATTTGCCTGACTGATGTAAAGGCAGCAGTGTAAAGGCAGCAGTAATGGAAAGCTAAGTTAGAAACGAAATATATTTAGTTATCGGGATACAATGCTAAGCATGTAATTTAAATGTGGTTTTAAAATAGCAGTGGTTTATAAGCAGGTAGAGAAAGCTGTGCTAATATAAAATGTTCCAGATAAAAGAAAAGTTATCTTTTGTTTAAAGGATAATTTTAGCTGTTGTTATCCTGAGGTAATAATCCTATTTGGTCCAAATATTAATTTTTGGATTAGCCAACTTTCATTCTACAGATAGTTTTTCCACTGGTTTCCTCCATGTAATTTATTAGTTTTGTTAAGTGAGTATATAGTGCAAGCAGATGAGGGAATTAAAAAAAAAATTGGTATGGGGTTAAAATAAATAAAAGAGTGAGTACTGTGTGTAATTTGGAGCTAATCCATTTTCATAGTGTTTAAAACTTGAAATGTTAATTTTCTTGTTGTTAAATATTTACTATGTACTGAAAACGAAGATACCAAATAGAAAATAATTAGATGAGTAGAGCAAACCAACTATGTACAGAGCTTATCACTAGTCATTTGGAATCTATTTTAATATCATTTTATAGCATAAGCACTTTTATATAGTATCTGAATACAAGCCAGGCCTTTATTTATTCTGCTCATATTACCACAGATGGGTAGAATGTTCATACATTACCATATCAGCAAACATTAGATTTATTCTAACGTAACTAATAAGGCTGACTTTTAATAATGCTAGTTGCTTTAGAATTTACATGACTTTTCACAATGGTTTAAAAATATATTTAAAGGAGTTCTATAGAAAAAATGAAACTATATAATACTAGTCAACAGACAATAAAGATTAAACTCTTGCTTTTTATGTTGCTGAGTTACATTTTCTTTCAAACTTTTGCCTATTTGATAAAATTAAATTACTCATTTGATACTTTAGGTATATTATATCATCATAATAAATATCATCATGCTGAATTTTAACGTATTTGAAGTGTCATTATTAAAGGATTAATTGTGGTGAAATCAAGGTCTATGATTACTCCTTTATCATTTAAACAATAAGGAATCTAGGAATTATCTACGCATATTTTATTGGGGTTATTGTTTTACTCAAACACCATTTAACTCATATAGATTGATTCATGCTATACTCTACTGACAAAACTAAGCATTTTGATTTCTTTGACGAGGTACTTCAAAAACATTATCACAAAGTCATGAAATTACCATGAGACTTGGTTTGTCTTTCCTCAGTAGCTAATATGTCACTACTCTGCCTTTGAAAGCCCCTAAGGAAGATTCAGATATGAAAATGCTAAATAGTGGTATTATAAAAATATATATTTTTAGATTATTTCATCTCACTAAAAAAAAGCTCAAGAAGACAAACTCCCAAAACTTGAATTATTTCCACTTTCAAACACTGTTTAACGCCTTGAAATTTAACCCGAGAGTGGTAATATTCCCTAGGTTGCACTATAACTCTAATGGTTTGCAAAACGTAAAATTAATGCCTTCAAGTATTGCTTTCCCTTAATGAACACCAAAAAATCCTGATATTATTGAAAAGAGAAAAAAGTTATTTTAAAAATCAGAGAAGAGCATAATTAAATGAGAATGTTAAGATCTCTAAACAGGATCACATTTTTAAATACAGAAATATAGGATTTTTTTTAAAAGGCTAGCAGTCAAGAGCTAGTGTGCAGATATATCAAATTTCACTTATATCATTTAATTATATAACCAACAGAAAACCACGGGATGCTTTAATATTGTCAAAGCGGTCATCACACTGCTTGCAATTGGCAGTGTTGTTTGGGCTGAAATCTCAAACTTACAAAAAGACTTTTTAAGCAGAAAACTGAAGGAGCAAAATATTGTTTAGAGACAAGTACGCCATGCTGGTTTGATTTGTGTGAGTGTAGCAGGAGAATAGTTTTACTCAACACAGAAGAAAAGCAACTGGGACCTTTTAAAGTAACACTGTCACATTATGAAGTCATTATCCAAGTCATGTAGAAAATTTCTTTCTTTTTTCTCCCTTTCAAGTTCAAGACAATATTTAGTCATCTAGCATCATGCATAGTAATTCAGTTAAAAGCTAAGGGAATCCCTGACAAAGATGTTCTGTGCTTGGCTCTGCCTGTCTTCAATGACCACGCACCCATCTTCTACTAATGGGTACATATAGCCTTTCCAAGGTTTGGGGGAGGGAAGAGAATAGCATGGTTAGCTAACAGTATTCTGTGCCTCACAATCTTCTCATTACTTTTCAGGCAGGTTTATCCCAACTCTCTGCGATGGCCACTACCCCTGTCTTCAGAAGCAGATGATAAAAGCTGGCATTTTCAACTTCCATACACAAAATGCTAAAATTCTTCTGATTGTAAAATCAGAAGAAAAGTCAGGGGGCTGGGTAGAACTGAGGTTTCAGTCAAACGTGTATCGACCAATAACTAGACATTTGAAGAATTGTGATGTTGAAACCTGAAACCAAACTGCCTTCTTTAGTGATTAAAAAATCGCAGTACCTATTAGATTTTGCCTCCTTCACTCTTAACTACTGTTTAAAAACAATCACAATTTGAAGAAGGATGAATTCCCTTCTATCACCTTACAGAATCACTTGATGTTAAAACAGACTACATTCTTTTTTCAGTCATCTCTCTTGCCCAGCACAAAAGGCTCTGAATCTCTGATCCTTCATGAACTCTCCAACTTTATTTCCTGCCAATCTCTCTCTCACTAATTAAGCAGACAAACTAACCATTCCTATAGAGACATCAACTCTTCTCACATTCAGGGCCTTAGCCCCTTCATTACTGTCTGCCAGGGAAGCCGTCCCTCCAGATCAACCAGCTGATTCTTTCTCAGGTTCCAAGTCTCAGCTTAAATGTCAACTCCTTGGAGAGACCGTTCCTGACCATCCATCTAAAGCCTGTTTGACGATTCTCTTTCAGGGTAACCAGTTAGTACTGACCAGCTAGATATTTTTATGCTATTTGTTTATGCTTTGTCTCCCTAACTGGAATATAAACTCCATGGGGCAGGGGACACATCTGTCATGCTCACATCTGATTTCTAGAATCTATGTGCTCCACAAATGTCAAGTGCATGCATACTAAGTGTGCCTGGTGATCAGCAGAACAGATGCAATCCTTTACCTCCAGAAGCCCACTGTCTAATGAGGTGGAGGATGGGGGTGGGCAGAGAGGGGGACTCTAGTAAACAGGCAGAACCTGACAGAGGCACATGCTCAATAAATACATCTTTATTAATTAGATACGTTTTTTTATTTATTGTTATTCAATTCCACTATTACCAACACATTACTTTAGTGATAACTTAAATTGTCTGTGGGAAAAAATGGATACGTTTTACTTAAATATCTCCTATTTGTCATGCTCTATAATTTTGAGGTAAATTTAAAAACAAATCGAAGGATACGACAGTAGTAATATAAGTCAGTGGTTTTAAAACTCCCATGTGCATCAGAATCACCTGGAAGGATTGTTTCAACACAATATACTGGGTCCCATCCTCACAGGTCAATTCAGCTGGTCAGGGGGCATTTCTAACCCTTTCCCAGGTAACACAGCCACTACTGGTACCAGGACCACACTTTGAAAGCCAACGATATCAAGAACAAATCATGTGTTTGGAAACAAATTTCATTTCTTAAGGTATAATTTTCTGTTAATGTATATATTTTACTCCTTGGCCTCCATTCTGTCCCTGCTCTTTTACAATATCATAGCAATTTAGGTATTAGCAAGCATCCAAACTCTGTCGACTCAAATGATCTACAATCAATTTATAAATCAACACCGGGGTGAGGTGATTATGTGCCCACTTGAGGACTCCAGCCCGGGAGAACGTTTCCACCAAGGAACGAAGGTCTCCAAAGAAGTTGGGTGGACAGAGTGGTTCCATACCACCTTGGAACAAAGAGCATACATCACATATGACAGTGATCTCTCTTACTACTGTCACTAAGCACTAAGATGCTCAGCTGGCACAGTAGGTCAGTGGTCACAAGAGGAGTTCAAGCAGTTGAGTAATTAATTCTTCGTTTCTGGGAAGAAATGCTTATCCTTAAAGAAATGCTGATATGGGGGAGGCAATAGCCCCATCTTTAAGGACATCATTCTCACCTTTGGGACACTGTCAATGTTTAAAGCAGATGTACAATGCATGCCTAACAGGCCATGTCAGGTCCTTCTGGAAAAACAAGGTCAGGCCAAATTAGTTTTAGACCAAATGGCTCCCTCATATACTCCAATATGTCTTGTTACTTTTCATTTATTTATCAATTGTTCCACAGGAGAGGTAGTAAATTTTCTTTCTTTGGTAACTTCTGAAACTGCATAGCCAACGACAAGTGTGGACGATTTGAGAGGAACTCCAATAACAGGGATACGACTGTGTGACTTTTTCTACTTTCCTGTTCAATGTTCCTATATGCAGATGTTGCACTTCCTACTTCTTGTGATTTTAAGTCCATCTTGCTGTTCATATTTGATTTTTAGTGACTTTGCAACTCCCCTAAAGTTACTAATATTACCTGTGAGCTCTTATATTTGATTAACTTAACTAGGTGAAGCTATTTGCATTAACTATTTAACAGTAAACATTTATTCAAAAATATTTATCAGAATCTCCATGCAACTTCAAAAATGTATGTGATAGTTTTCTTCTCTTTAACTGGCTTAAAATACAATGCTATACACATAAAGAATACATTCAAGTATTCCTCTCATAGGAAGTATTTGATAAGTACCATATGAGTGGTATAAATCATCTTAGGATGACAAGGCAGAGGAATAGAGTGTATTAAGTTAGAATGAAAAGGAAATAAAGAAGGTGCATATAATCTGTGCCCTAAATAAAAGGATAGATTTCAGCAGGTGGATCTTGAAGGCTTTGTTATTGTAGACTGACTAAAGGCAAGAACAAAGAAGCATAGTCAGGAGGATGCAAGGAAGAGGAAATGGTTTAGACAACCAGATACAAGGGGAATATGCAGGAGTGAGGAAGATGAGGCTGGGAAGAGAGCTGGGTGTTCTTGCAGAAAGCCTGAACTGCCCAGGTAAAGAGGTGAACATTCATATAACAGGAAAGTAGGCACCATGGAAGGCTTTAGAGGAACAGAGATACATTCCAGTCAGTGTTTTAGGAAGATAAAGTAAGTCATAAGCAGGAGGGGATAGGAGTAAAAAAAGCTGGAAGGGAAAAGCCCAAGAAAATGGCTATTTCAACATTCTAGGGAAGGATGATCACAGTGGGAATTGAAGAAAGTGGAGAGATTAATTTTTCGTGATAAACTGTGAAGTTAACCTTTGAAATCATGAAACTTGATCTTGGTGGAGAAAGAGGAGAACTCAAACAATGACTGTGGGACCAGATTGTGTAAAGGGGGATGCTGAAGCCACAGAAGTACCTGAGCTCCCATAAGAATGTTTAACTAGAGAAGGAGGTTGAAAAGTTTTAAAGAATATCTCCAATTCTGAGGACCAAAAGAAAACATATGCAAAGTTCCCAGCAGTGTACCCCAGGAAGTAGGCCTTCAACAGCTACGGATTCATTTTCCTCCTCCAATATTACCATATTCTAACAAGGTATGGTGGAAGTCAAGAAGAATAAATAGAAGGTACCAGTGAACCAAGGATGGAAACTAGTTTGGTGGATACTGAAGAAAAACAAAATAAAAATTTCAGTGTTCAGGAGGACTCAAGACATAGGAGAGGAAGAAAGTAAAGAGGTTTTGCCAGAGACACAGGGGTTGTGAAATAAAAATCTTAGAGGTGGAGCAGCTGTGAAGAGAGTGAGGCTAAGGGGGAAAATATGGCAGTCATCTGGTGGGTGACTGGAGCCTAGTGGAGATGGCAGGAATTGCTGTTAAAGAGGATGGAGACTTTTAGGTGAGTGTTAGGTGAGTCTACCACATGGATTTTCAAGTGGCAGAAAGTAGGTTATAGAGTAAAGCTCTGAGCGAGGAACACAAGTTGTTAAGAAAGAACACATAGTGTTTTGAAGTTGGCCAACAACAGAGTTGAGTATATGCAGATGTTTTAAGAAGTTTGGTTTCCAAAATGGAAACTCTGTTAAACCACCCTGACTGAAGAATGAAACAGAATTTTCTGAGATGGGTAATGCCAAAGAGCAAGATTATTCCTCTGATTTGAAAATTTTGGAAGAGTGGAAAAAGGCATGGTGCATGGAAACAACTGTAGGAAAAGTTACCTACTGCTGGTATCAAAGTGGAACGAGTTGCTAATCTAAGGAAGTTTTCTCCCGATAGGAAGGAGGCTCCATATTACACAACCACTGTCACCCTTGCATCATCACAGATGTCTTTGTCCTCTGAAGTTCAATACGTTGTGGAGCTTCACCTTATAAGGCCAGATTTGCCCCAATTCCTGAGTTCAGAGTTGGATTCTGCTTTAGAAACCTCCTCTTGCCAATAGATTTTTCTATAATTTATAGGTAGATCTCTAAGAACACTGTCTGTTTATGCCTCTAGAGCCACCCACTGCCTAGACAGTCTAAGGACGTATTCCATGCAACACAGATGGCCCAGTATGCTTCAGGAACAAAATACAAGGGAGGGCAACAAAGAACGACATAAAGGTGCAGGCAACAACAGGAGAAATTTGGGCGGCGGTGGGAGATATTCCTGATTGGCAAATACATAAGTCAATCCCACCAGACCTCACTCTTGCCTAACTTTTACTCTAGGGCAAAAAAAGAAGCTATTTTCCTAGCCTTCCTCTAAATTTAGAGTAACCACATGACTCAGTTCTGTTCAATGAGACGTAAGAGGATGTGTGACAGGGCACTACTAGGAGACTTTTTCCTCTAGCCTGACCCCCTGCCCTCCAATTGTTGCTTTTTGCTTGCGAATAGGATAATGATACCTGGAGATGCTGCAGCCATATTGTGATCATACACCAACAAATGTGGGAATGAAAAGCTAGTAATTAATGATGGCTAACAGAGAGAAAGAGCTTTGATCCGTATGACAGTTCAAGAAGCTGAAACAATGCCGTTAGCTGTGTTCCTGCAAAACTCTGTAGAAAAATTGCTTCCAATGTTTAAGACACTAGTTTCCCTTCTGCTCCATTACTTGAAAGCAAATGCATTTCTGACTGGCACAAATGCCATAAGATACATTTGAAACCTAGGATAGCAGCAGTAGATAACAGGCCTGAGGACATCAGGAAGTGAGTAAAAGGCTAAGGACTATGATGTTGAGAAAGAGAACCCTAAACTGTCAGTTCCCTTGCTAATTGCAAAGATGATTATATTCCAGTATTCTGAATGGACAGAATATTGGGGTGAGGGAATGTGTCCCTTCCTGATCGGGTGAGGCAAATTTTATATTTTCCATCAGGGAATAGTCAGTTCAGTGACTATGTGAAGAAATTTATCTATTTATGCTTTGGGCTTTTAGTCAATATGTTAATACTTGAAAAGCATGTTGCTACTACAGCTTGCTTTGAGAAACAGTGAAATTATTAGTGACATTTTATTCAACTAGATCACAAAAGGTCAAACGGACATCTTATCAACAACGATCCCAAATGTTAGTCTGTCCATTCTACTTTGATAATTTCTTATGGAAACTCAAGTTCTTAACTGCTACTGTCTTTTAGCTCTTAGAGAAACACATTTCCTACCTAGTCTTCATAAAGAAGGAATTAGGGTATTTTAAATAAGTGAATATAAGAATATTGTTCATTAACTACTCTAATATCCTGCTACCCCTCACCTCATTAAGATGCAAGGCAATGAAAAATCATATGATTTAGACTGGTTATAAAATGATCTATCATTTGCCAATATTCAAAATTCATTTAAAATGATTCTTAACAGCTTGATGTGTAGTGTGTGTATTCATGTAGCATCTTAAATGCAATATAGCCCATTCAATACACTGAAGCAACCGTGATGAAAGAATATCAGCTAGGTAGTGTTTCTCTGGGGTCAAAAAATCCCCAAAAAAACAAAAAACCCTTAAAATCTCCAAGACAGAGATGTTAAAGTATTGATTTAAGCTAATTTTTCCCCCCAGAAACATGTTAGCAAGTGCTCTGGTAGAGGTACTTTCCATAATGAAAGAGTCGAGCTGTTCAGGTATAAAGCAAAAAAGTGACATCGTGATGGCAGTCTGGTGGCCCAGAGTCATCAATTTAATATCCTTAAGGGGACGTGGAAAGACAGAAAACGCTTCCCTCAAATAAGGTTGAACCTTTGAAATGTATTGTGAAATTGCCATAGGCAAATTTCAACACTAAGCGTTAGAGTTCAAAGTAAATTATAATCAAGTTAGACGCATTATTTTCCTCATAATGCAGCCATGTGACACATTTCCTGTAGAGCAAATGAGAGAAATGATGAGCTGCTTTGGACAGAGTGACTTGAGGGGGAAAGAAAATGTATCATGAATTTACACTGTGCATAAGTCAGAGAAACAAAATGTTGGATTAAGCAGCAATATTTCAACTGGAGGAAACAATTTTCCGGAGGAAATAGTCTTCAATTAATGTGTTTTAAGTTGCTTTAATGTTAGTATTTACTTAGATGCCTGAGTGTCTTTTATAAAGTGACACGCTCTTTGGCAATTCATTTCAAAGTATAAAATATCGTAACGATTCTTTTAAATGTGAGTATCAAATAATTTTTCTATTCCAGTACTAATTACCTTTGGTCTCTATAGGCCATCTTATAAACGCATGCGGCACCTCATAAGATGGGTTTCAGACTTTATTGCCTATCCTCATTATGGCAGGAAAAGTTCAGAAAGCCATCATATTGCAAAAGATATCAAGCCCCAAGGTACTAGCTGAATAGATCCAACTTTTTTTTTTTTTTTTTTACATGAACACATAAGATATGTTATTTTGACTTTTGGAGGTGAGTTTAAAATTTATCAACTTTGTGTTTAAAACTACATGGAAAGCAAGTATGAGTTTTTAGAATAAGAGTTAAGATTGACATTTGGAGGGGAGTTCCTTTTCAATTGAAATAAATATGGCAGCCTCCGTGCGCTAGTCAGCCTCTCACGCCAGGGTGCTGAAGCATGGATTGTAAATATAAGAGCACCGACTGTTCCGAGATCTCCCTAGAACCAAGTGCAATATTCTAAGAAATGACAGCCTCCGCTTTAGAGATAAACTCACTAGGCTTTTCTTTTTAATTCTGACTTTTTAGCTCCATTCTTTTTTCATTAACTTCCTCAAATTTTAATATGTATTGTTATAGGAAAACAAATCCATTATCTCCTTCCACCTGATTTCTATTTGCACTCTCCCCAAATCTGCATGAGTACATTTACTCACATCTTGAAGTCTTATTTCTTTTTACCTTAATGGAAAGGGCATTGCTGTCACAGGGAAAGAGCCAGAAACTGGAAAATGGAAAAAATAATGCATGGATATTCCAAGAACTGTTAGTGGAACAATCAGTCGTTAGTTAATACAACATACAAAAAGGCCACGTATCAAAATGGCAATGCAAAACCTTTACTGTAAAATGAGAGGAGCTCCAATTCAGCTTTGAGTCAAAGTTAAAATCTCTTTGTTTTTAATTAATCTTCACTTGTGCTTAAAATGAGGTGAACAAAAAATTCTAGATTATACTGAATATTTTTTAAAAAGATGCTATAAGTAAAAGCAAAATGACATCAACTGTGATTCAGTCCTTGCTTTCATTTTAATCAGAGTAAATACATATATTTTCCTAATATGGTTTCAGAGATCAATCTCTTATAGCTTAGATATATGAGTCTGATTCTAGGATTTTGAGCTCTTTAACAAAATGAGACCAGAGCGGGGAAAGAAGAAAACCATTCAAGGGTTGGGAGGGAGAGGGAGGAACCTTGGGAAGCCTGCAATGGCATCAACGGCACTGAGAGAGATGATGTGACCACTGAGGTCAGAGGAATGTAACCCAAACCAAAGAATCAATTTCAGATTTATTATCTTGCTGGCTTTATGCTGAATCTTTAATTAAAGTCATAATTTTCCAAGTTTAAAGTGATGTTCGAACATACTGTGCCAAATTTGGGTTTGCATTATGGCTCCAAGTCAAAATACTGCTTGTGTTCCTAGTAATAAATATCCTGCAATAATTTAGTAAGAACAAGCCATGGGAGAGGTAGAAACTGGTCCATAGGGGGCTGTGAAGACAGCCCACCATGTCCTTACCTGATGAAAAGACAGCTTCTAAGTCTTCTCATGCATAAAAGCCCTCCTTTTGTTAGTATCCTTACTATTTTTAAAATGTCCCTCAATATTTTCATTACATGTAGATCTTTCTTACGTTTAACTCAAGTTCTTAACATAAGAATTTGAGTTAATTTCCTTATGGTCTCCTGAAGTTTCAAAAGGGCATTATAGTGAGTGTATTTTCTCATAGTATAGGGAAAGATCAAGAAAAGAAACATGAAATAAACATAGGAAATAATACACTAAAAACAAAATACAAAAAGATAGGTTTTAAAAGCTTAATTCCCTGCTAAAAATTCTTTTTAAACATTCTATTATAATATGTAGATCCTTATAAAACTATACAATTCAAGAAATGCTTCATCCATGAGTGGCAGTATACTGGTTAAGCCTGGGACATCTAGTATAAGGCAGCTTGGGTTTGAGACTTGCTCACATATTTTCGCACCCTTGAGCAAAGTATTTAAGATGTTTATGCCTCAGCTTTCTCCTCTGTAAATTGGGGATATCAGTGTTACCTGCCTCATAAGTAGTTCACAACTGTTCATTTGAAGAATTTAGCAGTATCTGGCACATAACTGGTTAAAAATATTATAATTTGTTGCAATTGTTAAAAGCATAGAGAATACTGTATTATCACTTAAATATTCTTGGTTTACAAATGAAGATTTAGATATTCTGAACTGTGCTCATACAATTAACAAAATGTATTCACTTTCTTCACACTGAAATATATCAAGAATTGTCTTTATTGAAATGCATTACAGAGAAACGTTTTAAAGTAAAATACTACCTAGTTTAAGCTCACCTTTCATCGTTTTAGAACACATCTGAGTGATAAGGTTAGAATTATAGGAGAGGTTGACTCATTGAGTCAAATTTTAAAGTTTAGTTTTACTGCTTTCTCACATTTTTTCAGATTCATAAGGCCAACGCTTTTCAAACCCTATTACAGAGGCCTCTTAAGGACAAACAGCACTGAGCTGTAAATCAGATCCTCTGACTTCTAGAAACAGCTCTGATTTAATCTTGCAAACTCGGGTCATTTGTTCAACCTTTCTCCAATTCCTCATCTACAAAATTAAGTACTGGGATAGGCGATGTTGAAGTTCTTTCCAGCTCAAATAGGTGACAGATCTGTTCTATTAATAGACACTTAATTTTCCAGAAGAGCTTCAAATTTTATGTGAAATTTCCATTTTGATTAAGGAAGGAAAATGTAACAGGTTGAAGATTCTCAATTCAGTTTTACCCTGAACTCTCGGGCAGATTCCATAATTTTTCTGTCACTTTTAATTAAAACTAGTCCAGTTTAAAGATTCAGTCTCAACTTCAGTATAAATTCCATCTCTTCCCCTGTGGTCAGCAGAGCCTTGACCTGGAGCTCAGGTGACCTCATGCAGGGGAAGGTAGCTGGTTTGCTCGTTGACCTCTCTTTCCACCTGCGCACTTGGACTGGGCGGGAAGAGGGTATCTTTGGTCCAGGATTGTGATAACTCCCCTCCTTGTTTCTTCACAAAGCCTCAAGCATATAGTGTTGGGGCGGATGGAGGAATGAGGGGGAGGGGAGGCATCTTTGGATGGAGTTACAGATCTTGCCGTTTCCATCCAGGGCTGGTTGTTTTCTTGGCAACATAACATCTTAGATGAGCTAGATATTCTTGTAATAAAAACTAAAATATTTTCCGTAAGTTAAATCACAAAGAGGGGTTAAATTGTATCTACGTATTAAAAAAAAACCCCTCAGATTATTCTCACTAAAAAAAGGAATTAGGGAAATCCTTAACCCTTTTTTTGTTTCTTGTGATAAATTTATCCAGCATTGTAAAGTCTTGGCCAATTGAAGAGATAGAGGTCTGACTTCTGATTGAGCACCTGTAGTATTCCTACAACTCAAATTTTTTTTTTTAATAAAAATTTCATATATCTCCTTTCTTTGAAGATTAAGTATTTTTTTTCAGTTTTTAAAGGACAATAATCTGAAGAACAGCGTTAGATGTAATGACATCATTTTTCATATAAGGGATCTAAATCATTCCTAAAAGACAAATGTTGTAAAATTAGAGTATTAAAATAATGTGATATTTGTGTGTGAATTTGTTTTCTAAAAGATTGCTTTCTTCTGCCACGAGATAAGCTATTAAGAGTATTGTTTACAAAGTAGCTTTTTAGAAAGGTTTTAAAGGTTTCATTTTAATCCGGCCTTGAACAGCAAGATTTCCACAGTCAATGGGAGATTTAGAACTCATGAACAAACAAATAATATTGTTCCTGAGCAGATCTACTGCATTTTCATTTCATTTTCTTAGTCTTAAGAAATATACTGCAGGTCCTGGTGTTTTGATTATTCAAATGCATCACAGTCAATTTTTTTCTTTCCTGAGCTTTAAAGATAAATTAACAAGTGCTGCTTACGGTTACTCACTGATTCTGTTTAACTATGCTGTTTCATATAGCTAAGTGGCAGTGAAACATACAGAGCATCTTTGGTGGTTTCTGCGGCCAAGGCAATCAGTGCCCGAGGTGGCCAGGAGGTGTTAGGGACTGGGAAAGCGTGCACACAACAGGCTCACACCCAACATTTGATGGCATTGGGCTTCTCTTTCTTATTTACCATCTTCTGACAGGAAGATTATTATCAAACTCTTATCCTATTTTTCCCCCTCAACAATATGATCAAAATTCCAGTCTCATTTGAGTTCTACACGTAGAAAAGTTATAAGAAGTGTAGAAAATAACTCTTCCCTTCTAACACTGGAATAAGAGCCTTCTTGTTAATCCCAGAAATCTACCAAAAATTCTATGTTTCTGAGTAATCTTCAAAGTGTACTTTATACTGTGTCAATCCACTGGCAGGAGAGACTACTAGTTTTATGGCCACTGTCTGGTATATGTTCAGTCTTTAATAAAAATGGAAAGAAAACCATAAAATATTAAGGTAAGCCTTCTAAGGTTTTTAAAAAGCACACTTATATTCGCTTTCAAACCCTTAAAAAATTATCAAGTAAAAATAAGAATAGAGAAGCCTTTCTGCTGTTTACATTTATAAAGCCAATTTCAGAGATATTTCTAGGAGGAATGCCCTCTGTTTACAGCTGAGTTGACAATCTTGTCTCATATAGACATTTAGTGGGCAAAACATTCTGCACCTTAACAAGTCCCTAATGTAAACATAAAGAAGACTGATGTCTCAGCAATAACAATAGTGCACCATTATGCTCTTTTTTTTTACACATTTACTGTGTATGATATTGACAGATAAGAGCTTTATGGCTTAGAGTGTGCTTCTTGGGGTTCATATTCTTCAAACTAACTGTCCCCTAGGATTTCACCACTTCTAAAAGGATATTAGGCATTTTGGTAATAAGGATAGATTTCCATTTACCAGTCTGGTATCACAAACCTTTCAAAAATGGTATATAATTTGCTTCTCAACGCTATGTCACTGTATATTACACAGTTCAACATGTCTCAAGTTGAGCAGAAGTAGTCTGTCAACAATATGACCAGAACTGTACAAATTGTTTCCTGTAATATCTCCAATACATATAAGCTTTACAGGCTCGGCTGCATACAGAGTAGGCCCAACACTCACTTTCTGTACAAAAGTCTTGTCTGATTGTTTCAGAGGAAAAGCTTTCCAGGTGGCACAGTAGGCCATGGAGAAAGTGTAGTCCCCGTTCACATCTCTTTTAAGGAGTCAGGCCACAAGTGAGAATGAGTTAGGTGTAATCCTCATTCACCCATATAAAACCACAATCTAAAAACATTGGCAACACTGTCTCAAAGAAATAAACAAAAGGAAACATCTAAAACAAATTGAGGATTATTTCAGTATAACTTTTAAAAACTGTTCATAGTGCCTGCCTGCCTACCTGCAATTTACAACAGCTACCACATGCCCTTAGGCAATATCTTTAGGAAGTAAAAAGTAATACAGATTTTCTAAAATAAAGACATAGATTTATATGCAAATTATGGAAAATTGCCTAACCAAAGCAATTAAATAAAAACCAAAACTGTATTTAGTCTGGCTCTTAATGTAGACTTAAAAATAGTTCACTTATTCTAATAGGTAAAAATATTTTAATGTAATCAATAAAGATTTCAAATGTTTTTTTTTTTGGGTTTTTTTTTTTTTTTTTTTTAAAGTCTGGCACCTGGGCTAACAACTGTTGCCAATCTTTTTTTTTTTTTTTTTTCCCTGCTTTATCTCCCCAAATCCCCCCTGTACATAGTTGTATATCTTAGTGGCAGGTCCTTCTAGTTGTGGGATGTGGGACGCCACCTCAACATGGCCTGACAAGCGATGCCATGTCCGCGCCCAGCATCTGAACCCTGGGCCGCCACAGCGGAGCGCACGAACTTAACCACTCAGCCACATAGCCGGCCCCTCAAATCTGTTTTCTGATACACTTTTTTCATACGATAGAACAATAATCATTTTAAATTTGATAATGCTTGTGTTTCAGATGTTTACAATATGAATATACATTTAATAAATAGAATAACAATATTCATAAAAATCAATATGTTGAATTTGATGTTATTGCTACCAAACTCTTCAAAATGCTCTGACTATATAGGTCTATCATTGTTCCATTCTGTTGTAAGATAAAAATAGCATAATATATGGTCCATCCCAAGACATTACAGGACCAAATTTATATTAGCTAAACATGATCTCTCATGCCTTTAATATGTGTAGTATCTATTAGACACACCTTTAATATCTATTTTCTGCAAACTGCGCTTGCCTGGATTATTTCCTGCAAGTGATTTATGTTTGCAAAGATGCTCGAACAGCATCACAAGGGATACTAATTCACTTAACATTCCTTCATCGTCCATTCGTTGAGCCTGTTCTTAGTAACCAGCAGTTAAACAGCAGACACAGAGATGATGAAGCTGCATGGGCCTCCAAGAAGCCAACAGCTTAATGCATAGATATAAAAGAAAATCAAGGATCATAATACAGTGTTAGAGATTGCCTACCAGTATATGGTAGGTCTAGGTGGATCATTTAACTCAGAAAGGTTTAGGCTAAATTAACAAGATAGTGGTATAGAGGAGGTGTCAGAGCTGATTCCTGAACAACAAGTTGGAGGGGCAAATATGGTGGAGTATATTCCTTGTGCAAAGCATGGGACGTCGGGAGAGAAGGACACATTTGTTGAACCACAACTCCGTCAGCATGCCTAGAACATCAGTGCCTATAGAGAAGGAGGAGGACATGAAAACAGGGACCAGGGATTCATCGTGTCTTGGATAACATGCTGAGGAATTTCAATTCCATCCTGAAAGCAACAGGAGGCCAATTGCAAGAAGATCTTAAGTTGAGTAGTAATATAATTTATTTTATGTTATAGAAAGAAAATATATCTGTCTATAGTGGGGAGAATGGATTAGAGTTCATCATGATTAAGGACTGAGAGTTTTGTTAGGAGGATGCTGTAACGCGAAAGAGAATTTGTAACCTCTAAACTGTATCAGTAGATGTATAGGAAGTAGAATCAATTACGAGGCTGTGGTGACCGACACTGCCTGTTTGTTTTATTTGTTTTTGTTTTCACAGGGGAGAAGAGAGAAAAAAAGTTTAATTATAAAATTAATACATTCTCATTGTAAAATAATCCAGGCAATTTAATAGCTAGAAAAAGGAAATTAAAATGAACCATAATCTTACTTCTCAATGTTATCATTTTTCTCTTTCCATGTTATATTTTCCATTTAATTAGTGAATTAATGAAACTTAGAGTGTTTTATATTGTATAAAAACATCCTTTTCATCAATTAAAAATGTTTAATTCAAAACAATTGGTCTAAGTTGGACATATTGCTGTTACTACTAACTCTGCTTTTGAACCTAGAAATTCTTGCTGATTCTTTTATCTGCTTGGTTTAATGCAGTATACTTCACTGTGGTGTGATGTCTGGCAAACTATTTCCCCCTCAGATGAAATAAATATTAGATCTAGCAGCAAAATGATTACTTCCAGGGATGGAATCATCTATCTTATTACCAGATAAACAAAGTGAGCCAACTGGACGTTGAAGTATTTAAAAAATTTCTTCCAATATTCCAAAGCTAATTTAAAGTTCTGAAGTTTCCTAATAACCTACTTATTAATGTTAATGAAATATGGGATTAAGATATATATTCAGGAAGAACATGCTTTTGAGAATGCTAAATATTAATGGATTTATGGCAGCAAATTGATTTGTAAAGAGGTAATCAAAATTGGACTTAAATTGGACAAAATTGGACAATATGTCATAAATGGGAAATCAATTATATAAGGTAGAAGGGGAAACCAATAAAATACTTTAGAAAGAAAGATGAAGCAAAGTTCAAGTTAACATGTAGCCAGGAATGATGATCAAACGGTGGAAATCACAAGTATGATTTCCTGATTGTATCCAAGACAAAGTGTCTGTGAGAATATAAGATGATCACGAAAATAGATTTCCTTAATGGGCTGGCAAAAATATTGTTTTGAGGCTATGTGCTTGGAAACGAAATAGATTTTACCTATTTGAAATTAGACATTTTCTTTCCCTCAATCTATAGAAACTGCTTTCTTCCTGTAATTCCACATTCATGAAATAATCTTTCTGAACTAACTTAGGTTTCTAAATGGGAAGTGACTGTGTAATATGGTTTGTTCAATCAATTAATCAATGAATATTTTTGCACCCAGAATTATTTGAAAAGTCAGAGCGAGAGAGAGAGAAAAAACATGCTAGTTGTGTGGTTTTTAAAAAATGTGGAAATTATCAATTAATGTGGAATCACGTATCAATCAACAAAGGGAAACAAGAAAATCTTCCACTTGATAAAATTATATTGGCTTTCCATGCATGAATGAGAATTATGTGAATTTGTATAGTATAAACTGACTTTTTATGGTTTGATCAATGCCAGACAAGCTAGGAGATCAGAACCAATATACTATGAAGCAGACATTTTTTATTCATTAATTTGCCAATTTCAATTGAACACCTTTTCTGCTTCAGGGACTATTCTAAGGCAGTAACCCAGTAGGGTGCAAAACAGAAAAAGTCTCTGCACTTTTCTAACTTTCATTCTAGTGAGCAGAGCAAGCAATAGCAAACAAATTCACTAAAAATATATCAGAGGCTGGCCCCATGGTGTAGTGGTGAAGTTTGGCGTGCTCCACTTTGTCAGCCTGGGTTCACAGGACTGGATCCCAGGCACAGACCTATACCATTCATCAGCCAGGCCGTGGCAGAGACTCCCTTTTAAAAAAGTGGGGGAAGACTGGCAACGGATGTTAGCTCAGGGCTAATTTTCCTCAGCAAATACATACACATATACATATCAGATGGTTATAACTGGTATGGAAAAAATGTAAAAGAGTAAGAATATGCCAGGTATGAAGGAAAAATGCTATTTAGGTATGGTGTCCAGGGTGACCTCTCTGGTAAAGCGACATTTGAGCAGAAACATAAAGGACAGTGGAGAGTGATCTCTGAAGATATGTGAAGGAAGGGTATTTATTTCAAGCAAAGAGATCTGCAGGAGCAAATAATGCTGGTAGAGGAGAACCTTCTGGAAACACAGCTTCTAGGAAGTGCAAGTGGTGCTGTATATAAGTGAGAGATGTGCGAGATAGAGAGGGAAGGAGATGGAAGGGGAAGGAGATGGAAGGAGATGGAGAGAAGTACATTGCAGAGGGTGGCATAGATCATGTAGGGGCTGGTAGGTAGGAGGAGAACATTTCTGCTTTGCCTGAGACTGTTTAGCCATGCTGTCTGGGAGTGATGATTAAGAGTGCCCCCTGCCACTATGAAGAATGTCCTAGGGGCCAGCCCAGTGGCGCAGTGGTTAAGTTCACACATTCTGCTTCTGCAGCCCAGGGTTCACCAGTTTGGATCCTGGGTGTGGACCTACGCACCACTTGTCAAGCCATGCTGTGGCAGGCATCTCATATAAAATAGAGGAAGATGGGCACGGATGTTAGCCCATCTTCCTCAGGAAAAAAAAGAGGAAGATTGGAGGCAGATGTTAGCTCAGGGCTACTCTTCCTCAAAAAAAAGTGTCCTAGTTTGGATGGTAAATTATATAGTCACCATAATAATAGTTCGTTATAATGATTTTAGCTTTTATTGTGAGTGAAATGGGAAGCCACTGAAAGATTTTTGTTGGAGATGTGTCAACTCTTAAATATTAACAGAACCAATGGCTGATGGGCTAGAAATGCACCACAGTAGCACAAGGGGCAACAGAGACTAGTTAAAGCAGAGTATTGATTTAACCCAGGTGAAATTTTTGCAGTGGGTTGGGCAAGAGAAGTTTTGTTGAATGTGGGGAAAACTGGTAGGATTCTGGATGTGGTTTGAAGAGAAAGATTTGTGGATGAATTGGATGTGGGACACTAGAGAAAGAGGGGAGCCATGAGTGACTCCAGGAATTTTGGCCTGAGAACGAAGTTGCCATTTATTAAGATAGAGAAGATGGAGAGTTGCCATTTATTAAGATGGTATGGGTCAGGTTTTGTGGATGGCAGAGTCAGGAGTTTGGTTTAGATATGTTACATGAGATGCCTATTAGACATCCAAATGCTACTCGATATATGAGTCTAGTGTTCAGCAGGGAGGTGCAGGTTGGAGATAGAAATTTGGAAGATACATATTAAAGCATAGTATATAAAATCATCAGGTCAGATGAGATCACACAGGGGTTACTGAGGTACAAATGGACAAGAGTTCCAAGGAAGACACTTCAATGTTTAGAAGTTAGAAAGATGAGGAGCAGCAAAGGAAACTGAAACCAAGTAGCTTGTGAGGGAAGAGGAGCAAGGAAGTCAATGAAGTACCAGGAGCCAAATGAGCTGTTTCAAAAAAGAAAGGGTCAGCAACAGTGTCAAATGAAACAAGGACAGACTATTAATTATGCTATTTAATAATGCTGAGGGCATTAGTAACCTTAATACTAGTAATTTTGGGGGAGTTATTTCAAGAGTTATTTCAAAGGAATGGCACCCAGCAAGTACAGACAATTCTTTTAAGGAGTTCTGGTATAATTTGGCAGCAGAGAAATAGAGCAACACATGGAAAGGGACATGGGATCAAGAGAGAGTTTTTCATTTAAGACAGGAGATCTTTATCACGGTTTTGTAAGCTGTTGGGAATGATCCAATCGAGAAAAGAATTGATACATGATACAGAAGGGAGGTAATTGCTAGAGAAATATCATTGGATAAAAAAAGAGATGAGATCTAATGGATACAGGACTGTAGAGTATTGATCTGTAGAGCTAGAAGTTAGAAGGAAAATGCAGGAAGTCAGGATAAGTGGTGATGGAAAGATGTAGAAATTCTTCTTTTTCTTCTCTCAGTTATATAAGAACCAAGGTCATCAGCAGAGAGTGAAGATGAGGAAGGAGATGTTAAAGATTTATGTACAGAGAATGTATGAAATAATTCTCTAGGAGAGTGAAAAAACGCTAAGAAAATAAAGAAAGCCTGCCAAACAGATTAGGAGTCACTTGAGCCTAGAGGGCATAATTTTAAAGTAAGAAAAATTTTATCTTCAGCTGATGGGAATTGGCATGAATTTCAGTTGTAGGTTTAGGATTTTATATGGTTATTGAAAGGAGAGAGAGAAGGGCAAGGGAGTTAGTGTAAATAAGAGAATTGCAACCATAAGAGGGCACAGTTGGAAGAGTTTTGGTATTTTGGGAGGGAATGAAAGATCAGATTAGGAGGCAGGCAAAGCTCCATGAGTATGAGTTTTGGGCTGATGAGAAATGACATGAGTTGGCGAAGGGCATTTTTGGTGACTGATTTAGCCTGTGCTAAGCACCTGATGGGATTGGTCATGGGATAACCAGAGCGCCTTGTGGTGGTGAGACAGAGTGCCTGGGAGGACGTAGGAGGGGAGATGCTGCCAGAGCAGAAGTAGCTCTGACCCTTTGTCACTACTACTCTTTACTTCAGAGAGGGAGCAGGGGGAGAGGCTGGTAGTCAAATGCTGCA
Organism: Equus caballus; assembly: GCF_041296265.1. Taxonomy (NCBI): domain Eukaryota; kingdom Metazoa; phylum Chordata; class Mammalia; order Perissodactyla; family Equidae; genus Equus; species Equus caballus. The sequence goes on from NC_091710.1 coordinate 46,674,140, forward strand.
TCCTCAGTCTTAGAGAGGGAAGCAGATCTGAAACACAGCAACAAAAGGATAGTAGCATGATATGCTATATCTAAAAATTCATACAATGAAATATTATCTAGTTCAGAGGCTTTCAAACTGTGTTTTACAGAAGCTTAAAGAAATAAAAACATTTCTCAGAGCCACCCTCTGGAAGAAGTTGAAGAAAAACCATTCAGAACTTTGGGTCCCTCACTTACACTCCAACCAGAAAGGCTCTGACTATCCTTGTTGTAAAACAAATACATTGAGATTATGTATGAATTTTTTTGAAGTTTTGCTATTGAAAACAAACAAGCAACCAAAAAAAAAAAACCTTGGAAAATCATTGATTTATTCTAAACCACAGTTCATTATTATAATCATGTTTGAGATTATATTGCTAAAACACGTCAGAGGCTAGATTTAAACACAAAAATATCTACTTCCAAAGCTCATGTTATTTCCATTATATTTAAATCCTATAGTTTAAACTCCTACAGTTCTATTCCCCTATTTTGCATTGGTTACACGTATTTTACATTACATGCATTAGTGCACCTGGCCGAAAGTTGCGCATAAGTAATACATTTACAATTTCCAGGTTTAAGTCAGACTATTTTTTAAGTTAAGTTTTTAAAGAAATTATTTTCTTAGGAGACTGAAAAAAAGCCTTTTTTACTTTTCCTTAGAAAGTTTTCAGGCTTTGGAAGTTGTGTGTGAGTACCGGAAACCACACTGAGAGTGGATGTGAAACTTAACATTGGTCCCCAGGGAGTTATGAGTCCTGGAGGAGTCCCTCCCAATTCTCATGTGATACCCAACATGAAAAATACTAAACTCAGTAATGAGAAGAATTTACCTTACATCTAGACTGTGAACACTACTCTTGAGAATGGGACCTCATAGTAATCAAAACATAATGCCACAGAAGATTGCTAAATCAGACAAAGAAACAGCAGGATCATTCTTCTTGAAGAGTAAATAGTAAGTAATACTAATCCTCTTTAAGGTAACTACCTTCAGGATATCACAGTGAAGTCTGTGAAAGGAGAGGGTTGCTTAACAAGTCACTGGGGGAATATTTTGGAACTGAAACGCTAACATCACAGCAACTAGCCATAGTGTCTATTTATATAAACACCTTGTCAGATGTAAGTATATTTCTCCCAGTAGACACAGTGGGAACTATACTTCTCTCTTGGTCAATTCTAAAAGAGAAAGTAACTGAATAAATTCTAGATTAAGAGTTTTTGGGAAAACTGCTCTCCTAGCATTGGGTCTTACAAGATGCATGCCAGCATCCGGAAGAAAGAATTGGGTAGAAAATGACATCAAAGTGTAACAAAAGATCAGTAGGGAATTAGTGATAAAATCAGCAGGGAGCCCACAGAGCTCCAGACAATAGTTCAACCTGCTGACTACTGATAAACGAGGGGTGGGGGCAAGCACAGGGATTCAGAGCAGCAGGAAACAATGGAAGCTGCCAGGAGGTCCACTGAAAAGTTAATTGAAGCAACAAGCCGAGAGCTCAGTAAGTCAGAGAGCAAATCCATGGAGACAGACGGAGAAGTGTAGCAAGAAGGAACCGAAATACCAAGAATGAAAAGAAAGCAGACAGCAGAATGGATGAAGAAATACCAGTGTGAGCCAACTGTTGAATAATTCTTGGCCATCCATGAGGGCTACAGATGTAACTGTAACAGCCAGTAAACAATCAGAGAAAACAGAGGGCCACATGTTAGATGTAGTGTAAAATATGCATTTGAATTATGTGGAAAGATGTTTGTAGTCTTTTCCACTACATATTTATTTTAAGGATCTATGTAAATTGAATTTCTCATTAAAAACATAATGCAAACCAAAAGTCCAACAAATTACTTCGAGCCACTGCGATTCAGAGAAAGAATCAATACCGATATGGCAGCCAATACAGTTAATAATAAATTATGGACACAAGTTTTAGACATTATGTTTGGAAGATAATTATGTTGAATAATAAGAACTAAGAGCTTTTCTTCTTACAGGTTTTGAAAGGAGCCAAATTTATATGTGAGTTGCTATAGCTCTCCAAGCTGTCTGTGAAACATACCTGCTGTACGAGTCAGTGTGTGGAAGAGCACTCATGGACATTGCATGTCTTACGACACAGGTGACACTAAAAAGTTATGCCACAGATTCTGGGGAGAAAAGCTTTTGAAGAAAAATTCCATGTTTGGTTCCCACTGCAGAAATTTTAAATATTAGGGAGAGGTGGGCAGAAAGGGGAATCTGGGCAAATCCAGCTGGGAGGATAACTTCCCATGTAATCATGAAACATATGGAAGGACATGGATCACGTTTCACTCTCAGTATAGAATTTGTAGACTAGTTTCTTTTTTACTGTTTTTTTTTTTTCTTTTCTGCTTTCTCTTCCCAACCCCCCCGGCATGTAGTTGCATATTTTACTTGTGTGTCCTTCTAGTTGTGGCATGTGGGATGCTGCCTCAACATGGCCCGACAAGCTGTATCATGTCCACACCCAAGATCCGAACCCGCAAAACCCCAGGCCTCCAAAGCAGAGCGCGCAGCCGGCCCCTTTTTTAGTGTTTTAAACTGTGTTTTCTGACCAGTAAACAGGAAACTCAGTACTATTAGCACTCTACAATATAAATATAATTGGAGAGGTATGCATAATTTCACTTCTTTGATAAAATTAAAAATAAGAGTATATAGAAAGATCTGATTATTCATTTTAAAAAGTCCCCACCTTTACATTTTTAAACGTATTTATGAGAAATTTAACATGTTCTCTCAAGGCACAGTGTATTTACTTAGTGATAAAAGAATTAAGAAAGAGACAAAGTTAATTAGGCAAAGTTAGTTAGACAAGAGTGAATGGTATGTTGAGCTAGAGAAGAGAATTATGTATTTTCAAGAAGAAGGTAGTAGAATCATCAATTAGATGTGGACATTTCATTTCTAATATTTTATTAATATGAATTATTTAGTATGGGTAAAGGGCTATAAAAATTTCAAGAACAAAGTAACAATGTCAATTTTAGCAGAAAATCCTAAAACACAGAAATCTTGCTTTTACTGAATTTTTTTCAAATATAATAATGTCGTTAACTGATACCATTTTAAGATATACGACTTACAAAAATAATTTGATAAAAGATTAGCAGTGAATGAGAGAGCATCCTTTTCTCATAGGATAAACTAATTTTCAAAAAGCATAAGCTTTTGAGCAGTTTGGTTCATAATCAGAAATGAGTTGTGTATAATTTATATGGAGTCTGATATTTAATTTACATTTATGTTAAACTGATTTGAATGGAATTTTTTAAAAACACATAAAAATAGATGACTTTTTAAAAGAATCATCTATTTGGAATCATCCTATAAGATTTTCATTATAACTTGACTCTTGTGCTAGCTGACATCATTTCCTGCTATAGTCATTATGCTTTGTAAAATATGATTTATTAAACATTATGTCAAAAATTGTAATTATATACATATGATTGAATTTATTCCTTAATGTAGGTATTATCATCTCCATTTTATAAATGAGGATGAATTTGGGGATTAGAAACTAGATACTATGAATATACCAGATATCCGTATTGGCAAGGTAAAAAGAATTAGACATTTTTATCAATGTACATGGGAAAAACCATGACTCATAATGTGATATAGGAAGCTATTTCCAGACTGAACTAAAATTATTGTAAAGCACCCTTTAAACATACTTCTAGAAAAATCCGAGAAGAAATCTGCGTTTATTATATGCAAATGTTGTGGAGTTTGTGGAAAACTTAAGTATATGCTATATCTTCAAATTTTACTCTCATAACCTTGTATTCATTTCTTGAAGCCCTGGTAAATTAGCCTGATAAATTAGAAAACAAGGAGGAGAAAATCTCTCTAATAAACAGTGGAAGAGAATTGGACCATCTGTCAGAAGACCTGCTCTGGAATTCTAGCCCTTCCACTTTTTAAGTTTGAGTAAACCAAATAACCTTCTTGAATCTTGATTTCCTCCTCTGAAGAATAAGGCTAACGACACTCAACCACTCACTAGACACAATTTTAAGAGCTTCAAATTAGATTCTGCTGACTAAAGCAATTTACAAACCTTTAAGTGGCCATCTTCACATAAACCTTAAAATTTAAATACTATCAATGTCTCTATTATCCTATATACATATTTGCAAATTCAACCTTTTTACATATTCAAGAATATTGGAAGAAAAAAACACTGTGGTGAACCAAAATGGCTCTTATTTTGATTTCCGTTTCTCACTTTTGAGAAATTGAGCAGTGAACACCATTTTAGAAAATACAAAAGCTTTTAAGCCTCCTGTGGAATGAACGCTCCTGGAAGGAAGGGTCTTTGAGTCCGTGCGAAGGAAGAAAATGTGCAATTGCGTGCACTCTGTTCACCTTATGGTCTAATGACCATATACATAAAAGCAACAAGAAAATCTACAATCTACCTTTTCAAAACTCCTCAAATATATATTTATGCCTTAAATGAGAAGTTAAAATAAATGGATAGAGAATACAAGTGATAAAATAGACATTCCTACCAGGGCTTGGTGGAAATGTGTACAAGTACCTTTCAAAACTCTAATATATTACACCATGTTTCTTAGGAAACACCTATGGATACAGGTTATTTTCTAACTGCTACAGTGGTTGTATTAGCCATAAATCTCTGCAAATGTATCTCTCATACTAAAAAGAAATGAATTGATCTGAATCTAGTTATTTAGAAAATCTTACTAAGAATAATTTTATTTTAAATATAATATTGATGTGTTTCACATAAAAAAGATAGGTTGGAATTGTTACACAAAAACACATGAATTTGTGCCCACAAATCTTCAAACGTGTCATCTTGAAAACAAGTATGTATTTAGAAAGGGTTGATTAGATTCTATCATGAGGTGAAATGGAATTTAATAATCAAGTCATTTTATTGCAATTAATCAAATGAACATAGGGTTTTATAATTAAAAATCAATTATTTCTGTGTCCTTTTACGATTTTAACAATTGTATGCAATTTTAGACCCATATAAAAATGTTGGAGTTCATTTGTTTGGCAATGAAATGTCATTAACTGTTAATAAAGAAGCAATTCAGAGCCAAAGACCTACATCCAACTCCCACTGCGTGTAAGGCATTATTTTAGAACTGACATATACAAATCATTAAAACATGGATTCTGCACGTGAGGTTTGAGGAACACACACAATGGAGACAAATACTTAAGTAATCATCATAGAAGTCAGGGAATATAAGGGAAGCAAGACAGAAAGAAATGTTTCATGAGAGCCACTGGAAATACTAGTGGGAAAAGCAAGGATTTTAGCAAGAAGCTGCAGGTTAAAGATTTATTTCCAAAAAAAGGGGTGGCTTCCAGGAAAGGGGAAGAAATCTAGGCATAAAAATATGACAAACAAGGGCAGGGTGAGATAAGCTGCAGATGATTTGAGAAAATACTGATTATCTGCTGTAACCAGGGGAATGCTGGTGAATAGGGCTGGGCAGGGGTGTGGAGGCTGGAGTTCACGTTGCCGGGATGTGACAGGCACACGTGAGCATGGACGAGGGAAGAGGGAAGCCAGAATGAGGAAACAGAGTGAGAAACTTATCCCATGCATCAGGCAGACAGGACTCAGTGCAAAATGAAAGTTCAGGGCCCTTTGTTCAAAAAGCAGGGAAAAAAGTGCCATCAAGTGTACTCAACTATAACACTTTTTCTTTCTTTAGTCTCCCTTCTGACATGTTTATTCTTTTTTATTTGCCCAGCCCATGCTCCATTATCTCTTCAGACTTCACGTATAAAACACAAATTCAAAGCTTAAATTAGGAATTTTCGGATGTGATCTCAGGGCATTAACCCAAGGGCAGGGCTTTCTGTGCAGGAGGCCCCATTGAAGCTGCAGTAGCTGCTTGCCTACGACGCTGGTGCTGCCAGCAGCCCTGACATTAGATACCAAAAGCCTAGAATAAGGCACCATTAGTGGGAATGGAAATGTGCAGGGAGAAAAAAAGAGTAAGTCTGTAAGTGTGAGGTACATCCAGATTGATGTACCCATTTGATATACAACTTGATATGCAATTTGATATCATTTGCGTACAAGACGGTAGACAGCGATAACTAAGGTTCTAGTGTGGTTTACCAGTTAAATAACAAAGGAAAGATCCAGGGAACACTTCAGAAGAAATGGTCAAGAGAGTAACTGAAGAAACAAGGAAGCATTTATAGACAATGAAAACAAGAGATAAAGGAAGGAAAACTCTTATATTTTGCTGATTTTGATATATAAACTCAATTAAGCAACCAGTTAACTAATGGATTCATTTAGAAGTACAGTAATTTTCACAGCTTTTATTTTATTAATTTTGAGACTCTGAAAGAAAAAGTAGTAATAACTGAAGTTATCATTTATGCTCTTTAACATCTGAGGTCAGGTTTCTTTATCTATATATGAAGTATTATTAATTTGGTAGAGATATCAGTCAGCTACTGTAATGGTCATAAGCAATTTTTCCACAAACTAACATTTTACGGGTACCTATCCACCTACTCCATTTTTGGAATTGCTTAACATTAGGTTAATAAACTGATTATTCAAGAAGGCTAGGTATATTCAATAACTGTGTTAGATCTATAGAGAATGTTTCTCAAAAATAAGACATATCAAAAATATGTATAGTATGTATATATTTACTGTTTTGCTAATTGAGCATAAACATTAATATACATTTTACCACTTTTACATATATAATATTTTGTGTATATGCACAGATATGTATATACATATTATATATGTATAAATTCTATATGGATATTTTTATATAGAAGATGTGATTTTAAAAACCGAGCATCAAAGAACGTTAGCCTGTTTGCTGTCTCATTATGTTCAAGTCGCAGGTTAATTATCGAGGAAGGTGCTCCATAATAAAATCATGGTTGGTCTATTCTGAATGTTCTCCCTTTTAAACAGCAGGATTTCTTCCATATTGTATGTGCCATATAATTACTTTACTTGAATGCAATACTTTAATGAAGACCAGTTTAATTAAATTAAATTTCTCCCTTGTGGTAACTCAATCAAAATGCATCATACCCTCATTAGAATGTTATCTGTAGGAGTCCAACATTATAAGTGCAATAAGGAGGGTTTATTTTAATGACGGCAGTAATAATAAACTCTACTTTATCAAGTTATAGAATGCAATATCGTAACTGAAAATTTCACATTAAGTTTACAGCATATGCATTTTAGTTCTTAATTAGTTCAGTCTGTTTATGTTGCTTTGTTAGAGGTAATGTCATTCAAATAATTATCTTTTGTTTGACTAATATTTATGGCAAGCTTCTACTTAAACTGGTATAATTAAATTTACATGAATAATTAAACAATTCCTTTCCAATTCAGCAGTTATCATTGTCATAGGTTTGGTTTAAAAACAACTTGTTTTTTTTTCATGGAGTCCTGATTAGACTAGATGTATTGCAACTTGAAAGAATTTCATCTACTCTTTAAGGGGTCAAGTTAGGTTCAAGAAAACATTCAACAATCAGGGCCAGCCCAGAGGCTCAGTGGTTAAGCTCACATGTTCTGCTTTGGCAGCCCAGGGTTCGCCAGTTTGGATCCCGGGTGTCGACCTATGCACTGCTTGTCAAGCCATGCTGTGGTAGGTGTCCCATATATAAAGTAAAAGAAAATGGGCACAGATGTTAGCTCAGGGCCAGTCTTCCTCAGCAAAAAAGAGGAGGATTGGTGGCAGATGTTAGCTCAGGGCTAATCTTCCTCAAAAAAAGAAAGAAAACATTCAACAAACTCAGTGAAACAGGAAAAATAAGAGGGACTTAATTTGGTTACTAATATGATAGTATTTTGAATATGCATAACTGCTTATGTTTGTACAGCATTTAAAACTATCTACACCACAATAAATTATATCATATTTTTTAAGTATACATAACTAGAAGCATAAATAGATGTGTCTTCAAAGAAAGTGTTTCAAAAGCAATCGATTGAAAAATATAATAGTAATTAGCTTTCATCTTATTAGACAAAAATCAAGCTGTAAAATTATGGTTATGCTCCAGATTTTCATTGCAGACTGCTTTAAAACCTGAAAGAGAGCACAATGTAGAAGAGAGAATTCTAGAACAAAGTTATATTTCCATTTAATGGCCTCCCTACAAAGAGCTCAGATTCATCCTCATTTCCAACGTTTTCCTCTCCTTTTGGGATTTAGTTGCCCATTGAGCTCTATTGATCAGACCACCTAAATATCTCTTGAATCTGTCCACCCCTTCCTCTCTATCCCCTTTGTCATTCTCCCAATTCTAGTAGATTCATGTATCACAAAAGCTCCTTCATCATTTTGCCTTCAGACTCAATCTTTTCCAAACCAACCTTCATATTGCTTCCGGAATAACTTCTAGGTCTCAGAGATGCCACATCATTTCATTCCACCCTTAGACTAAGCAAAAGGGACCCCTACCTTGGGCTCTGCCCTTTAGACAGCCTTGTTCTTTCCCTCCTCCAGTCACACCCGTTCCCAAGGTACCAGGAATCTACAGGGCAAACAAAGACATGGCCGTCCCGAGCATACTACATCTTTCCTGCAAGACCACAATCCCTGAACAGCATCGAGACAGTTTCTAAGGCCCGCTTAGACCTCTTTCTCAGGACCAAGGGGCATCTGTTTGGAGAGCAGGAGGACAGAGCTTGGATATACGGGCTGGGCTGACATTGTTGGGACTGGGGTAGGGAGAGGACAGACCAAGAGCTCTGGGATCTCCTATACTGCCATGCTAGAGCATGGAACTCTGAGTAAACAGAGAAAAACCTGAGTCATGAAGACATCCAGGGATATCAGTCTACTCACACTGGAGAGTGAGTGTGACGATGCATGGATGTGTTGTTCGTGTGCACGTGTGTGTCATTGAAGGGAAGGGCCTAAGGTACAAATTCATTTTGATGTGGTTCAAAACAGAGATATTGTATTCACTAAAGGTAAGATGAAATGCTCCATAAATAGAATTAATTTGTATAAAACAAGAGCTCAAAATGTGAGGCGACCACAGGTAATAAAGACACTGGCATTTGCAGAAATCTCATGGTGGGCGTTAGATTGCCCACCCATCCCAAAGTTCAAGTCAATTGCTATCTATAATCATAGGGGCTGAGGTGATCCTAGATGATATTTCCCTTACACAATGTTGAAATTACTAATAAGTAAATATACGGAAATAGAAGGTCCACATCTAAATGGAGGAAATCACTTGAAATTTATTAGCCTTAGTTTCCTTGTTTGTAAAATGAATATTGACTGAATGAAATGAGATAAAAATATATTAAATTATTTACTGCTTGTCCAGTATAACTGATGTTCAATAAATGTTTCAGAATTTGATTCTAAATGCTAGATAATTTATTTAAATTAAAGAATGTATAATTCAATTTTTCCTAAGTAAACTAACAAAAAATTCCCACTGGAAATTCGGTAGGAAACCGCAGAGCAAAAGTTCTTAACTTGGACTCCCAAGATCTTTGAACAGAAGCGAGGAAATGTAAATAGATAAAATTTGCAAGATTTTAATTCTTCCTGAAGTTTTTTATGTATATATCCACATACATCTCCCTGGAAAGCAGGGGTGGTTGCAAAATCTCCCCCAACATTTTGTGTTCAGAGAAATGGCTAAGGATTACCCTGTTTTTGTATATTCCGACTTCCACCCTTCTTCAATTACTCAGAGTAAGACTCATCTCCATCCTTCCTCATGACTCCCTTGTCTGCCTGCCTCCATAAGACCTCAGGCTTGCTCCCTTCCTTTTCTTTGAGATGTTCATTAATGAACATTCTCTCAATTGCAATAGACTGAATCAAGTCATCTCCTTAATTATCCAGTGCACATCATCTTTCCTAACTGGACATTATTTACTTGGAATTCAGTCGTTATGAGCTACCACTTGTTCTGTACCAGGGAAAAGCATCCAATAACCTTATTCCATCAAATAAGTGGATGTTGGCCATTTCTGCACTAAAAAAAATGTCCTTTAAAATCAAAAGGAAACTATAATTGTATTTCTTCCTTCTTGACCACAAAACCTTAGGTGTTAGCACATTTGGAAAATGCTCTTTTGGAAACTGCTGATATAGTCCACTGCAATGTTTAATAGAGTAGCTGCTAACCACACATGGTTATTTAAATTTAAATTAACTAAAATCAAGGAAACTGTAAATTTAATTCCCCAGTTGCACAAGACACACGTCAAGTATTCAAGAGCCATATGTGGTTAGTGACCACCATATTGGACTGTGCAGATATAGAACATTTCCGTGGTTGCAGAAAGTTCTAATGGATAGTACTGAGCTAGAACTTCTGGTAGGAAAAGCTACTATGGCATATGCTAATCAAAAGGTACGATGGAAAGAGAAATGTATTGGCAGACAAGTTACCAGGCTCTATCTTCAAATTTCAATTACTTTAAGAAATATTGTTTTCTGTGTCCCAGTCCTTCAGATTATGAATTTGATTCAGACTACGTGATCCCTTCCAACTCCAAGATTCTGACCTTAAACATGGAATTTTCCATTACTATTAGTGTTTCAACTAAATATCATAAGGGAGCTCAGAAGTTTACAAGGCATTTTTTCCCCGCTTTGAAATAAAATTTAGTGAGTTATATAAACACAAGTAGCCATAATATTAAAAATTTCCCTGGCATTACAGTAAAGATAATGTTAATTCTGACTAGAGCTGTATGGGGACTTTCTGGAAGAGAAAGTATGTCAACCGGGATGTGAGGGATGAGTGGGGTTTTGACAATGGAAATGGAAAGACAATAATTCATGATAAATAAACACACACGCAAAGAAAGAGTGATGGAAAAACACAAGATGCACTCAGAAAAGAATAGATGGCTGTGGTTGAAACGTGCACAGAAGCAAGGAGTGTGTTGTATGAGAAATGTGTGGGCATGTAGATGGAAGCAGGTCATAAGAGGACATTGAATTCCTTGATAATGTATTTGGAATTATACCTTAGGCAATGGAAATATTGGTCTGTACCTTTTGAAAATAGCTTTTTCAATAGTTTGAATGATGAATAAAATAGGCAAGATTATTAATAAAAAAAGTCCCACTAGATAGCTTTGTAACCAGGGCCTAAAATCAAGCTTTAGCAATAAATATGGATGGTGAGGTAGTTCTTAAGGCTATGTCTAGAGTAGAAATTACAGAATTGGCAAGTAATTGAGAATATAAAGAAAGAGGAATGTTCCAGAAAAAGACTTAAATTTTATCATAAAGTAAAACTAGAATAAAATATATTACAATTCTCTATTAGAAGGATTCTTTGCTGCCAAATATGACTACATGTCATATATGAAATTATACCTACTAGAAGAGACCAAAAATAATAGGTAAGAGGAGAAATTTAAAATTGTGTTTTTCCTAATGACTCACCCTGACTTCAACCAACATTTATTAACTTCGTACTCTGTATGATCCTCTACTTATTTCCAGGGTCATGAAAGATAAATTACAGAAAGTTCCTAACTTCAGAAAACTTATGTTCTATTGCTGGAGACAGATGTATAAACAGATTGTTTTAATACGTTCTATTATGTGCTAAGGCAAAATCCTGCCTCGAGTACTCTATGGGCATTGATGAAAAGCGTCTAACCCACCAGAGGATGTCAGGATTCATCTCCTGGCGGAGGCAAGACCTAATCTGCTACACTTCTCTTGAGTGAATGAGCAACTTGAGCAAACAGATTTGCGGGAAATGGAATCGTTCACGTATTCCAGTAAGAAATAAACAAAAAACAACATGAGCAAACACACGCATTAGTAGAACGGTGAGAAATGATGCTAAGAAAGGCTTAGGCAGGAGTTCAAGGCAGGAGCCATGTTTAGAAGCTTAGACTGTTCTGTAGACCATGGAAAAGTTTAACCATTGATCCTGACAGGATTAATTTTAAATCACTCTAGGTGCAGTATGGAGGATGGAAAGAGTTTGAGGCATTAGGTGTCTACAGCAATAGTATAAGTAGGAGATGGTAACTATTTTTGGTTACTTAGTCACCCCGTATTATGTTGTTTGTTTTCTTGAAATTTACTGCTGGTCTTCAGTGCACTATCGTACCACAGACTTCATAAGTCTGATAGCTCCTATATATGTCTGAACACTATAATTATTTTATTGCAATATAACTAAATATGTGACAGTTCTTAAATATTGGAAAAACAAAAACACTTATTTCTTTTCAGAAATTACTTACAATCTCAAAGGTCTTGTGTAACTGACTTGGACTGTTACCCATTTCTACGAAAGCTTGTTTATAACGTACCATTTTGGCAAGTTCTTTTTCTTTCTCTCACCATTTCTATGTAACTTACCTCCTTGCCATATCTGTCTGTAGATTGCCTCATTATGCACCCGTCATGCACAATGAGAAAGTAATTGTTTCTCTATAACCCAGTTGTGATGGCATAGGCCTCTCCACTGTGCCCACTTTGAAGCCATGTTCAGCACAAACCCATCTCCACAAACGGTAACTAGACATGGATATTTTTATCAAAAGTTTCACAGGGGGCAGGGAAGATGACTCACTCACACAGCACAAGCTCAATCAAATTCCCCACAAGACATCCTTATATTCCCCATAAAGTTCCTTTCCCTGGCTTGGAACATTACTGCTCTACTCGCTCTTCCTTTACACAGACTCTAAAAATCATTTCTATTTCCTAGGACTATTCAGCGTCTGCCTTTAGTTAGTACACACCACTCAGCAAAAATAGTTAAGTAAATACTGTCTTAGACCATCTGCCATTCTCCAAGCATGTGCATTAAGGAATCAACCACATGAAACAGGTCCTTCCTTGGGGAGGCAAGGAGGGTTCTGCTTCTAAGAAAATAAGACTCTAGATATATTATAATAGGCAGAGTCTGTCCTTATTCAAATTATTAGACAATATACTGTTTGCCAAATATACATTCTGCCTGATGGAAATGTTTTCCAAACGAACACATTCCTGTTTTAGATAACCAGACACAAAATCTCGTTTGAACAGTGAATGTTACAATTTCCTCAATAGGAATATGTATATAAAGATATCGAAATAGAGTTAGAAATAGAGATGGAGATGGGTTTATAATTGCCTCACTGTACTCTCAAGTTGCTTGCAAGCTCTTCAGTTACATAAACTCTAAGTCAAACGTCTGACTTCATGTTTTCATCATGTATTTCCCCCCTGGGAAACATAAGCAAGTTAACTGTCACTTTTTTGTTTTTAACCTTCATCTTTATTACTGCTATTTTTTTTTCGTATATAATTTACCTCACTCACCTAAAAACATCTCTCCAACTATCTTAACCACTGGCAATCTTCACGCACAGAGAATGTGCTCTCTGCCTCAGATTTCCAACCAATTTTTAACTGGTTTCAAACTCTAGATGCTTGAATGTTTTCCTTAGTAGCTCACTTAATTTTTGAATCGTTTTACTGTCTATTTATCTTAACACATATTCTCTTCACCGATCATTTTTTAGATCTATTTTTTTGTCTATATAATTTTGAATTTCAAAATTTGGAAAATATAACAGATAATAGAATGTAATAACAACAATCACACTACCAAAAATAATACAGAAAAGACACAGCTGCAAACTTTAGCAGTTTGGTATCTTTATTTAGAATTGCTGAAACCCAATTTAGGCTTTCCTAGTGGATGGAGATGTCTACTTCAACTAACATCATGATTGAAATGTTTCCAATTGGGATTTTTTTCTGTATTTTGCAATGTATTTTTAAAGACATGTCGTTATTTTAAATTTTATGTATTCAGGCATGAATGTAATAAAGAGATATCAATGATGCAAGATACCTAGGTCAACTGGGTTCCATCAAGTACACAAAATTGATTAAAATGTGGCCTCAACTCCCAAGAAACTTCATTGTTAGTAGAAGTAAGCCACACACATTTGTGGTCATCATTAGCTAAACTGGGTTGGTGAAGAGAAGGGGAAGAGGTCAAAGATAGTCATAAATAAAACTTAAAGCGCATGCTAGGTAAGCTCCATTTTCTATGTAAATTAACGTTCTTGATGTCTTGTAGCAAGTGGGTGTTAAAAAGGATCTTGAGTCCCCATTATGGCCTTAACACTTTATTAGAGCCATTAAGAGCCACCTGATTCTAGGGAAGTACACTGTTCCTTATCAAGAGCAGCATATCAGGTTGCCTAATTTCCATCTAAGTAAAACTACAACCAGTGTCAGAGCCAGATGTGATTAATCACATGGAGAATCAATACTGTAGGACTGCCTACTTTGCATATTGAAAAAATGTGCAAGCATCTAGATGTGTGGTAACAGAAAGTATGTGCTAATCATAAATTAAGGGTTCAGTGATTATAAAACCCTGAGCTTCTATAACTCAATGACCCTTGCTCCCGCCATAGGGGTGTGTGTCCCTTCCTTCTTGGGACACTTACAGGTCAAATCTATGTTAGGAAGCTCTGCCCCTTAATCTGAGGGGAGCTCTCACACCTGGCCCAATCCACAGTGATGACCCAGGAAGCTCTTGGGGCTGGGGAGACAGAAAGAGCCCATTTCCACAAACATAACTACAAAGCAACTAATGGATCACTACAGGGACCCTCCAGAGGTTAAGGACTGTGGCCTTCCACCCCGACCCCAAAGAAGTGCTTGCTTGGGTCTTAAGTATTAATAGGGAGGTTTGCTTTAGATAAGTTAGATGATTTCATATTGGATGCTGTTTACTTTTTACTTTATATTGGATAACCTTTGTGGTTGAATAATTCTATAATATATATATATACATGTATTTTGCAAAGTTTGCCTTTGGTTAATTTTCCCATACTTTCATCAAAGCCAGTAGAGTGATGGTAGTATGGTGCCAAGTCTCACCAGGGTCCCAGAATTTGCTCACCTCTCCCCAGAGAGGGGCCACTCATGAGGCAACTGCTGAATGTTTTCATTTGGCCTTGCCTCAACTCCCACTAGAAAGAGGAGGCTAAGCCTCAGGCTCAGGACATGAAAAGAAAGGAAGCTTCTGGACCACCACTGAGGCTCCAATCAGAGCGCTTCTTTGCCAGCGTTTATTTTCTCCTGGTCCTCTCCATCCCCAGGGGATTGCGATTATCAATGCTCTTCAGCCACTGCCAAATGGTGGCACTCTCGAGGGAGATGGGCCAGACCAAAACCCCTGCTGTGTTTTAATCACAACTAATAGCTTTTAATTTACCCTGGGTCTCTCCAGTCTGTAAACTTATCTTTGGCAATATGAGGATGTTGGCAAACAAAAGCAAATGACCGAACAACATTGTAAGTCTTCAGAAATGGAACTTATTGGGGCATCTAGGCATTTCTGAGCCAGATGTTACACTCCACAGAGGGACCCACTGGATCATGGGGGCTTTTTAGTTCCATAATTAGGGGACACCAGTCCCTCCTCTGAACTTATCAGGGACTGAGATTCTTCACCGGCATATGGGACAGATCCTTGGCTTCTTCAGAACACCCTCTTCCTACCTGGGATGCCATCCTGCAGGCATGAGCCTTGGATTCTCTCCGAGAAACAGAATATGAATATTTCACAACAATCAGGGAAGGGAGTCTTGGAGAAGATGGTATTTGACCTAGGCCTACCTGAATGCCTACGATTTCGAAGGTCAGACGGTGAAGGAAATTTCAGGGGAAAGCTCCTCAAGCATTCAAGAATTTAGAAAGAGTTTAAAAGACCAGGGGAGTAAGTTAGCCTAAGTACTAGACAAAGTATCTAAATGACAAATTCATTTTCTGACAGGAGAGTTAATAAACTCACAGAGATTTGAGGACTTATGTATCTTGTGTCTCGGACTAAAGCTGAGATAAACAGATAGAGTTCCTCTGAAAAATGACCATTACTATCAACTTTAGTTTCCTTAGAACAACTTTTTTTTTGAGAAAGATTAGCCCTGAGCTAACATCTGCTGCCAATCCTCCTCTTTTTGCTGAGGAAGACTGGTGCTGAGCTAACATCCGTGCCCATCTTCCTCTACTTTATATGTGGGATGCCTCCCACAGCGTGGCTTGCCAAGCGGTGCCATGTCTGCACCTGGGATCCGAACTGGCAAACCTGGAGCCTCTGAAGCAGAATGCGCAAACTTAACCGCTGCACCACTGGGCCAGCCCCTTCTTAGAATAAGTTTTATTTGAAATTAATATCATTAAAAAATCACCTAGCCCTTTCCCAGAGGATAAAAAATTTGCAATATAAATATTAAAACTTTACTGAAGAAATAAGACCATATGGCTATTGCAATATTTATCTATTATAAAAAATACAGAAAGTAAATAGAGGAGATGTTCTTTTTTGAACAAAAAAGGTTGCATCAATAATGTGCAAATGCTGTTTAGACTCATTAACAAAATAGCAACAAAAGTATTTCTAAAGGAATATTAAAAGAAATTCTGTTATTTATTCTATTTCATCTTTTTATGCACTTCATCTGGGAAGCTGCTAATTTTTTGTACAGTTTTTTTTCATATCAGTTACGTAATGATGGCATTGCTAGGCCCATATTGCCAAACAATTTGTCCATCACTTGGACTGTATTTGAAATGCCCACATCCACCCAGTGCAAGGGGTCAGCAAGCTATAGCCCATTAAGTCGCATGCACCATCCTCTGGTTCAGCTAAGTTTCACTGTAACACAGACACTCCCATCCGTCCACACCTTGTCTGTGGCTGCTTTCACAGGACAATGGCAGGGTTGAGTAGGTGCAACAGAGACCATATACCCCAAAGCCTAAAGTACTACTATCAGCCCCTTTAGAGAAAAGTTTACCAACTACCAATTGAGGATTATTTTTCTTATTTATGTATTAATATTTTTGTGAGCCTCTCTTTGAAGGGAGCCACAAAAGGCAGGGATTCTCACTTTCTCTGTCATTTTGCAAATTTCTTCTGTTAATATCATGAACTCATCATTATTGTACTAATATAAATATTGCTTCTTCATGGACTCATGATTTTCCTGTCCAATAAAATCACCTAGGCTTCTCCAAAATGTCAGAACATATTACTTTATGGTAGGAAGATGTTTGTCTTACTTTTCACAAGTTATTTTGTTTTCAAAACTTTCAGGGACCTAATTCTAGTTATTATAATTTTCAATAAAGGGTTACATTCATTTTCTTTAATAAAGTTCACAAATAGTGTGGAAGCACAATGTCACAATAAATGTACTGGAGGAACATTTTTTGCCCTTCGATTTCTTAGGAAATGATTGCATTTGTGTTGAAAACTCTTATCAAGGGCCTCTCAGAACTTCTAAGAGTATAAAACTCCTTAGAATCTAAAACCACTTATTTTCTCTGAAATCCCACTCCAATGTCTCAGAGAAGAGAGCCATGAGACGTTCCTATGCATTCATGAAAACCATCCATATCCAGAAGGATAACCAACATTAAGAACTAAGAGTGTACAGATAAAAAAGCATTCTTGCCATCCATACTGGAAACAGTGATGAATGAAAATTATTGCCATAACTAGATTTCCTAATCAAAATGTGATAAGTCCAGGGTTTTTAAAGAAAATACATATTTAATTTTCTTAAGTCAAATACAGAGAATATTAATTATTAAGAACTTAATAAAATGATATTGAGATATCATCTTATCCCTTCCGTGGAGGAGAAACTTCTATTTCTGTAGTTTCTTCTTATAAACTAAAAGTTCACTAAGGTCAGGCAGAGAATGATTTTGTTACATTCTCATTGCATTACAAAGTATTTAGCAAATAATAATTGATCAATCAATATTTGTTAAGTAAATAAATGAGTGAATGAATGAGCAGATGCATAGGCGGATGGATATTTGGATGAAACAAATTTTCTTGTTTTATCACATATTCGATATGGTTTCCTTTGACTTATCAAGGACAGCTGGTGGCCACAGCATAGATTCCATTGACTAATTAACATTGTTCTAATGTTGAGATGAAGGAAAAATTGGAAGTTGAACCCGTGTCTCTGTTTTACATTGACTCTGTTATACGATTTTCTGCATTTCTAAGCAGTTCACTTTGCATAACTGCAATAATTATATTGTTTAACTTGTATGACTGATTTGAAAATTAGGAACAGTTTTACTAGTCAGTGAAGTATCACTACCTTGGACAGATTTTATTCCGTTTAAAAAGTCAGTACCTATGTTAGTTTCAGTTTGCAGATAATGCATAGTGATGGTCAAGAACATGGAATCAAGAATCAGAACTGGGTTTGATGTTTTATTTTCTTATTCAGTCTATAACTTCAGCAACATATTTATATCTCAATTTCCACATTACCTAAAAGCGGAGTATTTCCTTATGGAGTAGTTATAACTTAAATGAGATGAAGGGAAAGCGAAAAAAATGCTAGGAGGGTTGAAGAGAGGAAGAACCAAAAAGAAAGTAGCACCTAAAGCAGAAGAAGAATGACATTTAAATGAGGGAAAAGAGGCAGTCATTCAGCTACTTCTTTATATCATGAAAGAAATGCAGAGAACTGCCTTGGACAACTAGCATTTGTTGCAATCAAGTCAACACTGAACATTAAAATTAAATATTTAGATATTACGAGCTTAATAGCTAGGACTGGTAGACTGAGTACTTGATATGTTCTGAGATACTATCTTAATGTGTATTTTATATCCTAAAGCAAAACGGCATGCTTACTAAAAATATTATAATTCTAAGTGAATCAGTACTGAGAATTTTAAAATAAAATATCAAGTATTAATTATGCTAAGTAAAATTGATCTTAAGTATATAAAAGGCTGGTTCTTAGCCAGATGCCCCTGAATATGAGGAAGGGCATAAAGAAAATACTTGAGTTAATTAGAAAGATGCTCAATAAGATGCACTTTTGAGATATAAATATAGTAGAGGTGAAAAGTGATCAATATTAATTGTAAGGGAGCATTGGAGAAAAAGTACAAGAAACTCAGCAAATTAAAATCCAAAGGAATGGCATGACCTAAAATGAGTTACATAAAACTGAAGCGAATATAACAGAAGAAAAAGTTCAAGGATGCCAAGATTAAAGATGAAAGGTAAATTGCTTAGAAGATGAAGACAAATAATTAGGTCCCTGACAGAGATAATGCTTCTATAATGAGCCCTTTGAGAAATTTAAAGAAAACAGTGAAAACAGATGCGGATGCTTCACTAATTGAATTACTATTCCGTGTGAGCTTTGACTATAGCGGGATTGCCACACAAACTGGGTGACGGAATCACAAATATGTTTTTAAAAATGAATGATATTACATTGGCTTAACATCCAGGAGGGATAATTATACCACTTGTAATTAATAAAAGATATTAAACAATGTAGTTTGTTTTCTTTTCATGTACAGAAATATTTGGATCCTTTCAGATGTAGTGACGCAAAAACTTAGATAAATGAATTTAAAATGCAGCTTTTTCTTTCTCACCATCATTGAGCAACCAGTACTGGGCAAGCACCCCTGTCAAAACCAACTATAAAACTGGGTGTAATCTATGAAGCAACTATGTACACATTTTGGTGAACAGGGAGCACAGGCCTGTGATCCCTTAGGAAGGCAAACAATGACATGAGCCCCGCTGTCACCCAGGCTTTCTGCCTGAAGACACTTTCCAGGTTGCATGTCAGGCAAGCGACCCCAAGAGGGGCACAGAGGTCTCGCTGAGCTGAGGATAAAGAGATCAGAGTCGGGGCCTGCTGAGGCTGATGAAATTTGTAGGGCAGAGTACGGGAGAGAAGAGAACCTCCAGAACCCTGGTGAGGGGTCCTCCTAGGACAGTCTTCAGCCAACTGCTAAGCTGCACACTTCGAGACTTCCAGATCGAGACTTGCAGATCGAGACTCCCAGAGGCCTGGCAAAACACAGCTCCTGGGAAGCTGTGAGCTAAGTTAAAGTGAAATGTGGAATCTGTAAGACAACATTCTTGGACTGTTGAGTATCTCACAACTAGTTAGTGGCAGAGAAAAAAAATGACATTGAAGGCCCTTGAATCTTCCCAGAGGTCTCTCCGTCATCTAGACAGCAGAGAAGTATGGAATCTGACTGTGTAATAACAATGTCTGCTGCAATCACTATTTTTTTTTCTAGCTTTGAGATATAATTGGCATATAACATTGTATAAGTTTAAAGTGTACAATGTAATGATTTGATAACACCACAATAAGTTAACACCCCGATCACCTCACATAGTTGCAATTTTGTGTGTGTGTGGTAAGAACTTTTAAAATCTACCCTCAGCCACTTTCAGTACACAATACAGTAGTGTTAACTATAGTCACCAGGCTGTACGTTACATCTCAGAACTTATTCACCTTCTGGCTGGAACTTTGTCCCCTTTGACCACCTTTACCCATTTCCAATTGCCACTATTTTTTTTCATTTTCTCTTCTCTCCTTCTGTTTTTTCTCCTCCTCTTTCCAGACACTCTGAGGGCCATTCTCCATTTCTCTTCTCCTGTGTCGGTCCAGAATTGAGGCCAGTGAACAGGAGATAAAGGAAGGAGGTGCTGAAGGCACTCAAAGGAGATGCCAGCTCTGCTCTCTAGGTCCCAGGGCACCTGGTTACTGAAGTGATTTTCAGGCAGAAATATTCCAATATTGACTAAAATTGAGATGGAGAGTCATAGCCTGTGAAACTGGAAAGATTTCAGAGGGGGCATGTATCTTAACTCCTTTGGTTTTTTTTGAGAAAGGTTAGCCTTGAGCTAACATCCGCTGCCAATCCTCCTCTTTTTGCTGAGGAAGATTGGCGCTGAGTTAACATCTGCATCCATCTTCCTCTATTTTATACGTGGGATGCCTGCCACAGCATGGCTTGATAAGTGGTGCCTAAGTCGGCGCCCTGGATCTGAACCAGTGAACCCCAGGCTGCGGAAGAGGAGCTCACAAATTTAACCACTCCTCCACTGGGCCGGCCCCTTAACTCCTTTCTTTAAAGGATGGCTTATTGTCCAAAATTTCAGACCCACAAAGTATATTTGTGTTATATGGCTCTGTTTTCCATTTTAATTTCATATGAATCTATATATTTTTTACTTTCTAAAAATCACTCCTTATAGTATGATTGTTTTAGAAATGTTATCATTGTCCATTATTTTAATTTTATTCCATCTCTAACCACCTTCAATTTCTTCACTCTCCCCTTTTCCTCTGTAAATGTATTTTCATTTGAAATATAATTAGCAATTATTTTAGCCTGTCCTTAATCTATTTAGTTAGAGCCAATCATTAAAAAGTTTTAATGCCAAATGACAAGTACAATAGATATACCAGGTTCTGCTTATTAAAGTTATAAATTAATATAAATTAATGTGATAAGGAAATAACCAAAGAAAAATTAGACATTGTGTATGCTGTTGTGGTCAACTTAACTTACATTTTAGGAAAATATGTACTACCCTCTTAAATTTTATAATATCTAACCATTTTCATTAATCTCTTTCTGTGGATTTCACTATATTGAAAAGATCTCAGCAGTTTTACTTTCTTTATATTCGACTTTAAATACAGAAAACCTTTGTTGATTCACTTGAAGTGTTTTTTAAAGCTGGCATTATTTAACTTTTGCTGGACAACATCTGAACAGGTTTCGTTGTTTACTGTTCTTCTAAGCACAATAACACTGAGGACTACACTACGGAAATGGCATGTGACAATGTTTGTCAACTAGTTAGGCCTTATGTCAAACCTCCATTATTCCACAAAGAGTTTGGCAGTTTAAAGGAAGATTAAAAAGAAAGAAAGAAAGAAAAAGAAACACGGCTTTTTTATTGTGTATCTGAGGAGATTATTCAGTTTCAAGAAAACCTAATTCTTAGGTTTTTCTTTGGCACAAAAGGAAATACTGTGAAATGAAATGACATAAAATGATTTGAGCAGGTGTATAGAAAAACCCAAAGTGATCCACACATTAAAAAATGAAACTGTTTTTTAAAGGTAATTTTTAAAAAATTCTGAAAGGATTTATATAAAACCTACAAATAATTTATTCTTTGTCAGCTTTAGACACTGAAAAGTCTGATTAGATCTGACCTGAATTCCTGTCGTTAGATGTCCTGCCTGGACCATGTCCTAGTCTAGAACATTCCAAGCCTTGCTTTCTTATTCTATTTTTCAATGCTTCCTTTACTACTATGTAGATTACTGTAGAACTTTGTAGATCAGCTGTATAAACGGCCCCAGTTTTTCATGCCTCCTTGTATCCATGCTTTTTGGCTGTAGTCTCCCACATTGACCCAGGTTTGGTCAGGCAGCAACACTTAGAACTGTAAAAAATAATTATGTTAAGCCTTGAAGCAATAGCTACTTAACACAACAGCCCTTGTCAGACGGAGCTTTAAAGGGAGACAGAGAGCTCAGAAAACTCTATAACATGAGTATACTTGGTTTTCTCAAACTGTATTTATAGCTCAGTCCCTAAATTTTGCCTCATTATTCCAGAGTGAATCCTGAATATGAACATATTAATCTTATGATAATTAAATAACAATCAAAAATTCTTTATTACTTTAAGTGTTCAATGTTTTTCACTTAAGAGTCCTTGTTGAAGGTAAATAAATAAATTCTGGTATAGATGGGCAAAACAAGAGACCAAACAGCCTCCTTCTCTTGTTTCTTCAGAATGCCCATGGGTTCTTCTCTGAAAATCAGTGATTTCACCCTGTGTGGGATAGAGGATGGTGGCTATTCAGGCTTCAAACCTTAGGAAGACAGAGAATGTGCAGGAGAAAGAGTGTGAGAGGTTCTCTTTTCAATTTCTGGAAGCAATGACTATGGAATTCCTGGGGTGCTGCGGAAGAAAATAGGAGTTGTAATGCGAAAGACCTAGCCTCACTTAGCGTGACTGGAAAAGGCAGTAGACAGATGAAAACCATGAGCAAGGCTCAAGAGAGCATCCATAAGCAAAGGAGAAGAGTGTGTGTCCGAGAGTGACTGTGACATTGTGAGCCTTGGGACAGGAAGATTTCCCCCTCTCCTGCACTGACTGTAAGACCTGGAATGATATTCACATGCGACTTCTGTAGAAAAAGATATTGGGAGAATCATAGTTATAATTTCCCTATTTTACAACTAATCTTTTCTTATAACTGAGTCTTTTTCTAAAACATTTCGTTGGTGCTTGCCAATACACTAAAATGCTGTTTTACTAAAACGCTAAAAGGCTAAGCTGAGACATGGGGTATATCTCTATAGGGACTCCTGAAATGCTTTCTTCCCCTCTTCTTGCATGCCAATCCCCACATTCCAGAGTCATCTCTAACACCTCACAAGGTCATGTCCAAATCGTAAACTTTATTACTTCAGCTAGATTAACTCAGATCAGTGAGTCTAAGTAGCTTATTGATATCAATGGCAATGGATATGCCCAGATAAAACTTTCGGAAAAAGGAATAAAAACTTGAGAAAGGTTTCTACTAAAGAGATTACTTACTAAACTGATTGATTCACGAGGATGTATTTAAGAACATACACATATACACAGTGTGATGTTAAACATTTGACGCCTCACTATCATTGATTTCACGGTAACCTATAGTTAATTTAAAGCGTGATTTTTCACATTAACCCAAGTGACCCGTTAAGATGGAGCAGCGGTTCCATTGGTCTAAGTATTATTGTATCAAATAGCCTACACACTTCTACAATTCTCGCCAAGTTTTAGAAACACAAAGACCATAACGGATCACATTTAAGACTATTGGAAGAAAATTTAACAGATTGAAAGAAATTAATATGCAAATTATGGCACAAATCTTAATATCTAGGACTAATACATCTACTTTTCCAAATTATTACCAAAGGTGTTTTTTTGAAGAGATATGAATGATATTCATATGTATGAATGATGTAGTATTTCAAAATTCCAACTGGCTAGAATGCTGTACATTAATATGTCTTTTCAAAGTTTTCAGTTAATCACTTTTTACTGCAATTGAAAGTCAATGGAATTAAACAAAAATTTTTTTTTAACACATGACTCATAATATATTCCTTTTCCCATACAATGCATGGTTAAAAAAATCCAATATCCTACATCCAAGAATTGCTAATAAACACCCAATTATTTTTCAGTTTAGCTAACGAGCAGGGCAATTACATTATTTCATAATCTCATATAATTTTGAAAGAACAGAATTGCCTATATAAGTGATAATTTTTTTACTCATTCATTTTTACACAGTGCCACGTTCTGCAAAAACCTACAATTGCCCTCATTGCAGTAGCACAATAGGGTTCTCATATTCCACCAAAATTAAGTCTTACAATTGTTACACAGTAAAAAAAAAAAAAATAACCTCACATTTTTTAACCATAATATTACACATGGTACATATTTTCTTTCATGTTCTGCAGTTCAGATAGAATAATTACAATTGCCATCAGGCCACTTGCTTTATAAAAGAAAACATGCTGTTCGGTTGGCCGTGATCCAGCACTAGTTCCATTCCTTGCAAGAGATGTGCTGCAGATTCTATTTACGCTAGGTGCCATTCTGATGGTTTCTACAGCTAATGTTATTAAAAGAGGTCACCTAACCAAACGGATGAATTGTACTTTCTGTATTATCAAACGTGTCTTATACAGTATCCTTATTTCTGGCTCCTAAGAAGGTATGTATATATATTCATATAGGGACAGACATTAATTTATCAAATGATTGATTTATAATATTAACCAACATTTTTTTGTTCATTGCGTGAAAGTAAGTGCTTTGCCTTACTTACTCAATTGACTTGATCCTCACAACCGTCTTATGTAGAAGGCATTACATTATCTCCATTTTACAGATGAGAAAACCAAAACACAGAAATATTAACTGCTAAGTTTATTTAGCTAGAAATGGCAAAGCCTGGATTTGAGTTCAGGCTATCAGGATTCATCCAGCTACAGAGCATAATGGAAAATTTACTGAACTTAGAATTCCTAAATTTAGGTCCTAAACCAGGGAAATGGCAATAACCACTGTGGGTCTTTGGGAAGCAACACTTAACTCTGATGAACCTGTTTCCTCAACTATAAAATGAGGAAAGTGGGCTACATAAATCTTTTTGTAAGTACTAGAATTCTCTTATTTGCTCTCTGCAAATTTGAGATAAGAGGTCATTTGCACAATTTTGAAAAATGTCTGCTTGAATTTAATTTTCTTTTGCTTTGAGGAAATGTCTCACACTTGACACAAATTCCAGATGCCACTAAAGCCCATGTTGTTTATTCCTACTTTCCAGAGATGTAATTGACATTTTCAATCTACCGGATTTCTAATATTTTACCCTCAAATATTTAAAGACAGAAATGCTGCCTTTGTGATATGCCCATGTGGTCATAATCCACAGGTGAGGCCACTTCTTGATGCTGCCCTAAATGTGTTACCTGCTGCAGACATAGACATCAACCAAAGTTATGCTCGGTCAATACAAATCACTATTTCCTGCCTGTCTTTAAATCATTAGCATTCAAACAGACGAATACAAAGGTAAAAAACTAGCTTTTCACTTTTGCATCTGTCTCTTAGAATATGTCCAGTATTGAAATAGGTTGCACCATTTGGTTATCCATAGAGAGAAGCAGATACCTCTTGACGAAGAGAAAAAGGAGACTCAACCATTTGGAAGTCTAAGAACTCCTAAAGTCACAGAAGAGAAATGGATATTGAGCTTGAAATATGAGAGCATGGAACAAAGCCAGAGTTATATCACGGTTGGTAAAAGAGCTGAACCTTGAACCCAGAAATCTGGATCCAGACAAGCACACTGACCACTGACTCCATGGGTGTGTGTACACACATTAACATATAGTTGTGTTAATGTGAGCACCCCTGCTATCAGTTAGTTTTATCTTCACAACCAACCTGATCACATTTTTGCTCAGCTATTCAATATCATTGAATGCTATTATCTTCACCTGTTCAAAATTGGTAAAGACCTTGTCAGTTAATTTGGTACATCTTTGGTTATGTCAGTGTCTTTAGCTTTTCATCTTAGGAATTTCTTTGCTCAGTTTTGTTTGCTTGACTGGATCCCTGGGCACTAGGACAGACCGGTTTACTGTATGTTTACAACTAAGTGCAGAGTCCCCCGTGCTGCATTTTCAGCAGGCACACCATGAATTGTCACCATTATAATCTGCAAACAGATGTGATGAATTCGTACATAGATCTCACGTTGGTCATTTTAATTCCTATCTGATTAATATTCTGTTTCAGGGATAATGAAACCTATAATTATTTTCAGAAAATTACCAAATAAAAATCTCTACCATTCAACCTGACAACCTCCTCTGAGAAACTATTTTCGGAGATGAAAGGAGACTAATTTTAGTTCTGTTCCACTAATGGAGTCCTAGAAAGTTGCATTTGAAGACGGATTCTTTTTTGTACCAAATGTTAATAAAATTTTATTCAATAGTTGTGGCAACATTATAGAGGCAAAATAAAGGTTATAATAAATTAAATTTGAGTTACAAACAGTACCAAATAAAAATATTATAAATTTGAAAAAAAATGCCTCTACTAAATTAGCTCTTGACATCACATAAAGAAAATAAGTATAGAATTATCTACTGACTTGTGATTAGTTTCATAAAAATTGGCATTTGAAATAGTGTTAAAAGAAAGCAGTATCTTTCATTGTCACTATTTCGAAGTGAAAACCTTTGTTCTCAAAAAAAATTGTTAAATCTTCATCAGACAAGTCTTTTTGCTTCCAAAACTTATAGCACAAACAATTATGGAATTCCAACATCTTTAATCGAACACTGCAATACACATTACATAAGACACGCTAGCAATAAAATATTTTGGAAGTATTAAAGATTTAAAATGTCTAAAAGAAATCTGGCAGACAAAATTATTGCCATTTTTCTATTTCTACATTAAGAGATGGTCTATGAGTTAGCATAACTAAGTTTATATGCTATAAATTTAAGATTCACCCATCAATTATCCAAAGAAATGGGGAAAGAAAGAGGAGGAAAATTGAGATGTATGGATAAAATGAAATCTCACTCATTTAAAAATTTAATTCTTTCTTAGTCCTATCTGGCATGGGACAAAGTTTACTAAGAATGAAAGTAAAATTGATTGGTTTAAGTTTTACTCCAACAACTTGACTCAATTTATTTTCTATAAATCTAAGAATTACTAAAATGTTTCCATGAGCAGCCCCACACCTGTTCTTGCTTATCCATGGGCCGCTTGTTTCCTTGAAATTATTAGGAAAGCTTGATTTGGGGTAATATCTGATTTGCCCGAGTCTGACTTAACAGTCAGTCCTTCATCTGATCCTTGGTCTTAGCTCACACAGTTGTCTATTGTTAGAGTCAAAAGGCTCTATGTTGTGGTTTCTGTAGGAAAGCTTCTTTGTACTCTCACTAGCACTTCTCAGGACAGGAATTGAGGAAAATACATTAGGAAAGTTCTGGAAAATGTGACTTAGCATTAATGCCAGTTGACTTCAGGTGCTTATAAAGGTAAGAAGATACTTTTTCTTTTAAAAAAATGATTTCAAAGCCTAAATCTAGTTGATCCCTAGATTACTTCCTCTCAGTCTGTAAACTAAAAACATTAACGCAGAAAGAGCAGAAATAGACTTGGATTTGATTTATTCCTACTTGGAGGAAAAAAAGAAAAAAAGAATGTGAATATCCCAAGTGCCAGTCAGAATCGGAGTCATACCCAGCTTATCATGCAGTATATTTCGAGTACTCCAATCATTTTTCATACCATAGTAATGCTCTTTCTAATCAGAGTAACACTTCTACGTTTCTGAGGCAATTCTTGAGAAAAGAGCACATGCACTTAAATTGTCATTGTATGCAACATTTGGATTTCAGTTCTAAAAGCCTTTCATTATGAATCTTGATAGATTTTTGATGAATATCCCATTAGGATAATGATTCACTCAGCCGCAATATTGTTTATAAAGCTTTTTAGGCTGCAATGAAAGGGCAATAATTTTGCTGCTTTTAAAAGAGAGTAGTTCTGAAATAAATGAAGGATATTTAAGCAACAGTCCTATTTTTCTTTGCCGTGTGTATTTTATTACATAAATTGGGTTTTATTAGTCTATTTTACCAAATGGGTTCCTTCCAACAACTTATATTAATGCAAAAGATCCCTTTGCCTGCTGTTATCACTTAATATATTAATATGCATCCACTGTGACACAAAAGGCAATGGACTAATGCAGACATAATGCTCCTTTGTACTCTAACCATGACCCAAAAGAGTTAGCAAGCTCTTCAAACGCCTTGATCTTTCGATCCATAAAAGAGCTTGAACAGTTATGAATATGAGGACATCCTAAATCCTCTAACACCAGTAATATTGATGAGACAGTCCACTTGTCCAAAAGTTAGCAAATTTGGTTTCATTTAAAAACTCCACCAATAATTCTAATTTCAATAATTCAATTTCAAAGTGATTTATGTAATTAACAGTTCTTCAATAAAACAGGCCTACCAGCGTTGCTAAATGATCAGATAATCAATAGTATTGAAAAGCTTTAAGACACCTTTATCCTTTTTTCAAACTGTAGACAGACTAAGCAAGATATTTAAAGCAACATCACAATTACTCATCTCTCTTGCAGAATTGTGCTTACCGCAGTACCACAGTGAACAGCCACATTGCACCGAATGGATTCCCCTGCTCCATGGAAGAATTTATACCCCCGTGCTGGGCATGATACCCTCGGCCTGTCAGCTTTCTCCTGAAATTGCCTTCAGCTGAAGAGAGCTGCCTCGCCCCAGGTCACATTCGCTTTCCAGGGGCAACCTGTATCCAACGATTGGTCAATAAGCAAGTTCCAAGGTGGGGCCCCTCACGCTCAACTTAGGACATCTTTGAAGGGCAGCCTCCGAAGGCCCGTGAGATCAGCAGAAACCTGGTTTTGACTTCATCACAGCCAGACTTCTCTCTCTGCCCAATCTAGCGACCTTTCCTTCCCCACAGGTGTGGATGCTCACTAACCAGACTTTCTGCAT
Organism: Equus caballus; assembly: GCF_041296265.1. NCBI lineage: Eukaryota > Metazoa > Chordata > Mammalia > Perissodactyla > Equidae > Equus > Equus caballus. The sequence goes on from NC_091710.1 coordinate 46,703,199, forward strand.
GTGAATCTCAGAGTCTGCTTTCCAGGGAACTTGACCAGCAACACTTGTGGATGCCCACATAAGTCTGCAGGTCTTTAAAATCATGACAGTTTGCATTCTACTTCACAGATATCCAAATAATCATAACCTGATGGAAAGTGGGCACGAACAATTGTGCAAGAGTCTGCAACATTTTCCAAGGGAACTTTCTCAAGACATTTTCAAAAGCACAGGCATGACGGGGTAAACTCCGAATTATTTCCAGATGCGGGCAATTAAGAATAGCAGGATTGCTGTCTTGGTACGATGCCAAATTTCATTAACTTGAAAAGGTAAAGGAAAACTTCATGGAGATGTGGAGATAAGTTGAGAATTATCATTATTTTTGACAGGGCAGCAACTGGGAAAAAGTTATCATTTCTCAATGCTCTGATTAACTTATTCCTCAGAAATTGCAATGAATATACGGCTTGCATTATTTAGGTACATAAAAATATTACGTATATTAGGAGGTGTTGTGTAATCAAAAACTGGATACAGAACAACCTAAATGATTGATGATTTCTTTAACAGTTCTGACAAATTAAGCTTCCCAGGAAGATAAGACAACACCATGAAACAAGACTCTTGATAAAGTTCTCTTAGCTGGAGGGGTCATGGTCAATAGCAAGCGGCCTCAGAGGACCTGATCCTGATGATGAGTGGTATTGAAAAACCACTTAAAATAAAATGAGATATTCACCTTGCCATTTTTCACTTGCTAAACTAGATTTATGAAGAGTTTCTGAAAATATTTGATTCATGTATTCATTCATTCCTTAGAACACGGCTAGTAGTGTTATAGTGTGGCGGAGGACATAAACCAAATGTAAGACAGGCTTAGCTCTTAAAGAGTATTTATTTGCATAATGAGAAATATGGTAATCATAATAGCAACCTCAATAACTACTATAGCCACCATTTATTAATGCCACCATTTGCCAGGCACTGGGCTGTATGATTTATGTACATTACTTTCAATTCACATCAGCCTTAAGAAGTAGATGCTATTTACCCTGCTTAATAAATGATGAAGTGCAGGAACGAAAGTAGATACAACTCTTGCCTAATGTTTCCCAGATAATCACTAGCAGATTTGGGATTTGAAATTAAGTACATATGACCCCAAATTCCAATTCTTTTGCTACCATTCTGAACTAACTCATGACTCATGACATTTTAAATAGTAATACAAACAAATTAACAATTAGATTCCAAAATGAATGATAGAAATAATAAGCACTTAAGAGTTAAGACAGAAGTAAGAGAGATATTGAGAAGGGGTTAGTATATTTTTCTTTTTCTTAGGAAAGTCTTGAATTCATCCTTGAGAGAAATTTTTTAAAAATATAATTATATTAGCCCCTTTGGCTATGTAAAGGAAAGGCAAAGATGAGGTTCTTGGTTTAAAACATTAAGAAACTAAAACTGGGGCCCGGCCCTGTGGCGCAGCGGTTAAGTGCCCACATTCCACTTGAGCAGCCCGGGGTTCACCGGTTCGGATCCTGGGTATGGACATGGCACCATATGGCATAGCCATGCTGTGGCAAGCGTCCCAAATATAAAGTAGAGGAAGATGGGCACGGATGTTAGCTCAGGGCCAGTCTTCCTCAGAAAAAAGAGGAGGATTGGCAGATGTTGGCTCAGGGCTAATCTTCCTCAAAAAGAATAAAAAAATAAATAAACTAAAACTGTCTTAAATTCATGGTAAAAATGTAAATTTATTGGTTCTAAAAAAATAAGTGTTCTCAGAAGATAAGTATATGTGTGTATGCTATTTCCCAGAAATTTGCGCACAGATGTTTTAAATTGGATGTTAACCAAAAGGCAGGGGGACATACCTTCCCTTTATGCTGTGGTGGAAGCTAAAGGGTCCAGACAAGGAAAACAGGTACCCTGACTTCCTGTGTTACATCCTCAAAAAGAGTGCTATTCAATACTGAATCATTCATACTTTGGAAAATGTATTACTTTTGAATTGTTATGCTCTAATAGGTTGTCCAGTGGGAGAAAGGAGAAAAACTCAAAGCCAAATCTACAAATAGAGGCTTGAATACGTTTTTTTGTCTGATCTAATAAGATTATTTTCCCTTTCTCTCCCATCTCACATAGAAATTAGATCTATCGGTAAATGAGGCTTGAAGTCTGGGTGGTGGGGCTAAGCCAAAAAGATTGCCCTTTGTGGAGAGGCAGCTAGCCAGAGTCAGAATATAACGATGCCTTGTAAAAAGACTTAAAGAGAGATGTACCCTGGTGCAGTCTTATTTTCGTATACACTTTTTAACTAGTCAGTAATTATTTCTTTAGACATTTGAATGTGAATGGCAATGTCCTTAATCTAATGACTTGGTTTCAGTCCTTTTGCTTTGAAGATCAATCTGACGTATCAAATGATTAATATTTTTATCATCAAATAAAAAAGCCAAATTATACTACCATAGAGAAGCCCTTAAGTGAGAGTTTGCAAGTGACTTCCAAGAGGCAGCCAGATCAGATTCTGCTAAACCGGGACAGAAGAGTTGCAAAATTAACAGGGACTTCTAACATAATATAAACTTTTAATTTTTTTCAACAATATCCAAATCAGCTGAAGACTATAACAAGGTTAAATAGCTACATAACCATAGATGCTAAATCTCATAAATAGGTCCTACAACACTCATATCAACTAAAAACCAGCTTGCAAAGCTCTCTCTTGAAATACCAGTATTTGTAAGGCTGTGCTTTATACAGAGAAACCACAAAATCACCAGGGGCAACATGTTAGACTTGAGTCTCGGCGTCTCCCTTCCCCTTCTGTGAAGCAACATTGCCTGGTGTGGACTGATGACTGGCAAAGCATTTGTTTTATAAATAGAAAAAGGCAAGTGAGATACTTTCTTAATTTATCTTGGGGAACCAGTGTTTCCAGCTATGTCACTGTTATAAACATTTCAGAAAAAACAGCATGAAAATTATATAAATAAGATTGGGCATAACTTTGTTTAATTAATTGTGCAATTCTAATTAACTATGAGGAAAAGACAATTTGGGTAACTAGAACATACTTCCAAAGTATGAAATCAACATTATATTTTCTCATCCGTTAATAACTAATATGGCTGAATATATTAACAACTACTTACTTGTTAAATTATACTATATAAGCTAAATTTATAACCCTCGTATATTTATTTGCATCCAAATATAATATTGCAACCCACAAAACACTGCTAGAAGCAATTTTTGCTTATCTTACTATAAATAATAAAAAACCATAAATGTTTTCTTGAGAAATTCCATAAAAGTTTTCTTGAGAAATTCCATAAATATTACTAATCATAGAAAATTTTATTCATTTTAAATCTGCTTAATGGAGCCCTAATAGATGGCAATAACTTTGGACCTGATGATAATTTCTGGCATTTACATTTCTGAAATAATGACACTAAATTGTTCATTAGAAATAATACCAATTTTTAAAATAGGCAGGCTGGTTAGATATTCACAGCATGATTTTTTTTTAAGTTCTCTCACTTGCTAGCCAGTCACTCAAAGGAGATAAGGAGTAAAGGTGACATTTAGTGAGGCCCCTCTGATTTCACTATATGTTTCGTTTTATTTCAAATGTCATTGAATAATTCAGTATAGACATTCCTAGTAATAATCGTTTCTTTAACAATGGCGTTTGTCACTTCATGGCCACTTCAATTAAACCTCAAACTTAATAAATTAAAACCAAAAGCTGTCTTCCCTCCGAATCTTGCTCTTCTTTTGTGGTTATTTTTCCAGTAATAGCATCACAGCATCTAATTTTCCAAACTTGGATCCTTAGAATCATCATTATATCCTCCCTTTCTGTGCTCTAGGCATCCTTCCATCCCCATTCAAATAATTAGATTCATACCTTTTCCTCTTCCTTTCCAACTCTCCAAACAACTTAGTCCACTATTCCAGTCCCCCCTAGCCTACTTGTTAAAGCTCTATATGCCACTGTATTTCTCTCATGCATTAAATAAAGTTACTGAACATCTATAATATGACTTTATACATTATAGGAATCGGAGTCACATAGACTAAAGCTGGATTCCTGGCTCCACCATTGAACAGCTGTGTGCGCTTGAAGAAATGATGTAATGTCTCTAAGGCACAATGTCCTCCTCTGTAAAACAAGGGCAATAGTAGCACTGATCTTTCAGTGTGGTGGCAATTAAATAAGTGAATGCATGGAAAGCAGATCGGACAATCCCTGTCATCCAGGAAGCACTGTATACATCCTCCCATCCTCAATATCATTATCATATTTTTGCACTAATGCTTCCTGCCTTACATTATTTATGTTCACGTCTCAGCATGCTACTGGATTTTCAGATGCATACCAGATTTGCCTTTATATTCTCATCGTCTTGCATATTATCTTGCACAGGTAGGAGCTCAATCTATATTTCTCAAATGCCTTAATGTCAATATGCCAATATGCTGGAAATTCAATCTTGACATGTTCTCCAGGTAAAGAAAGGCTCTCTGCCTTTTTCATGTTCATTTTCACTCCCTGAGAATCTACATGAAGGATAAATTTATAAAATAAAAAAAAGATCCAGTTGTCGATAATTCAGTATTTTTTAAAATTCTTATTTATTGAACTAAATTTATCTTGTGTGTATATACCTATATCTATACCTATCTGTCTATCTATCTATCTATCTGTCTATCTGACATATCCTGGAATTCAGTAATCATATATTTTCTAAGATTTGGTTTATAATCATACATTTTTACAGAGCTAGTAACCAGGAAATTGCGAGTGTTCGATTCCATACCTGGTAAAAGATCAATTTTTATCACCCTCAGCTGAATTTTATCTATTGTGGATATGAAATAAGATGAAAAACGAGGGTACCCAGAATGCTTATATCAGGGAGTAAATGGATGAGCAACATATAACTAGGATAATTTTTTTGTTGTTTTTTTAGCATTTTTCTCTTTGGATCACTCTGCTCCTTTCCCTTTTGTATCATTTTATTTTATTTCAAACCTGTTCATTCTTTGATATATGTTTGAGCAGAGAATTGCAAAATACATTGCTTGATAAATTAGATTCTTTGTCCTTATGAAAGATAGAAAGTCTTTTATCAAATGCAAATATTGTAGCAACCTGTACCCAGGAGGGAAATGGGATAGACAGTCCACTTAATTTCCTTTATAGTTGAAGAAGAAAAAAAAAACAAAAAACAAAACATGAGATCAAGAAAACAAATTCTTGTGGGTTTTTTATTGACTGTGACAGAGCTATTAGAAATCCTCTGTGCTCTTCAGTCCTGGCTGCTGTTGACACAATCCACAACTATTCCCACAGGAGAAATTGTTGCAAAGACAATGCAAAGCATTAATGGCAAAGAGGACTCAATCTCCTTTCCCCCCAAACTCTGTGCTGTCTTTCAGCTTTTTTACATTATTTGGGAAGAAAGAAGATATTAATTTTTTTCCTCCCTCCCCTCCTTCCGTCCTTCCTGTTGTCTTGACCAACAAACTCAAAACACTTTTTTAGGCTTTGTAGTATTAGGTGCAAACTCTCTAAATAACAAATGCATTTCTTTAATAAGTCACATTTTATTCTATAAAAATTCCAAAGTACTCTTAAGAATATCTAATGTTTGACATAGATATTTTTCTTAAGACATACACTCACATTTATTAGATATTTATGGACATAATCCGAGTTTGCATCAAAATAGAATTGAGAGTTTTCTTTTCCATTTATTTATTTATTTTGCTGTGTGTGCATTAGTTACTCCCTTGCTGGTGTGTAAAAACACATCCCTTTTTCTTTGCAGTCCTAATTCAAATGTAACCTCTGCCAGATATCCTTTATGAGACTTATCATTTCCCTGCTACCTCTGTTGTGCCTGTGTTATTTACTGCATTGTCATTTGCCTATTATACGTACTTCTTGCCCTGTTAGGTTGCAATTTTTTTCAGGAAGATTAGCCATGAGCTAACATCTGTCACCAATCCTCCTCTTTTTGCTGAGGAAGACTGGCCCTGAGCTAACATTCCCGCCCATCTTTCTCTACTTTATATGCGGGATGCCTGCCACAGCATGGCTTAACAAGGGGTGCGTAGGTCTGCACTCGGGATCTGAACTGGTGAACCCTGGGCTGCTGGAGCGGAACATGGGAACCTAACCACTGGAGCAGCAGGCCAGCCCCTGGTTGCAATTTTTGGAGGAAGTTATTTGTCTTTGCATATTCAATAGTAAAGCCGTATGTACATAATGCTTTGTAATTTACTAATTACAAATTTGTAATTATAAATTACACATTTACAAATTTGTAAATTGAATTGAACAGAATATAACAAAGCCTTTTCTCTAACCCCTTTGTTCTTTCATAAAGTTTCCCTTATTTGGAGATGAAAGCAGAGAATATAGCCTATTGATGAAAATTTCAGACCACGTTTATTTTGAGTAAGCCAGACAATGGCACTTACCATTTAAGTAAAATTTTTCTTTTAATTTAACCTTTGTCTTTAAAATTATATCAAGCATACAGTAAATTACTGTGTCTGTGTACATTTCTTAAAAACAAGGATCTTCTTCAACAAAACCTCAATATAGGCATAAAATTCAAGAAACCTAACCCTTGTGGGGGGCATGGAGATGCAGCTTCCAGATCCCCCCTTAAGGAAGGAAAAATTTGCTGCCACAGCCGTTGGGAGTGGGTCAGCAGACCACCACATGTCAACTTGTTTAGGACTTGCGGTTGCAGGGAGCAGCCTGGGGGAAGGGCACCACCTTCCTGGGGCAGGCGACATCCAAGGACTGATCACAGAATGGGGATAACAGCCCAGCCATTTTGGCCCAATGTGGGTTAAGCCTGATGGGTTATGAACACTTTAGAGCTCCCCATGACTTCTTTCTCCACCCAATCTTTCCACAGATGTTGATTCCTAATTAGAATTCTGCATGCCTATTAAATGTACTATCTGCCTCAACATTTGCTTCCAAAGGACCCACCCTGCAACATTATAAAATATTTTTATCTAAAGTATAGTCCATATTCTAATTTTTCCAACTGTAACCTTGATAGTATTTTTTCTCTCCAGTACAAGATTCAGTTTAGGATCACATATTACATTTACTTCTCACTTATTTCTAGTCTCTTTTAATCTGGAACAGTCTCTCAGACCATCTTTGTCTTTCATGACATCTGTGTTTTTAAAAAATAGAGGCTAGTTACCTCATAAAATGTTCCTCAATGTAGTTTTGTTTGGTATTTCATCATGATTAGATTCCGGCTATGTATCCCCACTCAGTTGGAAGCCTTGTGAATATTTTTTTTGAAAAATCCAAACCAGTGGTTCATTTCCGCCTGGTTCCAATTAGCAGAGCACTAAGTGCATATACAGATGTTTTGGAACAATTTAGCTTGGTTTTTGGTTCCTAAACTACAAGAGCATTAGAGAGCTCCACATTGAGAACTCATAAAAAGTCATGGCCCTTTTATAAATGTGAATTTGCCATATCCTTTTTGGACTAGTTTTGGGCTCAACAACTCAATTAAAAGGTCACAGTTTTGGCCCTAATTCTAGATAATGGCACTTGTAGTTCCCATTTGCACCCCTCCTTCTCTTATGCTGTAAATTTTCAGAGCCAACTGAATTGAAGACTACATCGGGGCCTTGCTGGAGGAGATGTGATACCATGGGCTGTCATAGGAGAGAAATGTATTTCATTCTACTCATTCAATACATTTCCTGTTATCCATTATTTAAAACCAAAACAACATAAACTAGGATGCGTTCTCAGAGTTTCAGAAGAATATCTGCTGTAAATTTTTATAAGATTTTTTTGTGAGAACAAAATGCTCAATGATGCAATAGTTCGTTTGTTGGCTATACGAGTTTCAGTTGCTTGGGCTGTGAACTAATGAAAGGTAAGTGAATACTACTCAGCCATAAAAAAAATGACAAAATCGTTCCATTTGCCACAACATGGATGGAGCTTGAGGGTATGATGTTAAGAGAAATAAGCCAGAACAGAGAAAGACAAATGCTGCATGATTTCACTCATATGTGGAAGATAACAAATACATGGATAAAGAGAACTGACTAGAGGGGAAGGTGGTTGGGGGGGTGGGCAAAAGGGATAAAGGGGTACATATGTATGGTGATGGATAAAAATTGGACTACTGGGGTGAGCACAATGAAGTGTATTCAGTAATTGATAAACAATGATGCACACCTGAAATTACACAATGTTATAAACCATTATAATCCCAGTAAAATTACTTGGGAAAGAAAAGGTAAGTCCTTTCAAATTCTGGAATATATATATACATATATATATATATATGTTTATCAGGATCATAAGAAAATTAATGCAAAACAAAAAAGAAAGCCAAAGAAACATTGGTGAGTAAAACACTGTTATAATATAAAATTATTTATTATTAAATATTCAAGCACATTTAAAAATAAAACCAAACTGTTAGTAAGTTCAAATCCCATCGTTCTAAGTATAGCTACTTGGTTTTATTTATTTTGGTTAAAATTATATACTTAGGGTGCCATTTATCATTACTCATAATGTAAAATGATTTTACATATTTATATAACAAGAGCAAATAAAATTAGTTATTCTCATCCATAAACCTTGGTCATTATGGAATAATGATAATAATCATAATGGAATTGTACAACGCTTCATTTCAGGACCCTGACAGATCAACCTGTGATGATGTGTGTTGAACACTGAGGGGGCTGGTAGTTCTTAAACTTTTAGACTACTTTTTTCTTTTTTTCATTTTTGCTAAAAATCAGCACCTCTAGAGTAATAATTTCTTGGCTTATTCTACAAATATGTGAAGACATAAACCCTGGTACTTCACAGAGTCCAAGGTCTCTTTGACCTTCGGCCTTTGGACTTCCATGCTATTTCCTTCACCTGAAATCTTCTTGACACTCTTCTTTGCCAGGGGCATTTCACCTTTCAGGTTTCAGCCTACACATCACACCCCATGGAGGTCTTCGTTCTATCTATTATTAAAGCATAGCTCTTCTCTCACTCTCTCTCATCCTTTTTAATCATGGTTTGTCACAACTCTGTCTTTACCAGTTTTCGTTATATATTTCTTTCTTTTTTTTTAACTTCTCTCCCTTCCTAGATTGTAAGCTCTGCAAGGAGAGAGAGTGTGTGTTGTTTCCCCTTTGTGCATCATGCAGCTTGTCCACACGGGGTACACAGCGTACAGTAGGAAATCAGCAAACATTCCAAATGGGTAAGTCATTGGGATGGGTCATACATTTCATTAACGGGTGATTTCTTTCCTGGGAAAACAGCAATTACTCTTGCTTTTACTTTCGAACTATATAACTTTTGACAAGAAAGTACAATTAGAAAGCTTCCTCCAATGAATTAGCTGGATTGTATACACACACTGTGTGGCAACAATGACTCACAGTCCACAGAATTTGGGTGCTCATCTTCTTGATTGTAGAGCCAAGGATTGTGTTTTTCCTCCTTCCTCGTATATAGGAAGAACCTAGAAAGTGTGAGTGGAGACAACTATTGCTTTTTGTCTTTTAATACTTCATTCCCCAGCCTACCAGCTGAAGGATTTGGAGCATTTGTAGGCCTCATGGCCTCATCCAGGACCTTGCATGAGTCTGTGACTAACCACACGGAAGGCTACCCGACAATCAGAAACACTTGTGCTGGGGGATGGCCTGGAGTAGCAGCTAAGTTCACCCTCTCACTTTGGTGGCCTAGGGTTCACAGGTTTGGATCCCAGGCATGGACCTATGTACCACTCATCAAGCCATGCTATAAAATAGAGGAAGATCGGCATAGATGTTAGCTCAGCGACAATCTTCCTCAAGCAAAAAGAGGAAGATTGGCAAGGGATGTTAGCTCAGGGCCAGTCTTCCTTACCAAAAAAAGAAAAAAAAGAAACACTCACCCTGGATTATTACCTGAGCAAGAAAAGAAATGTCTTTTGTCATAAGCCCCTGAGATTTGGGCCTTATTTGTCATAGCAGACAGCATTATGCTAATTCACTCATACACAGGCATACTGTAGCATATGATATATACATTCAAAAAGCTTTTCTATTGGGGCCGGCCCAGTGGCACAGTGGTTAAGTCCATGCATTCCGATTCTCGGCGGCCCAGGATTCACCAGTTCGGATCCTGGGTGCGGACATGGCACTGCTTGGCACACCATGCTGTGGTAGACGTCCCACATATAAAAGTAGAGGAAGATGGGCATGGATGTTAGTTCAGGGCCAGTCTTCCTCAGCAAAAAGAGGAGGACTGGAGGTAGTTAGCTCAGGGCTAGTCTTCCTCAAAAAAAAAAGAGCTTTTCTATTTTTCAAATTTTTGCTTCTGATCCCAAGAACTTCCTCACAAAAAAGTACGTAGCTGCAGTTAACTTTAGTTAGTTTTTATTTTAAAGTAAACCATTTACATATATGAAAAATGCTTGTCATCTCAAAATATGTAATTGTAATAGTACTGATAGCACTATTTGACAAGTGCTGGGAGCTCTTAATAGTACACAAGCCACATGAGATAGGAGTCCTCCGTCACAGCTGGCTTCACAGTGCCTAGTCCACTGCTCACTAATTATTATCTGTTTGAATAAATAAAATAATTTGATTTCTGTATATTGAAATTAAGCTTTTGCCTAAAAGGTGTAACTTTTCCTCTTAAATAACAATAGTTATAATAATACAAATGTAATTTAACATGTTCTCAGTGGTTAATATTTCCAGAGAAGTGCATATAATTATGCATTTCCTTATAAATATTAACAAAATGAATTGCTTCTAAAACAACTAAAGAAGCCTAATTAAAATAAACCCACTTTTTGCTATATCTGTAATTATTGGCCAGCAGCTAACACACAGGAGTGGATTTGTAAAAATTAATATAAAGTGACACATTTTAAAGATGTGGCATTACAGTATAATTTAAATAAACTTCAACTAAAATATTTCTAATTATTGAGGGTAAGTCCAATACCATTGCTCTCACTTGGAGCTAGGCATGGACTCCAACATCTTTTTGATCTTCCTAAAGGAAAGCTATTTTTGAGAGAAACTGAGTAAGTTTGGTGGGTTATTCCATACTACACAAACATTCTGATTATGTTTTGTTAGCCCAGCATGGCGCAAAAACAAACTAGAACTTCTCAATATTTCCTGTGGAATTGTGTTCCTACAATTATCACACTTGTCTCATTTAAATTTCTCTTGGATAAATCAGCAGACTCATAATAATTTTAATAAAACTAAAGTTCTCGGGATGACATTTATTTATATACTGCTACATGAATCGAAATCTGAAGCCTGAATATTTTGGTTTTCCCATTGCTCCAGTATGATCACGTATTATACTGGTAGACTGGCCACCAGCCCGCTTCTCACCTCATTATCCTTTAGAACAATACTTTCCAATGTCTGCTCTGTGGTGATTTTCAACGAAAAGGGTGCCAGTGACTTTCTTTTTTTGGAAAGGGTACCATTCCCCAAATACATTTGGGAAATAATACATTAGCATAAAGGAAATCCTATGTTTAAATCTGTCCAGCCACATTAAACAGTGTTTCTATACTTTCTTGATCACAGAACCTTTTCTTTTTCTTAAAAAAAGTAATAGGTATGAATATCTCAGGCAACTAATTTTACACGAAATGCACTTTAAAAAGGGAAAACACTGTGCTAGAATCCTGCTTTCTGTATCATTTGCATCTCTACCTAATTTCTGGGTGGTCCTACATTTATTGTGATTCTCTACAACATGGTTTTTTAACTTTAATCAGAACAATAACAATTTTTATTCACTGACATTGAATGCTCGAATTCTATCTATGCTTATGCTCAATTATAACATTTAGATATAAAGACAGAAACTCCGGTCTCATGGTAATTCTATGGATGTTACATCTGTGATTTTACTATTTCCGCTTTATGATCTGTTGTGATTAGAATTATGAATTTTACTACAAACTGAGAGCTCTCTAATGACTGAAATACTAACATTAATTCCTCATGTCATTCTCATCAGCTTTTTTTGTAGTTTTTGACATCCACCAACCTCCATTTTTAAACTATGCTTCTCTAGCATCTGTCAAAAAATTCTTTTCTTAGGAAACCCTTATACAGTGCTGGTGGGAATGCAAACTACGGCAGCCACTATGGAAAACAGTATGGAGAGTTCTTCAAAAATTAAAAATAGAAATGCCATATGATTCAGCCATCCCACTACAAGGTATTTATCCAGAGAACATGAAATCAACAATTCAAAGAGATTTATGCAGCCCTATCTTCATTGCAGCATTATCCACAATAGCCAAGATGCGGAAGTGACCCAAGTACCCATCAACTGATGAATGGATAAAGAAGATGTGGTATGTATATATATATACAATGGAATACTACTCAGTCATAAAAGAAGACCAAGTTGTTCCATTTGTGACGACATCCTTGGACCTTGAAGGTATTATGTTAAGTGAAATAAGTCAGATAGAGAAGACAAATACTGTATGATTTCACTCATATGTGGAAGATAAACAAACAGGTGGATAAGTAGAATAGATTAGTGGTTATCAGTGGGGAAGTGAGTGGGGAGAGGACGAAAGGGGTAAAGGGTCACATACGTATAGTGACAGATAAAAACTAGACTACTGGTGCTGTACACAAGAGAGTCTATACAGAAACCGATATATAATAATGTACAACTGAAATTTACACAGTGCTATAAGGCAAAATGACCTCAATAAAATAATTTAAAAAAATTCTTTCTTAATTCCTTCTTTCTCTAATTTTTAAACTCTTTTCCTGAACCGTCTTCCTCCTATTATTCTCTGACACTGAGTACTGGTGATGCTCAGCTCCACTTTCTCTGTGTTCCTTTTATTTGTTCATCCATTCTAGGCTTGTGGTTCACTCTCCCTTTACGGCATCAAGGACGTTGATCATCACATGACCATGTGCTTCCCCAATTGCACTGAAACAGAGACCATCTAGTGGTGAAGGGCTTGAACTCTGAAGTCAGCCAAATCTGAGTTCACCTTGCTCCCCTTGACTTAGTTATGTGTGAAAGAATGACATCAGAGAGTTTTTGTGAGAATTAAGTGAGACATGAATATGATCAGCAAACGCAGTGAGATATGTCTCTGGTGTCTAAAATAGTGTACACTCAGTAAATATTTATTGAATAATATTCACTATGCTGTTTGCACATGTTCAACTCCAGCAAGCTGTTCTCTAGTGTATGTTTATATGTTCTTGGGATATGAGCACTAACTAAACTTTAAAAACAGCTTGTTTCCTCTTAATTATTATTTTTTAAATGGAAACATAATAAAACATGTAAGTGCATAATAAACCATTTTATGAGCTGATTTCTCTAACATTTCGAGAGTACTGGCCTACATAAATTGTTAATGCAATTTGGATTAAATAAATTTTTCCATGGTTAATGAAAATGATTTAAAAATTTACCAACTTTCTCCTAAATCTTTAATGTAAATCAGTGCTTTAGCTAACACCATTTAATCTTAGTTGTGTGAACTCAGTTTTAATTTATTCTAATGTTTTATACTTTGAATCTAAAACTTTTTTCAAGTAATGTGCAATTAATTTTGGTTTCTAAAAGTTAACGTTGGCTGACATAAAAAAAGAAATTATTTGCTTGTACTTGTATGGCAGAAAAACCCCAAAATATTTTTATTATAATAACCAAAGCGCAGTAATCTTTTATTTTTTGTTTTCGTTCTTCTAACTTGAGGAAGAAACTATAGAGAGAAAAAAAGAAACCCACTGCTTCAATTTAGAGTTTTTCTAAATTTTAATCCTTTATTCTCTTTATTCCTGCTATTATGAAAACATAACCCTTAATGAAGCATCAGTGTGAAACATCCATTAAAATTCATCTAGGACTGCCATGGAATATAGCTAGGGGCCAGATGAGCAGAAGTGATTTGCATATGGGGATCACCGTGAACATCTTTTCACCAATCAGAAGACATCTGCTCAGTTTCTTTACTGAAACATTCTAAGCTTTTCCGTCTCTTTCAGGTAAACACTCTGGCTGGTTTTATGGTAGTATCTATCTTAAGTTGTTTTTTTGAAATAGCAATCACATATAACTTGCAAGCTTAGATTTAAAAAAATACCTGCTTTCTTAAACATACTTTGGAACAATTTACAGGATACAAAGAACACACTTGTAACAAAACATGATGAAACAGAACTTGAAGACTTTATATCGAGAGGTAAAGTAATTTGACCACTCATTCACTTCTCAATGTTTTTTAAATACCTCCCATTTGTCAGGCAGTATGTCAGTGTCTGAGAATAAAAAGATAAATTGAAGACTCTTCTTTCCTAGAAGGTCACAAAGACAAATTGGCAAGGAAACTATTGGAACAGTTATATATATGCTTCCAAAAGAGGTCTGTAGAAAGTGTTATAGGGGGAGCACAGAAAACGCACACACAAACACACTGATTTTAAAAAAGCAAAGAATTTCAAGGGTAAATTATCTTTTATCTGAGTATTTAAAGAGAGGTTGGGAATTCACAAGTCACTCCCAGACAAGAGGGTGAGGACATGCAAGCCAAGGGGTAATAACTTCAATGACAAGGACATGTGAAAGGTCAAAGTACAGTCAAGAAACTGTAAAACACATTACTTTTATATGACTTAAGTGAAATAAATACGGAGGGGTGGATGTCACCCAGAATTTTAAGCCATCCATTCACTCTTGCATGGAAGGCTTGGGGACACATACATATTCCTCAAATGACCATTTTATTCAGTCTTTGGCAAACGGGGACATTTTCTCTCTTGTCTGGCAACCCCATTCAAAGACTTCCGTAAGGAGTGAGCCTCTCCTTGTCCTCTTAAAAACAAAGTACCTTGAATGAATTTTCTGAGTGTGTGGGAAGAAACTTTATCAGAATATCTAAGATGAAACAAAGCAGAGAAGAAATGTTTTATTTATTCTTTTAAATATGAGATCATTTGAACAGGAAGGTTTTGAGGAAAATACGTGTGATGTTGATTGAAAGGGGCTTAAACTTTCAATCATGATCTTTGGAGAATTACATCAATTAGCAAACCATTAAATAAGTGGAAATGAACCCCTTAACCAAGTCATATCAAAAAATTAGAATTACACAATTTTTTAAGAAGCTCCTATATCTTTCCGCCTCTCTCTTCCACTCGCCAAGCCCCAGACACCATTCTCAAAACTAGATCCTCTCAGTGGACATACTGATTATTTACTGTTTTTTTATTTTCTGGTCTCAGATATTTGCTAAGATGAACTTAATATATTTCCAGGATATGATTATATTTTAGAGGCAAAGTCATGTTGACAATGAATTTTTAACTAGATGTTAGCTACACAGACAACTCAGAAATAGTCTCTTTTTATGTCTCGTCCAGGCCACTGTGGTGCAGCAGAAATGCAAAAAGGACTGGGTCTGCCCAGTGGCACAGTGGTTATGTGCAAACGTTCCGCTTTGGCAGCCCAGGGTTCACCAGTTCGGATCCCGGGTGCTGACATGGCACTGCTTGGCAAGCCATGCTGTGGTAGGTGTCCCACATATAAAGTAGAGGAAGATGGGCACAGATGTTAGCTCAGGGCCCGTCCTCCTCAGCAAAAGAGGAGGATAGGCAGCAGTTAGCTCAGGGTTAATCTTCCTTAAAAAGAAAAAAAAAAAGCAAAGGACTATTGATAAGGTAAAGAGGAGGATTTGAGTCCTATGTGGGCTGAAGCCTGGCACTTTATATTTCTGACTTTCTCTTTTTTTTTTAATCGAGATGACGGTACTTAGTTCAAAGGTATCAGGGACATACCTATTGGTGGACATATGGAGATATGGGAACGGTAATGCTGGAAAAATAACAAATGACAAAATCTGGAGAACATTTGATGCTCTTCTATTTAGATTAAAAATCTTGAACTCATTATGTTCCAAAAAGTGAGAGATAGAAAATCTATATTTAATTTTGAAAGAAGGGCATGCTAAGGCATTGTAAATATAAAAGGAATCAGAATGGAATTTCTATGGGTTTCTTTTATCTTAGAAGGTAAAATAGTTTTATTTTTACTATGCCCCATAAAGAGATTTGGTTTTAATCGGTATTCTACATACACACATACAGCTTTGAATGAATTATGTGAGTGTTTAAGAAATCAAACTTTGCCTATGTACTATCACATTTCAAAGGTAAGCGTCTAATAAAAGTATAAACCAATTTAAGGAAATTTATTTTAGTTATTTAAATACTGGGTACACAATAAAAAGTAACTTAAATTAAGCATCAAATTTATTTTATGTTTTTCCAAAGTCACAAAAGAGAAAATGGGGAAAGATTAGAAATCGAATACCATTCATTAAAAACTGTTACATTAATTACTCATATTAATTTAAAACTTTATAAATTTTAAAATTTCCATCTAAATACATTTGGATTATGTGGATGAATATGTTTTCTCCTATTCTGTCTGTTACTTTTTTTTAACAAAGTACGGATATATCAGAATCATTCAGTTGTTTTATTTGAAACATTTCTGAATGACAACGTTATCATGGATACTTTCTCAACTAAATATGTTCAGATTATTGATGTGCTTAAAATTGTTCTAGTTTTATTTCTCGTAGCTATGTTAAATAGATAGTATCCAGTCAGGACTCAAGACGTTAAATGATTTGATTTAGTAAGGAGAGTTCCTGTTTTCTGGGTACACCTATTTGAAATAATAAAATCTTTTTATGAAATATTGCTGTTCCAAAATAATTAAATTTAACAAAAATTTAGTGAATAATTTTTAGGTCTTAATTCATAAGTATCTATATCCTCCCAAATCATATTCATTTACTTAACAAATCTAAGTATTTATTGATGCTCTCTTTTTTTCCACCCACTCGACTCTAAAGTTTCCCTAAGAAACTAAGTCAAGAATATTAACTGAATTAGAGACCACACGATACTTGTAAATACATAGATATGGGAAATGCTCGGTTTTTAGTTTCAAAAGTCAAGGGCCAAAATTTAGTTCGAGGTTGGAAATTTTTAACATACTGCTGTGATATAATTGTCTAACTTTAATTTTAAGTATTAAGGATACTGTTTAGGTTTTGTAGATTGAACTATGTTTTTTGAAGCTGTTGCAATCCTTTTCAATGGCATGTTGTTTTTACGTAAAATAAGAATTTCACACAACTTTCTTTTACTCTTAGGTTTGTATGTTACACTGTTTTACGCTCTGACAATCGAAAAAAAAATCTTTGGATTGACATTGTTCTGTTAATTGGAATAATTATCTTCCTTTTTGTAAGCCAGTATAATATTTGTACATTTTGCACTAACAATATGATCACCAAAGTGTGTCAATGGCATCTCCAAGCTTCAACAGGTTTCCTAACCGCAAACTGTTTTGATCAATTATTACCTTCTTGAAACAGCTCACTGAGTATTGAATTCTTAATCACTGCAACCAATGTCGTCCTAAAATTGTCACAGAAGCAAGACCTTATTCATCACACGTAAGGCACTTATCTCCCATAACACAACCAAGTTCTAATAGTCTCGTAAAAAAATCTCTCCCTTCCATATTCAGGATCAACACCCCCTGTGGGTATCAGTTCAGATCAAGCATCAGCTGGAGAAGACTGCTTCTCACAAGTGAAGCTCCTGGTCAAGCGAACCCACACCTGTTCTTTTGTCTCTGAGTTGTTCTATGTATTTCATGAGATTGTCATCTAATCCATTTACAATGCTGAGCTTATCATTACATTTTTTAAGAAACTGGAAGGTAGTAACATTTTATTCATTTATTTCTCCATTTAATAGCTTTTTAATTAAATAAAAACAAAATAAATATTTTATATTGATTCATTTCTCTTGGCATGAGTTAATTGCGTAGTAGAATTTAGGCACATTTGCAAACTACTTTAAATTCTTTCGAGTTACTAGTTTCTACTCCAAAGCAGTAACTTTAGCCTCAATTTGGGACATTATATGCTGGCACAACTACACAAGAAGTCCCTTTCATAGACGTTTTTCCCTAATCAAAGTTATTTTAAATTAATATTTCTTTTCTATGTGTTAAATATATACATATATATTTCTTAATTTCAATGTTTCTAATTTTAAACATATTTGTCAGGAATTTATCAGGTATAAGTATGATATTATTATAATTTATATTTTCAATACTTGGCATGCTTATCCTATTTAAACTTGCAAAACTGGCAGTAAGTTTAAATTCTCAGTTAATTTCAATCCCCAATGTTGCATTCATTTATCAGTGATAATTTACACTAATATAAGTTCATTGATCTTATTCTTCAGGCTCTCCCTCGTGAGTAATTTCATCCTTTAGAAGACATTATTAGATACATTAAGCTGTGGTATTCCATTCCAACAAATGAGCCTGGCTTGACTGCTGGAGAAACACCCAATTAATAATGACACATAAAGTGATTTGTCTAATTTTTCATATTGTAACATCTAATTTATCGCAATCCCAGCAAAAAACTTCATGCGTAGCCATTCAGAGATGAATTATCAGAAAATGTACATCACTAGCATATTGATTAAATCAGTTGACATCTACATAGATTTCTCATGTGTTTATAGAATTTTTTGCTTTTTTAGGTATTTAGTGAGCATCTAAAAGTGCTTCTGTCTTAAATCTTGAATTTACTAGTGGAATTTTGAGGTTTTTACTCCAGAAAGTTTTCAGACTGTATTACTGACTTTAATTTAAATGTACAGTGTCTTTATAAAACTACTTCATGCCTTCTATTGTTACGAATGGCTTCTTTTTGGCTGTCAGAAGTCTGTTTTTAACTTAACACATATACAACCACAAGGGGAAAAGCTATTATACTGTCATTATTTTTTCATGTGGTTTCATATTTTAAAGAAGAAATTGAATACTGCTACTACCAGTAGACAACCAGCACCTTAAATATATTATGTCATTTAAATCTAAAAACAACTCAGTAAAGAGCACAGTGGGAAAGCATTTTGAGATATCATGCTGTCCCTCCTCTTTTTGCATTTCTTTATACCCTGTCACCTTTCACCCATTTATTCAGTGGTGTGTATTGCCTCAACCAAGGGAGAGATGAAAGAGGAGGGAAAAAAGCACTTCAAATTCGAAAGTTTAGGCTTTTGGACTGCTAAGTCTCTACCCTAGACTCGATAAAGACTAAAGCCCAGACTTGATACAGGGCCCACGAGCAGGAGTCAGAGGCCCAGGGAAAGCAGACAGAACACAGGCCTGGAAGAAGCAGGGCAGAGCAAACCCCAACCTGGAGAGAAGCCACAAATCTGACAGGCTCCCAGAGATCCCCATCAGCGGCATGAAGCAGGTGCAGAAGACAGCCCAGATTCATCCAGAGGACAGTTCTGAGTCACTCCCAGAGGGGTTTAGGAACAGGAGTATGATTCCAGAATAGCCAAGAGACCTGGGGCTCCTGCAGTTGAGAGAAAGAGGTTGGTGCACTGACCTTCGTGAACTGATCACCGAAGAGATAATGGACACGGGGACATCTCAGTGGACCCTCCTGTGGATTCACTCATTCACTTGACAAATACACATTGAATACTTACCATGTTGCAGGCACCATTCTAGATGGTGAGGTTATAGCCGTGATCAAATACACAAAATTTCTGCATTCACCCTTTTCTTATAAATTTTCTAGCGAGAAGAACAACCAGAATCCTGGAGAAACTCTTCCTGGGTGGGACAAAAAACTGCAAGAATCAAACGGATCTGAGTGGATCAAGGAGGGTACTGTTGTATATTCTGTGGAGCAATACCTAAATCTCATCAGAGCCAACGCACCCTCCCCTCAGCTGCTAGGAACGTCAACCTCCGATGACGCACAGCTGTGTCCCTCACTGGGTGGAACCCCCAGCTGCAGAAAACTGCCTCTCCCAGTGTTACACCCCATACCACAGGGCAGCCCGTGGCCTGTGAATGGCCAGGGCAAGGCTCAGCATCACAGTGCCAATTTGGGCCAACTCGGAACGTCCATCCCAGCTGCAGAGTTGCCCGGAGAATCAGTTGCTATCATATTGCAGCTCAGCTTCTCCCTCTGCCCACCTGCCTTTTGCACTTCCTCACACTTCTGCCTCCAGAGAGCACCCCAGGACAATTTTCTTTCTGCACTCAACTCACCATCTCAGAGTCTGTTGTTAGCGAACCCAATCTAAAACACGGAGATCAACGGTAAAGTGAGTTTAGTTCTAAAGACCCCGAGGCAGCTATGAATATTGCTGGAAGGAAAGAGAGTCTTGCTAAGACAAACGATTTCTGGGGCTGGCCCCATGGTAGCCAAGTGGTTACGTTCACACGCTCCTGTTCAGCGGCGCAGGGTTTCTCGGGTTCTAATCCTGGGTGTGGACACGGCATCGCACACCAGGCCATGCTGAGGCGGGGTCCCACATGCCGCAACTGCAAGGACCCACAATTAAAAATACACACCTATGTACAGGGGCGGGTGCTTTGGGGAAAAAAAGGAAAAACAAAATCTTAAAAAAAAAAACAAGAAAAGATTTCTGAGCTCCTACTTAACTTCTGACGGTGGGAGTGCACTGTCTTTCAGAGACAGTTTTACTGTAGCTCCTGGGAATTCTCTCCACCTCTGCCTCTATGCCCTGCAAAGGAGCCACACCAAGGTCCAGCTCTGAACTCCTGGCCTACACCTGGCTGGCCCCATGCCCTCAAGAATTTAGATGTAATCCTGGCAAAACAGATGTGGTGTGAATCTCTGATTTTCCTGATGTGAAGTCTCTAATATCCAGAGTATTGAGAGGTTACATTAGAAAGTAACTGTTATAGAAGAATAGAGAAACACTTTTTCCTTTTTTGAGGAAGATAAGCCCTGAGCTAACATCCACCACCAATCTTCCTCTTTTTGCTGAGGAAGATTGGCCCTGAGCTAACATCCATGCCCATCTTCCTCTACTTTATATGTGGGATGCCTGCCAAAGCATGGCTTGATAAGTGGTGTGTAGGTCGGCGCCTGGGATCCAAACTGGCAAACCCCATACTACCTAAGCAGAACGCATGAACTTAACCACTACACCACTGGGCCAGCCCTGAGAAACATATTTTTTGAATATCTAATTTGTTGACTGAAATATGTAACAGTTACAAAAAATAGGCACAATATTGCAAAGGCAGAAACTGAATTTTTTTACATATAACTTGCACAAGTTCACCCTGATTAAAAGTGTCGGAGAAAGCTTTGAATCCAGGCCTATTGCTCTCCAGTCCTTATTGTTACCACTTCCTTATGTGGTATCAGACAACTTACATAATTATTTTCATCATCCAAAACTATTTTATAATTATCTTTGGTTTTCTATTTATGGTTCCCAGAGATTTAAAAATATGTAAGCAATGTTTTCTCAGAACACACATGAAATTTTCTCTAACTTCTTTTGCTTTGCCTCTCCATACAATGGAAGAGTACATCTATGTCTGTTTTCTTCAATTGTTTCACTCCCAAGAAGGTCTCCTTGAGAGAGGCTATAGGAAGCTATCATCCTATTAATACGTCTTCTTCAAATCAAATGTTTAATGAAAAGAGAAAAAAGATAATGGATTCTCATAAATTACCTTTGAGCTTAAAAGTTATTTTCAGAATTTCTTAAAGAGCAAACAAAAAATATTATAATATCTAACAAAGGAAATAATACTTGAAATTCTAAAGAACAGCTGCTATGGCAAGAATTGTGGGATCTTCTTCTTTTAAGCAAAACAAACAAACAAATCTCACCAATGACTGTTGGACAGATAACATTTGTGTTTTCTTATTAAACATATTGGGGGACTGACATTTGTTTCTCTTTTATCAGAATCTGATATGAATCTGTAATTTCTTAATACATTCTTTTCATGAAAATGTTTATCACAAAATGTTCATGAGTTTAGCCTCTATCGAACTTTCCAACATTTATTAAGATAACCCTTTGAACGACAGCACTTTTCTTCCTTAACTAAGGATGAAGCTAAGTAGATATGGAGCAATGCTTTGGAATTGAAACCACCAGTCATTAACTGCATTAATACACAGAGATTGCTTCGGTCTGTGTAGGTGTGTATACAAATCTTCTTATTTAGCATAGACTGTTAAATATTTTATGAAATATTGAAAAATTTATGGCATATTCAGCTTATTAAATACAAATTAATGTATCTGTGCTTTGAAGGCTATAATCACAGATTAACAATATTCAAAGTCAAAACTTATGACAACTTTCATACACCCTGTGTTAAATTACTCATCAGACATGATGCCTTAAAGTACATTTGCGATCATTTCAATGTATAGTTTGGAATTAAACGTCAACTATGACTTTGCTCATTAATGTGCTGCATAATGTTAGGTTTAGGTTTAGGTCTAACTGTTAAAAATATGTAAGTTAGGGGGTTGGCCCTGTGGCGAAATGGTTAAGTTTACGTGCTCTGCTTCAGTGGCCTGAGATTTGTGGGTTTGGATACTGGGCGTGGACCTACACACCAATCATCAAGCCATGCTTTGGTGGCGTCCCACATAGAAGAACTAGAAGGACTTACAACTAGGATATACAACTATGTACTGTGGCTTTGGGCTGAGAAAAAAATAAATATGTAAATTATTTAAAATGTTTAAAGAAAAAAGAAATTGATGTATCTGAAAGGTTAGGATTATACCAAAATTAGTGTAAGGTTAAAAAATTAATAGAACAAAGGGCTGTCACATCAAGATAGTCTTTTGAATAAAATAAAAATGATAGTAACGTAACTACCAATTATGATAATAATGTAGGTCAACTTTGGAACTTGTAAGGGCAGAGAGCAATTATAGAGTTTGGCCAAGCTTACATTTACTATGGAAGAGATAAATTTCTATTGCTTTTCCTTCCTGTTTTTTTTTTTCTTTTGGTTTTAATTAGAGAAAGAGAGAAGAAGAAGGATAAGAGGAAGATGGTTAAAAGTTTCTAAGACACCACAAGGATCTCTCCCCGGGAGCTGAGGCTGAGCAGAGGCATGCCAAAGGAGAAGGGTGCCCAATTAAAGACTAAAGACGCAATGCCTAAAGGGAATTGGAGTATTCCAATGGTGAAGCCCACAAATAAACAAAGATTTGGAATGGAATCCTCTGAGTGCTAAAACAGAATGAAACCATGTATTTCCTCGACTACTAGAGTCTGCAATGGCTGTTTGAACCAAGAATTTCTAAAGTAATTTAAACTCTGAAATTTCTAAAATTGAAGGAAAGATTCAGGCTTCTTTAAAGACCAACAGGAACCAGCAGTCTGGTGAGAACAACAGAATTTTAGGAGCAGCAATTCTAAGATCTACTTTAGTGTGGTAGCACTTCCATAATCTTTCTATAAAGATGTGTATAAAGATATATGTCATATAAAAGATATATAAAAGATACATATCATCATATACAAATAAAATGTATAGACATATATATATACTATATATGTACTATATATATGTGTGTATATATAGATATATGAATACACACACATATATGAATAGATGTGGTTCTTTGATACAAACCAAAAGAATATGAAATGGTTAGCTTTGTGCTCACCACTAATTAGGACGTGGAGAAATGCTGAGATTTACTTTAATAATTTAAAATTTTGCTTAAACAGTGACAAAATCTAAATAAATGTTTAAAACAAATTATGATTGGCCATATCCAACTAATTCACCTTATATACAATAAAAGCAAATATCCAAATAACAAGACGCATATATTCGTCTCCCCACCCAATTTCCCAGTCCCACACCATTTTAGTTATTCTAACCAGTTAACAAGTCTAGGACTTGAGGCTCTCTTTGACTCTTTTTTGGTTTTTTTTGCAAATCTCCTAAAGATAATCAATCCCATGATTCTATGGGTGCTTCCTTTGAAATAAAGCTCAAATTCTCCTGTTTTCACTGTTTCATTCCTAACACTCCTATTCTGACTTTTCTCATTCACTTACACTGGATCATTACAAGAAGCTGAATTCCTTGCCTTGAGTTCATTATTTCAACCTACACCCCATTATGAAATTAATATTTTTAAAACACTGAAGGCACTGACAATATATATTACTTTTTGGCTCTCAGATCACCATAGACAGTACTATATTGTAGAAAAAGATGAAGGTAAAAGAAATTATATAAGTTAAATAAAAAGATACATAGAATCATACACGCACGTGGGTACGTGTGTTTGCACATATTAATCAACTCAGAAAATCTGGTAGTTATTTGATCTGAGCCACTAAACATATTAGTCATGATAATATTCTATGGAGATCTTAAACTAAGCAATTTGAAAGAAAGCATTGTGAACGTGTACCTATGTTCCATGACACATCATAGCATGACCTTATTCAACCTGGGGAAGATTGGAAATATTTAGTGAGAAACAGGGATAGGCAGATAGGTGGGGAAATAAATAGATATATAGATAGATAAGAAATCCTATAAAGTGAAATAAAGGAAACTTTAACACTTGCTGCTTTTATAAAGTAGTCCTTCATCAATCATTCACGTAAAAGAAAATAGAGAACAGGATATTTTGGTGGGAAATAGCAGTTGACTTAGAAATATAGGACCTAGGGAGGTAATGGGAGTTTTGGCCTCAACCACAGATCTCTTCAAAGTCTGTGGAATAACCCACCTATTGAAATAAGAATTTCCATTTCATGGATCATTAATTTCTTTTTCAAGTGATTAAGGATATGTAATAGAAGAAAGTCCTACTCAGACCAGGAAATAGGACAGTATAAAGTGGCTTTTTTATCTATTAGGTCCCCAAAGATTTTGTCTCATCTGGTTTTGATCATTTCTAGTGCCCATGTCTACAGGGAAGAATATTCTTCTTTCTAATTGTTCTCAATGACAGTAACATTTTTCATTATACTTAAATTTTTATCTTTTTAAAACTTCAGATCATTATTCCTTGTTCTAAGACCTTAGCCAGCTTAAATAAATCTTCCTTCTCTTTTATAACATACCATCACAAGTATTTATATATAGTTATCAAAGTCCCCATTTGTCATCATATTTCTTAGCCATACACATTAAATATTCTTAATTTTCATTATTAGATCATAGAACTTTTTCCTTTTATCATTTTCACCATCCTTTAAGCTGACTCTGATTTTTCAGTGTGTCTTTTGTGTTAAACAAGAGATAGGAGAGAAAACAAAAAATGAAAGTGGTAATTAAAAGATATATATTTTTTGTTATCAAAGACACAGTTTTTATATTGTTGCTTTATAACTTCTACTTTTTAATGAGAACATGAAAACACATTATATTAAGCTGATTTTTGACTTACATTAATATAAAAAAAGTTTAGTCAAGGATTCCAGGCATTTTATAACTGCATACTACTTACTATCCAAGAAGACCCTCAAGAAATTATTAATAAATTTTGTATTAACAGTATGTTTCAAAAACGTAGAAGGAAGGAGTGGCTGTTCCCGAATTCGTAACCAGGGCTCCACCAGAGTGACTCTTCCATTTTCAAAGTCTGGGTTTTTAGATTGTGTGTGTGTATATGTATTTTACCAGCTTTAGTGATAATATTTTAACAACAGCTATAATGGATATAAAACAGACGTTATAGTATTTAGTCCACTGAGTTTGCAAGATATTTTATAGAGAGAAATGAACTACCAGAATAAACTTCTTTGAAGGTATATAAGGACTGTAAAAAATATAGACATTTTTACCATTAAATTCAAGGAAATAATGGTTAGAACCAAATATTACCTCTAAACTGTCATGTGTCACACTTGATTTTGTTTTTAAAACAAAATGAGGGGCTAGCCGGGTGGTGTAGTGGTTAAGTTTTCACCCTCTGTTCCAGCAGTTTGGAGTTCGTGGATTCAGATCCCAGGCACAGACCTGCACACTACTCAAGGCATGCTGTGACAACATCCCACATATAAAATAGAGGAAGATTGGCACAGATATTAGCTCAGGGCCAATCCTCCTCACCAAAAGAAAGAAAGAAGCAGTAAGGAAACTCTTCTTTTGAACCATAACTGAAAAAAACTTCATTCCATTTTATCATTGATCATGTGCCTTCATTTATCCACACTCTTGATCATATTGCTCTCTGAATGTGGAAATCTCTTTTCTCCATTTCTGCTTCTTGAGCCCTTCCAGGTCCAGTCGAACGATTGCCTTCTTTATGTACACCTATTTGGTATTCACAATTAATTCGTTTCAACTTTATCCTGAGCAAGCACAGCACAATTTCCATTTGACACATATTTATTGCCTCTTACTGTATTCCTGCTAAGAGTTAAGCTCTTTGCTACTTACAGGAAATGCAATGGGGAGAAAACATGTTACCTGCTCTCATGGTGCTTGTATTCTAGTGGTAAAGACTGTAATGAATCAGATAACCACACAAATAAATATTGATGATAAATAAATAAGTAATGATGATAGATGTTATGAAGAAAAATGAGCTCACGCTGTTGTTTGCTCTTCTTCTCATAGTTTTTCTCAAATTATAGCAGTTGGAAATGGATCTACACAGTGCCTCCCTGGAAGCTGGAAGTTCCTTAAGAACAGGGATCAAGTCTTCTGTTTTTTTTTTTTTTTGGAAGATTAGCCGTGAGCTAACATCTGCCGCCAATCCTCTTCTTTTTTGCTGAGGACAACTGGTCCTGAGCTAACATCCATGCCCATCTTCCTCTACTTTATATGTGGGACACCTACCACAGCATGGCTTGCCAAGCAGTGACATGTCTGCATCCAGGATCCAAACCAGCGAACGCCGGGCCACCAAAGCGGAACGTGCAAACTTAAGTGCTGTGCCACCCGGCGGGCCCCAAGTCTTTGTTTCTTTATAGCCCTCGTGATGTCTCTTACAGATTCTCCAGCAGGTTCTCAATAAATACGTGTTAATTTGAGTGCAGGTGTGCTCACTGGGGATTTTTTTTCCCACTGTATCAAAGCGGAGTTTGCAGACCACCTGCATCAGAAATGCCTGGGGAGCTCGTCAAATGAACCGCTCTGAGAACTTTGGAATCAGAATCTTTGGTGAAAACTGGGAATCTAAAATTTCAATTAAGTTCCCAAGTGATTTTCATGCACACGATTATTTTGGGAATCATTGGAGCAGAAGATATGGAGTACATGTTTAGAGAATAATTTACTGCTTGAAAAAAAAAACCCCTTTGCATTTAATACACTTAGTACACAAAGTAGGAAAACAAAAGACCTTCTTGGCGTTTGTCCTGTAGTTGAAGCTATTTTAGAGGCATGCTATATTATAGACAACGTGTTTTCCCAAGGCCCTCAATGAGATTTTCTGTCATGTGTCTATAAGCAAAGAAGCAAATACTCCTAATTGCCTATTCAACATCCTTTCTGTCTGACTTTCTCACTAATAGAGTGCTGATCTTTGCTCTGGGTGACAATGTGCCTGCATGAAAGCAGTCATCCCTCCTGGCTGCTTTACAGCAAGTGTACACGTGACCTGGCTGCGGTCCACCAAGCGTAAGCACGAGGCACTCGGTAGAGTTTCTAGGAGATATTTTTAAAAGATATTTCTCTTCGTCCTTTCCTCTTGTCTTTTCTTCCTGCCAAGAATGCAGACATGTTGGATAGAGGTGAAAGTCACACACTTCATCAGTGGAGCATGGAGAAAGAGGTGCCTGGGAGGTTGGTAACGATGTGGAACGCACACTAGATTTCCCATCTCCAGACCTACTGCTATGTGAGAAACACAAACGCCTCTGTCATATACACCACCATGATAGGGTTTATGTCCTTGGATTCTTCACAGATACCCGCAAACAAGACATCCCTGGTAGGCAGAATAATGGTCTCAAAGATGTCTCCACCCCAGTCCCCAGAATCTGTGAATATGTCACATTGCACTGAGTTTGCAAATGGAACAAAGGTGGATAATCATCTTATCAGAGATTATTCTGGATTATCTGAGTGGGACCAATGCAATCACAAGAGTTCTTAAAAGTGGAAGAGGGAGGCAGAAGAAGCAGTGTCAGAGAGAGGTAATGTGAGAAAAACTTGACCAGCCGTTTCTGGTTTTGAGACAGAAAGGAGCCAGGTGCCCAGAAACTGGGTAGCCTCTCGAAGCTGGAAATGATAAGCAGATGGATCGCCCCCATAGTCTCTAGAAGGAACAGACAAATTGATTTTAGCCCAGTGAGACTCATTTCAGACTTCTAACCTCCAAACCAGTAAGATGATAAATTTGTGTTGCTCTAAGTAGCTGCATTTGTGAAAAATGTTATAGCCACAGCTGAAAACTAATACGATATCAATTAAAAAATAACCTAATCATTGTTTCGACTTTAGGAAGTATTAAATACAATAAATAACATTATGAAAAATAGTATGGGGCTGGCGCCGTGGCGGAGCGGTTAAGTTTGCGCGCTCCGCTGCAGGCGGCCCAGTGTTTCGTTGGTTCGAATCCTGGGCGCGGACATGACACTGCTCATCAGACCACGCTGAGGCAGCGTCCCACATGCCACAACTAGAAGGACCCACAACAAAGAATATACAACTATGTACCAGGGGGCTTTGGGGAGAAAAAGGAAAAAATAAAATCTTTAAAAAAGAAAAAACAAAATAGTATGCTCTGCATTAATTTGCATATACACATACAAAAATAAAAGATTGCTGAAGAATATCATGAATAAAAAAATATTCCTCTGCAAAACAGTTCTTTGCTAGAAGAGCACACCCTGTTCCTCTTCATATGTTAATACATTCCCTACATAAAGATAGAGACAGTATAATTCAAATGCTCTGTAACAAATTAATGAGATACTATTGACTCTGCATCTACATTGCAAGCTGGGAGATTAAGATGGAGCTGAGCAGTATAGCTCTATGTGGCCCAAATCACCAAGGCCTCGTTATCAGCTTTATCAACACAGAGTAGAGATGGTCAGAGTTTTAGTTCTCAGGAGATGCAAGATGGACTTTGTGAAGACGAACCATCACTTAGAAACTTTGGCTAACCCTCATCCTGTCGAATAAGCTTGACTCCCCTGATATCTTTCTACCTAGTTATTTTGAATAACCTGAGAGGGTAGTCAGTCCTTCCTATTGGTAAATATCTTTTTTCCCCAGAAATATGTAGCTTGCTTAAAATTCTCTCCTTATCCAAGCTGGCTTTATTTAAGCAATTGTAGACAAATTCATCTACACTCTGTACCCAGATACAGATTTAATAGCGGAAACAGAATATCTCCATATATCCAACAGTCATGTTCACTGTCTAGAATTCAGCTTGCATGAGATAAAATAATTATATTCACCAAACTAAGGCAATCTCCTGGCTATTTCTAATGCTTTTGATCTAGAAACTGTATTTGTCATTGAGGATGATGAACACAAGAGAGCAATGTACAACAGAACAACTTCTGGAAGTGATTGTGGACAGGATTCAATGAGCTTTTATGTTTTTGATGAGGAAGATTGACCCTGGGCTAATATTTGTTGCCAATCTTCCCCTTTTTGCTTGAGAAAGATGATCCTTGAGCTAACATCTTTTCCAATCTTCATCTACTTTGTATATGGCATGCCGTCACAGCACGGCTTGATGAGTGGTATGTAGGTCTGTGTCCGGGATCTGAACCTGCAAACCCCAGGCTGCCAAAGTGGACACATGAACTTAACCCCTATGCTACTGGGCCAGCCCCTCAGTGAGCTTTTTATTTGGATAGAAGAGAGAAAAAATTTCAGTTTTCAGGCTAGAAATATTTGACTGTTCAATCACATGTACAGGAATGTATTCCTCATTTGGAATTATTATTTTTATTTCCTCTAGCTCCTCTCTCTTTTTCTGGAATGTATGTATGACAAATACATGTATTTTTCTCTGACTGCTTATTGTTGAACTCAGTTATTTTAATGAAAATAATACGACCATCTGAATTTTCAGATTAGGTGCCATGTAAAATGATGTGCAATGCAAAAATGGTTTTAATGAATTACAGATTAATTTGAAATCATCTAAACTTGCCTATTTAACAATTACTTTACTGGTCTTGATGTACCAGTCCATTAATTTTATAAAAGAGGAATTGTATTTATAAGTTATAATTTTATCTTTATATGACATCTGCTATGGGCAATTCTTTACTTACCTAATGGAGAATACAAGTTATATATGTCAGGCTATGATTTAGATTTTTATCTCTTCATCTTTTTTTTTTAGAGTATATATTAACAGATATTTAGCTACTTTCCCACAGTTAATTGGTTTTCTGTCATTTATTTTGAGTGCCTGCTTACCAAAGAATAACTGAAACGTAATCATAAAGAAATATATTATTAACAATTTCTGTTTTATTAAGAATTCTTAGGATCACATGGCGGTAAAAGACTTTATTTTCATGGCCAGCCTGGTGGAAGAGCTGTTAGGTTTGCATGCTTCACTTTGGCGCTCAGGGGTTCACCAGTTCAGCTCCCGGGCATAGACCCAGCACCACCCATCAAGCCGTGCTGTGGCAGGCATCCCATATATAAAATAGAGGAAGATGGGCACGGATGTTAGCTCACGGCCAATCTTCCTCAAAAAAAAAAAAAAAAAAGACGAATTTACATAATAGCTTCATCAGTCACATGTCAAGTTTTCTGTGTACCTATACAAAGAGCAAAGGTATCCTTTGTCTTACTATAATATGTGATTCAATGACAGCAACTATTTTTTGCGATCAAGATGAAGATTGATGGTGCTCTTAGACACACGGCTAAAAGAAGTCCAAATTTCCATTTATTTGTTAATTAACTTAAAACTTAGTAGAAAGATCCTTTTTGTTTTGTTAGAGTAACTCATAAGCATTTAAAAGTCAGTTATGGGGGCTGGCCCAGTGGTGCAGTGGTTAAGTTCACTTTGCTTTTGCAGCCCAGAGTTCACAGGTTCAGATCCTGGGCATGGACCTACATATCACTCATGAAGCCATGCTGTGGCGACGTCCCATATGCAAAACAGAGGAAGGTTGGTGCAGATGTAAGCTCAGTGACAGTCTTCCTCAAGCAAAAAGAGGAAGATTGGTTTGGGCCGCCTGGTGGCACAGTGGTTAAGTGTGCACATTCTGCTTCTCGGTGGCCCGGGGTTCGCCAGTTCAGATCCCAGGTGCGGACATGGCACCGCTTGGCAAATGCCATGCTGTGGTAGGCATCCCACGTATAAAGTAGAGGAAGTTGGGTATAGATGTTAGCTCAGGGCCAGTCTTCCTCAGCAAAAAGAGGAGGATTGGCAGTAGTTAGCTCAGGGCTAATCTTCCTAAAAAAAAAAAAAGAAGAAGATTGGCAACAGATGTTAGCTGAGGGCCAATCTTCAGCAAAAAAACAAAAATAATAATAAAAAATAATAAGACAGTTATGTTAGATAAAGATACTTTAACCAGGAGTCTGGAAATTAGGACTCCTGGGATTGCCACTGGCCACTTTTGCTGCCTTGACCATCAGCTTCCCCCTTTTAAATGAAGGGAGATAATTTCATGGTCTCTAAATTACCTTCCAGCTCTGAGTTCATAAATGAACAACCACAGTGACGTGGATGTGGGCGATTTCATTCATTCAAGAGCGATGT
The DNA here is from genome assembly GCF_041296265.1 of Equus caballus. NCBI lineage: Eukaryota > Metazoa > Chordata > Mammalia > Perissodactyla > Equidae > Equus > Equus caballus. The sequence continues at coordinate 46,734,830 of NC_091710.1, forward strand.
GACAGATGATAGGTAGATAGGTAGATAGACAAGAGAGAAAGTTTTAGCAATTGTTCATAAAAACATGATTGTCTCTAACAGTCTAGAAATTGACATCATGTAACCAGAAATCACGTCTTAAGAATGTACTTGGATAAGCTGAGAAGTCCTAGGTCAGCTTCTTCATATAATCTGCTATATTTTGAAACTATCAGTACCCTATTTTTCCTGTTTAACAGACAAGTCAAGTTTGTTCAAGTAATATTTAATTGGAACAAGGGAGCAAACTCTTTTTTTTTTCAGACAAAATAGGAATAAAAACATAGGGATGCAAACAGAGTAGCAACAGATATAAATATATATAAATGTAATTAGCAACAAGTAAAAGATTGAACAATTAGAGGTGATTAGAAAGGGATAATCAAGTGTTGAGCAGAATGTAGATTATTATAACGTTACATCTCTAAGTATTATATCATAAACGTGCCTTGGAAAAGAGTCTACTGGTAAGACAATGCTTTTAAGTATCCCAAAAAGTTATTAGAGGGAATATCAAAAATTATTTAGATATAAAGAGTTGCCTAACTCTAAAAGTGGCCATGTACCATTTGTCTATTTCCTTGCTTCATAGAGCAGGGCCTGTATGAAAGGAGTGCTTAATCAAAATGCTGTGGCTTTTGCTGATTTTTCATGGCTGCTAACTGATATGTTCATAAATTTTTAGGCACATGGAATATGGGACCTTGTTGCATATTATAAGCTGTCACGTAACTAACTTGATAGATGGCACCACCTAAGATCTCACTTGATGACAGGGCAATTCAAGTTTTTGCTTCACTCAGAGAAACTAAAACACGCTACATAAATCATTCTATCTATGAATTTAGTAGTTTTTTTGAAGGTTCTATTAATGTTTCTAAATGACCAAGGCAAATTAGCTAAGAAAATGTGTGAACAGAGGTATTAAACTCAGGAAATATTACTATGTAATTACAAATCCAATACTAACTGGAGGATACCTTCAATTTGCTCAGTATCTATTACGCATTGCTTAATTTACATGTATTGTCACTAATCTATAAAACAGAGGTTAGGGAAAGACCAAGTGCACACAGCACATGGGTGGCGGACTCAGAATTCAAATCCGCACAGCTTCTTTCAAAACCTTTGAGCTTTCCATTGTCGCCAATGGCAAGACTTGATTCTTTTTTATAACTGAGTAATGTTCCATTGTACATACATACCACATCTTCTTTATCCGCTCATCTACTAGTGGACACTTAGGTTGCTTCCACGTCTCAGCTATTATAAATAATGCTGAGATGAACATAGAGGTGCAAATATCTTTTCAAATTAGTGTTTACATATTCTTCAAATATATACCCAGAAGTGGAATTCCTGGATTGTATGCAAGTTCTATTTTTAATTTTTTGAGGAAACTCCATACTGTTTTCCATAGTGGCGGCACCAATTTACATTCCCACTAATGATGCACAGGGGTTCCCTTTTCTCCACATCCTCACCAACACTTGTTATTTCTTGTCTTCTCGAAAATAGCCTTTCTGACAGGTGTCCTGTTATGTCATTGTAGTTTTGATTCACATTTCCCTAATGATTAGTGATGTTGAACATCTTTTCATGTACTTCTTGGCAATCTGTATGTCTTCTTTGGAAAAATGTCTATTCAGGTTCTCCAACCATTTTTTAATTGAATTGTTTATTTTTTGATATTGAGTTGTATGAGTTCTTTATATATATATGTACGAGTTAACCTCTTATCAGATATATGATTTGCAAGTACCTTCTTCCATTAAGTAGGTTGCCCTTTAGTTTTGTTGATGGCTTTGTTACTGTGCATGATTTTTTTAGTTTGATGTAGTCCCATTTGTTTATTTTTGCTTTTGTTGCCCTTACCTTAGGAGAAATATCCAAAAAAATTATTGTTAAGACTGACGTCTAAGAGTTTACCGCCTAGGTTTTCTTCTAGGAGTTTCATGGTTTCAGGTCTTATATTTAAGTCTTTAATTCATTTTGAGTTTATTTTTTGTAAATGGTGTGAGAAAGTGGTCCAGTTTCATTTTTTTGCATGTAGCTGTTCGATTTTTCCAACAGCATTTCTTTAAGAGACTGTCTTTCCTCCATTATATATTCTTTTTTTTTTCCCTTCTTCTCCCTAAGGCCCCCTAGTACATAGTTGTATAGTCAAGTTGCAGGTCCTTATGGTTGTGCTATGTGGGATGCTGCCTCAGCAGGACTTGAGGTGTTATGTCCCAGCCCAGGATCTGAACGGGTGAAATCCTGGGCCGCCTAAGTGGAGCTCGTGAACTTAACCACTTGGGAACTCAGCCAGCCCCCCATTATACTCTCACCTCCTTTGTCATATGTTAATTGACTGTATAAGTGTGGGTTTATTTCTGGGCTCTATGTTCTCTTCCACTGATCCATGTGTCTATTTTTCTGCCAGTACCATACAGTTTTGATTACTACAGCTTTGTAGTGTAGCTTGAAATCAGGGAGTGTGAAACCTCCAACTTGTTCTTCTTTCTCAGGATTGCTTTGGCTGTTCAGGGTCTTTCGTGGTTCCACACAAATTTTAGAATTATTTGTTCTAGTTCTGTGAAAAACGCCATTGGTATTTTGATAAGAATTGCCTTGAATATGTAGATTGCTTTGGGTAGCATGGACTTTTTAACAAGATTAATTCTTCCAATGGATGAGCACAGTATATCTTTCCATTTATTTGTGTCATCCTGGATGCACCTAGAGGGTGTTATGCTAAGTCAGTCAGATAGAGAAAGACAAATACTGTATGATTTCACTTATGTGTGGAATCTAAGAAATGAAATAAACGAACAAACAAAACAAAACAGAAACAGACTCCTGGATACAGAGAACAAACCGGTGGTTGCCAAAGGGGAGGAAAGCAGCGGATGGGTGAAATAGGTGAAGGGGATGAAGAGGTACACGCTTCCAGTCAAAAAATAAATACGTCGCGGGGCTGTAATATACGGCCTAGGGTATATGGTCAATAGCATTGTAATAACTCTATATGATGACAGATGGTAACTAGACATATCATGTTCATTATTTTGTAAAGTATAAAAATATCAAATCACTATGTTTTACACCTGAAGCTAATACAATATTGTGTGTTAATTATACTTCAATAAAAAAAGACCTTTGGGCTTTCATCTACACTAAAATAAAACACTCTTTCTATTTAAGAAACATATTTTTAAGCAAAATTATTTTATTGGTTGTATTAATGTCATCTTACTTTACTCCTATAAAAATCAAATTGAAGTGCCTTCTAGCCTTTTTAGAACTTTCTCCTTCAATTACTCTCTCTCTCCCCTCACTGAGCTTCCTGGCTCTACTGAATGATTCCACTCTAATCATTGCGCAGAGCAGCCTAAAAGTATGCTCTGACACAATCAGTCTTTAAACAGGCTACTGCACATTTTTCTACTATCCTCAGAGGAAAATATGTCTAGGATCTCTTTCTCCATCCACTCACACACACACACCAATTCATTCTTCAACATGCACAAATATGGCTTTTTCTTCCTCATCTGCCCACCGATGGCAATGATATTTGGGACTCCATTTTGCCAATTCCAATGGGAGTTTTCCTACTTTTATCTTATTCAATCTCTCAATATGACTCCACATTTTTCACTACCTCCTTCTGCTGGAAACACTCAATTGGTTTTGAGCGATGTTCTGTCTTAATTTTTCTTCCATCTCACCTCTGGTTTTTGCTTTTTCTCCTCCTCCACTGGACCTCTCCTGGAGGGCCTCAGGGTTCAGGCCTGAGGTTTGTTCTCCTGTCTATTACTTATCTGCATTTAAATACCACCTTACGATGTGTACTATCACATCACTCTCATAGCCCTAGACCAGAACATCACCATGCTTACTCAACTTCTGCATTTAAATGCCTAGTGGTCCTTTGACATCTAACCTGGTCAAATGGAGCTCTTGATCTCTGTCTTTGTACTTGATCCTCAGGTTTTTCTATCCCTGTAAATGACAGCACCATCCACAGCTCTGACTCTTTGCTTTCCCCATCATCTAAATATTACCCTTTACTAACACCTATTTGTTATACTTGCATAAAAAGTTTCGAGTATATCTGCATTTCTTCAGCCTTCCTGCCAGCTTTCAGTTCCAGACACCATTTCTATAGTTTTCCTCTTGCTTTCTCTCATCCATCCCCTATACAGCATATAGAGTGATATTACAAAATGCAAATTAAATCATTTCACCTCATTCCCCCTTCAAATCTTTTACCCCTTTCTCATTGTGTGTAAGGCAAATTCCAAGCTCTTTACTTGGGCCGATAGTGGCCCTGAAGAATGTGCCTTTTTCCTGCCCTTCCAAAGTAACTTAATCCCCTTTTTTCCTTTGTACCCAAAGCACTGTCTACGCTAGTCTACTTCCTGGTCCTCGATCACACTAAGACTTTTCTGTCTTTGAGATGTTTGATATTTCTTACCCTTTTGCCTGTATCTTTCCATAACTGGATTTTTAGGAAAATGTTACCATCTTAGAGGACACGTCTTTTTCAATTCATCTTGCTACATTTCATTTTCTTCATAACGTGAATCACGATCTTGAGTGATCTAATTTATTTATTGACTCATTATTTTATTTTACTTTTTCTGTTATGTTTCCTTCACTGAAATATAATTTAAATGAGAGCTTTCACACTGTTATCCCTGTGCTTAGCATGTGCTCAATTAATAATTAATTTAAATGAATAAATAAATCTTGAGAAAACTAAACCAGCATTCTCCATTTCAATCAGGAGGTTTTGCTGGCTTAGTTTGTTGGTAGGTATTCAAGAGCCTTAAGTAATTGAAAAGTATTTGAAGATCTATGTCTAAATCCTGGTCATAGCCAGTTTGAATGGTTTTAACCACAGACCAGCTGGGCTACAACTGGCAAATCATAAAAATTATGCAAAAAGCATATATGCTAGGGGTGAGTATATTGTTCTAATATTTGTCTAATCCTGGAACACTGAGGCAAGCAGGAAAAAGAGGGCATAACAGCAGGCTGAAGATGGATCAGGAGGCTACAGAAATAGGCAGGAGCTTTACGTCTTGGTTATAAAGGCAAACCTTTTCTTCAGGCAATAACACAAAGCTGAAAAGCTACCAAACTGCACCGATCGTTGACAGTTTTACAGAGGTACTGTGTGTTGTCATGCTGTGGGAGTTATCGGGTTATAAATTGTTCTATTTATTTAAAGTTGTTTTGTGTCCATTAATTCATCCAAGTCTGCTACTGATATTTTGAGTATGTGAAAAAATGACTCAAATGACAAAAGATTGGGAACAATTGTTGCAAATGCCTGGTAAAGTTTTTGGAGGATGTCTGCTTCTCTAAAAATTGGCCTAAATCTGTGTAAAGAATCAGTAAACTTGCTTGCCCCAGAATTTACAAAATGCATGACCTTAAGTACTCTGGGTCCTGGATTGTTTTTCATTATGTGTCTGATGTCCAGAAATAGTTTCAGTTCAGATTTCAGTAGATTTGTGTCAATAAGTTAAAGAGTTTGTGTACTGATTAAATTAAAAATATTGTAAGAGTTGCTGACAAAGCAGAAATGAGACAACAGACATTTTTGTAAAACAAACCAGGACAAAATAAAAACACATGAAAAAATTAACAATTGCCAGGTGGGGAGGAAAAGAAAAATATTTGAAGGGAAGATACTTATTATTCATTTTTTAAGTTCCTAGAGAAGCAATACTATATAAAAATTAATAAAGTAAATTTTCTAGGAGAGTATGCTTTTCTCTTTGAAAGAAAAATTCATAAATACAAATAATAATATACTCTATGCCTAAAATTTGAAATTTATTTAAAAATAACCACATAATTTTGAAAGAAGAAACATGATGGAGACAGAGAACACATCTGTGCTGTCAGGGTCTACGGATTGACTTTAAAGGGACACTGGGGGGGCCCAGCCCCATGGCCAAGTGGTTAAAGTTTCACATGCTCTGCTCCGGTGCCCAGGGGTTTGTGGGTTCAGATTCCAGGAGCAGACCCACTCCACTTAGTAGCTATGCTGTGATGGTGTCCCACATACAACATAGAGGAAGACTGGCACAGATGTTAGCTCAGGGCTGGTCTTCCTCAAGCCAAAAAAAGAGGAAGATTGGCAATGGATGTTAGTTCAGGGCAAATCTTCAGAAAAAAAAAAAAAGAGGGACACTAGGGGACTTTTTGGGCTGATATATTGTGGGATTGTGGTGTGGTTATATGACTGTATGCATTTGTTAGAATTCATTGAACTGTACGACTAAAAATGGTGAACTTTACTGCATGTAAATTATATGTCAATAAAACAACTTAACAAAATAATCATATGAAACAATTAAAATGATAAACTAACCAGCATATATTTCTCAGAAGTATTACTTGCACTTTTATGTATAGACAAAGTTATAAAGCATGCATAAGCTGTCTTTGGGTATAGTTTCCTCTAATCTGTACATTTTCTCACAGCATATATGAGCAACTCTTACAAGTATAATGACTCCAATTGATAATTTTATATATGAATGACAACCAACATCCACATAATGAAAAAATTTACATTTTTTTCTAATTGTATGAATATGTGACTAATGTTGAAATCTAGATTAGTCTGATTTATATTTATAAATATTTGTTTTAATCATTTATTTTTTTAGTCTGGAAATTCAGAATATACATAATGAACAACAACACAGTCTATGCCAAATGTGAATACTTCTGATAGAATGCATTCATTCCACAGATAAAAATGAATATTCATGGGCACTTAAAAATAATCTGGATTTATCTTAAAAATTCCACCGATGAAACTAATTAAAAGTTTTACCATAACCTACACATATCATATACAGTTGAGTTCCTCAGAAGAAGAGATTACTCCATAATTCAGTTTGGTCCATTAAAATAGGATTTTTGTTGCTTTAAAGTGTTTTGAATTAAGAAGATTTTATGGTATTTTCATGACCCATTTCAGGGCATATTTAGAGTATACTTTGATATTGATATATTGACAATTCAAATATATTGATATATCAAATATATCGGTAATTCAGTACTCAAGTGCACAAGTGACCAGGGAATGCTTTTTACTACATTTGCTGACTCTAGGTTGAGAGGAGAGCTGGTAGGCGTTCTGAATGCTGCCATCAAGATGGACTTCTAGGGAAATGCTTGGAAAGAGGCTCATACTTAAAATTAAATGAAGAGAGGTTTCCATGGTATGTAATTCTCTCATCTAGAACTCTTTATGAAATCCAACAGTTGACGTTATGCCCCCTTAGCCCGTGATTTATCTCTCTTATTTCCTTTGTTTTCATCTTTGAAAACCCAATTCAGGTTTCTAGCCTGCACATTCCCCGGAGCAGGGACCCAATCTATATTGTTCATGATTGTTCCTGCTTCGATCATAATATTTAGCACACAGTAGGGCTCAATGAAGGCTTAGCAAATGAGTAAATAAAATAATAATTGGTCTCAATGCTAAATATATTGGAAACTTCTAGTGTTACTGACTTTCCGGCTATTTGTCTTTTAGAACGAATTTATTTAAGATGTCTATTGTATTCTATTTAGTTATTTTTTCCAGTATTTAATATTAAATTTCAAAATGTATGCCTAACAATGATGGTGTATTGCTGAGCTATATAGTGGTTACATATTACGAATGCGAAATCCTTAAGTGAAAGAACATATCACAAGTCAGAATTGAACGATAATCCGAAAACATATTTATGCGGAAGTTAACAGGTAATTTCCTCAACTAGAGAATGGAAAATAATATAACTCCAGAGAAACTGATGACAGGTGACAGGCCCTTGGAGTTCAAAAACATACCGAATCAGAAAGAGAGAGAGAGAAAAAACTTTTTTAGATTCAATTTATTCTAGTGTTCCTAGAGATTTCTATAAATCCCCTACCATCCACATAGTAAACATATCTTACATTTTGGGTTAATATTGACTCTGAGACACCATTTTGATTTCATTGCAGAACTGAAACCAAAATCGCACATACCAGAAAAGTCTTAGTAAACAATTCCAAAAAAGGGATTGAATAAAATAGATGACTCCATCTAACCGTGACCTGTTTTAGCACACACATCTGTACATCAAACATTTGCCTCTACGATTTTCATGCTGCAAACATTTTCAAATCTCTGACCCTTGAGATTTCTGTACTGCTTAGCATGCAGCTAAATTGTATTCAAACAACATTTGCATGTGTAGTATGATTTGGTAGACTAAACCTCGAGATGCTCTTCTCAAAGAACAAGCTCTGTGTTTGCCTGTGAATTTGTGACTTCATGTGCCTTAAATAGGAAAAATGTGAAAAACTCTCTTTGGGGGGTTTATAAGAATAGTTTTCTCTTCACATGGCTGAATGATATGTAAATCCAAAAACTTTTTTTTCCCTTTCTTGCTAGTGTGTGTGGATGTTATACACAGGTATTGAATGATACAACGCAGCAAGAGGCAACCCTGTGGCTTAACCAGGTTTCAGAGTAATCTTCACTGTCTACAATTTTTAAGGTGGGAAAAATGGAGCAGAAGTGACCCGCCCATCATTAATTACATATTGGTAAGATAAGTGTAATCTTTAAATCTATGATCTTCAAAGTAAAATAAGTCTCTATCAGATATGTGTATAAATACAAAGAAGCATAAGTCCCAAACCTGGCTCACTGGGAAACTAGTTTTGACTTTTAGGGAAGAAACTCACCCTACCCATGATGTGTTAATTTAGTGGTGTAATTTAAATTAGAAAAGCAAAGAGACAGTTCTTCAAGAATTCAGTGTCCCAAATAGAGACAGTATTCAGGCCTTGGTGGAAGGGACACCATTCAGCAGAAAGTAATCTAGTACTAAAATATAGGAAGAATTGTATGAGAGAAGGGCAAAGCAAGGTGCGAATTTTAGACTTGGAAGACAGGGGGAGCAGAAACTTGGAGGTGTTAGATATAAGTGAGTTTTTGAGGAAAGATTAGGAAAGTTTGGCTGAAGCAATAAGATGTTGTGGCCTAAGGTCACGGTTGTTTGACTTCTACGGTAAAGGTAATGTAAAAGTAAACTATTCTCTATTACATTATGCAGATTAATTTCAGAAACTGACATCATAGAAGTCATAGAAGATGAGGACAAAAGTTTTGAGTGTTATTCTGGCAAATGCTCTTCTCCATTAATTTTGGTAGTTGTAAATACGGGGATCACATGGGTCCAAGATGGCCAGAGCATCTGCTTTGCAGAGCGGAGTGCAGCATAAAGGATAAAGTGGATGATCCTAACGACCCAAGAAGATGGATGGGCTTGGGATGCAGGTTTTGTGATTGTCTAACTATTTCAACTGATTTGACAATGATAGTCATCAAAATTTGCTTTGGCAAGAAATATAAGAATTTCTAGCTACCGTCTTTGTCTTTCTATTCTCCAATATTTTCAACAGCCTCCACAGTTGTGTTGAGTATTACATCAGCAGTTATTACTCAAGCTGATATTTTATTATGTAGTAGCTAAAATAAAGATCAGCCATTTTTATTTTGTAAAACGCTTTTATGTCCGTGAGCATATGTGTGTGTTGTGAGGTGAAGGTAAGGATGAGGTCTGGACATTTTATAGTCATCTCATAATATAAATTACTTGCGATAGATTCCAATCATCTTGGCTGAAGTGAAGAGTTTTCTCCCACATCCACAGGAAGGGGATTCAGTCTCCTCCTCAGCATCCAGGCAAGAAGGGAGATTCAATATTGATAAAGTTTACGGAACCAGGTTAATCATAGCTATTAATCTCTGTCTACAAAGCTAATTCTTTAAAGTTTATCTTTTCTAATAATAACCCCTATACTGGTTAATATTTATTATGGGCTTACTATATGAAGAAAATACACTAAGTAATTTTAATTACTTTATTAATTTACTTTATTAATTATTTTAATTCTTGAAAACATTCTCTCTCGCTGTAAATATAAATACGCATAAACTGAGGAATACGGAAGTTAAGTAATTTTGCTGTGGCTCCAAATACAGGATATATGGAGCGATATTATCAATCCGTGGAGTCAGGGTTCAGAATCAATACCATCAGCTAAGCTGAAATACTGCCTCTAAGTCCAGATTTCAATGTTTCTTAAACTATGATAGCCACAAAATCATTTGACTCAGCCAACGGGTTTTTTTTTTTTTTGTCACTCATAAATTAGATAATTAAAATTAAATAATATCTGGGAGTGGGTAGGTTGATGGATGTGGGGAAATGAGAAGCAGGCAAAATATATGTCCCTTTTGCAGATGGACTTCAAATACTAAAATGTATGAGCTTTAACACAAAGCATTCTTTGATGTTACCATTGCTTTTGACCCAACCCTCTGCTCTCAATTATTTCGAGTCTTCCCATACAGATAGCACTGTCTGTTTCCACCCCTCCTCCCAGTGTAAATTATCTGTGCAGGAGAGGAGGCCCGGCCTCTTAACTCGCAGCTATAAGCCTTCACTGAAAAAAATACGAGAAATTTAGGAAAAATATTTCCACCTTTGACATTAACTTGCATTGGGAGCTTGGGGAAAACCCTCCCCTTTCCAGGGCATCAGCTGTTTAAGACGTAAATTTATGCCCTATGAACCTAAGATATTTTCCACCTTTACATTTATTGCTTATGATATGTTTAAAACCCTTCAATGGCTTCTCTACACTAAACAGAAAAGACAAAAATTCTTGATATGGTTTACAAAGCCCCACACCATCCTGTAGGCCATTCCCAGTCTATGATCTGTTTCCTAGCCGTACATCCCTTCTTTCATTTCTTTGGAAGACCCAGCTCCTCCTAGCCTAAGAGTCTTGCACATGCTGTTCCCTCTGCCTGGAGAGCCTTGCCCTCCTCCCTTCCCAACCGTGCTCAGATAACTCCTGTGTATCCTTCAGTGCTCTGTTCAAAAGTCCTGGAAGAAGCCTTTTCGGGCTCCCTGTTACATTCTCTCCCAATACTCTGTACTTCTCTCTTATCACAATTATAGCAATCAAAATTACTTCATTTGCAATTAGGAGTCTAACATCTTTGTCTTGAAACAGAATGTAACAGAACTGCTTAGTTCACTTCTATATTTTCAGTGTTTAACACTGCTTGCATGTGGTAGGCACTCAAGAAATATTTATTACAAAATTGAATGAATGACTATAAAAGGAACCAATTAATGAAAGAAGAATTTGCCCAGCCTTCTTTATAAAGATGAAAATTTTACAAAAGCAATATTTCTTCTCTCATGTTTTTTTCTCCATCTAATATCAGTTAGAAGTAGTCATAAAGAGTGTGGATTTCATACCTATCTCATTTCTAAAGAAGATTTTTAGCAGAAATAGTAAATATCTCCCTTAACTGGCAAAAGCGTCAAGAATCTCCTATGCTTTGTAACAAAAGAAAAGCATTGTCATCTCTGAGAGAAGATAGTTCTTTGCCAAAACAAGTGAATGTTGAGATATTTTAAAAATTCACCTACTCTCAAAAATTTTTAATGTAAAAGTTATGTTAAAAATAATGGGGGCCAGCCTGGTGGCACAGCAGTTAAGTTTGCACATTCTACTTCAGTGGCCCGGGGTTCACAGGCTCGGATCCCGGGTGCTGACCTACACACCACTTCTCAAGCCATGCTGAGGCGGTGTCTCACATATAGAGTAGACAAACATGGGCACCAGCTCAGTGCTCATCTTCTTCAGCAAAAAGTGGAGGATTGGTGGTAGATGTTAGCTCAGGACTAACCTTCCTAAAAAAAAATTAAAATAATGAACATAATCAGTCCCCAAATTAAGTATGCGCTTATTACAAAAGAAAAAGTAAAAGAAATCGGAATAGAAATGGTGCATAAGTTAATGTTAGAAGAAAAAATATAACATTTCTTATCCTTTATGTAGTAGAGAGCTGAATGCCTTATGTTTCACCCGCATACATGACAGAACTAGTAGCGATTCTTTAATTTGCACTTACATGTAAAAATCCACAGGACTCATTTTCATTTTGATGTCTACGTTTGCAGTTTGCCGATGTGCAAATGAACAAATTTCTAGCACATGAAATTTCTTCCTCCTCAAAACCACATATATTTCTTTTCTTCTTCATTACCAGCAGATTATGGATAATGAGTGGCTTTCATTCCCTAGGAGTTCAGTATCACATCCACACAGGGGTTTTACACAAGGGACCAGGACTCAGAGCCTGAATGAGTTGTAAAGACCTAAAGAATGTCAGCACTGCTCAAACCCGAGTCTGGTGTGAACCAGCCTACCACACTAGCCCACTATGGTCCCCATCTCTGCACCTCGTCAGATCTGGGTGTTCCCTAAAAAGTAGCAAGGAAAAGGAGACCTCTATGAAAAGTCATTGGGTAAGGTGACTCCTTTATTTTCAGACTTTCTCCTTGTTTCGTCCAGCCTTGTGCTGCACTCTTTTTGACTGTGACATAATTTTCCATATGAGGCAAAATGTGCTTCTTTATTTTAACAGTGAGCACAGTGTCAGCTAGCTCCCTCCCTTCCTCTCGCTTTCTCTTTCCTTTTTATTGGGATTTTGGAATCTCTAGCTGCTTTCTCATTGGATGACATCAAGTCCTATTTCCAACAGGATTCATTCTCACCAAGAAGACATGATGGTAATCAGAATGTTCAAAATATGAGGAAGGAACAGAGAGTGTAAGCCGAAACCAATATTCAAGGCGAACACTCACGCACTGTCCAGGCTGCTGGTGTCCAGGAGCAAAGCAGTGGAGGTAGCCGAGGGCATGCTATCAATGTGTTATCAGAACTTCTGCTATTTCAAGTAAGAGCAGGAATTCCACTTGAAGAACTTCCTTTTAACAGCTTTCCTAATTAAACAGCCAACCCACGTCTAACCTTCCAAGCAAACAGATTTGTCGGTGGTTTTGATATCCAGTCTATATGCTCTCTCTATTAAAGTAGACATGCTCCTAGTGTTCTCTGCTTCTAGTGCTCTCTAGGCTACGACCTTGCTGGAGAGAATATGTATCACAAAAACAGAAAACTTCCCAGCTAACTAAGAAAACACATCACACTAGACAACCAGTGAGTGGTTTTATGATCATGGCGCATTGGATTCAGCCGATGTGTGATGCTTTGCCTGTAACTTGCTTCAAGGGTACTCAAAAGTGTTCTGGTTAAGAGCAAGAATGGGTAGTTGTTCGAAAACATGCAGACAAAAAATTTCAAGTCATTTATCTATTTCATTAGAGCCATAAGGAAGTGGGTAATGAGGAGCTCATGAATAGCTACCATTTCTTGTTTATCACAAAAACATACCTTTTTGGAAAACTGATTCGCTGGAAGGCTACACCATCATTAGAATGTTTATTTTTCAAAATGAGCTATCACTTAGTAGTTGTTGAAACACAACAGTATTGCTAACTTTGTGTGAGTATTGAGTAAAAGATCATGTGGATAAGTTTTTTGTTTGTTTTTTTGTGAGGAAGATTGGCCCTGAGCTAACATCTGTTGCCAATACTTGTCTTTTTGCTTGAGGAAGATTGTTGCTTGAGTGAACGTCTGTGCCAATCTTCCTCTATTTTATATGCGGGACTCTGCCACAGCATGGCTTGATGAGCAGTGTGTAGGTCTGCACCCCGGATCCGAAGCCACAAACCCCTGGTGGATGAAACAGAGTGTGCAAACTTAACTACTGCACCACTAGGCCAGCCCCAAGGATTTTAAGTTTTTATTGAGACTTTAATGGCTCCTAATCTTTCTCAAAAAGGCCTATTTTAATGCCTTTTTTAGTGTGTCTTTTCTGTCAAAATCTTTTTTGAAATACCAGCTATCTTAGATTTCCACGCACAAAAGTACATTTTATTTAATAATTATGATGTATTGTAAGAAAAAGTCTGTCTTACAAATAATATAACACAAAATAGTATTTTGGAGACTTTAATTAGAATTCTTAAAAGTGTCAATTCAGTAACACCTCATTCTCTAAATAGTAATCAGCACGTGCACTTTCCTCCAGCTCATCAGAAAGGGATGCTTGCTGGAGATTTGTAGTATCTCAACTAATTAAACTCTTTCTGCATGCATTTGATAAAGGATCCAAAAGGAGATCACTTAGCAAATAGAATAAGATTAGTGCAGATTCGTAGATATATTATTTCCATATCGACTGATCTTGTATATGACAAAGGCTCAAGCAATCCTTCCTCTAGAAAGACCACAAAAGATTAAACCAACAGACAAATTGAAAATGAAAATAGACACACTGAATTCTATTTTCTACATGCTACATTTTTGGGGCTAATTCTTTTTGTTGTTGTTTTGATTGGAGAAATGGCTTTGCTATAGATAATGCTATTTCCTTTTGGAGGAATAAATGATCATTTTAATGATTACAAGGGATAGGTAGGTCTATGAAGATAGTATTTGTTAAGGAGTGGGCTGAAATATAAAAGTCGAACTATTGAGAGCAGCCCTGCCATTTGTATGTGTGTGTGTGTGTGTGACTGTGTTTGCGTATGGGCAAATTTCAAGAAGGAAAGAGGTACCTATTCAATAGATATAAGAAAGAAACAGGTTTTCAGGGGGGCTAAATGAAGGAAGGTCATAAAACTTTTATAAACCAAGTTATATTCAATCATAAAAACAGTAAAATGACACAGATCTTACTAAGAATTATTTTAACATGGAGTCAGGCCTCAATTTACGGGGTTCATTTATATGTTCATCTACTAAGCAAAATCGTTATTAATTATCTCAAGCGAGCAGGTATTAGATCTATGTATGTTCTAGAGATTCCCCTGCTAGGAACATTCCTCAATATTGTACTGCTTTGATGATTAATATCACAAACCAATAATGTCAGAAAATGATTTATATCACAAACCAAGGACAGAAAATGCTAGAAAATTTTCCATTTTGAATACTGATTTTATTATGAATTGTGTTATAAATTATCTATCTTTCATCTTAACACATGATAATTTCTGATTTTCTCCAATCAAAAAAATGTGTCTCTCCTTCTCTTAGTGTGTATATGTTGGGCATTGGTCCATCTATTTATCTCTTGCTATGTATCTTATAAGAGCATTAAAATGAACAAAAAACCCCAAAAAACAACAACCAGGGGTCCATATCTACCTCTCACAGAACTGGTCCAGTTCTGAAGTCACAGGAAATTAAGGCCATCAGCTAATATCCCAAGGTGGTTTCATTGAGAATTCCAAAATAGCAGATGAAGTTACACATAAGGTCAAGCATTTCTAAGTGCGAATATTTCAAAATACAATTTGAATGAGTTTGAAATTATCCACTGTACTAATTTTTTTATAATCATTCTTAATGAGGAATTCACTACAATTTATTACATGAGTTTTATTTTTTATTTATCCTATTGATTCAAAAGCAGTCACACTAATAATAATTTCACTTTAAAAGATATTTTAAGAACAGAAAGATCACGTTTGTGTTTATGAAAAGAATAATACTCCTATTTAATAGTTTTCCCAAGCATGTTTGTAAAAATTATTCGTATATAACTTTGAAATCAACACCATTAACTCCATTAAAGATGTTTCATTGGACATCTTTATTTTTGGGGGGGGGGCAGGCAAAATTCAGCCAACCAACAATAAAAACTTAATCCACAAACAATTCTAGCTTTAACATTTTTAAGATAAAACATCAGTCAGTCCAATATAAAATTATGTTTTCTCACGATAAACCAAGAACAGAGAGCAACTTGAGAGTATTATCTTAAATCACAAAGACATAGATAATGTGCCTCAACTATGTTTTCATTCTTAACCAAATCTTAATAGAGCCAGAACTCATTTTATCTTATTTTCACATCATTTGAATTTCTTTTTGTATTTACTAGATGGAGAATAAAAGCCCATATAAGTTTCATCAGCTATAAAAGTTGTTCTTGGTTTGAAATCCATTTTAAAAGGAAAATATAATGTCTCAGTGATTAACTAGTATACAACAAAAAGCTTGGAAATAAGAACACAGTATGACTTAACTGAATATATAGTAAATATCTGGCCAATAATAAAGATTTTATATATATATATATATAAATAAAACAACAAACTACTGCTTTTACAACAAAGTGCAATATTTGCACAGGGTTTCAGAAATTATATTCTAGATTTTTTTGCCGCCTTTTTTAGTTTTGTGCACAATATGCTGATGTATGCCATTCCTGAGAACTTGCAAGACCTATTCTTTAATCTCCAGATCACCATCAAAAGCACACTTTGAAAATGTGGGCTATAATGGAAGCAGACAGCACAGTACCAATGGATCTGTCAAATGAATAATGAGAGAAAACAGTAACGCTGCAAAGTCCTACAATTCTAGGGCACACATCTAAAGGACTAATGCAATCTAGTCATTTTGAGTCTCATTTAAATACAAGAGTCTGTTTCTATCTTTAATCTTCTAATTTCAGGAAATTAGATGTAAAACTCTCCTCATTCATTATAGGTACAGAATGATCAAAAGAATAGAAATTTCATCACAAAGCTAATTGCATTGTCAAATGACCTCATACATAATGAATCATTAAAAATGATCTATTCTGTAATAATTGTATGCTGCTAAAGGTTAAAATAGCTTTAACATGTGGGAAAAGAATTATAATTGAAATAAATTCCAGCTTTATATTGCATTTGCCAACTCTGAAATTAGTGGATGATATTTGAGTTTTATAAACTTTATCCAGTGAAAGTGCTTATATTTTTTCGTGCTGAAAAAAAATCTCCCATAACATAAACACCCTGAGACTGATATGAAACAGACTTTTAGAATACATCAACATTGAACTTGGGTAATTAGCTCTTTCAGATCGCTGATCTTTAATTACTGTTGTTCAACAGAAGTTATTTCACGCCTAAGGAATCAAATATCAAGTGGGGGAAATCAGGTTTATGTCTTACGTGTTTCCAATAAAGACTTCCCATTAGTTTTTGCAAATTCAATAAATTCTATTTACCTATGTCTGTATAAATTAATATTAGATATAAAATCCCCAGCTTATACTATTGGTGAATCAGGATACAGCCACTTTGCTATAAAGAACAGAGAGAGGAATGAGTTCTGGAACGCAAGTACCAAAAAATGAATAAAGTCCGAAGAGAACAGCATCAAGTTATATTAATACATGAGATCGTGCTGACCTCTTCCACGGAAGTAAAGTTAAATTATGATGAAACCACAAGATAAACATAAAATAATGGATATTATATGAAATACAAGATCATGAGGATATAAAGAGTTGATAAATCATCAATTCTCATCATACAAGTTAAGTGAGTGGGGGACTGTCACACAGAAATTACATAATAATCACATTTTATCCAGTCAAAACGGGATTCAGTAATCATAAATAGCCTGCAATTGTAAGCATTTATTCTCCAATTGAAGTGATTTCTGATAATGATAAAGCATGATTGCTGTTACAGTTTTGCATGAATCAGAAAGTATATAGTGATTATGCTAACAAGATGGTTTTGAGACTTAAGAGTATAGTGCATGTGTTTCTCAAAGCTTATCCGTAAATATCAAGCCATTCTAAAAAGGTTGACCTTGAACAATGAAGCAACAGACAAAGTCAGAGGAAAATTCTTACACTTTTTGATTTTGGTGGTTAACCCAGGCAAGTGTTCAGCACTTCAGGAAAGAATCAGTTCAGTAATAGTCTCCAATATGAGAGATATCTTAAAGAGTCAAGGACAAGAAAAAATCTCACCTTCAAAGGTCAGACAGCAGCATTTGACTTAAAGGTTTTAAGTGATAGGGAAAAATAATTTTTACTAATAATTAGAAGAAGTACCCAGGTTAGAAACGGATTGTGTTTCACAAGATGGGTAATGAGTTGTCTCAATTTGCCAAATAATTTTACCACCAAAACAATATTTATAAGTTCCCAGGACATTCCACAAAATCTTATTTGAACTGGAATGTAGAACTTAATATACCATATTTTTAATTTTAACCAAGCCCTGTTTTCAAAAATACACAAATGCAAGAAACTTAAAAAAATATTGCTGATGTTTAAGTGAGGGTATGTTTAATGAAGGGAAAGGCCTATTACATTCTGGTCCTATCCTCATCTTTCACTATCTTATCTTATTTCCAGTCACACTGCATCAACATTTCCTCATACCTCCAGCCTTTTGCCTCCATTGTACTTGCATATCCTTTACTGGCATAACTCTTCCTCAATTTTCACCTGAAAATACTTTTTTGTTGTTAGTGCCACTGAGTCAATTTCAACATGTAGTGACCCTGTGTACAGCAGACCAGAATGCTGCCCAGGCTTTTTGCAGCATCCTGTCACCTTCTGGTGCTGTATCAAACAATGGTATTCATAGGGTTTTCAGAGCCAATTTTTCAGAAGTAAGTGGCCAGGTCCTTCTTCCTAATCTGCCTTAGTCTGGAAGTTTCACCAAAACCTGTTCACCATGAGTCACCCTACTGGTATTTGAATACTGGTAGCATAGCTTTCAGCATCACAGCAACATGCAGCTGCCAATGACAGATGGGTGATAGGGTTCCCTGACCAGGAAACAAACCCAGGCTGCAGTGATGAGAGTGCCAAATCTTAATCACTAGACCACCAGAACTGGCTGGAAATGCTTTACCCATCCTCAAATTTAGATAGCCCACTCTGTGAAGCCAGTAAAGTTTGCAACACCATCTTCCATGGCAATACGTATAATGCATCGTGATTTATCTGTTTACCATTCGCCCTTCCATTTACTTGAGAGATCTTTTACATAGGGCAGGGAATATATTCTTACTGTTCTTGCTATCTCTAGCAGTGGGATCAGCAATCTATCCGTCTTAATTTGATCCTTGCATGAAGGCCAGGGAATATCTATATTCTCCACATTATAATTACAAAGGAATATCTTTATATGTCTTTTAAAAACTTTAAAAAAAGACTTATAATGTTAGATGCTAAGGAAAATAGAGATAAACTCATGTGATATGCTTAAATGGTGAAGAAATTAGAAACTTGTAAAAAATAAAATAATCCAGCTAATGGGTAAAGTTTAAGAATCTTATAAAAAGGATATGTGATGAACCAGAAAATTATTTTATAATACTGCAAAAGACTCAGTTTGGTCATAAATTAGATAAATAAATTTATTTCTCTGGAAGTAAATCAGTTAGATTGATATTCTATGTACAAGATGCTAATCTAGGCTAAGAGTCTAATAATCAATATTCTACATGCAATGGAGAAATGTTGTTCGAGGAAAATGGAAAAGAGCTGCTGGACTGGGATGTGGTATGTTCTTTACCTAAAAAGACAAATTGACAAATGTTTATATCAGATTGTAAGGAAAAAAATTTGCATTTTATTTTAAAGTTTCTAAAGTTTGCATGATATTCACCATAGGGATGTGATAACTGTATGAAAAAGGCGTAACACATTAGAAATGCTTAGGTCCTAGGGAATTGGTCTTGGGGAAACATATCAGGCTTGTAGTTCTTCATAATTCATATGAGAGGCATGAAAAATGTATTGCTTTAGGTTTTTATTTATAAAAGATGTTTAGGATGTGACAATATTATTTTCAAATTGGTAGGTAGAAATGTGCAATACTTTGAGATTGTATAAATAAATAGATGATTGGATGGCCTTTAAAACAAAAATAATACACTTTATTGATATAATGGAAGGATAACGTTAATGGAAAAGTGAAACTTTCTAAAGAGTCCTAGACAGTTTAGGGTTTTGGGTATTTTTACACTCTAAGATTTATAACAATTGAAATTGATTAATTCTAAAGAATGTTTATTGGGTGTCTAGTATGCGCCAGAAACCATTCTAGGAGCTGGAAATACAACAGGGAAAAAGAATAGAAAAAACATTGTTCTTACACAGTTTGCATTATAATATATGGTTATTAAAATGCTAAGGGCAAAAAAGGTGCATTTAATAGCCTATTAAGAAAGAGAATTAAGAAACAGCATAGAATAATACTCTCACTAAGAGAGCACTGACTCTAAAGCCAGATGAATTGTGCTGGACTACCAACCTCACCACTTCCTAGCTGTATGAACTAGAGCAAGACTCTTAAACTCTCTATGACTTAGTTTTCTAATCTGTAAAATGGGAATAATTAAAAATCTACCTCATAGCATTCTTATGAGGATAAAATAAACAAATATATGTAAACACATAAAAGAGTGCCTGGCACATAGTAAGTTCTATATAGATGAGGCTATTAATATATTCTCTAAGTATCATAAAGATGTTAACTATTGCAAATTAGTCTATGAAATCAACATATTACCATTCAAAAGCCCAATAGATCTCTTTACAGAACTGACAGATCTGATGCTGAGATTTCTTTGGATGAATAGATATCTAATATTCAAGACAAACTGAAAAGACAACAAGGTGGGGGTACTTGCCCTAAGAGGTATAAATTTTCTATAATAAAATTTGAGCTACAATATTTAACACAATATACATTGACCTAAAATGGATTAAATTCAAACCAAGAAACAGCTCAGAAAAGATCCATGGGACATGATTGAAATGTCACTATATGTCAATATGATAAAGAATAAACTATTTAATAAACGGAAATGAAATAGAATTGATTGATGCCTCATACTAGGAACAAAGATAATTTCCTCCTAGATATAGACCTAAAAGTAAACAAACAATAAAAACAAAATAAACCTATAACTACTAGAAAAAATCTTTATGGTTTTGAACTTGAAATTAATATTTTCAACAGTACAAAAGAATTGCCAACTATAAAGAAAAAGATTGCTAACGTTTTCTATATCAAAATCAAAAATATATCATAACAATCATAACTTTAAAAAAAGAGAAAAATCTTGGGAGATGTCTAAAAAATATATAACAAGAATGATTTGATTATAAAATCTAGGATAACATATATGAATTAATTATGAAATACATATAATCTGATAGAAAAATGAGTAAGGAAATGAACAAGATCTTTCTGGAGAGTGATGTAACTAGCATTGTGGGAAGAGATTTCTAACATTCTTCCTCCCAAAGAACACTGATTAAACAATCACATGGATGCAAACACCTCTGTGGAAGTCTGAAAATCTGGTGGAGAAGTTCCAGCATACCACTGGAGCAAGAAAGATCAGGTTGGAAACATTGAAGTTGGTAAGAGAAACAGTTTCACTTTACCCATGTCACCCTTCCCACAAGGGCCCCTGATTCCTTCAGAAGCCAGTGTCTGGCTTCCTCAACTATGCAGAATGCTGTCAAAGAGACTCACTTCTTTCTTGCTGCACCTAGATTAGTAAGACGTGCTACATGACTAGGGGACAGGGAGCTGCTGGCAGAACAGAAGCCAGGGAACCCAGAGGACATCAAAGGAACAAAAGAATGCAGGTCCTACTAGATATTTTCAGACTTCATCAGCAAGCCCATCCATGAGCTGCTGGGGATACGTAGCCTGTTGATCCCCCCAAGTGGCCCATTCAGTGAAATAAGGAAAACAACACACAAACTAAACAAGGTGTTTAACAGAGAGATAGAAAGCATAAAAAAGAACCAAACAGAAATTCTGAGGCTGAAGAATACAATGAATAAAATTAAAAAAAAAAAAAAACTGACAGACGGCATCAACATCAGACTAGATCAAGCAGAAGAAAGAATCTGCGAGGTAGAAGACAGGTCACTGAAATTATCCAGTCAGAGGAGAGCAAAATAAAAAGAATTAAAAAGAGGGAAGAAAGCCAACATAAACTATGGGATAGCAGACGAGAAGCAATCTATATGTTATTGGAGTCCCCAAAAGAGAAGAGAGGGAGGAAAGGGCAGAAAGTTTACTTAAAGAAACAATAGCTGATAACTTCCCAAATCTGGGGAAAGATTTGAAAATCCAGGTTCATTAAGCTCATAGATCCCCAATTTCAATTGAAAGGGATTTTTGCCAAGACAAATTATAATAAAGCTGTCTAAAATCAAAAACTAAGAGAGAGTTTTAAAAGTAGCAAGAGAAAAAAATTCCTTAAAACAAGGGAACCCCCATAAGGTTATTGGAAGATGTCTCAGCAGAAATCTTGCAAGACAGAAGAGAGTGGAATAATATATTCAAAGTCCTGAGAGGAAAAAAATGGGCAAACAAGAAAACTTTACCCAGAGAAATGAAAGAGAGATAAAGACTCCCAGATAAACAAAAGCTAGGGGAGTTCTCTGTCACAAGAACAGCCTTATAAGAAATGCTGAAAGGAGTCCTTCAAGCTGAAGTGAAAGGATACAAATTAGTAACATAAAAACATATGACAATATAAAACACACTGGTAAAGGTAAGTATATTGTCAAATAGAGAATACTCTAATACTGTAATATGGTGGTATGTTAATCATGTAACTCAAGAATAACGGTTAAAGGACAAAAGTGTTGAAAATAACTATTGCTACAATAATTTGCTAATAGATAGACAATATGAAAAGATGTAAATTATGACATCAAAAATATAAAACGAGAGAGAGTAAAAGGGAGGACTTTTTGTATTCTATCTAAGTTGTTATAAGCTTAAAATAGACTGTTACATCTATAAGATGTTTTATGTAAGCCTTATGGTAATCAGAAAGCAAAAACCTACAGTAGAAACATAAAAGATAGAGAGAAGGAAATCAAAGCATGCCAGTATGGAAAATCATCAATTCACAAAAGACGACAGCAAGAGTGAAAGAAAGAAACAAAGGAAACACAAAAACACACAGAAAACAACTCATAAGACATCATTAGTGGTCTTTACCTATCAATAATTACTTTAAATGTTAGTGGATTAAATTCTCCAATCAAAATGCGTAGAGTGGCTGAATGGGGGGAAAAAAAGACCCAAGTATATCCTGCTTACAAGAGATTCACTTTAGTTTCAAGGATAACATAGGCTCAAAGTAAAGGGATGGAAAAAGTTATCCCATGAAAATGGAGCTAAAAGAGAGCACAGGTAGCTATACTTATAGCACACAAAACAGACTTTAATAAAAAGACTAATAAGAGACAAAGAAGGTCATATATAATGATAAAGGGATCAATCCACAAGAGACTATAACATTTGTAAATATTTATGCCCCCCAAAATAACAAACACCTAAATATATAAAGCGAATATTAACAGAACTGAAAGGAGAAATAGACAGCAATACAATAAGAGTAGGGGACTTCAACACCCTACTTTCACCAACAGATAGATCATCCAGATAGAAAAATAGTAAGAAAACATTGGACTTGAACCATACTTTAGACCAAATTAACCCTAAAAGACATACAGAGAACACTCCATCTGACAGCAGCAGAATACACATTCTTCTCAAGTGCACCAGAACATTCTCCAGGATAGATCACATGTGAGGTCACAAAAGAGGTGTTATCAAATTTAAGAAGATTGAAATCATACCAAGTCTCTTCTCTGACCCCAGAGGTGTGAAACTAGAAATCAATGACAGAAGGAAAACTGGAAATTTCACAAAACTGTGGAAATTAAACAAAATACTTTTAAAAACCAACAGGTCAAGGAAGAAATCAAAAGAAAAATCAAAAGATATCTTGAGACAAGTGAAAATGAAAACAACATACCAAATCTTACGAGATGCAGCAAAAGTGGTTCTAAGAGGAAAGTTTATAGCAATAAATGCCTACATTAAGAAAAAAAAGATCTTGAATAAACAATTTAACTTTACACCTCAAGGAACCAAAAATAGAAGAACAAACTAAGCCCTAAGTTAGCAGATGGAAGCAAATACAAAAATCAGAGAAGAAATAAATAAAATAGAGGCCAGGAAAACAATAGACAAGATCAATGAAACTAAGTGGTGATTTTTTGAAAAGATAAAGTTGACAAACTTTTAGCAAAACTAAAAAGAAAATAAGGAAGAAAACTCAAAGTTTAAAAAATCATAAATGAAAAGGGAAACATTAAAACTGATACCACGGAAATATAAAGGATTATGAGACTACTATGAACAGTTACATGCAAACAATTAGGTAACCTAGAAGAAATGAATAAATTCCTAGAAACATACAACCTACCAAGACTGAATCATGAAGAAATAGAAAATCTGAACAGACCATTAGTGACTAAGGATATTGAACTAGTAATCAAAAACTTCAACAAAAGAAAGCCTAGGATCAGACGGTTTCATTTGTGAATTCAAGCAAACATTTAAAAAGTAATTAACACTCATCCTTCTCAGACTCTTCCAAACATTTAAAGAGAGAACACCCCCAAATTCATTTTATGAGGCCAGAATTACTCTGATACCAAAGCCATGTAAGGACTCTATAAGAAAAGAAAATCACAGGTCAAGATCCCTGACAAATATAAATGCAAAAATTCTCAGCAAAATACCAGCAAACAAAGGTCAACAGCACAATAAAAGGATTATACACCATAATCAGGTTGGATTTATCTCTGGGATGCAAGGATGGTTCAGTGTACATGTCAATAAATGTGATCCACCACATTAAGAGAATGAAAGATAAAAATCATATGATCATGGAAATAGATGCCAAATAAGCATTTGACAAAATGCAACATCCTTTCATGATAAAAACTCTCAATGTATTGGACATAGAGGGAATATAACTCAACTTAATAAAGGCCAGATCTGACAAGCCTACAGCTAACATCACACTCTACAGTGAAAGATAGAAAGTTTTTCCTCTAAGATAAGGAATAAGACAAGGGTGCCCACTCTTGCCACTCCAACATAGTATTGAAAGTCCTAGCCATAGCAATCAGGCATGAAAAAGAAATAAAAGGCACCCAAATCAGAAAAGAAGAAGTAAAATTGTTTCTGTTTGCAGATGATATGATCCTATATAGAGTAAACTCTAAAGATGCCACTGAAAAACTATTAGAGCTAATAAACAAATTCAGTAAGGTTGCAGGAAAAAAAATCAACATACAAAAATCAGTTGCATTTCTATATAGTAACAACAAACTATCTGAAAAAGAAAACTATCCTATTCACAATACTATCAAAAATACCAAAAAGGCTTACAAATAAGTTTAACCAAAGAGGTGAAAGATCTCTACACTGAAAACCATAAGACATTGATGAAGTTAATATTGTTAATTATCCATAACTAACCAAAGTCAGATATATATTCAACTCAATCCCTATAAAAATTATAATGGCCTTTTTCACAGGAATAGAAAAACAAGTCTAAAAAGTGTGTGAACCATAAAAAACCTTGAATGGCCTAAGTGATCCTGAGAAGGAAGAATAAAGCTAGAGGCAACGTATTTCCTGATCAAAGCATATTACAAATCGATATTACAAAGACATAGTAATCATGATAGTACGACACTGGCATAAAAACAGACATATAAATCAATGGACCAGAATATAGAGCCTAGAAATAAATCCATATACATATGGTCAACTATGATTTGACAAAGGAGCCAAGAGTACTCAATGGAGAAAGGATAGTCTCCTCAATAAATGGTGTTGGGAAAACTGGATATTCACATATAAAAGAATGAAACTGGATCCCTATCTACATCACTCATAAAAATTAACTTGAAATGGATTAAAGACTTAAATCCAAGACCAGAAATCATAAAACTCCTAGAAGAAAACATATGGAAAAAGTTCCCTGACATTGGTCTTGGCAACGATTTTTTGGATGCAAAAGCAGAAGCAAGAAAAGCAAAAGTGAACAAGTGAGACCATATCAAACTAAAAATCTGCACAGTAGGAGAAACAATCCACAAAATGAAAAGGCAACCTACAGAATAGAGAAAATATTTACAAATCATATATCCGATTAGGGGTTACTACCCCAAATATATAAGGAACGCATGCAACTCAGTAGCAAAAAAACAAGTAACCCTGTTAAAAAATGGGCAGAGAGCCTAAATAGACATTTTTCCAAAGAAGACATAGAGATGGCCAACAGCTCCATGAAAAGATGCACAGTTATCACTAATCATCAAGGAAATGCAAACAAAACCACAAAGAGATATCATCTCATACCATTAGAAAAGCTATTATCAATAAGTCAAAAGATAACGTGTTGATGAGGATGGGAAGAAAAGGAAATCCTTATGTAATTTTGGTGGGAATGTAAATTGGTATGGCCACTATGGAAAACAGTGTGGAGGTTCCTCAAAAAAATTAAAAATAGAACTAAAGTATGATCCAGCAATTCCACTTCTGGGTATATGTCCAAAGGAAATGAAATCACTATGTCAAAGAAGTATCTGCACCCTGACGTTCATTGCAGCATTATTGAGAACAGCCAAGATAAGGAAAGACCTCTGCGTCCATCGATAGATGAATGGATAAAGAAAATATATGTATATACGCTCCTCTCTATGTATACACATATACGCAGTAGAATATTATTTAGTCATAAAAAGAAGAAAATCTTGCCATTTGCAATAACAAGGATGGACCTTGAGGGCATTATGCTAAGTGAACGAAGTCAGATACAGAAAGACAAACCCTACAAATCCTCACCTATATGTGGCACCTAAAACAGCCAAACGCATAGAAGCAGAGGGTAGAATGGTGGTTACCAAGGGCTGCAGAGTCGGGGAAATGGGGAGATGTTGGTCAGAGAACACAAAATTCCAGTTACAAGATGAATGAGTTCTGGAGATCTAATATATAGCATGGTGACTATAGTTAACAATATTGTATTATATACTCAACAGTTGCTAAGAGAGTAGAGCTTAAATATTCTTACTGCAAAAAAATGGTAATTTGGTGTGGTGATGGATGTATTAACTAATTTTATTGTAGTGATCATTTTGCAATATATATGTGTATCAAGTCATAATGATTTGATATATCAAATCATATACAATG
Organism: Equus caballus; assembly: GCF_041296265.1. Taxonomy (NCBI): domain Eukaryota; kingdom Metazoa; phylum Chordata; class Mammalia; order Perissodactyla; family Equidae; genus Equus; species Equus caballus. The sequence continues at coordinate 46,761,685 of NC_091710.1, forward strand.
TTATATCTCAATAATACTGGAAAAAATATTACCCACTTCAAAAAAAAAAGAAAATGAACAAGCAGTCCAAAAAAAGACACTCAAATGGTAAATGAATATATGGAAACAAGCTAATAATGACCATATATAAAGAAGCTGGTAACAAAGCAAATGCAAATTAATACAAGAAGAAGACACCATTTCTCATCTACCAGATCGGCAGAAATTTAAGTGACCGACAATACCAAATGCTAACAACGACATTGGGTAAATGCAAATCTCACATGTTGCCAGGGAAAGTGTAGTTGGTAAAACCATGGTAGGGAGCAATTTGGCAGTAATTAGTAAAAATGAACCAGACTACCTTATGACACTGCAATTCCGTTTCCTAATATACCCACTAGAGCCAGGCTACTCAGTGTGCTCCATAGAAGGCTGCTGATGTGCAGGCTGTTTGTTCTGAGTACACGGTGAGGTAGGGGCTTTGGTGCCATGTAAGATGCCTGATGTGAATCAGCTATAACTATGTCAGTAAACTCATGGTTTCATTTAGAGCTGACATTTTTTGTTGGTAAGACTTTCTTAATGAATTAAGTAGTGTGTTAATTCACACTCTGGCTCAAATTCTTTGTCTTCTCATCAGGCACTTTGAGGGGCACTGCTGAGGAGAATATCCTAAACTTTTGCACGAGGAGACATGAACACTAGCATCCAGCTGAACATTACTTGTAATGGCAAAACTTTTTTCAAAAGGTTTTCAGAGGAGAAAGGAAAAAAAATCAAATGTAATTTATTCATTCAATGGGATACTAAAGAACAATTCAAAGGAAGGAACTAAATCATTCTGTATCACTACGCATACTTTAAAAATTAATGTTGAATGAAAATAATAATTTTTGAATGATATAAATGGCAACATACCTCACATACAAAACGGTACCAAATAGTGCACATATCACGGACCTACATGTATACATTTATTTAAAAACAAATAGACAGAATGCACATTAAGTTCATGTTGAATATTGCCTGAGGGGAGACTGGATGATACTGGGAATTTCGATTTTATTTCTAATCTTTTATTTCTTTAGTCAAAGAAAATGAAAATACGCCAATGTTAATAACTTCAGTTTGGAGCAGGTGTTTGGTAGAAAATAAGGGGCCAGACACTCTTGTGCCGTGGTTCAGAGGGTTAAATCAGGAGTCAGACTATTTGATTTGAATTCATTCCCTACCGTTCAGTAGGTGCAGGGCCCTGGGAATATTGCTTATATTCTGTGCTTCAGTTTCCTCATCTGTAAATAGGGTTAACGATACATAACTCAATGGTAAGTAGACTCTCCATAAATGCTAGCTCTTATTAGTCTTCTTTATAATTCTATGGAATATTTCCTTCTTTTCCTTTGTTTAAGTGAAACCGCTGTGGTGGCAAATGTTAGAGATGAGCTTAGTACTTTGGGTTTCGAGGTTTTAAAATACTGTCATATGAGGAAGAGAAATGATTAGTGGAAAGAGATGGAATACATTAAGTTGGATTTTCGTTAAGCATTTACTGTTTAAATAATTTTGATCAAAGTCATCGATTTCTTCAGAACCTCAGTTTTCTTATGAGAGCAAAGAAGTGTTACACTATGTTCTTGTAAGTTTGTTGCAAATAAATCGTATGAGTTAAGAGTTCAGTAAATACACATGTTCTCTTCCGTTTTTATTCATTTTAAAAGAGTAAGTAAGGGGGGCTAGCCCTGTGGCTGAGTGGTTAAAGTTCCGCATACTCCTCTTCTGTGGCCCGGGTTCACAGGTTCGGATCCCAGGAGCGAAAATACTCCACTCGTCAGCCATTCTGTGGCAGCATCCCACATACAAAATAGAGGAAGACTGGCACAGATGTTAGCTCAGGGACAATCTTCCTCAAACAAAAGAAGAGGAAGGTTGGCAATGGATGTTAGCTCAGGGTGAATCTTCCTTACCAAAATTTTAAAAAAGGGTAAGACATTTAAAAGAATATTTGTTTGTAAGATACTTATAGTTCCTTCTTTTGAGTTTTTAAAACATTCCTATTGTCTCTGTAGAGTTTCCTTTGCTGGGTTTTATATAACCTTTAATCTTTTAGAAAAAGTTTATTGTACTGGTCAATGCTTCTTCAGTGAATTTTCAAATAAGCTTAAATATCTAAAACATAAGTACTTATAAGTATTCAGACTAAATATTTTTTCTTTGCTAATTATTTTCTATAAAGTTTATAATTAGTGCAATCTAAATTGTGTATTTACAAGTTAGTGAAAGTTGAAAATATTTTATAACCTTAATTGCAAAATAAACTATTGGAAATTTCTTGAATTGGCTAAATTATGTTTATCTTTCTTCAAGGTATTTTTGGGGGGCATCCTTATATTTTGAGATTTTCTTCAAACAAGGAGAGTCTGAAATGAATCATTTAGCAATAGAATCCGAAAACAATTTTGTGGCTCTGGCCAAGTTACACGTATATGAAATTTAGATGATAATATTACTGTGAATATTAGATAAAAGGAGCCATTTAAAGCACCAAACACAATAAAACACCTAATATTCAACAATGTGTGGCTTAATAAATGTCCTTGGAATATTCAATAAATACTAATTCTCAACTCCATCCCAAAATCATGAGCTGGATTTTATACAGGAATTGTTTTTGAGCATGGAAGTACAAACCTATATACTATTAATACATTGCTTAAATTTTATTTCTGTCCCTCTCACAACCACTTTTTTTTCTCTAGGCAGAATGTGTGTGGATGAGAACTGTGTGTGTGTGTGTGCATGTGTGTGTGTGAATGAGAGGAAGATTTTTAAAAGTCGACCAACTGATTAGTGTAGAAAAGATACGTAAAAGAAACAGAACAGAACAGTAGATGATCTATTTAAGAAATGTTCTTTAAATTAGAGGAAATAAAAAAGGATGGAAATGATGAGAAAGCAGCAGTAGATATGGAGGACAACGCATGGAACTCAAACCCCATAATTACGGGTCTTACAAAACAAGAAAACGGAACAAACAAAAGAGAAGCAATAACGGATAGTATACCTAAAGATAGCTTAGCGGGCTGAACGAAAAATCTGTGCTTGGCGAATCGAAAAGGCTCACTATTTAAAAGGCGAAATAAATATAAAGAGATCCACATCTGGCTACATCTTGGGAAAACCTTAATAGAAGGAAAAAAATATTCCTACTAGCATATCAGCAGAGAAACCAGTTAACCTATAAAAGGCGTCAACAACAAAAAGGCATGTGTGATCCTCATTAAATGTTATATGACAACTGAGTTTTTTAAATATTTAACAAGGAAATGGTTCTTACTTTATTTTAAGGCCACCTGAGCTGTTAAAGTGCAAAAACAAGAAAAGGTATTTTCAGAGACAAGAAGTTTTGAAAACGAGAGACGAATCAAAACGTAAGAATCAGGAAATACTTAAGAATATAACGACTTTGGAAAAAGATAAAAATTAGGCCAAGAATATGACAAAGGAACAACAAACAGACTTTCTTTAGAATGAGAAGAATTGTCCTCAGCAATGTCGGATGTTGATGACAATGTCAAGCTCTCTTCAAATTTCTGACAAAAAATTGGTTTGAACGCAGAATCCTATTCTCTGCCAAACTAGAATTCAAAAGGAGGCAAACACAGGGGCAGGCCCGGTGACACAGTGGTTAAGTTCACATGTTCCGCTTTGGCAGCCTGGGGTTCCCTGGTTCGGATCCCAGGTGCAGACCTATGCATCACTTGTCAAGCCATGCTGTGGCAGTCGTCCCATATATAAAGTAGAGGAAGATGGGCAGGGATGTTAGCTCAGGGCCAGGCTTCCTCAGCAAAAAAGAGGGGGATTGGTGGCAGATGTTAGCTCAGGGCTAATCTTCCTCAAAAAGGAAAAAAAGGAGGCAAACCCAAATGGTTTTGAATGGGAAACAGAAAAAACTCCACCATCCAAAGAAAGATTTACAACGTAAGAAACAGGGACAGGTCAGGTGAAAATTGAAGAATAGGACTTAAAACACTAATGGTACTATGAGGCTTTATTGATTCTCAGATGAGCTCGAGGACAAAAGTCGGGAGTCTGGAGTGAGAGCAGAGGAAGCATGTCAAGATTGGGGTTGCAGAGAATAGAGAAGCCAATTAACTTTAGACTTAATAAAAAAAAGGTTTAAGTACATTTGTTAAATATAGCAATTTTTATATTCTCTAAATACCACTTAGAGAATGAAAAGTAGGGTATATAACTTCAAAATACTAGACAAATGAAACAAAGGATCTAATTAAACACAAAAGCTAAAGAACATTGTCAACAAGAAAGCAAGGTATATAGAAAACACAAAATAAATGGCAGAAGTCCAAAAAAAACAAATCCCAATGAAAATGAAGCTGTATTAAAAAGAATGATATGGTAACACGAACAGACATGGAGAACTCCTCAAAATGAGCTTGTAAGGGGAATGTAATGCAGAATGACACATTTTTGAATAGCACAAAAGAATAATGATACAGGGCAATGTATAGAAAAAGGAGAGGAAGTACAACAACCTCTTGGGAAGGGAAGATGTAAGGGAAAGAGAGAGAGCGACAGAGAAAGAGCAAACTTGTGTGGAGATGCATAGGGTGCGTACATGTGTGTGCAGGGGACTTGCATTCATTCTTTATTCTAGGTTCACCATATAGATTTTATGTGAGCTTTTTACATAAGAATGACTCCTTACATTATTTCTTGTGTAATATGTAAGCAGAGCAAAATGAGAAAAATGAGAAAGTTATCAAAGATAGGCCATCCCCCAAAGGCTCTAGTCCCAGAAGATTTTATAGCTAACCCCCCACAAGCGTTTGAAGTTAGGCTAATCCTCATGCTTTTATTAAAGGTGCTTTATTGTTTAGCATAGCAGAAAAAAAGAAGGAGAAGAAATGCATGCAAGTAACTATACAAAACAAAAAGTAACTCTGGTATCAGAAGCCAACAAGGAATGTACTCAAAAAGAAAATTGCCGTCCCTTCTAAATTTTAGGTACACTTATGAAAATTATATTGAAAGTGTGAAAAATATAATTCAATTGCATATTACAACATTAAGCAAAGAAATGTGATAAGGGTCCTACTTGTCAAACTTTTTATAACCCATGAGTAAGTAAAGCAAAATCTTCATGATGAAGGCATTTGGTTGACCCTCTAACGCTTCCTTACCACCAGTGCTAAAGCAAATGAGAGTTTCTGTATGAGACCAATCAGATACCTTGAGAATGTAAGTTTATAGTTTCTCCTTAATAAAACCCCATTAAGGTGAAAGCAAAGAGGAAAAAGATAAATCTCCACACAACAAAGGAAATTTGGTAGAAAATAATAAGGGCAAGATATTTCAAGACAACCTCTGGAAGATGAAACATTACTGGACACATTATGACTTGGAAGCTGAGCAGAGGAAGCCATAGCATAGAAAACACCACATGGGCATGAACATGGGGAAGGGAGAGAACCTGCAGAACCTGGAAGGAAATGCCAGCAGACGTGGAGGTTTCTCGTGAGCTGGGAAACTGAAAATAGCCCCTGACCTACCTTCTCTACTCCGGTTTGCAGAAGCCTCAACAGTCCTGTATTTATCCTGTGGCAAAAACAAGATTTCGTACGATCAAACCAGCAAAGGAACACTGTCGAAATTGTTTTGAGAAACTTAGAATGGCTGGCTTGGGAAACCCTAGTCCAGGGCAAATTCTCCTTCATTTTGGTATTTTTGTATTGCGAGAAAGTAGTATCCAGCTCCCCCAAAGCCTGTTTGATAACAAGATGTTACTGCCTGTAAAGCTAACAGTTGCTGTTTAACATCATCTTGGGTTTTTTTGTTTTCTTTATTTTTTGAGGGGGGTGAGGAAGATTGGCCCTGAGCTAACATCCATTGCCAGCCTTCCTCTTCTTTTGTTTGAGGAAGATTGTCCCAGAGCTAACATCTGTGGCAGTCTTCCTCTATTTTGTACGTGACACCACCACAGCATGGCTTGATGAGCAGTGTGTTTGTCTGCGCCCGGGATCCGAACTTGCAAACCCTGGACTGCCAAAGAGAAGCATACGAAGTTAACCAGTACGCCACTGGGCCAGCCCCCAACATCACCTTGTTTTAAGTATAAAGGGAAGAAAGGATCACCAGGCATTGAAGAAGCATCAACAGCATAATGTTCATGAACTTTTTGCAACTTCAAGAAATACACTGGGAAGAAAGTTTAGGAAAATTTTTAAAATTTCAACATATTTTGTGGCCAATAAAAATGAGAAAACTATTCAAAACCTCTGTGTGCTTAACTATCTCTCCTAGTAGAATTATTTACTTGGGGAAAAAGGTGCCTTAATGAAATGGAGACAGATTCTCACTAAATAAAAATAACTCACAAGAAGGTTAACAGGGTACTTTGTAATTTATGTTTACATTCTAAAAGATGATATTTGATCTGACAAACATAAAAATAGACTAAGAGATGGGTACTTCAGAAAATAATTGTGCTTAATTATTGAGAGTTGAATATTAAATAATTTAAAAGCATTAGCTTGATTTAAACATTAGATAAATTAGTTTAGCCAGAAATTGATGCTTTTCTAAATTTAATAACTTTTCAGCACATATTACCAAATACTACTAGCCTGGATTTAATAAGTGAAATATAGGAAACCACACACATACTAGAACAGCTAACATGGAAAGTTCTTTCACGTTAGCAAGGATGCAGAGCACAAAGTGTTCTCTTGCACTGCTGATGGGAGTCAGTACCACCACTTTAGAAAACAGCTTGGCCTTCTCTACTAGGGGCAAAGATAAGACTCCCCATGACTTACTTCCAGTTACATATCTCCTTAAAAATGGGTTCACATGAACACCAGAAGACACGTCCAAGAATGATTTTTTGCAACATTATTTATAATAGCCAGAACTAGAAACAACTCAGATGTCCATCAGTCAAATGGATAAATTGAATATGGTATACTTAAATATTGGAATACTGAAAAGTAACAAAATGGAAAGCAGCAACACATATCCAACATCATGCGCAAATCTCACAAACACAACATGGGCCGAAAGAACACATACATACTGTGTGGTTCCATTTATATAGAGTTCAAAAATTAGTAAAACTAAAATGTAGTAAGGAGTGATATAGTCTTAGGTTGCAAACTCAGGGCCTGAAAATATAAATAAAATAAAATAAATTATTGTTTAAAAAAGCCAGAATAGAGGTTATTTTAAGGCATGATAAAGAAGATTGAGATTGAGAGCAGGACCATAGGGCACTTTGACATGCTAGGAGTATTTTTTCTTCATGTGACAATGGCTACCCAAGATTAAACATTAACATAACATATGATTGTGTATTTAACAATAAAATTGTAAATAAAAGCAAATTATATGATTTTTTATGAAAGATATACCGTAAAAAAATTTATTTTAAAACATGGTGTTATTTCTATTCTACCACATATGTTTAGGAATAGATCAGCTCCTTACTGATAAATTCTCTGATATCTAAGAAATCGCTTACGTATCAAACTTTAATTTCAAATTTTGTGTGGATATAAACAAGTCAGTGCCATTTAGATTTCTAAGAAGATTTTAATTGAGAACATTTGCATCACTCGTAAAGCTATTACGGGATGAAACACATTTGTCTTTAAGTGTTCATTTGCAAAGGTTAAATTTCTATAAGCTATATATGTTTCATATTCTTTAAATCTGCTCCAACTTATTCAATGTTTAAATAAATTTTGTTCATCCATCTAGTCTTTCATTTAAATATCTATTCACTTACCATCACTTACTATTCATTTACCATCCGGTTTGGGTTAGGGCTAGTGTTAGGGTTAGGGTTAGGGTTAGGGCTGGTTATTCAACAAATGTCAACTGCAACTTAAACCATATCAGCTCTGTATTATAAGATTAGAAATATAGGACCCCTCCCCTCATGTAGCCGGTCTGGTCATGGAGAGAGACATCCACACAGAATCGTAGTAATACAGTATATAAACACTGTCTACTACTGAGTGTATCTGTGAGTGTATCGGTGCTACTGTGTCAGGACAGTGTATGGATTACCCTACAAAAGCAAGAGCAAGGGCAGCCCTCAGCCTTAGGAGAGCCAGAGAGAGATTTGTGGAAAAGTTGATATTGGAACTGAGTTCTAAGTCTGAATGTGAGTTATTGAATTGAAGAAAGATTTCTTAGGTACCGATATCTAGTATTTGAAATTACCATGAAATAACTAAAAAGTACAATCTTGGGAATAGCTTGCTGAGTTATTATAAATATATCCTTCTGTTCCCATGAGCTCTAACAATGTTTAAACTCAGATCCTCAAAAACATCTAGAACTACTTTTGGAAAAAACTACTTTGGACGCCATATATGATTATTAAAGTTGATATTTAAAGGAATGCTGTCATCCGATAGCATCTCATTTATACATAACTAAAATCCCTCCAATCAGATGCAAATGCATTATACACACATCTTACACCACTAGATATCTACATGAAAGGCAAATATAACTGTGTTACAGATGCTGAAACGAAACTGAACAGAATGACTTGAAAAATTGTAACAAGACAAATTCAATTTAATTTGACAATAATGACATCAGGTGTGTTTTCTGGGGAAGGGAGCACTCAGCTTGTTCGAAATGTTAGATTTTGCAATTTCAATAGATTAAAAAATACAATTCAGCTCACTGTAAGCATTAAAAGAAGATAAACTGAAGGGAGTCTGGAAGACAGTAACTAGTATTTCTAGGGGCCCGAAATACAGGGAATATACAAGGAATGACTGAGGTATCTGAGAGGATTTAATCAGGAGAAAAGCAGCTCATTTGAAGGGCTGTTGCTGGGAAGTGTGGATTTATTTGACCATTTCCACTGTAGAAAACTCAGCTCTATGAGAAGAAGTTGCAATGGGGATCACTTAATTATCAGAAAAAATGTGAATTGTAAAATAATTTTATTAGTTGTAATAATTACTAATTTTTAAATGATATTTAAAATGTATGACCTGTCTATGTGGTAGTTAAATCCAAAGGATACAAATTATTTGCTTATTACCAGAAAACCTTATATATATGTGATAATGAATAAAAGATTTTGCTTTTGGAGTAATATTGAGCTGGGTGGGCTTAAGTCTTCTTTAAGTTCTGTGACCCGTGAATTTCTTGATTCACACACAGTAACCTCATATAGCCCCCCTTGATTGGAAAGCCAGGGACTTGAGGAGCAAGTCTACACTTGACCGTACTGGCAGATGAAGTGAGTTTGGAACTTAGATTCCACAGTGGAGAATAAAGATCCATCGTCAGGGATATTTCAAGGTCAAGTTGCTGGCAGATCCACTTTCTAGTTCACAGGAGGCCTTCTCTCACCGTGTCCTCAAATGGTGGAAAGGGTGTGAGGGCTCTCTCAGGCCTCTTTTGTAAAGGCACTCATTCCTCCATTCATGAGGGCTCTTTCCTAAAGACAGAATCACCTCCCAAAGGCCCCACCTCAAATCTCATCACCTAGGGACCAACTTTCAACGCACGACTTTTGGGGGTGCACAAACATTCAGTCCATTGCAGGATCCATCTACTGAAACTGAAAAATCTAAACAGCAGCAGCAAGCAACAAAAATCCAACCAGTTTTGAGCTATGTCTGAATTATTTTAGCTGTCAATTTCCCAAATGTTTAAAATAATGTAAATTTAGAAGTAGTTTGAAATGAGAGAAATATTGCTGTCATGTTTTTTACCTTTTATATATGACTATCATTGATTCAATTAAAACTTTTATTGTGATTTGTGAATGAAAAAAACAAGGCTTAAAATTCACCTATTAAGACAAGACCAGTTATACAATGTGAGGATTGGCATTTGGTCTTAAAGTCTTGCCGTAATAATGGCATAAATACTGGTATTTCTTATTTTAATTAAGATAATTAAGTAAAATATACTGACATATAACCATTTAATTATTACTCAGGTCTGAAATTTTGAGGATTGAAAGTTTTAGACCAGAATTCAATTGTTTTTATAAGGTTGATTTGAGTTAAAATATGTGAAAGTTAAGGACATTTCATACATACAACTAGGATGTTGGGAGTTTAATTCTGAAGTATTTCCTGAGCTCCATTTCTGAAAAACTGCATTGATTTTCCCTAGTCTGTTCTACAGATTAACTTAATCCTCATTTTTAAGAAAAAAATATTCTCAGAAAAATATATTAATGAAATAGCATATTGCTATTTTATTACTAAACTTTATTTCAAAAAATATGTCACTTCTCAAAAAGGGAGAGTTGTTTATATCATAAAACAGTTTCTGGCCAGAAGACGCATGGATATTTTTAATAATCCAGCTTCACATATAACCAACTAAAATAGCATACTTCTATACCTGGCAAAGGGAGTAACAGCAGCCCAGCACGTTAACAGCCATATGTTTCAAATAAAGTCTAGAAAAGTCTTCTGTGTTCAAGCAGATCCCCTGGTGATTTATCAGATAGAATAAGTTGGATAGTTAACTTCAAATGTCTTTGGTGGATTTCCAATAAACAGGCAATGCACATACTTAGAGAAAAAAAAAGAAATCTTTAAAAAAAATTTATTAGTGCTACTTCTCTAAAACCTAAAAACTTCATGTGTTAGGAAATTAATTATAATAAATAAACCTAGTATCTTAAATACTGAACTTCATGCCACACTATTTATTATTCATTGGCTCTTGAAGTTCAGTCTGAGTTCTTGCTTCATTGAAAAGCCTGGGGTACCAGTACTTTGAGTGTCTCCAACAGGACCTATGGCCTGTGGGTGGTCAAGTATGTATGAATAAATGGTAACTTGATAAATAGCTTAACCAGAAAAGAGACATTACTATGAAGTCTCACAATGTATCTGCCTAAAGGGTTCAAGGTCAAAAGATTAAAGAATTCTTGACATGTGAGGAAAGCAAATTCAAGAAGGATCTATTTTTATTAAAAACCAGCAACAAGGGCTGTAAATCCCTCCTGGTGTGTGTTTGAACAATCATGCTGCAAAAGGGGTGTGTGCAGCAGTGTGAGACAAACGGTCTGAGGGACCCACCTGCCAAAAACAGATCTTGGACAGTCACAGCTCCTCTATTTCTCAGTTTTGGATCCCTTCTTTCACTGTCTAACTTGGCAGAAGTCAAACATGCTACAATATGAAGTTACCAGGCTATAATTAGCAACTTTGTGCATCTTACATAAAAGAGTTTATAAGATCAGTTAGCCAGTCACTTAATAAGAGTTACTAAGAAGAGGGATAAGAGTTCAGCAGATAATTTGAATAAGTAGAGAACTGAAAAATTGCAGCCAGAGGGGCTGGCCCAGTAGCGTAGTGGTTAAGTTCATGCGATCTGCTTCCCTGACCTGGGGTTCGCAGGTTCAGATCCTGGGCGTGCACCTATGCATCCCTTATCAAGCCATGTTGTGGCCGGCATCCCACATATAAAATAGAGGAAGAAGGGCACAGATGTTACCTTAGTGTCAATCTTCCTCAGCAAAAAGAGGAAGATTGACAGTGGATGTTAGCTCAGGGCTAATCTTCCTCAAAAAATAAAAAACAGTAAACAAAAAAGTGCAGCCAGAGCTCTGAGTGGAAGAAGGAAATATGAAAGCAATGGACTTCTAGAAACATCTCTGAATACAAATATATGTTGGTTTAATCCAAAAATAAAGTATTTAGAGAAAATTTAAAAATACACTTAACATCATGAGAAATTTGGATGCTATTAATTTATCCTTTCACAGGATGAAACCTACAATTGCAAAGACATTTGTTGACCCAAAATCTAAATTAGAAAAATAAAAACATTGCCTTGTCAGTTTCAGGTTAACTTTTGAAGTATCTTCTAATTTTGTGTTCATGAAAATATACTTGATTCTTCCCTTGTTTCTATTACATCATGTAAAAATTCACTTGTACTGTTATCAAATATGGTTTTGACAACTCAAATGAGACTTTAGGTCTTGTAACATCCAGCTGCCTAAATCAAGGGGCACTGTCGACATTTGGCTGATTCTTATGGAGTCTACCATCATACTTCTAAATAATGTGCTTAAACTGCTATTTCTCGATTTCTCAAGCTTGGATACTTAGTAATATCTTCCTAGTATAAAAAGGAAGATTTGGCTCTTGTTTTCTCTTACAGCACACACACACACACACACACACACACACACACACACACAGGCTTCCCTCTCCTTAGCCTCTCGAGTTCTACCACAATTTTAAGGCAATAATCAGAGTTTATATTTCTATGCCTGTAAAATATTCAAAACTGAACCATGCACAATATTGGGATTTTTTTTCTTATATAACTTTTTTTGAGTGGATTCTCCAGTTAAGAAGTCATAGTTTTGTGTGTGTGTGTTTTGATTTCTTTCTCTATATACTCACCACTAATGCTTCCCAATTACAGAAATGTAATTTTACAATGTGGTCAAAACATGAAGCAATCTATCAGCTCACTTATTACTGTTGTTGTTGCTGTTACTGTTAACTCCATTATTATCTCTTAGCGATATTTCATTGCTTTTAAAGCATGCTGCACAATGTCATCTGGAAATTCCTTTCACATCACCTTGACACTTTCTAAACAGCATCCTGAGAAATATCCACTTCCTTCCTATGTTGAATTCCCATCTCCTGCATCCCATGTCTTCCTATTTACTTATTTAATTATGCTTGAGAATACCTTCCTGTCGTCTCCTGAGGAAGTGTTCAGAGGAAGAAACACTTTTGCAAACCGGTATATCTAAAAAATATCTTCATTCTGTTTCCACACGTAATAGTTCGGTGGGTTGGTAGTTGTGTTATCTTAAGCATTAAGACTTTTTTCCACAGTCACCTACATACCAATGTTGTTGTTGAGAAGTCTTGTAACTACTGCCTTAAAACCTAATCTTTTGTTTGGGATCTATATTTTCTCCGGAAACTTTTGGGTTTTCTCTTTGTCTCTGATAGTCTGAAATTTCACAATCACGCGTCATGAGGAAAGCACTTTTCCATTCATTATACTAGGTACTTGGTGGTCCTTATCAATCTAGAAACTGCTGACCTTCAGTTCTGAACAAAAATTTTGTAGAATTTATTTCTTAGTCACTATTCCATCCCCTACCACCCCCCTCTCACATCATTATACATACACGTGGTTTTCTCTTCCTAGAATGACAATAATTTCATATTGGACCCAAATTTGGGCTTTAGTTTTCTTATCTCGATCTCTCTTTTTTATACTTAAGTGTCACTTAACAACAGAGATATGTTCTAAGAAATGCATTGTTAGGAGATTTCATCGTTGTGTGAACATCATAGAGTGTACCTGCACAAGCCTAGGTGGTAGAGCCTATTACACACATAGGCTGTATCGTCCTAATTTTGGGGACCACCATTATATGTGCGGTCCATTGTTGACTGAAAAGTTGTTATGCAGCGCATTACTGTATACATTTTATTTTTATTCTATTTTCTTGGAGACTTTCCTTTTTCCACTTAAAGTTTTCTTTTTAAAATTTTCACTAGCGCATTTTAAATTCTGAAGCATTCTTTGTTGATTTTATGAACATTGCTTTTTTATAGTCTTCTATTTTGTTTATTGGACTCAATATCTACTGTTACAACTTTGAGAATAGACTTTGTAGCTTTTTAACAAAAGTTTTTCTTCTGTTCCTGGCTTTATCTCTGTTTCCTCTAAATTCCATTTATCTACTTCCTTGTTTTGGTATATAATTTTCAAGCTACAGTTTTCCTCAAGTGTATGATGATTATTAGTTATTTAGTCCTAATGAAGAGTGTAGCACTATAAGCTCATTGGAAGGACAGTGCTTGGAGATGGAGGGGTATGTAAACTGGCGGGAACTCACTAAGGAGGGAATTCACTAGAAGAAATTGGACTTGAACAAAGGAAACAACTTAAATCCCCAACAAAGGGGGAATGGATAAAGAAAACATAATATATACATATTATTGATATTATTCAGCCATATAAAAGAATGAAATCTTGCCATTTGCAGCATCATGGATGGAGCTTAAGAGCATTATGCTGAGTGAAATAAGTCAGAAAGAGAAAGTCAAATAGTGCATAATCTCACTTACATGTGGAATCTTTCAAAAAACAAGACACAAAACAAGTTCACTGATACAGAGAACAGATTAGTGGTTTCTAGAGGTGGAAGGTGGTGGGTGGGCAAAATGGGTGAGGAAGATCAAAATGTACAAACTTCCAGTTATAAAATAAAGAAAGTACAGGGATGTAGCGTACAGCTTGGGACTAACTACAGTTAATAATATTGTGTTGCATATTTGAAAGTTGCTAAGGCAGTAGATCTTAAAAGTTCTCATCGCAAGAAAAGAAATTGTAACTATGTTTGGTGACAGATGTTAACTAGACTTATTGTGGTGATCATTTTGCAATATGTACAAATACCAAATCATTAAGTTGTACACCTGAAAGTAGTATGTAATATGTCAATAAAAAAAAGAAATCACCAAGAAAAATGTCTATAGGTTTTATATAGATAACATATAAGTTAAATATCAGATACAAAATTTAAAGCCAAAATTAAAGAAAAAAAGAAATTAGGGTTGAAAATATTACTTAGCCAGGAGAAAAACCAAGTCTGTGGTGCCGTAGTAAGTTGAGCTGAATTTTGGACAAGTTTTGTTAGGGGTGTCTGAGAGAGAGCTAGGGGAAGGCAGAGCAGTGTAGGAAATTGTAAAAAGATTTGCTGTAATTGATTTGAAAGTGATAGCTGAAACTAGGTGACAGATATAACTGCCAAGGAAGGCAAGTAGATGACAAAAAGGTCACTTCAGTCACTGAGCATAATCTAGATTAAAATCCAAATTAGTATTTAGAAATTCTTCTTGTTCTTAGGAATATCTTCCATACAAGCAACAGAAGAACAATCTTCAGAAGAGAGAGTACTGGTTTGGAAAATTGTCACACTGTCATTATTCAAAAGCATCCACAAGTGGCATAAAAACAATTAAGCTAATTGGGTTGATAATAAAAATGTATCACCTTCAGTATTCTAAGCATTTATCTAATTCATAACTAGTAAGCACCAGACTATTCAAAGTGCCCTTCATGTCGCAGAGTTCTATTGTGAGAGGGAAAAATCTTCTGAATAATCATAAAGTCCTCCTGGAAATCAATGACAACTTTAGCATACACATAGAATTACTAATTAAACTGTGATGTGCACAATTCATTCACTCATCCACTTATTTCTGCACATATATAATATATATAGTAAGATTTGTGTGTATTTATACATATATATGTTTAAAGATATGTACACAAACTTACCTTTGAACATATATTTAAATTTGAGGAGTTAAGGGAGCAAATTTAATGTGGGTCACAACCCCCTGGTAGTTTGATCTAAGCTATTTAAGGTTCCCATCTGGAAAATTTTGGAAGTCAATTTCTTGGTAAGATTCTCATTTGTATTCAAAACCAAAAACTTATTTGTCAAATGAAAAGTCTAATTATGTGTTATTTTGTTATTCTTTTGATACTTTATACTTGTATGCATGGTTTTAGCCATACCAACCTCTCACTATCAGAAAAAAGTACCTGTTTTCTTTCATCAACCACGGACTGTGGCAGTGGAAGACACAGTGAGTACCAATGCTCGCCTTCATGCATCCTTACTGCACTGTCCACGGCAACTTAACAGTAACAGGATGAAATCCAAGTTTCCCACTATCCAGTCTTCATCACTGTGATGAAATTAAAAACAGTGGAGAATCTGTAGCATATTGGCTATGAGAAAGAACCAGGGATCAGAATGCCAAGGGTGAATTCTGGTTTTAGTGCTTATAAACTGTATGAGCTTGCCATTTCTGTAAAAAGCAGCCAATGAAATTATCAAGTGGTTTCACAAGATTATAGAGGAAAAATATGAAGCTCTTAACACAACACCTGGCATACAATAAACATCCAATAAATTTTAGCTGCTAACAATGAAAACAGTAGCTGATTTTCAAGAGCTTACACTGATCCAGGTACCACCAATGGTGGTACTGAGCCCCATCTCTAATTTGTCTATTGCCCTGCAGAAAACAACTTCTTGCTTGATTTCCATTTGTTGCTGTGATCGGGAAGTACTTTTACCTCATAAACTACATTATTCGTCTCTGTACTTGAGTTATTTTCTTATTTTTACTTTTGTTCTTGCATTTTCTACACTGCTGATTAAAAACACCAGAATTGGGGAAGGGAAGATGGGCTCTTGTTCATCGTCAAGAGCCTTAAGTTCTCACTGCCGCTCAAGACAATTGGATAAGGAATGAAACCAGAAGGAAGACATTTAGCACAGTGAAACTGAACTACAGTTTAATAAAGCAAAGCTACAAAACAAAAGAAATCCAAAACCAAAGCATGATAGCTACTAGTAGGCATGTTTGGTTGAAATTTTATCTTAATTGCATGCGGAAAAGAAAGTACTTTTGACTCCTACTTTGTGGTATTTCAAAAAAATGAAGGGACTAACATTTTCAAAAGACATTATATTGTTAATTGAATAGGAAGCAAAGAGAATAAAGAGCAATTAGAATTTTATTTCCACAGAAATGAAGCAGGTCTAAAGTCAGTCCATATATTTTTAACTTAATTTTTAATGTGGTGGTTGCCTAAATTGGATTGTGGACCACTCAGTTCATTTATTAGAATTCTCCTATTTTGAGTTAGTATTAAGGTTTCTATCCTCACATGAACCCATTATAAGTATAGTCATGGGTCGCATAATGACTTTTCCATCAACAATGGACCACATATATGACAGTAGTCCCATAAGATTAGTACTATATGGCCTAGGTGTGGAGTATGCTATACTATGTAGGTTTCTGTAAGTACACTCTATGATGTTTGCACAATGGCGAAATTGCCTTAGGACACATGTCTCAGAACATATCCCCATTGTTAAGTGATACATGATTGTATTGAAATGGTATCTCAAGAAGTACTTCATAAACCAGGACTTGCTTCCAGAATCTAGTAGCTCTGAAATTCAAAGCAAGCAAGGACATATTTTCTTAACAATTTTTCTCTAATTAATTACAGAATAGTCACTCTGAAAAATGAAATTGTATAACTTTTATGTATTTGATTAAAAACGTAGGAAAAAATTTAAGGGGTACTTTTCTAAGTCCAGGGTGTAGAAAATCTCACGTGGTACTTGCCTCAATTCCTTAGAAATAAATAATCTGTTTCTTGTTTTGTTTTTGGTTGTTTGTGTGTGTGTGAGTGTGTGTGTGTCTGTTAGTAGTTCTCCTGCATACATCTAAGGATGCTTAGGGTGAAAGATTTGCATTATGAATGTATGTCACTGATATCATCATTCAGATATAAGTTTTGTCATATTTATCTTAAATTAACTTTTATCAACTTTTTATCATTTTTCTAAAAGCACTACAGAAAAAAATATCTATATCAGGAGTGATAATAGAGACTCAGGATCTATTTCAATCTCAACTGTAATAAGGCCGCAATAGAGAGGATTTTGGTAAGATGGTAAATTAACACAAATACTTTATTTTCTGCTACTAACTCCAAATTTGCTTCTCTTGATTCAAATCGCTTCTGGGCCTCTGCTGGACGGTTGGACATACAGTGTGGAGGAACTGAGGATGAAAGATAATAGCCTTCTAAGGGAATCTAATAGGCAGAGGGTTTAGAACAAGGAGAAGAAACAACTAGCAAAATAAGGATTCTCCCACAGACGAAAGGTAATTTTGATGGAAAAAACTAAAAAAATTACTGAGAGGATCCAAGTACAGAAGAAAAAAAGCAAAACAAAACAGTAACAATAAAACCATGATTTTCAAACTAACAACAATGAAGGCAAATTACAGGAGGGCAATGGAATTTACCAGAAGTTCTTATGGAAGAAATATATCAAAGTATATAGAAAAACATAAAGAGAAAGAAATCTTGAGGGAAAATGTAAAATGATAAGACCTGGAAATTTAACATATGAATAATAGACATTCCAGAAGAAGGAAAGAAGACAAATGGAGGAGATGCATTAATTAAACAAATTATAGAATTCCTGAGTTGAAGAAAGATTTGAGTCTGCAAGTTGAAAGAGCTCACCACAGTTCAGACCGGACAGATGAGAAAAAAACCCCACATAGACATATCATATGCAAATTACTGAACTGAGCACAGAGAAAGTCGTCTAGTCCTCCCAGGAGAAAGGACAAGTTAGGCAAAAATGCAAAGAATCACATTGTGGTTATCTTTTGCTACACTGGAAGCCAGAGGGCAGTGGCTTAGCAACTACAGTCTCCCGAGGAAATAGGACTGAAAACCTAGAATCCTGCACCAGAACAATACAATTTTTCTATCTGAGCAAAATAAAGTTTTAAAGATGTAGAATTTGTAAACAACACGGGTACTTCATCTGAGGAAAGTAATGTAGAACAGAGTAAACAAACAACAAATGTCCCCAAAGAGACCTCAAAAAGATAACGAAATAATCGTAAGTTCTGAGTCTTGTATCCTTCTAATGTGCGCGAGCGCACGCGCACACACACACACACACACACACTGATAGGCGCTCTGAGAATGTATAGCAGAAGTGATAAAGAAGAAATTTTGAAACAGCTGGATATACTCCAAAGCAAATTCTAATAATGGGCCAGAACATGATATACTACAGAATGCAAGTAAACCTAGGTATCGGGGAAGCTTTGGGTGGGAGGGAGGTAACAATCATCCAATTGTTTCATTTGGTAGGGGGAGTTGGGGAGAGCTGTGGGCGGGAGAGAAGTAAATATATTCTGTTGGTCTCTTCCCATTTAAGATGGGGATTGGGGTGAGGATAGAGTAGGAAGAGAGTAGAACTTTGAGAATGATTGCATATTTGTGGAGAAATATTATCTTGTTTGCAAAAAATAGTACACAGAAATATACACTTAATTAGGAGTTAAAAGAAGAGAAAGATAACCATGTGCTATAATAATGTATAAAACTTCCAAATTAATAAGAAGAAATGAATACACTGGACTGAAAAATGATGAGCTTAATGCAAAAATTAGAAAATAACAAAAGAGGAAACAACAATATAAATTGATTAAGAAACATTAAGTAAGATTGAAAGAGTAAAACCATGTAAATCAATCATTATAATTAAATGATGAAATGCATGCCTTAAATATTCTAACTGTCATATTAAATAAAAAACAAATTATTTGTATGTTTTTTGCAAGAAAATACTTAAAATGATGTTATAAAGGAAAGTTGACAATTTTGTAAAGATGTTATAAAAAATAACACAAAATGCAAACAAAAAGACTCCAAGAGTTACAATGTTATTTTCAGAAAAATCATAATGTACTGTTAAAAACACTAAACTGTGTAAACAACCAAACTGCGTAAGGATAAAAAGAGGCACAAAAGACAAGGATGATGTATGTCTAACAAAGTTATATTTATCAAACAACATGACATCTATAGACCAGAATATGATAGAAATAAAATACACTTGGAAACTTAAAGAAAATTCTTTTGGAATTGAAAAGACTTAGTATACTTCACATATAAAGGATAAGGAGAAATGAATAGTACCGTCAAGACTTTTGATTTAATATGTAAATATAGAACTCTACAGCCTTTGCACAATGTGTGTGTGTGTGTATGTGTGTGTGCGTGTGTGTATGTGTGTGTTCTACATCTATGGAATATTTTACAAATCTATCACAGAGTTGACTACCAACCAAAACTTAATTTTTTAAAAAGTAGTCTACAAACGAACAAGCATTTTACTTGGAAATTAAAACAATAACCAGATTAAATCGCCATTCGATCAAAAGGAGATCACTAACTAGCAAGAAAGTAATGAAAAAGCTAACACTTCCAACCAAAACTGATAAGAAGCAGGGAAAGCTGTCCTAAGGATAAGATGTATAGCTGAAGTGTTTTCTTTACTAAAGAAGAAAGAAGGAAAAATAGTACTGAGTACAAACAGAAGTAATTGGAAAAAGAACTATGGAATATAACAAAACAAACAAGATGAAAGAATTAGTGTTTTAAGCCTGAAATTAATGAAATAGGAAAAAAAAAGCAGAAAGGCTATATAAAGCCTAAAATGTGTTTGCAAGATAAACACTTGGCAAAACTGTTTAGTATTTTTAAAAAGGAGGGGAGTTAAACAGGCATATTAAAAATAAAGACAGAGAAGTGAGTACAAGTATAGGACAGATTGGAAGTAGAAGAGATTGCTATACACTTTGATGGCAACTGATTTGAAATGTTAGAGAAAATGGATGGTTTCTGTTCCAGTTTCTAACATTAACTCAAGAATAATTAGAACACAAGAAGAGCTCTGTCACCAGAGTAAACACTGGGAGGAAGATTAAATATGTACCTTTGAAAATGGCATGAAGAAGAGTTAGTTCACAGAGGAGACTGATATGATCCTTGAAGGAGCCACAATTTTCATTTTATTTACAATGTATCTGAACCTAGAAAAAGAAAGTTCTCAACTTCATTTTATGATCTACTGTAAATCTAATTAAAAAATGAAAATTTGAGACCATTTTCACTTCTAATTAGATGATTAACACAAAAATGGATTAAAACCATAATCCATTATCACCAAATGGGATTTAGTTTGGAAATAATTTTTTTTTCTTAAAGATTGGCACCTGAGTTAACAATTGTTGCCAATCTTTTTCTTTTCTTCTCTTCAAAGCCCCCGAGTACATAGTTGTATTTTCTAGTTGTAGGTCCTTCTAGTTGTGGCATGTGGGACACTGCCTCAGCATGGCTTGGGGAGCGTGCCGGGTCCGCACCCCGGATCTGAACCTGTGAAACACCGGGGTGCTGGGGAGCGTGAACTTAACTACCTGGCCACAGGGCCAGCTCCTATTTTGGAAAAAATTTAACCCAGTTTAGCCTATGAATTTAATATTTCCAGTTAGAGTCAGCACAGGTTTTGTTGTTACAGTTATTTAAATTTTGTAAGATATTCTTAAAGTTTGTGGAGAAGAAAAAATGTCACAATAGCTATGAAATAGCTATGAAAATAGTGGTGTGTGCATGTGTGTGTGTGTGTGTGTGTGTGTAGGGAACGTGCGCTTTCCTTACCAGGATCCAGATTATGCTTTAAAGCCATATCATATAGATCCGGGAAGATCTAAAATCATCAATAGAACAAAATAGAGCCTATGGAAAGAGATCCCTATGTATCTAGTATAGAAAATACACTATGAAAATAAAAGCCCATCACAAAATAATATTCGAACAAAATTTTTATTGCAACATTGTTCCTAGTGGCAAAAAATTGAGACAGAATTGTATGTCCATGAACAAAGGAAAGGTTGAATAATTTATAGCTCATTCACACAATGGAATATTATGCAGCCATGAACAGCCAAGTAAACCAGTTGACTTGGAAAGATTTCCACAAGGTATGTTTAAGGAAGAAAAGCAAAATGCAAACTCATATAGACTCTGATTCCATCGTTTTATAAAACTAATTTTAAAGCCTTATATATGTCTAGGATATACATGTTTATACATGATGAGACTAGCATAGAGAGAATTATGAAGGAATACATAGTAGGTTGTCAACACAGGTAACCTGTGGCGGTAAGAAGAAATAATGTGGGCATAGAATGGGGAGGACAGGCGCAAAGGGGAACCAAAAAATAAATTAAAAACCTACACTCAAAAAACATCAAAGTAGTATGTATTAGATGACTGAATTTGTGCTTTTATATAAAGTTGTGTATATAATGCAATTTAAAAATATGGTTGTAATAGAAGGTGGTCATATTTCTTATGGAAAAAATAACTTTTTTCTCTATTACATAACAGAAATATAAATAAAAATTAAGTATAGAATTAATCCAAAATAAGAGAATGGGGAAAAAACAAGAAATTTAGGTTTTAAGAGCTCGAAGTACAAGAAGGATTTTTGGCAAGATCAGAATACATATCTCATTCATTTTCACTCATTCTTTCTATAAAGTTCAACTTCTATAAAAAGTATTCTGACATTTCATATGCTGGAACAATTCCATTAAAACAGAGTGACCGTATTAAAAAAAATGACACACACATATGCATAGAAAAGTAGAAATGATTTGTAACAATAACAGAGAAATCTTTTCTCAATGCTCTGGAGGAAAATAATATAAATAATCTAATTGCAAAAATTAAATAGCAGAATTACTAATTAATGGAAATTAAGAGCTGGTACTTCAGGATTTTTAGTCAGTTTTTTGATTATCACAGCTGATCTCTAATTGTTCATTCAAATCTTATGCCACTTCTTTTCTGATTAACAACAATTAACTAAGAATTTATTCATTTGGTTTTATTATCAAAGTTTTCTATCAATTCTCTCTGAAAAATTACCTAGAAATTGTATGTCAATATCATAGCAACATTTACTTGGTTTTCTTGTTTCAGAGTTGAGAAATATGTTCTTCATATTTATTAGGCAACCATGGAATAATTATTTTCTGTGTTAAAATCATAATATATAATTGACTCCACATTACTCATCATCTATACATTGGAGTCAAATTTTCGGTAGTTTTTGATAAAAGTATCCATAGTCTTCAAATATCCCACATATTAAAGGGAAATTGAATGACAGGGAGATCAGTGGGTTTGAGATTTGTTTTTCCTATACACAAATATAAATAAAGGAAATATTTAGTAAGTTTGTTTTAGGCCTCAGAATGTTTACTATTTACACTGATGTATATTATATCATTTCTAATTTTGAATGCTTCAAAGGTATATATAAGGCCTCTTATCATCAATGATCGAACACTTGACATCTTCTGGATTTCATACACACACACACGCACATGTGCACAGCCCACTAAATCACGTTTTTTGTGTTTTCTCACTGTGAGTATTTGTTCTCACCTTAACCTGGGAGTATCAAATCCAGACTTTTATATGGAGCACAGTTCTCATTGGATTATGGAAAAATGCTTATGAGTCTTTCAGAAATTTTGAGTGAGTTGACCTTATTTTAAGTAGAAAATGAAGGCTTGTTCTGGTGCCCATATATTGGATGACACAGTAGCTTCGACTAAACCCTTTGGATTTCAGGTCCCTTAGGTGAACGTACTGGGCACCCTGCCAAGCCTGGCATTTTGTCTGACAAACGCTGGTTATACTGAATCCAGAATAGCTAGAGGTCCTCAGGGCAATCCAGTTATGCCAATTTTATTTCTTAATGCATCACTGTGAGTATTATCTTCTGAAAATAAGCCCCAGATTAAATTTCTTTTTTCTGTTCAGGTGTAAAGAAAGGGTACTTTGTGGCTATATGCATAATTCACAGATTATGCTTCTCTTTTCCCACATCTGCTAGACTAAATTTCAAAGTTGTGGTAATAGATATGAGCCACAAAAAGGGCTTATCATGTTGACAGAATTTCCTTAGCTGCAAAGATAATATTCTAGAAAATATTCTTTTTTGGGGGACAATGCCATGGGCTTTCCATTATTAACATATTATCAAAACTATAGAAACTTCAAAAGAATGAGAGGGCAACCCACAGCCAGAATATAAAAAGAACTTTTAAAACTCAACGGTAAGAAACTGAACAGCTTGACTGAAAAATGGACAAAAGGTCTAAAGAGACACCCTACCAAAGAAGTTGTACAGATGCCAAATAAGTACCTGAAAAGATACTCAACATCTCATGTGCTTAGGGAATTGAAATTAAAAGAACAATGAGATACCACTACACACCTATTAGAATGATGAAAAGCTAGAGCACTGACAACACCACCAAATACTGACGAGGACATGGAGCGACTGGAACTCTCCTTCATTGCTGGTGAGAATGCAAAATGGTGCGGCCACTTTGATAGACAGTTTGGCAGTTTCTT
This sequence comes from Equus caballus, assembly GCF_041296265.1. Taxonomy (NCBI): domain Eukaryota; kingdom Metazoa; phylum Chordata; class Mammalia; order Perissodactyla; family Equidae; genus Equus; species Equus caballus. Next base: position 46,785,574 of record NC_091710.1, read on the forward strand.
ACACAACTAAATATACTCTTACCAGCAATCACTCTCCTTGGTATTTACCCAAATGAGTTGAAAACTTAGGTCCACAAAAAAAACTACACGCAGCACGTGGATGTTTATAACAGTTTTACTCATCATCATCAAAACTTGGAAGCAACCAAGATGTCCTTCAGTAGATGATTGGATAAATAAACTGTGGTACAGCCAGACATTGGAATATTATTCAGCACTAAAAAGAAATGAGCTATCAAGCCATGAAAAGACATGGAAGAACCATAAATGCATATTATAATGCATAAAAAGCCAATATGAAAAAGTTACATGCTGTATAACTCCAATTACATGGCATTCTGGAAAAGGTAATGGACACCACAAAGATCAGTGGTTGTCAAGGGCTGGAGGAGGAAAGGATGAATAGGTGGAGCACAGAGGATTTCTAGGGCAGTGAAAACATGCCACATGGTACTATAATGGTGGATATGTGTCGTTAAATATTTGTCAAAACCCATAGAATGTACAAAACCAGGGGTAACCCCTAATGTAAACTCTGGACCTTGAGTGATAGTGATGTGTGAATGTAGGTTCATTGATTGTAACAAATGTCCCACCCTGGTGTTGGATGTCGACAGTGGGGGGACTGTGGGTGTTGAGGGTAGGGAGTATATAGGAATTCTCTGTTTTCTTCTCAATTTTTCTGTGAATCTAAAACTGCTCTAAAATTAAAGTATATATTTTTTTAAAAAATATTTGAACGATAACTGATGACGATACCTTCAGGAACCATAACATAATTCATTGTAAATGATTCTTGCTTTCAAGATGAGGTGACTCAAAAAGTCCTCCACAAGATGGGAGACTCCTTTACAGCCTCGGCCGATCACTGGACCATGTGTGTGAGAATCATAAAACTCCTCACTCTGAATAGAGCATCTGTCTACTACTTAAGAGGGCACACAGAACATTCCTGTAATGCTCAAAAGCTGTTTCTTGACATCTGGCAGCAATCTCTCTATCCGTGTTTTGAGGCCAGAAGGTGACAGAGGGGAGAATGTTCAACAACAGGGCACTATCACCACGTTAAATCCATGTGCATGGTGATAGGAATATCAAGATCACCATGGAAATAAAATAAACCCTTGCAATGAACATTTCTCCTGGCTATGCAATGATGTTTAAAACATGACAATTCTTAAACTGCTTCGAAGAAAATTATTTCAGTTGAAAGAAATTAAGCAACTGAAAGTAAATTTATTATAAAGTAAGAGACCTTGTGGACGATATCTAACTGGGCTTTCTCCATTTTATCCGTAACATAAACAATGCAGAGAAAAGATAGTTTAGAGATTTTAACATATTTTTAGTGGACTCTACTAATTCAGAAATTCTTTAAAAAAATCTGACTTTCTGTATGGTTTGTCAAAAAGTGAACACTATTATGTTTTAATCAGAGGCTCTTGTTCTTATATATAAATAAAACTGCAGATATTTAAATGTTAAATCTTACTCTGAAACTGTTGCATTTTTCCCTACACACAGAATAATTACCGCACCTTTTATCTAACGAAAAGGAATGTTTTCTATTGCTCAAACATCATTTCCAGTAAGAAGTATGTTAATGTTAGGAAAAATTTTAAGGGACAATTAACATAAAATCCATTAGCTATAAAAAGAGAAACTACTACGTACAGTAAACTGGGCACAGATGAATGGATGGCTTGGTTGAGTCAGTGATTTCCATGTGCTGGATTGACTTCTGGCTCCATCTCTTAACTCCACTCAGTCTCTGTCAGTGACCCTTGGCCGTCTCCAACTACTCAAGCTGCAAACAGACTGAAACCAATTTGTTTTCCTTATGTTTTTAAAGCCACTAGCCTGGTATGCTAATTAGAAATAAATCGCTTGACCCATAAAAGAAACGGCAGGAAATCTGAAATGAAGGCATTATCCAACACTTCATGCTCCTTAGTGATGCCATTTTAAATATTTCAGACAGCCTATAAATAATTAAAACCTCACCACAGCAAATTATGTCCTATTATGCAAATAAATAGCCTCCTCCCTGGTTTCATTAAAGATTCTAAATGACAAGCTGAGCAGTTTAAACATAGCAAGGTATTGCAGTGAGGCGAGAAATCTTTCAAGACTTTTTTTAATTGTTAGTGCCAAGTTTCATGTGGATTTTTACTCTAACACTTTAATTTGCATGAGCAAATAAACCTTTAATAAACCTTTTGTAAGTGGAGGAAATGCATCATTTAATTAAATTTGATTTGTTGTGAAACTATCATGCCTCTTGAATATTTAAGAACCACAAATTCTTTTACTCAAAAGAGTACACTATATTAAGTAAAGAGTGATTTTCAAGAAATTGACAGTCTCTGAGAGACTGAAAATAATCCATAAAATGTTTTGGATAAACTTTTCAGTAAAATTGACAGATCTGCAAATATATAAATTTCAATAGCATACTGACACTTACCTAGTTCATATCGAGTTTTATGAAATTTTTAAACCAATGATAAAAAACAAGTTAAGTGTGAATGTTTCAAAACTCATCTGTCAAAATTTTTAAGTCTTATTTTCTGTTTCTTTGAGATGTTTTCTTCATGCTAAATTAGAGGAACCCCAAGGTTTATATGGTAGGACATAATTACTGTAAAACACCGCAGGCAAAAAATCCTACTTTTAGTTTAAAAAATGTTCTCTTTATCATACAGAAATACCACTGAATGGAGAAATGAGCTCTAGTCAAAATATATAAATATGTTTGCCCATAAATGATTAAAATATTATGTTTCTCTGAAGCATATTCTCACAATCTGACTTCAGTGAAAACATCATAAACATCAAAGGAAATTCTTCTAAAATTGTTTTACTGGCAATCAATTATTAAAGCAGTATCTACTACTTTGAATCACGCCTAGAGAGCACTGCTTATAGTAATAATAAATGTGACTTTCTCTCACACATGTTCGGGAGTTTTCTAAATATACCCTATATAGTGTTCATTAACAATTAGTGAAGGCCAATGTAGATTGGAAAAAAGTGTATTATATATAGTATAAGATGATGCTTGTATAAACTCTAAATAAAAAATAGGTAGATTTAGCTCCTCAAAAATATATACATGCTAATAATATAATTATTATTAATGTGAATATGAATAATCCCTATGATATCTTTATTTTTAAATGTTTTGATATATTATTTCAGTTATAGTTTGAAAGCTGTCCTGTTCTTTTTTAGAAAATAATTTTGATGCGGTCATGATTTTTGGAAATCCATGAAGGCTGTTAGTACAGCCAATAGTCAAGGTAATGTAATGTTACTTGCTAAGGAATAGTTCAGTATTAAAAAAAAGAAAAAGTGGCTCAGATCTTACCAATTTCCTCAAACTATCAAGCATCATCTTAATTCCCAACAGATAAATTCCCACTTATTTTGAAAAAGTAAATTCATCCCTCTTCATCCACCACACACATTCACCAAAACCTCTCATTCTACCCTTTTATCCTTTACTCTGTCTTGGATGAGGTCTCTCTCCTCTAGGATATCCCTTCAATAGGCTTTTCATCCTTGTTCATCTCATTTCTCATCTAGGTCATTCCTCAGTCAAAATTAACTTGCGTTTATTCTACTTTCAGCTTCTCTTTCTCTGCCAATTGTCTCTTATTATTCTCTCTTCCCATCAAAATAAATGAGTAAATACACAGAGTAATAAATGATATCCACACAGACAAATGTGAACTAGAAGAGAAACTTTCCTTTTGCTCTGTGCTCCCAACTAAGTATCACTCGTTTTCCCATTCCCTGATAATAAATTCCATTCCCATTACATAAATTTCTGGAAACAACGTACATTAATATTTTCACTTGCTAGATCTCCACTAACTACTCCAACCCCTTTAATATAGCTCCCACCAGTAATACTGCTGTAGATAGTGCTTTCTCAAATGATCTCCTGTTGTGTGTTCTTAAACTCCCCGTGGTTTTTGATATTCTTAACAATTCACAGTCTTGAGAAAATGTCTTCCCTGGTGTCCCTACATGTCCCTCTTCCAGTCTTTCTCCTCTCCTCTGATTGTTCTCTCGGCCTCCTTCACTGTTGCTTCTTTGATCATGTGCCCCTTTTCAGGATTATATTCAGTCAGTCCTCTGTCCTAACTCTACTACAAGATGATAGAATCAATGCCCATGGTTTTAACAACCACTTCTACAAGCCACACATTTATTTCTTTGTCTGCTTTTTGTGAAATCTAGATACCCAGCTTCCCAGGATAGAACTTTACCTGGACATTCCACAAGTCTCTAAAATGTCTTAATTTGACCCCCTAAGTAGCTCAAAAATCTATCTTCTTTTCAATGTCCCAACTACTGCTTATTAGTCCAGGAATAAAATGGAAAGACAATGGCTTGATAGTTGGGATAAATGGATACATTTACAGGTAGTCATCAACTGATCTAGCCTTCATCATCTCTAATTTATTATAATAAGCCAATTGGTTTCTCCATGCTTGCCCCATATTTGCTGATAGTGACAGTGGTATCCTACACTGAAAATCTTTTCAGGTTATTCTTCTGAGTAAAATTCGAAATTATGTCCTCTCATGCAGAGAATAAAAGTTCAAATTTCTTAGCACAGCACATAGCACATGATTGGATCCATTGTGCTCTGTTTCAGTTTTCTGTTTCAGAGAAGGTAATCACTACCTTCTCTGTAGGGCTTCTGTGCCTTCCAGTTAACCTCTACTTACATATCCCTCCACAATGTAATCAATTGTTACATGAATTTTCCCCCCAACTGGACTGAGTTTCTTATCTTTGTATCCTCAGCACTTAGCCTGAGGTCTGCCACATATATCACAAATTCTTTATTAAGTGATCTTAAATTAAGCTGATCTGATTACACATTGTCAGTTATTGAAAAGAAGCAGAGCAATCAATTCTACAGAAGAGAGGGCCATATGGAAGAGAGGAAACTATATTCCGTGGTTTCACAGTACCATAAAAGAATGCTGGCTTTGGAGAAAAAGAAGCAGGAATTCAAATCCTGATTTTACCCCTTTCTAGTCTTCAGCAAATCATTTAATTTCATTGAAGGGCAGCTACCGCAATTATAAATTTAGAAAATAATACCTCATGAAATCATAGAAGGTAGGTATATAAAATCTGTAGAATGAGGCCTGATATGAAATAGTCACTAGAAAAATGTTGTATCCACCACTATTATTTTGGATTACTTTATGGTGATCCCTCCCTCAGAAAAATCCCTTCCTAATGGCTAATTGTTGGTTACGTTGTAAGATTAAAGATTCTTTGATTTGTGTCAATTAAGTATAATCTACTCTTAGAGAGTTAACACAGTAATCTATAGAATATATTTATATATTTTTATGATTGAACCCATCCCATTATTTCTATGTCCTAGTTTTTTATATGAGAAAGAGAAAAACAGAAATATGCATGGTTACTTAGAATCACTGGTGAAGTGGGTAGGAGGATAAGGGCTGAAAGAGTCTTAGAAAGGAAAGGAGACTTTGATCTTACCCACAGATTACTGTAAAACCTTGAACCAAAAGGATTGAACTGTTATAATGTAGCATAAATATAAATGACTACTATTGATGGCAATAATGTTGAGATTATGTCAGTTAACACTATTAGTCATAAAACGTTATCATGTGCTAGAATATAGAGAGGGTAATTTTATGTTGTGCTGAAAATTGCATGTCAAGGAAAAGAGAGTGAAAAGAAATGCTGCTTGTCACAATCCATCTTCTAGACGAAGACTAGCGGAGAGTCCCGCTAAAAAGTACAGCATCGACAGCAATCCACAAGAACTATTTAGAATGCTTGTCTTAAGGTAAATAACTTACTTCCAGTTTAAACTTGACCATAGTTGGGCATTAGTGCTTGACATAGTAGATATATCTTATAATGGATTTTATTGTTGTTGCTAGTTTCTTCTGTGATTTATATTTTTATCTTAAGAAACGTTATCATAACTTTGGTATTGGTGCTAATAAGATAGTTCTTTATCCTCCTTCAGGCTGGTAAATGAGCTAGGGTAGTATTGCTGCTGTACAAACAAAACCTAAAATTTATGTCAGTTTAACAAGATGAAAGTTGATTTCTCATTTCCTGCAGTGATTAATTGCAGGTAATTCTGGTGTTCATTTGCATAGTATCATTCAGCAAAGCAGGCTTCTGCCATCTGACACTTACACGTTTCTTGAGGGGCTGCGCAATCAGTCAGCGGATGGAGAAAGAGCAGGCAAATGGCGGTGACATCAAGGCAAGTCCTGGACGTGACGTATGCGTATGCGTGACGTATGTCATTTCCGCTGACATTCTATTAGCTAGATCTCAGTTCCATGGCTAGATGGTACTTGACATACTTGACAGGGGCTAAGGGATGTACCTTATTTGCTTAATAACAGAGAAGCAAAGGACATCAGGTTGGAGAACAGATAGGCAAACTTTCCTATAATGGTTTTCTGAAATTAATTATTGTTTGTTTTTTTCCCAAAGCCTAGCAACTCCTACCTCGTGGCTTTAGCAACAATTCCCTTTCTTAGTCTACTCTCACATTATTGCTTGTCCCTTTCAAATAAATAACAACACTACTAATAATCATCTTATATTATAATAATGTAATTTCATATTATTTTTTATCTATTATTTTATTTAAGCCTCAAAGCATTCACTTGAAAAAAGGATTATCTCCATTTTATAGGAAAAGAAACTAAAACAAATAGTTCCAAAATAATGTAAGCATTCAAGACAAGGCTAAACTCTGTTCTCCAAATAATTCTTATAGGAGATACCGTTTTATTTTTAAAATAAGATTGGGTGATCTTTTTTAAATGTTAATTTTTATGCTGTCTTTCATGTTTCAAGTAAATATAGTATTTCTTATGTAAAATGTAAGTGTACTTTCAAATACGTACATCTTTTAAAAAAATTTCTTATTCCATATTGGTTTTTTCTCTTAATATGATCTTAGTGGTGTGGAGTATCTTTTCATTATTTGTAATTGTAATAAATACGAAAATCTTTAAGCCTACAGATGCTTTTCACAAGAAGCTTCAGAGTAATGTGTTGAAAAGCATTAGAGATGAAAATTATACAAAAAATTACTTTCCATTTTGAAGTATAGAACTCTCGAGCTCTTTTATTAGCAATGCCAACTTTTGCAAATTGCATGACATAGTTTTCATAATTTTATTTTAAATATCTTAATAAAATTGGACCATCTTTATTTCTAATTTTTGGTGTTTAAATGAAGCACTTTAAGTTAAAATTATCATGGCTTTTCTCTTTTGGTAATTTAGAAATACATGTTCTGTTCTTAATTATGTCTTTCAATTGCCCACTACTAAGGCTGAAATAAAATACTGAATTTTAAAGTTATGCAAATTTTTTCTTTACTCCAGAACAAAAGTCTGAATATATACATGAACAGAAACTATCACTGATATATTTGGCATTTAAATATTTAGCAAGTTCTCCCTTCTTGAATGGAAGCAATTACTTCAATTACTTCTGAAATTGCACTGCATATATTTTAAATGGAATATTTTAAATTGTGGCGAACCCTGACATATTTAATTGAGCTACTTATTCTTAAGTTTTAGTTTTTTGACATAAGAATGTTGACTACTTTATACTTGCCTAAATATCTTTATACATTTATATATTTGTTCTCTAAGAAAAATTAGCAGCCCAACTTTACCTAAGTGTATAGAACTTTCTGCTCTCTCTGTGTGCTAATTTCAGCTTTGTCTTCCTCTTATTTTTCCTATTCTTATTTCTTTACTCCTATTAATTTATTCATTTATTTTTCATTTTACTTGACTTCTATATTTTACAAACTGGTACAAATTCTCTTTACTATGAGACATGCATTTGGGGTGTGCTAGTTTCTTCTGGCACACCCCAAATGATATATTATACTTAGTCATTATTACTCTCTACATAGCTTGTATGCGCCGTTCTTACAATATTTTGCTAAAAGATCCAGGTAATAACTTGAGAGAATAATTCAAACCTACTAAGTCAGTCTGTTGTTCATTAGGAGTAAATATTTGGACTAAGGTGTACTACAAAACAGACCTTCTTTGGGTACTATCACAATCAAGTTGTGTAAACAAGAGATCGAGTTAAAACGCAATTCTGTTTGTTTATTTTTTAATCGAAAATTTTTTTTGAGATAATTATAGATTCACATGGAGTTGTATGAAATAGTACAAATAGATCCCATGTACCCTTTATGCAGTTTCCCCCAATGGTAACCTCTTGCAAAACTGTAGTAAAATATCACAACCTGGACAGTGAAATTGATAAACTCCAGATACAGAATATTTCCATCACCGTAAAGATCCCTTAATGTATTAGCTTCTTTGGGCTGCCCTATCAAATTACCACAAACTGGGCGGCTTAAAACACTGGAAATTTATTCTCTCCCAGTGTCAAAAGCCAAAAGTCCAAAACCAACACGTCAGTAGGGCTGCACTCTCTCCAAAGCTTTAGAAGAGAATTCTTCCTGGCCCTTTTCAACTTCTGGTGGCTCCAGGTGTTGCTGGGTCTACGTTAGCATCCCTCCAATTCCTGCCTCTGTCTACTCATGGTCTTCTCTGTGTCTGTGTCTTCTTTTCTGACTCTTATAAAGACACTTATCATTGGATTTTGGATCAAGCCAGATAATCTAGGACGACTCATCTTGAGATCCTTAATTAAATCTGCAAAGACCCTTTTTCCAAAGAAGGTCACATTTGCAGGTATCGGGGGTTATGACATGGCTACATCTCTTGGGAAAGAGGACTGTTCAATCCACTCCTGTTGCCCTTTTATAGCCACACCCCTCCGTAAACCCTGGCAACCACTAATCTCTTGTCCATCTGCTAATTCTGTCATTACATACACACAGTATGTAACTTTTTGAGATTGGCTTTTTTCACTGAACATAATTTTCTGGACATTCATCCAGATTGTTACGAGCGTCAATAATTACTTTCTTTTTATCACTGAATAGTATTCCATTCTATGGATGTAACACAGATTGATTAATCAGTCACCTATTGAGGGACATCTAGGTTGTTTCCAGTTTGTGGATATTTTGAATGAAGCTACTATAAACATTAATGTACAGTCTATAGTTCTCTGAGATCAAAGCCAGCGAGTGCAATTTCTAGGTTTTAGGCTAAGTGCATATTTAATTTTTAAAGAAACTGCCCAACTGTTTTAGTCATTATGATAAGTATGTAGTGATACCTAATTGTGGTTTTAATATTAATTTTCATAATGCTTAACGATTTTGAATATCTTTTCATGAGCTTTTTTCAGGGTCTTCTGCAACGCAAAAATTTTTAATTTTTATGAAATTCATCAGTTTTTCCTGTGATGGATCATGATTTTGGTGTCAAGACTAGGAATTATTTGCTCAGCCCTAGATCTCAAAGATTTTCTACTATGTTTTATTCTAAAAATTGTATAGTTCTACTTCTTACATTTAAATCTGTGACCATTTTGATTAATTTTTATATAAATGTGAGTCTTAGGTCAAGATTCATTATTCCCACCCAATGGACATTATATTGTTCCAGTTCCCTTTGTTGAAAAGCTTTTGCACCTTTCTCAACAATTATTTGAGTCTATTTGTGTGGGTATATCTCTGTATTTTCTGTTCTCTTCCATTGGTCTATTTGTCTCTCCACCAATAACAAAATGTGTTGATCTACGCAGATGTATAATAGTCTTAACACTGGATATTCAGATTCTACCCACTTTATTCTTCTTTGTAAAGATTATTATAGCTATTCTACAGCCTGTGCAGTTCCAGATAAATTTTAGAATAATCTCCTTTATATGTACAAAAAGTCTTGCTGGGATTTTGATAAGAACTGTGTTAAACCTATATGATCAGTTTAGGAAGAATTGGCATCTTACTAGGTTTAGTCTTCCAATTCATGAACATGGTATGCTTTTCTGTTTATTGGATCACATTTGATTCTTTATCAATGCTGCTTAATTTTCAGCATGCATATTCTGTATATGATTTTTAGATTTACACCTAAATATTTCATGTTATTTTTAGTGATTATAAATGATATTTCATTCTTCATTTCATAGCCCATGTATTCATTTCAGGTATAGAGAAATACAACTAATTTTTTGCTTCTCTTGTTGTCTGTGAACTTGATGAACTTAACATAATAGTTCTAGGAGTAATTTGTAGATTTCCTGGGATTTTCCATGTACACAATCATGTCACCTGTCAATAAATACATTTTTTATTTCTTCCTTTTTGATCTCTATGCCTTTCACTTCCCTTCTTTTTAATTGCACTGGCTAAAATTCCCAGTGCTGAGTTGGATAAGAGTGATAAGGGTGGACATCCTTGACTTCCTCCTGAACATAAAGGCAAAACATTCAGTCTTTCACCATTAGGTATGATGATAACTGCGGATTTTTTTGTAGATGTTCATTACCAAGTGAAGTAAGTTCCTCTCTATTCCCAGGTTTCTGAAAGGCTTTATCATGAATGGGTTTGAATTTTTTCAAATGCTTTTTCTGTTTCAATTGATGTGATCATGTGATTATTTTTGTTTAGATTGTTAATATGGTGGATTACATTGTTTGAGTTTTGAATATTGAACCAACCTTGTATCATGGAATAAAAGATATTTGGTTAGGGTATATAATTCTTTTGATATGCTTCTGAATTCTATTTCTATTTGCTAATATCTTCTTAAAGATTTTGAGTCTGTGTTTATGAAGGTCTTTAATCTGTAGTTTTCTCTTTCTTTTATTTTTACTATCCTTACTGGTTATAGTGTCAGGGTAATATTACCTTCCCAAAGTCTACAAGAAGTGTTCCCTCCTCTTCTATTGGATTGTGTAGATTGATGTTAATTCTTCTATAAATGTTTAGAATTCCCCAGTGAAACAATCTAGGTCTAGAGATTTCTTTTTTGACAACTTTTAATTATAAATTTAATTTCCTTTACTACTTAAAGTGATATCTAAATTCTTTATTTATATTGGGGAAGTTGAAGTAGTTTGTGTTTTTTGAAGTGGTCCATTTCATGTATGTTGTCAAATATATGTGTGTACAGTTGTTAATAGTATTCTCTTATTATCTTTTTGATGTGTGCAGTATCTGTAAAGACATATTTCATTTCCTTCCTAGTATTGGTAATTCATGCTTTTCTATTTTATTCCTTGTCAGTCTTGCTAGAGGCTTGTCAATTTCATTGATATTTTCCAAGAACCAGCTTTTTGTTTCGCTGATTTTCCGTATTATCTGGTTTCAATTTGACTGATATCTGCTCTTAACTTTATTATTTTCTTCCTTCTAATGCTTCAGGATTATTTTGATATTCTTTTTCTAGGTTCTTGGTGTATGAGCTTAGATAACTGATCTGAAACTTTTCCTCTTTTCTGACGTATCCATTTAGGCTATAAATTTCCCTCAGCAGAGCTTTATCTGTGTCCTACAAATTTTGATATGTATTATTTTCATTTGCATTCAGTTAAACCAATTTTTTTTTTCCTTGAGACTTCCTCTTTGGTCATGCAATTATATAGACATTTGTTGTTTAGTTTCAACGTGTTTGGAGATTTTCCTGTACTTGTTCCACAATTACATTATTCATACATAACTTATCACAGTCTACCGGTGTCACAATTTCAACAGTTCAAATGAAGTATAGAAATATTACCTCCTTTTATGTTTCTTTATATGTTCCCCCACTTATAATATATCTGGTGTAAATATTTCTTTTACATACATAAAGAACCACATGGGGCAGTGTTATAATTTTTGCCACATCCTCTTTAGTTTTCAGAAGATTAATTATGTTTGGTATGGATTTCTTTGGATTCACCTTGTTTAAGATTTGTCCAGCTTTGTGATTCTGTCGTTTCATGTCTCTTACCAAATTTGGCATTATTTTTCACAAACATATTTAGCCTGCATCCTTTATCCTCCTCTTCAGGGGCTCCAGTTACACAATTATTTTTTAATATCTTTTCTTGTGGTCACATAGATCCCTGAGAATCTGTTATTTTTTTTCTATTTTTCTATGTTTTTCATATTGGGTAATTTACCTTGTTTTATCTTCCAGCTCATTGATCCTTACTCTGTCTCCTCCATTCTGCATTGAGTCCATCCGCTAAATTTTTATACTGGTTATTTGATTTTAAAATACTCAAATTTCCCCTTGGTTCTTCTTTAGATTTTCTCCATTTTGCTGCCTCTTTTTATTTGCAATTGTTCATTGATGCATTTCATCATGGCTGCTTTCCAACGTTTCAAGGTAATTCTATGTCTCTGTTATTTTGATATGTGCAGCTGTTGATTGTCCTTTTCCTTCAGTTTTAGACCTTCCTGGCTTCTTGGCTCTCACATAATTTTCGACTCAAAACTGGTCACTTATTATTATGTTATGAGACTCTTATTTAAACCTTCTGTTTTAGTTGGCTTTCTCTGATTCCACACTGAGAGGAGAAGGGAGCTGGCACTACCTCATTACTGCCAGGTGGAGTTAGAAGTCCAGATTCCCCACTCAGTCAGCCTGATAACACCTGATAGGACTCTCCACTAGGACTCCTCTGATCCCACTCCAGTGGGGAAGTAGAGGGATGTGTCCCTACGTGATCTCTACTGTCACCATGGTGGGTTGGTGAAGACAAAGACGAGTTTTTACGAGTCACAGGGGATGAAAGTCTAGGTTCCAGATTTGGCCTTCTACAACACCAACCCAACAGGATTTGGGGACACCTCATTATGGCCTCAGGAGGAAGGAACTCTAGGCTCCCCGCTCAACCTTTATTGCTGGGAGTAGAGGTGGGGCCACAGCTTTTTTTCTGTGATGTTTGGTTCGAGTTGATAGGTTATATCTAAAAATTTTATATCTTGCTACGATGCCCTTTTGCTGGTCTTTCAACTAGAAAGAGTAGGCTTCTGTTGGCGTATATATTTGTCTGTGCCCATTGGCATTTCTGAGTTGCTGGCTTCTTCAGCAACAAGACTCAAATATATGAGATAAAAAGAAAATCCAAGGAACTCACCACCAAATTTTTCCTCAGGCTTCAGGGTCACTAGCTGGTCTGACTTTTTCTCTCCACATTTCAGAGTCTTCTTATATTTGTTTTACATATAACTTCCAGGGATTATACTTGTGCTTAGAAGGGAAAAGTACATCTCTTCCATCTTCCTGGAAGCAGAAGCTCATTTACGTTTATTTTTAAAATTAGACTGAGAGAGCTCATTTTAAAACAAATGCTGATTTGCTATATCAAATATTCCTAATGAAATACATGAGCTAGTTTCTCCATATTTTGAGTTATTCCCATATTTTAAGTATTCAAGATATCTAGTTATCTGTTAGAGCTATTACTTAATAGCAAATATTTGTATGTTTTTGCATTGGGAAATTATAATTTTTAAATTCAAAAAAATTCCTTAGGAAATTATTTAAAGGCTATTTTTATCATTTAGATATAAAAGACAGGTTTTATCTTTGCTGACATTTTTCTTTATCCTTCAAGTATTTTATGATGATTATAAATCAATAGTGTTTTTGTGTTTAAGAATGCATGGGTAAACCTAAATATATTACAAAGCATTATTTTATACAAAATTAATGTATGCCCTGTTCCCTTTGCGTAAATAATGCATCATATTATCCATCATTTATCTTGTTTTGCATGCACATATATACCTTCCTTCTTATGAGTGAATCAGTCATTAATTCTTTCAGTTTACAACACTTCATTCACATTGTGGGAATATTCACAGTGTGTCCAAAATTGCTCAAATTAAAGTAGCCTTTCTGACTAGATCTTTGCCTGACACTGCGAGATTTCTAGATTCAATTCTGTGTTATTTATTTCTCTTGCTGGAAACAAAATTTTATGCAACCCCTAGGAGAAAAGATCAGAAACCAACTCTGAACTGTTGGTGGTGAATGCAAAGCTTGTACAAAGAGTCATCCTTAAGTCTTATTTGGATGGTTATAATGGGGGATGAAGTTTTGGGCCAATTGGAGGCTGGCCCTGTGGGCTAGTGGTTAAGTTCGGCATCCTCTGCTTTGGTGGTCCAAATTTGGTTCCCGGGTGTAGACCTACACCACTCATATGTGGCCATGCTGTAGTGGTGACACACATACAAATAGAGGAAGATTGGAACTGATGTTATCTGAGGACGACTCTTCCTCAAAGAAAAAAAAAAAGTTGGGCCAATTGTTAGTATCTAGTGGGCTTTATATCAAAGAGTATTAAATGGTGCAGTTTCCCAGGTTAGGGGTTTAGCTCCTCTGGGCCTTCATTTTCTGGGACAGGACAATCTCTTTCAATTTCCCATTATTTCTCTCTCTCTCCTTTTTTTTTTTTTTTTGGTCAGGAAGATTTGCCCTGAGCTAACATCTGCTGCGAATCTTCCTCTTTTTCCTTGAGGAAGATTGTCCCTGAGCTAACATCTTTGCCAGTCTTCCTCTGTTTTGTGTGTGGGATTCCACTACAGCATGGCTTGATGAATGGTGTGTAGCACCACACCTGGGATCCAAACCCACCAAGCCGTGTTGCCAAAGCAGAGCACACAGAACTTAACCACTGCACTACTGGGCCAGCCCCTCCCAGTATCTTTTAAAATATACACCATCTCTCTTTCTCCTTCTTTACTAGTCTCTCTCTCTTCTCTACATTTAAGTCTAGTTTCATTAGCTCCCATTGGGTATAGACCCACTCCATGCTCATTTCTTTTATTATTCTTTGAAGATATATCCACTTTATCCAACCTTTCTTTTTTTAATATACCAAGAGAAAATGACCTGATAAACAATTTGATGCAAATATTTCAATAGCAGTTTGGCAGTCTACTCTCCAAAGATATATGGTGTAAATTTACTCTGAAATAGCTACAGTGAAGCCTTGTTTCTTAAACTGTGAAATAAAAGCAATTGACATCAATTTAAGAAAGTATATCAGTATGTTTTCTATAAATGCATTTTAGTACAGATTCTTACAAAAAAGAAGAATGTAAAAATCCTACCTTGATATAGTTGGTGCCAGAATTGATCTGGGATTTAGAAATAATTTGTATGTGTATGTTTTAAACGTTTTATGGAAAATTTTATACAGATACTAGGTAAACTTTTAGCTAACAAAGTTTTGACACTTCAACAGTGCCATGTGTTTTGTTTACAGTGTTATTTTGGTGCAAAATATAATTTCTAGAAGAAATTACAAAGGAAATATTATAGATTCTAACAGATAGCAGATTGTTCAATTTCAATAAACAAAACATAGAATTAATAGCTATAATAAACAATTCATTTATAAAAATTGATATGAACACAAAAATTCCAGTAGATGAATGCACAGTTGACTTTAACAGAGAATCATGAAGTCCAAAGTTAGTAAGCTTTTACATTATTTAAATTCATACAAAAAAGTTAACATACAAATGTTGAATAAACACATGAAAAATGTTCGACCCAACTATTAAACAAAGAGATTAAGATTAATTTCAATCTTAATATACCTAGTTACAATGTAATTAATGACTGGATGAAACAGGCACTCAAAGTTTTTTCTAATGCTATTTCTCAACACATTCCAAAATCTTCAAATAAATAGTTCATAAAATGATGAAATAATTCACATCTAAATTACATCCAAAAGATAGACAAATTGACAAGGTTTTATTCTCAAAGAAGTTTTATATTAATCATTCTTTACATCTGGGGAATTGGAACTAATACATATGTCCATGGCCACTAACTTTTAAGCAAGGTAAAAAACATATAGTAAATGATATAATGAACTATTGGCCATTGAAAAATAATCTTTACCATATGAAAATAATTATCATATAATATTAAATAAAAGTACACCTTTGGTGTTACATGTCTAAATGACAAAAATTGCTTATTTTTGACAGGTGAAATCAGTGATAACTTTTCTTCTCTGTCCCTTTGTATAGTATTCAAATTCACGTGAGAATTACATTTATAACATACGTTAATCTTGAGAATAAAACAAATGGTCAATTGTTGTTTGATGTGGAGCTAAACTATAATGGCAGAATAGATGCATAGTTAATTTACATCTGAATCTGAAGCAAGTATATGTAACACTAAAGAACTTCTGTGGAAGACAGTGGGAGGGAAGTAACTGCCAGGAATTTGTTGCTGTATTTGAAATTGACTTATCAGTCAGTTTTAGAAGCGAAGACCATCCATTGAAAAAGAATTCCTAATGAGTAATAACACTTTTGTGTGATGTAGACCGTGTTTTCCAATGGACTCTTGAACTTGACCTGCCTTGAAGAATCCCTGTTGTGGAGGTTTGATCTCCTCCTTGTTGGGATCTCAGGCTTCCGGCAGTGCTGTGGCAGCAATCTACGGGGAGAGCTGCTGGAAGCCAAGCCAAGAGCATAAAAGCTAACAACACTTGGCCTAGCAAAAGATAACTCAATCAAAGAGAAGGAAAGAACAGGGAATATTTTCCAATGCATTTTAGTGGACAGGGCAGGCTTAGAGAACAAAGAAACATTATGTGGAGCCACAAATTGAGAGCTGCATTGAAACCTCCTAGAAAAGCTATAGAAAATAAATTGCCAAAATGTCAAATGCCAAATTTTGAAAGACGAAGAAAATAACAATGCAAATAAAAACATATTTGTTTAGATAAAGAATAGATATGTATTAGAACACAAGATTTTTATTTAAAGTAGTGGATGGAGTGGCATTTCTTTGAAAAAAGAATGTATTATGTTTGCCTGAAGAGTTTACTTTCCATGTATGTTTTATTTACACTATAATTTATCTCCTCACTTATAATGATTTTTTTCTACCTTTACCATCTACAGAAAAATAAGTATGTGCAATTTAATATTGCTGGAATCTTTGAAGTTGGGATCACCTCAAAGATGTTTATGAATATGATTTTATTTATTTTTACTTTGCAGGAAGCAGAACTTACGTATTATTTTTTTCCTTGACTACATTAGGAAATCAAAATTTCCAGGGGGTTAAAGACAAGCCAGATGCAGGTAAACCTGGTGTTTTAAAGTATTTTCTAGTCATTAAAGCCAATTCTATGTAAAGCATAAAATCAACAAAGTTTATCTAAAATAATTTTCAAGTTATAAATAGTTACCATAAACTGTTCCCTATAAAATCGCAAGTATTCAGGACATCCAAAGATATCTAGCATTATAGTCGTTACAGTAGCAACAAAAAAGAAATAGAAGATAGTTTCTGCTCTTACAACATCTCCCATGCATTGCGATTTGTAATTATCAATGTCCCTCCTTTGGTTCCCAAAAGGGAGCATCTGCTGAGACTTGGGCCTTCTCTGGGAAGTGAGCAAAGGATGCTCCATCCACTCTACCCCCACGTTTACTCAGTCCTTCCCAAGGGAGCAGGAGTGACTTATTGATAAGATGTGATGAAGGCTTTTCTAAAGCATGCTCAGGTCTTCTATTTTTCTTGGAGGGTTGATCTCCTTCCCTCTATGCCTCTCTCAAAACTTTACATCTGAATACTCTCGAGAGTCTTTAAACCAGAATAGTCTCAAGAGGTCTTTTTCTCAGAAGGCTTAGTTTTAATGTTCACCAGCAGGCCCTAAGGGACATCTTTTGGCTCCTCTGTATGGCCAGTGACCAAATAATGCAATAGATTCTCGTTGCCATAAGGCTGGCTGGGTAAATGTCTACGTGGTAGAAACAACCTTCTCTCTAGTGACTGATGACAGATAAACTAGAGAACACACAGTTAAATTTGAATTTGAGATAACCAATGAAAAAATTGTAATCAAGTATGTCTCAAATACTGTAAGTGATCTACTAAAAAGTTGTTCATTGTTTACCTGAAATTCAAATTGAACTGGGCTTCCAGTAATTTTGTTTGTTAAATCTGGTCCAGTTGTAGAAATAAAGCCAATGAAATATGCCAAGCTGAAAGTGAAGGGGGTACTAAACCAAGAAGAGAAAGTAGAAGGGATGGTACTGCTGAGAGTTTTGAGCTGTTTGTTGTTGGTTTAACTTGATCTGGACCCCATTCCCCAGCTATCAGAGAATGTTATGGTATCAACTTCAGCACCAAAGACCTCTTTCTTGCTTTAACGTCAGTTTTGATTTTGCTTAAAAAGAAAACTCCTTGGTCCACTTTCAGCATTTACTCCCTTATCCCCATTCTTGTTCACTTTTTTTTGAAGTATTAGCATCTTTTTTTTTCTCCCAGTACATTTTAAGCTTTCTTGAGGAAGGCAACAAAGCCTGGCTGCAGGTGCTCATCCAATGCATGTTAATTGTCCTCCGTCTCTGAGAATGGACTGTGTCTTAATCATATCTGCACTCCCACAGTATTCTATCACTAGGACTCACATATAAGCCTCTAAATACATGTCAAATCAAAGTGGACAAGCCCGTGGTCGTCACTGTTCTGTGATGTCAAATATATAGTTACCCAATTTAGCTAAACTAAGTATTTCAGTTTTAGTGCTCCAGAAGACAAAATGATTTAATTAGTGCCATGCTTATCCTTATCTATATCTTTTTATACAATTCAAAATCCCTCCCTTTCTTCTTCTCTCATCTTCCTTTATCTCAAATTGTAGTTTTCAATACTGCTGCCAGACAGCAGGAACAATGAAAGGCAGAGTTAAGAAGCCAGGGGCAGAAGAGAGGCAGTGATGGAAAAATTGAATTATGGCACAGGGCAGCAGACGAGTTCATTAATATATATTAACTCAGATAACTTGCTTTAGGTGCATCTATATTCTCATTCAGGTGATTCTCATAATATAAAAAACATTTAGAATTATACCTAAATGTTATTTGCAAGACTTTATTAGAGGAAGTTTTCAAAAGCGTAAACATTTGACAGCAGAAAAAAGAGTTAAAAAAGAATTTTTAGAAGGAATGATTAAAAACAATATAATATTTTTGTATTTTTAAAATTCAAGCAGTTTTCAGTTAAACTGAGCAAACCAACCTAAGCATAAAAAAGCCACAGAAAAATGTACAGCGACTAACGTTACTTTATAAACTCTTTTTATATCCAAGTAAACCACAAATCCCATTTTAAAAAATAGAAACAGGTGAAGGATTTTTTTACGTGTAATAGAGATTGTTATACAATGTATTTAAAAAATAGTTTTGTTCCTAAAGGGAGAATTTTAATATGGTAACTCAATATAGTGAATGTCAACTTCAGAAGTAATTTGACTGTTAAAGTATAAAACAAAGGGATGGAAACAGTATAATCCAATGACCTGGAAATGGACTAAGTATATCTTATTTAATACAACATTTTATCAATGAAGAAATGAGATTTGGACAAGTTACATATTTTACCTAAAATTATGCATCTTCTAAGGAATGAAGCCCAAATGTAAGCACAAGATTGCTTGACTCCATGGAGCCAACTATGCTTATACAAATTTAACGAATAACAATAATCAAATTTTCCAGGATTATGAGAGATGTGAATAAGCAGAGAGAGTGAAATGGCTGAGCATGAAGGCTAGAGTTACACAGTGGAGGCTTGGGACTGTCAGAATCAGAGGTGTGCATTTCACTCGCTGGAAAAGAAGAGTCACGAAGGATTTGAAATAATGGCAACATGATCGTAGCTTAAAATATATTTGAGGAAGAAAATAAGAAGTAAGTGTGATACTTCGTATAATCGATTTAGATATGCTGAATAATATATAACAAAAAATATCTTCACAATAATGTTAATAAAACGTTTTATCAATATTTCTTTCCTTCCTTCTTTAACAATATTTACCACGTCATTAACGTCAAATGTTTCCATGACATCTACTTCATTATTCAGAAATTTTCATTATTATATCTCCCTCTCAATCGTGGTGTTCCCATGCTATTTTAAGCAGAGCATCTCTTCTCAATCATTATTGGAGGTCAATAGTGTATTTCCTTTCCACTTTGCAATGGGTATACATTAGTAGCATAAACTGTTTTTCTTACATGATTATTTGGAAATATGTTAACCATCTATGAAATAAGAAAGTACATGAAATAATCTCATTATGTATAGACAAATTATTTCCTTGTCAGAGATTCTAGGTGACAAAGTAAAAATCTTAGGAAACACTTTAATGAAATCTATCTTCAAGGAAATAATTCTTCTGAAATCTATATGAATATGATAGTATATATTTTATCACACTTTTAAAATCTATAATTGGATTATTCCATTTCAACCTGGAAAACAATATGTAAAATATTTTCCCAAATATTTCTAATCAGCATTCTTTACTTGGTTCTGCATACAATTTTTAACCTACTGTATGTTATAATATGGCAATTTATAAGAGGCCATTTATAATTTTATAAAGACAATAAGATATGGTAAATATTTGATGAGCATAAACATACATTTTCCCTGACATAGAAAATTGCATTAAAAATTTTTCTCATAAAATAGAGAATATGAAAACAAAAAGTGGGTGAAATGTATATGTTCAAATAATAAAATTTTAACTTAAATTTGATTTACCTCAAAATAAATGAGAATTTTTAAATTTCATCAAGAATCAACTGAGATAAAATACCCAGAGAAAAATAACCAATTTAGAGGTATTAAAAATGGTTAATATAGTGAGAATAAGGAAACGATTTTAAACCATAGAAGGACAAACTGATTTTACAAATTTGTAGTTTACTGATAAGCTTCTCTCCATTGTTAGTACAGTCACATTATATTTATTTATATCCATTTTGTTTAAGCATCTATTGTCTATAGGTACCTCTCGTGCTTACAGATGACTTTGCCTGACTCTATGTCAGTATTTCAGTACACAGTTTCTGCTGATGTTACAATATAAACCATTCAAGTGCAGCTCAAGCATTTAGTGAAGGCCAGCACATGGAGGAAAACAATACTGCCAAGGAATTTTCAACCTATCAATTTTCCTGAATCTCGTGCAGCCAAAAAATATATAAACTTATGTAAAACACTGTTAAATATAAATTATATGTACTTCAAAAATCAGAAACCAATTATTGTATGCCATATTGTAATATTGTCTTAGTTGTTATATGTTAATTTTTTCTTATTTCTTTGCTTATTATTATACTATCACGAAACTCCAGTTTAATTGTGTAGAGGAAAAAAGCAACGTGAAATTCCAGATTAAGGGGAAAAAAATCAGAATTCCATTTTGAAAAAGCCTCTATGGCAAGACAGGTGAAAGTGGTTTATTCAGTAAACAGATTTTAAGGGAAAGACTTCCACAGACACAGACAAAAATTACACATACATTCTGTCCAAATTTTTCTATAGGTTTTTAGTATTTATTTTTCTACTCAAAGAACACCAAAGTTAGGTGTATTTAAGAAAATGTCCACCTCGTAGCATGTAATCCCTTCTGTAAATTGATCCTACAGTGAAATTTCGACACTATTTCAAACCTCGCAAGTACATCTGTAATAACAGACCGAATTGTCACAACCACAGGTTCAAGAAAAAAAGTCAACCTGGGCTTCCATTGAAAAAGCAATTTGTTCAAAACACATCTTCAGAATCCACAAAGGAGAATGAGATTTTCATTATACGTTGCTTCTTTTCAAAGTCTTTGATTAGCATTCATGAAGGCTCCATTCTTAGGCACATCAGGTTCATTATTATTATAAGCAGTTTACATTTTTGTTGCTTTTTGTCACTTTTCAAAAGAACAGCTAGTTGCACAGGTGAAGAATAATACTTGACATACTACAAAAGGTATATAATTTAAAAATCAAATAAGTACTTGAAAATGACAAACACGTCTAAAAGTTAAATATACTAAAATGACAAGGATCATAAAGATAATCAAATAGTTAACTGGATTTTTACTATAATAAGTTCATTTATGATGTTTTGCTAAGGTTGATTATCAATATCATAATATGTTATGAGGAATAACAAAACCTCATTCAAAACCAACAAGTGCTATTTATGGAAGAACTAAAAGCTTAGGTTTTCTTTTTCTCCCTTTCTTTTTTTTGATATTTATGTCAATATATCTTTCATAAAGTATCATATAGCTCAATGTATATAAATTGACGATGTGCGACATGACAAAGAAATTATTTCTAGTACAACAGAAATATGATATCTAATTATGAAATTAAGAAGCCTGGTAAATAGCTCTGTAAAATCTTTCACAAACATCTTAATTACGCAATTTAAAAAGGGATCAATATCAACTAATTTTTACGTTTTTACATGATATATGGAGATAGAAAATCAGCTATTATTTGTCTTTACCATACAATTATATTTTCCTTAAAATAGCACGTATATAATAATCTACTAATCTTTGAAGAATCATTTCTATGTAGTTTTGGGAGAAAAACTGTTAAAAACAAATGAGCGATTAAATCATTTTGTTTTAAGAATTGAAACAAATTATGCAGTTAATTTGACTGCTGGTCCTGAATTAATTTAGAATGAATTTGCTTCATTTTGTGACTCCAGATCATAGTTTTCCTACATATGATAGTAATATTATCAACAGCTTTTCACATGTTCAAAATGATTAACTGAGAAATGATATATGTTAAACTGATTTTGTATAAGACGTCTGAAATATACAATTCTTATCATAGAAGTATATTTCAAACTCTTTTATCAGTTATAGAGTTTTAACATTTCATATATCAGATTAAACCAGAGGAACGGCACTGCTCTCGTGCATTTCATTCACCACTAATGTAAATAACTTGCCTTGCTAGTAAGGCTAAATAATTTGCAGCACTGTATTCCTGTATTCGAGAACACACTATTAACATACATACGATAAGGTATATTATAAGAAGATTTCACAAATTCTATGTATTTGCAAATCAAATCTTATTTTCTCCTTCAGATTCGTTTTAGTTAAAATTATTTGTGGGGCTGTGGTTGGGTGCAGAGTGCAGAGGTTGAGTTCACATGTTCTGCTTGGGGGGGCCGGGGTTTGCCGGTTTGGATCCCAGGTGCGGACATGGCACCGCTTGGCAAGCTATGCTGTGGTAGGCATCCCACATATAAAGTAGAGGAAGATAAGCACGGATATTAGCTCAGGGCCAGTCTTCCTCAGCAAAAAACAGGAGGATTTGCAGCAGATGTTAGCTCAGGGCTAATCTTCCTCAAAAAATTAAATAAATTAAAATAAATAAATAAATAAATAATATTTTTATTGGTGAATAGTGACATTTTTTAAGATCAGAAATGATCATGGAACTAGCATTTTAAAACAAGTTCAGAAAATGTGCACTATTAAATAAATTATAAAAATTCTTATTCTTTAATGTCATGCTACTTTTTGGAATACCTCTACTGGAGTTTTCATTTGATGAGCAATTAAGGGGTTACATAAAGAAATGTAACATTTGGGAAAAAATGTTAATAATAAGCTTTTCATATTAATCTAAATTAGTAATATGCTATTTCTATTTTCTAAGTAGGAGTCAATTTCTACATAAAATGCTTTCTTTTCTCAATATTATTTTGACGTTGAATTAATCAGAGCATATACTTATAACTTGCATTATTTTTAGAATATTAATGTAGTGTATTTTTACAAAATACCATTTCTTCTGGACACTACTCCTAATCATTTTTTCAATTAAGAAAGCAGGAATCATTGTATAACTATTAAGATTATTTAAAATATCTAATGTAATTTATAAAGAATTTCTCAGCCTTTCCTTCTAATAAAATATGTCCTGGAAGGAATGCCTAAAGCAAAGTGAACTGTTTATTTTCTTGGTTTTATTTAAATATTTGGTCAGTTATTCAAAAATTTCTGTCATTAACTTTCCATTAAAATCTCAATTTTGTGCATAAATTAATATCGATTAATGGTTACATTTTTCAAAATGTCAATAGGAAGCATGAATATCTTTCTTTACAAGAGGCAGAGATTCATTTTAAATATTTGCACATATTCATATTTATTTACATCTCTATGTAAATACAAATATATATGTATTTATCTGTGCATACTGAAACTTCACTCTAATAGATAAGAATTTAATATAAGCAAACGCCTGCAAGGATGTTTGGTTTTCTAAATAGCTGAGTCATTTTAGTAAAGTTTATAATAGACTACAAAGTGTAGTAAGATGCTCAATGTTAGAATTGACAGTGGATGAAAGGATATCCAAAATAATTAAAGGGAAGGGGGTGGAAATCAGGAAAGCATCGAAGAGAATTTAGGTAGAAAAAAAGACGCGGACTGTGGTAAAGATATGACATTTTAATGGTGTAGTTTGAGCTGTAGCCAGAGAATCCTCAACCAATTTGACCTGAATAAATGTGAAATTAAGATTTTCCTCACACCTTGGGCAGTCTCATTTGACATATTTTAATGGGTAGGCCAGATGGTGTTTGGGCAAACAACCAGCTTGGATTGCAAGCTTGTCCTCTAACACACACACACTACATAAGGTGCTGAGCCATCAAACTCTGCGTAATGATAGGAAGCGAACTGAGATCCATCATTCTTCTATACACAGAGCATAAGATTTGATATAAAACATATAACATGTACCAACCTAAAATGTTGCAAATCATCTCCATTATTTTCTAATTAAAGACTCGCCGTAAAAACAAACCATTAATTCAATTTCAGGATCTCTTTGAATGGGATACATACGATTTTACTTTTTGTATTAATTTGCATATTCACAATGATGATGGGCCTCATAACTTCAATTGGGATAGCTTAGCTAACAAAGTTTAAATACAGCCATACATTGGAGATTCTGTTATATTACAGAGATGTTGTTGCAATCCATTTTTCTGCATGTTTACGAAAAAAGGGAATAAAAATAAAAATGGCTGGCGCTGGAGCCACACTATGAATCCAAATACTGAAACTGCAAATTAGCTTGTATGTTCTTGGCACATTTACTTAAGTTTTTAACAGTTCATTTCCTTCATCTGCAAAATGGGCAAGCAGGAGTGAACTAATAGCATGTCCGCAAATTCTTTTCAGATATTTAGTAAAAGACAATCCATTTCAAATAGGAATAATGATTACATTTTACCAATGTGCACATCTTTTCTTTATCTGTTATGAATGGATTTTAGAATCGGACATCACAAATTAAATTTTAATCCTTTGGTGAGTCTTTCCCAAGATATAATATTTTTACTTCAATATTTTTCTGGTTACTGTGGGTTTTAACAAGAATTTTCTAGGAGCAGATCGCTCTTGACTAAGTTAATAACTGTAATATGAAAACGAAACCCACGGAACAAGCTAAAGACTTGTTCATGATATCAAAATGTGTGAGTTCAATTAATAAAATAGACAGAATCCATTTTTTTCATCTTATGTTTATACCATATCTAATTGTTATGATTAAAATTATAACATGGATACACATTTATGTTTCTATTATTGTTTTTGTTGGATTGTGTTATTTTAGCTTAAAAATATAATGTGCAGTTTCAAGTCTTGACTGTCATTTCACTGGTAGACTATGTCACATTAATCTTTATTGCCTAAAAACTAGCACGTCACTTGGCATAAATTAAGAGCATAGTAAAAATTCATTGAATGAATTAACAAACTAAATAAATCTATCAATCAAAATAGGCAAGTCAATAAATTAACCAATGAGCTAATGGATCATTCTCTGAGCCTCTGAATAATTCTTCTGGTTTCCCAGCCAATGGAAACTGACCTCTGGCCCTCTCCACTGTCTGGACCACAGCATGATACGCTGGCCATGGGTTTCTGTCTCCATCTCTACTCTGACAGACATTTGGTGTACTGTCTGATCCCTGAGCTTCTAGCAGCTTCTTCATCTGAAGGCAGAGTCTTTACTTCTTGGCTGCAGGTTCATTTTCATGGAAGCTGCTCCTGATTTCTTTGCTCAGAGAACTTTGCTTTAACAAATATTAAATAGGAAGCCAGAATGTGGAAAGAAAGATTGTAAAGGACCAGATTTCCAAATATACAAAATCACTAATACGTCACGCTTTGTAAATAAAGTCTTGATCTAAACCCACAGTTGGAGAGAGTAGGTGCTTACTATCAAAGGGAAGAAAGCCTAAACTAGGTTAATGAAACTATAAGAGTTCAGAAACACATATCTTCCTAAAATGATTGTTCCTAAGTTTTCTTTCTCAGGATAGAAATGTAGAGGTGGACTTCTAGGACTAAAGAATATCGATTATTTTAGGTTTTTAATACTTGTCATGGCAAAGTATATGACTTCTCTGGATATCTAGCTTTTAATATATAAAGAGTGTGTGTGTATGTGTGTAGGGGGAGAGAGAGAGTGAGAAAGAATAAGATACAAGGAAACCTGAGGCTTATAATTGATAGAGGAAAGATATTGAGTTGCAAGATGACAATCTGGATCCTCCCTTTGCTACACAGCAGCTTTGTATTATTTATTTATGCCTTGAAACTCTAGTTCTTCATTTTCCTCCTCAAAATGATATGGCTGGATTATGTGATCTCCATGTTCATTTATCACTTTAATTGTTTTCTATTTTTAATCAATATTATCAAACTGAGTATTCACCAATATAGTCTTGCGGGCCTGTTGTTATCTAAAAGACATTTTATTGCCTTGTCATTTTGAATATAACTTAAAAAATAATTTTGATCATTTTGATAAATATTAAAACCAAGTTCTGTAACATAATTCCAGGTTCTTCACTTGCATTTTTTTTAAAGATTTTATTTTTTCCTTTTTCTCCCAAAGCCCCCCTGTACATAGTTGCATACTTTCTTAGTTGTGGGTCCTTCCAGTTGTGGCCTGCGGGACGCCGCCTCAGTATGGCTTGATGAGTGGCGCCATGTCCGCACTCAGGATTTGAACCAGCGAAACCCTGGCCGCCAAAGCAGAGTGTGCAAACCCAACCACTCAGCCACAGGCTGGCCCCCTTCACTTGCATTTTTATTTAGAAAGGTTTTGGCACCAGGCACCAAATGATCACTTATTTTTTACTGTAGAACTAAACTGAGTTCTATGGGGCATTTTGGAGTGGTTATGAAGTCCTAAGTTGAGAAACATTGTTGTATATGATTACATGTGCATCAGAGCAATAATTCATAACTGAAATAGGCAAAAATGGGTTTATGTCTCACCTTTACAGCTTAACCAACATTGAGTTCTTGTTGAGTTTACCCAAATGTTCTGAGTTTCAGTTTTCTTGTACACCAAATGGGAATAATAAAATCTACCTTGCATGGATGTTGCGAGTTGCCTGTGTATCCCACAGATGTTAATATTTTCTTCAATTTGGAAGCCATGTAGGCGATGTCGTGGTTAATTAGACACTATTAATTTTATTAACAAGTGGTTCTCCAGACATTAATTTGCAAATGTTTTCTGCTCTCCTTTTTGAGTCTTATGGTTCTGTCTGGCTCCTAATCGGTCTACCTGTGCTTCTCACGCAGACCTTTAAAAAAGAGTAGCCTACGTTAGTAGTATTAAAATTTTTGTCATCTTATCCCATCTCATGTGTCAACACACTGGTATCTTAATTCTACCTCCTCTGTTGTTATTGCAATAACAATGATCTAATTTCCAAAAAATCTAATTTCCCAATCCAATGAATGCTTGGGGGCCCCTGTTTTATTGGATTCTATATTTTACTTGACAGTCTTGAGTTTTTGGTGTTTCTTGAAAGAATTATTTTGGCTTACAAAACACTTTCTGACTACTTCTTTATCTCTTTATTTTGTGATTTCTTCTTCTGTAATCTACCCTTCGCCTACGAGTGCTTCCCGGACTTCCATACTCAGCCCTCTGTTCCTGTACCTTTAAATCTTCCATCTGACTGACCTGATATACTTTCATGGGTTTAAAACTCTACCTACATCTTGAGAACTTACAAATCAAAATTTTCAGCATAGTTTTCTTCTCCAACATCTATATGCTTCTCCCACTGCATATTGGATATTTCAGTTGGAAGGCAGGTAAGCACCTCAAATTCAACACAAACAATCCTCAATCCATTGTCTTTCCCACCAAATCTCCTTTCTCCTCCTAACTTCTCCAATTCATTTAATGGCCAAGATCCACCAATGTTACCTTCTAAATTAGTTCATGTTTCATTTATATTCTTGATTATTTCAAGACATGTTCACTGAATCCAACCTTCTAAGATGACCTACAAAGCTTTTCATCATCTGTTTATTGCCAGCTCTCCATCGTCGTCTGTCATAATTCTTACTTATGCTCCTGCAATCAGTAATTGCATTTCATTTGCTTGATCTGTGTGCCATTCCTAAATGCTTTCTTTGCTGATGTCCCTGACATTGCTCCATGCATTCATCATCTCTCCATTTAGATAGCTACATTTTCTCCTTTAATTCTTGGCTTGTCTACACTACAAGATCTTCATTAAGTCAGGGCTGGGTTTCTATAATCCTTCTTTACATTTCCTATGTGTTTACGTTTATCTGTTTGACTATCTGTTTGCCTCAGTATAATAGGAACAAACTGTATCTTATCCGTTTTGGTATTTTCAGCACCCATCATAATTCCTGATACATATTAAGGACCTAATAATTATTTTGTTAAATGAATATGAGAAGGGTAAATATTTTTATTATTTTTTTTATATGTGGATTGCTACCACAGCATGAGTGATGAGTAGTGTAGGTCTGCCCCTGGGATCCAAACCCGCAAATCCGGCTGCTGAAGTGGAGCATACCGAACTTAACCACTATGCCACAGGGCCAGGGCCAGAAGGGTAAATATTTGAATATGCAAACTTCAGTTGTTTCAATATTTCTGGTCCTAATTCTTTCTGATGGGGAAAATTGTAGTCATAATCAATTCCAGGTAAACGGAGTCAATTTAAAGTTTATGTTTCATCAATTTAAAGTTTTCTGCCTTTCCTCTTCCACTCTGAAGTGGCCTCTAGCTGTGAGGACTTACACGGATGTATAGATTTATGACATTGAGGTGACAAGTGGTGTCCATTTGGTGCCCGGTCAATACTACCAATTTATAACAGCACCTACTGATATATACATTGGCTTATCTGGTCCTCAGGTATGATCATTTACCCCATATGGGAACCCAATGAACTGTCTACATTTCCACGTGTCCATGCATCCTGTCCTTGACTTAACCTTAGTACTCATTTGTGCCTTACAGCCCATTTAGTGCATCCTTCAAAGACACGGAAAACTTTTAGATGCTCTTCCATGGGAATCTTGGATAGTGAGAGGCTGCTTCAGGCCCTCTCTGCCTAGACACACCATGCTATGAATTGCTCTTTCTTTCTCTTTTTTTTTTTTTTTTTGGTGAGGAAGATTCTCCCTGAGCTAAAATCTGTGCCAATCTTCCTCTATTTTTTGTATGTGGGATGCCTCCACAGAATGGCTGAGAGTGGAGTAGATCTGTATCCAGGATCTGAACCCATGAACCCATGAACCTGGGTCACCAAAGGGGAGCATGTGGAACTTTAACCACTCGGCCACGGGGCCAGCCCCTTCCATGTTATGATTCTAATGTACTGCTCCCTATCAGGGAAATGAGCATTCATTTCCCTCAAGTGGAGTCTGCCCAAGAACCAAGGACAGAGGACCCCTTCCCAAAGACTGGAATCAGCATCTCTTCCACATCTGTCTTATACCTGGACTATGACTTTCAAATTTAAAAATCAAGGTTGTGTCACCTTTCTTCTCTGTTTCTGTGTTAATGAATTCTCCTTTGAGCCACAAATTTCTCTCGTCTAGTGGGACAAACAGAGGAAGGCTTGTAACAAAGTAAGGAGGGAATGCAGGAATTGAGCGATGTGGGGAAGAACAGCAATTAACGTCCTTCCAATACAGATGGATAAATGCCACTTTTAATGACTCTCACAACAACAAATTGAATAAATATAATCATTTAGCCCACATTAGACACAATTACTTGTAATGGTTTTGGCTATTAACTTTTAGTTTTCTTACACTCATATTGCTATGTTACTTTCATATCCTTTGAATCTTTAACAACAGCAACTGCTCACATCTTAGCTGTGCTAGCAGATTTTACCTATGGGGCATAGGACACTTTCTTATTTTGATTCTACAAATCATAGGTTTAAGCTAGAAGACCGTACATCTGTTTCATGAGAGCTCAGTTCTCTAAATAAAGTATTTTTACAAGGTATTTCACAGGACTTGCAGACAACTAATCTAGAATTTGTTCTTAAATTTAACAACTTTTCTATACCCTCGCTTCTTATTTGTATCTGTAAAATGTGCTCTTGTATTTTCAAGGGCCTTTACTTCAAGATACTATGGTGATTAACTAGGACCATGAAATAACTACTAACTCAAATAAATATCTTTACATCTGTTTCATAAAATTGGGGTTTTACTGTATATTGGTAAGTTGGTATATTGCACTCTGAAAAAAACCCACATCATCTTATAAGCATTTTACAACGGTCTACAATGGTCTTAAATATCTTTTGAAAATATGGTTTGTAAAGTTATATAGAATTATGCATTGCGGGATAAAGCATAATACTTCATCTCTTATTGTTAGACAATTAAGCCTTTATGTGCATTAGCTAATTATAAATCATGTCACAAGGAACATTTCTTTACATGTATCATTCTCTAAGATTTATTTTGTTGTGTTTGTTTTTGATTTTTAATTAGGATATATTTCAATGTATTTTTATGGATGAAAGAGAATAAAAACTTTGAGATGAAGCATATTGCTTGCATTAAACAATACATTCTTTAAAAATATTTTCTATTATATTTAAATTAGAGTAAGTATCTTGGTATCAAGATAGAGGAAATGTGGAAAGAATAAAAAACTAAATTACACTCAATTCCTGACTTCCTTCCATCCTTGCTTAATCAGGGGATTCTTGGGTCAAGACAGATAATTTATGTTAAACCATTAAAAAATTTTACATGGAGAATTAAGACCAAGGAGAAAAAAGTAGACTGTGAAACTTATTCTAAGTATAGAAATTATTCCATTAATTATTAGTGTTTAATATATACAAATTAGATTTTTTTAAAAGACCATAAGTTAATATTATAGAAAACTATGTTTTAGTTATAAACTAAAATTTGACTTTCTTTTTTTTCTTGTATTTACTTCTAAAAGATGTAGGATTTTAATCTCACAGTTAAATAGAGGCTGTGAATTGTTTCATAATACAGAGTGTATACAAACTCTGTATATGATGTTTGTTAATTCTGTAAAAAGATCCTTCCAGGATTTGGCGAATTGCATGGTAGTTTCATAGTAATGTTAATTGTGAACGTCTGCCATCTGGTGTTGATGGTGTGAAAATGCAGACACATAGTCCAGAGGGCAAGGAAGCACAGGAAGATAGTGTGAAAGTTGCTTAATCTATCTAATTTATTCATATTCATATTTGTATTTACACAAGTGTATTCACCTAACCTGAATGGTGAGTGAAAGAAGAAAACATGAGTTCTCATGTTTTCAAACACTGGCTGCACAACATCTTTGAACAAATTAGGATATTCAATTAGATCATCCAATATACAAATTGTCAAGATCACTTTTAAAGGATCTAAAATATCTACTTGTACTAAAGTCTCTTACTGCCTAAAATATGCAAACTGATAGCAAGTTAAGTGTATCCACAGGTATTTATTTATATGCACACTGAGAGAAGCCTTTGCAGTCTATGGAGTTGTGAGGCTAGCAATCTTTAACATGCTGGGCTGTTTTGGATTTTCCTTTTAATTTTGAACAATTCTCCATCTTGATGGCCTGTCATCAGTGCACTTTTCCTGGGTTTCATGGAAGTTAGAAGAAGTCATTCAGTTGAGTCTGAGTGAGGCATACCTATTCCTTACTGAGCAGTTGGGGGTATGGTAGAAGGAGAGTAGATATATCTATATGAAAAGGGGACAGTTCATTTTTTAGCAGCTAACCTATAGTCCTAGTAGAGGCCTGAGAGGGAAATAGAGGGATATGTACTCATTGGGTACTCAGCTGTGTGTACCAGGTGGGTGATGTGTATATTACCTTCCTTCCTGCCTTTGCATTCTCTCTACCCAGGGACATTGGGCTCTCCTTGTAAATATCAGTTGCTTTTCCCCATGAACTTGGAATAACTTGGGCTTTGTAAACACCTAGAATTATCTTTCCCTACTACTGGTCCAAAACAGCCAAAATCTGTGCAGATAAATATGGTTCTTCTTTTGCATGGCATTTGTTTTTCTGGTAGTAGAAAGAGAGAGAGAGGGTATAAAACGATCAAAGTTTTACCACTGGTTTGACCTGGCATTAACAAAGCCCACAGCTTTTAACTATATGTGCATGTATATATAGACATTTTATGCATAATAAATATAATATAAATACAAATGTATGATGATTGAGGATATGTTATTCAGAGCAATATTTCCTGGATTCAAATCCCAGGTCCACCACTTGCTGGCTGTGTGAACTTGATGTTATTTAACTTCTTTGTCCCTCATGTCCTCAAAGGTATTACGTGGTATAATAGGACCTATCTCATAGGTTCTTGTAAGGAACAAAAGTGTTAATATGTATAAAATACCTAGCAAACCTGGTGCATGGTAAATTCTCAGAAATATGTTTTGCAACATTTCAATAAAGAGGAATATAGGATAGCTGAGTATTTCATTGGGCGCTATAGAATTTGGGCTGTGAAATGTTCGCTTAGACTCTTCTAAATCTCATTTTAACTTAGGACAGAATGAGGACAGACCTTCCTGCCTTCCTGCCTCTTCAAAGTCGCCACGTATCTTTGGCCACAGTTCTCAAGCTGGATTTTTACTAAAAATTCAGTTAGAAAGATAAAGAACCTCCTGTGAAAACTTCATATTTGAATATTTCAAACATATTCCTTTAAACATGTATTATAATATCCATTCTTTCATTAAGCTAAGCGATGTTTTTAAAGCAAGAAACATTATCAACATTGTAGGTGTACTTCTTTTAGAGTCACTTCGTTGTTAAGAAATATATTTTACATGTATATTTTAATAAACAAACTCCAGATAATATATAACTACTATATGCTAAAGCACAGCAACATTACTTATCCAAATTCATTTGGATATTTCCTACCTTTGTATAATTCACTCTCTATAAATTAATGAACACTGCACTATTTTCTACAGAGTTTATGTTTAATTTTTTCATGGAATTAAGTTGTAAGACTATTGATCTGAACACAGTCAAACAATTAATTCTCTGTGAGAGATATTTCTCAGCTCAGCAGATCATATCTGTGGTTCTTTGCAATTATAGTCACAGCTGCCAGAGTAGAAGCTTACCGTAGGGACAAACTGATGGCTTAAAGAAACAATGGATGTCACATGCCCTGTTATAGGGGACAGTGGACACTGAGGCAAAATAGTTTAAGCTCCATCTAAAGTGTACACACGCGAATATTATACATATGTATAGATTTAAAATTGAGGAGTTCTATACTGTCCTGTATTTGCAGTGTAGAGGGTGGGATAAAGCCCCACCCAAAATTTAAAATTCATTCAGATCTGGAGACTGACATCATGCACCCAACAATGAGGGATGAAAGGAACTTTATTATTCAGACATGATGGGACTTTCCAGGAGGAGCAGGAAGACACCCAAAGAGCAAGAATGAAGTGAGGTGAAAAACTTGGGCTTTTATTCTGCTGAAGAGGTAAGGCTGGGGTAGAGGTGCCCGTGCATGATCTTGGATCTGCACAGTTTGACATTTCTGCCAGCACCAGAGGGTGAGGAGTGGCCCAGATGTGGGAGGAAGTGAAAGGGGAGGGTTGGGACTTCAAGCTGCCAATGATCAAGCATCGAAAATTAGATTTTCCTCTTCATTACGTATAATTTCTCTTAAGTAACCCAAAACTAGAACAAAATAAAGTCACATACTGAAGTTGTTACACAACCAAGAATATTCCACTACTTTGCAACGACTTCTGTCTTAAATTTTTATATAAATATGCAGCAGAATCACAGGAAATATAACTGCACATTTCCTGAGCACAGGAAGAGTAGTATGTTATTGTAAGACCTGGAGAAAAGAAAATGATCTACAAAGTGTTTTCAAAGGCTGTTAGGAGGGAAGAAACTGCACAGTAAGTAAGGGGAGGTGTTCTAGGCCTGAAGAATGCGTGTTTCTGTGTCCTATTTAGAGGAACGTTGCAGATGGGAGATTAAGTCTAAAGAGTGGCAAATATCAGAATTCATCAGCAAGAGACAAATATGTATACTAATGCTATATTTTGAGATTAACAGTTGGTTTTTGTTACCTTTACATATCATCCTGCTTCAGTATGGAGTATGAGAATTTCTTGAATCTTCTTACAAAAGAATTATATATATAATTTCAAAATATCAGTGAAGGAAAAAAAGGAAATACAGAATTAAAAATCAAATATTTGCTGTAAGGTTTGACTTTTTTCTAGAACATTCCCCAAATTCGATTGTTTCGATATGACCTTCCACAGTGTTTTTATTTTTTAGCGGCAATATTATTATGTCATTATTTTAAATGTCTGCAGTGCTGTCATTCACATACTGATAATAATAAACCAGGATATTGTATTGTAAAATTTTTTTTCTGTATACTATGATGTTTTAATATCTTAAAAACTTTTCTGGCCGGGAGAGACTGCCCCTGCCAGGGCTAGCTAATTCCTAAAGATAACACCTTCCCTAAGAGCATGTCTTTCATATGTAAACTAACCAATCCTAAATTTATATCCCCAACTTCTTCCTTATCTAACTCTCACACACCAAGCCAATATTTCCCGTGCTCTGTATCATTCCAGGGCCAGGTAGCAGGCAGCAAGCAACCACGTCTATAGCCCAAAGTCCACTGGTATTATTCAAACTAGCCAATCTTGCACTGTTTACTCTGTGCTGTCTTGTCTTTCCCGTAGAAACCGCAACAAAGGCTCCACCCTAAATCTTCCACTGCTCCTGGTCTTTTTGCCTCCTGACAGGAGCTGGTTCTTCCCCTATGACCCTGTGTGACATGCAGTGACTGACTCCCCCAACCCCCAGGACCTGTGAGTATGAATAATAAACTTGTTCCTCTCCAGCCTCATTCTTGTTTCCTCCTGTGGCTGCACTGACTTTACTATACATGTGTATTCTTAAAACAAACATCATTTCAAACATTTGTCCATGGGGTTCTAGTGCCCCAGTAGATGTTAATTCATGTTTCACACAAGGGGGTTTCTTACTATAATTTAAGTTAGAGATCAGCTGGATTTAGTAAAGTATTGTTAAACTTACCAGAGACTTGGATAGGCTGATTTTACTATGAATTTCTAAGAGGTAAAAACAGAATTCAGTGATTTACAAGTTTATTATTATAAATATAATTAATAACTTCCAGAACTCAATTTTTTATTCTAGGGAAGAGAGGTGAGTTGGACAGTTTTGCTTTTATTCACTTGCCATTGTAGAGACAATGTTATATAAATGATAGACGCCTAAAACTTTTTGACCTGAATGTCAAATGGAATATTATTACACCCATATACTTGCGTTCACAGTAGTCTAGTTTCAAAAAGTTATAAAAACAATCTTCAGAGTGTGTCATGGAAAATATAGGTATCCTAGTTTCCTTAAAAATTCAAAGAAATAAAAAAATATGAGATGGGTTTCCAACGTCATGGATCATAAAATATTGATAAAGTTTGTATTAGTATAAACCACAGGACCCATTTACTCAATACTAGTGTGGTATCCAACACAGATTGCTGACATATGGGATCAGCACTATTTCTCTGTATTATCAGATAAAGATATTGCCAGTCAGTGATGTCACATGCAACTTTATTCTATTAGCACTACTGCATGTCTTTATTAACCTTGATGCAATGCTTGTCAAAGACAGAATATCCCAGTCTCAATGACTTTGTTCTGAGGGTCACTGGTAGACTTAGCACTTATCTTTAGAGTTCTGGTCCTTTGTACTCTGATTTTACCTTTTCTGTTTCCTTAAAGGTTCTGAGATTGTCTATTGTATACTTCAATAGTCAGCATACTTCTTGTTCCCTCGTCCTCACGTCTAATCTCATAGATCCTATGAGTGACTGGACCTGATAATAAGCTCACAGTCTGCCATCTTCTTGGCTTTGATTGAAACATTCATTCTCAAGACTTACACTCATCTATCAGCCATAGCTGTGAGGTCACAGTGTCCTAAGTCACTCATCCCCCGAGAGCATATTCTGAACACCATGATTGCTCTTGCTGAGTCCACTTGCACTCCTTAGAACTAGTACATTAACTCTTAAACACATTGATAAAATGCTCTTTGCTCAGTTAATTGATGCATTCTTTCATGTGTAGTTAGAGTTCAATAACCCTGGACAACATTCTCCCTACATGCAACCATAGCACTAGCCCAACTATTATGGAGAGAACAGTTACATAATCTATAAACAAATAGCCTTACTTTTAAGCACACACAAAACCCCCATAGAATGTACAGGCATTCTCTTCTTTTGATTTAAGGTATATATTCCATACGAAACAGTGCACACAGGATGGTGAAGATTCAGGAGCTACATTTCAATTCCCTATGATTCACCCACCTCCCTCAAGCTTGCAACTGGAGTCGGTAGCAATTCTCATTCTTGTTACTTGCGGTATGTAGTGGACATCATGGTTGTCTTCCAAGATCCATTTCAGTCCTTCATATTGTGAGTGTGGTTTGGAAGGAATGTGCTTTGACTGATCATCCTTGCCATGGTTGTTGATATGGAGATGACTCAAGGCAAGCCAAGTATACGATTTGTATTTGATGATTATGGGAATTTTCTCTCTCCCTCTGGATGTGAATAGAGGGTAACAATAGTAAAAGCTAAAACTTATGAAGTTCTTACTATGTGCCAGACACCAAGTAATCTAAGTATATTGTATGATTTAGCTTATTTACTTCTCAGAATATTTCTGTGAGATGGATTCTGTGCTTACTCTCTAATCCAAATGAGTGAACTGAAGATTACAGAAATTAAATAAATGCACAAGGTCACATCTGTAATTGATGGTTGAGCTGGATTATGAACCCAGGCAGTCTGAGGCTAGGACTGTGCTCATGTCCAAAATACTGTTGTCATTTTCTTCATGTGAGAACCATGAAGGTAGTAACCTAATTCAAAGAGGCAAGCTGCAAAAATCAAAGATAAATGGAAGCTGAGCCCTAATTGAACAGTGCCTAAAGTCTGCTCCAACTCTGATGCTTTCAGTTTCAAAAATAAACCCTCTTTGGGACTGGCCCCATGGCTTAGTGGTTGAGTTTGGTGCACTCCACTTTAGCGGCCTAGATTCACAAGTTCAGATCCTGGGTGCAGACCTGCACCACTCATCAGCCATGCTGTGGTGGCATCCTACATATAAAATGGAGGAATATTAGCATAGATGTTAGCTCAGGGTGACTCTTCCTCAGAAAAATAAATAAATAAATAAATCCTTTTTGAGCCAGCCCCAGTGGCCTAGTAGTTGAGTTCTGTGTGCTCCGCTTCAGCAGCCCAGGTTCGGTGCCCAGGCACAGACCTACACCACTCATCTGACAGTGGCCATGCTGTAGCTCACATACAAAATAGAGGAAGATTGGCAACAGATGTTAGCTCAGAGTGAATCTTCCTCAGCCAAAATAAAATAAAATAAAAAATGTTTAAAAACTCTTTTTATTGTCTAAGCCAGTTTGTGTTAGATTTTTCTGTTACTTGTAGCTAAGAGCATCCTGTCCTATCAGTTAGTGCCAAGAAGATATATTTACAAAGAACAGGCTTTTATATGCTGATCTGGTTGAGCAGAAAAGGGAGCACTCAGGGCTCTGAGGACCTCTGTTTCTGGGTGGGCATCTGGTAATCTTTGCTACGTGTTAATTGGTGACTTTCATCCAATAATGAAATTTCCCTTGTCCCAGTGATTATTTTGGTAATATATCTGTAACAGATCAAAGTTACTGAGTGCAATGCTTTCCCCTTGTCTGGATGATACTGGGACAAACCAAGGGAAGACAAGGAATTGTCCTTGACATTATGGAAATGGCTGTCTCTCCCTCTCTTTCTGCGTCTCAGGGAACAACTAGACTGCTATCAGCTATTTTTTGTCTATGTGGAAAGACATCTGAAGAGGAAGCCACACTTAGAGAAGCACAGAATCAAAAATACTGGAAAGGAGCAAAGGAGATTTCATTTAAGTCACCTACTTCAGACATTTTCATTTACATGAGCAAATTAATCCCCTTTACTGTCTATGACACTGTCAGATGGGTTCTGTGGTGCCATCCCCAGCATGCTGAGTGATACAGCGTGCCCTGCACTCCAGTTTTACGTAGAATCTTTCCCTCGGGCACTCTCGCTGTTCCTTTCCTCACCTACATCATCTCATTTAATTTAGTCCTTCTCCTTCTGAACTCCAATTATTTATAAGTTTACCCTCCTATGCAAGTTGTCATGGTGATGAGAAATGAAACTGTGCATCTTAAGGATGGAGAAAGGATCAAATAGGTGCCGATCATGACATCCCATTATATTATCTAAAATATAAAGTCTCAGTTTCAGTTTATCTATTAATGTGAAACAAACCACTCCAAACAGCCATTTATTACTTGTCATAATATTGTGTGTTAACAGGGTGGTATTTCTGTTGCACATCATGATGCTGGCTAGGTCACTCACGCAGCTACATCAAATGGAAGCTTGGCTCAGTTCTCATCCACGCAACCACTTTCTCCTGTGGAGTTGTATCCTCCCAGACCTCTCTGAGTAGCTCTTCTCTCTAGCAGGAGTGCCTAGATTTCCTACAGCAATTTAGTCAGTCCCATGAAGGAAGATTTCAAGAGGACAGCCTCAAAGTGCAATGCTTATCAAGTCTCTGCTTGCCTCATTCTTGCTAATACCTATTGGCCAAAGCAAATAATACGGCCAAGTCCTGAGTACGTATGTCAGGAACTACAGAAGGGCAAACGGAGTGGGTAGGTAGTTCACTGGGGGTCACCATTGTCACATCTACTGTAGATAATGAGACTTTTTACACTGTCAGTATTAATTTCCCATTGGTGTCTCCCAAAGGTTCAAGCCAATCAACTTCTCCGGCTTTGGAGCATCACTAACACCGCCTTTCAGTTATCACAATCACAATACAGTCAGTGATTTTCATGACTCAGAAGGGGCGTAGGTGAGGGAAGAAAGATAAAACCCCTTTCATCACACCTGCTTTTTATCTATTTGGTTTGAGTACCTCTCTGTACCTTACAACCAAAGATCCCATGACAAAACAAATGAAAATCTTTTTTCTTTTTTTAATGGAAATGAATGTGTTATTTGGGATTTGGTAGCATATTAACTAGAACACCTTACTTGTTTGGCTGTTTAGAAACTTGTTATTAATCATGCTTTATATCCAACAATGTGCTAGGTGATTTCCCATGAGCTAAATCCTTAGATTTTATCACCAGCTTTGTAACGTAGATACCATTTTTTTTCCTCTTTTTACATTTGAAGAAACTGGCTCTTGGCAAGTTTAAGAACTCATCAATGTCACATTAGTAGAAAGTGGAAGATCCAATATTTGAAGGAAGATTGGAAATGTATTTTCCTAAAATTGAATTACATAAAGAGGGTAATTTGACAGATATTTGTAACTAAGACTCATCCATTACTAAAGCCTTGTCCCCTAAAAAAAAGAGAAAGAAAATTCCATTGGCCTCTGGATAGATGGTGATCTGGCATTTGCAAGCCCAGTGGCCTGTGTTGACTGAAATCACCGGCTGGCCCTTGCTTTCTCACAGCTCCGACTATGTCCTCTCAAAGCTGTGACTTGTCTAAGAATGCTCACTTCCTGCAGGGAGGGTGGCATTATTCCCCTTTTCCCAGGCTCCACTATTTTCCCTTATCCTTTGAGTCCATATTTTATGTAATTATTAGATATGACATGCCCTTGTTCATCTTTATCAACTTAAGCTTGTTTTATAAATGACTTTGGTCACTCTCAGGGTAAATAGATCAAGGTCCATTGTGCTGCATATCTGCATTAAGGTCAAGATGTAAGGTGAGAGGGTAGCAGGAAACAGGAAGTGAATAAGAATAAAGG